>NC_003071.7:1336150-1990150 GCF_000001735.4 Arabidopsis thaliana | reverse complement strand
TTATTGTGAGACTCATCGAAAGCAAATGAAGCTTTGGAGGGTTCGATCGGGTAAGAGAGAGAATTTTATTCTTGTTATATCATTCGTATATGTTACATATATATTCTCGATTATCATTCTCTTCTAAGTGCACTTGGGATATCATCCATGATCTCATCGAAGGTATCATGGTCAAGTTTAATTTGGTTTCCTCAAGGTGTCCTGGAATACTCTTTAATTGTTTGGTTAGCCATCAAAGACATGTTTATAACCGAGACAAAAGATACGACGCTCGGGCAGGTACTGTACTCAAATGACCCGGAATAAAGCTGGACTGAGCCGGACCAATCAGTTTTGGTATCACTTTCTTCATACGCATTACCATCGACTTTGAAATAATCTTAAACAAGACATTACAAAGGCTTATCGGACGGAATTGTGTAATAAGCTCTGGTTTTTCCACCTTAGCAATTAACACCAACAGAGAATCATTTGTTTCTTTTGGCAAGATACCCGTCGTGAAGAAATCCAAAACAAAACGATTCACTGATGTTCCCACAACATCCCAATTTTGTTGGTAAAAGACGGGTTGGAAACCGTCAGGACAAGGTGCTTTAAACTTACCCATGCTTCTTATAGCCATTTCCACTTCAGCATTCGAAAAAGGCTTACACAGATCTCACAACTCTTCTCCCGTCAACAGCGCAAACCCGTCAGGTGGTAAGCATTCCACAACAAGTTCCACATCCTGCATTGAGTATAGCCTCTTATAGTAATCCAAATCTAGCTTTTCCAATTCATGAGAACTCACCACCCATCTACCCTCATGATCCTTCAAAGCTTCAATGCGGTTTTTTCGTCTTCTAATAATAGTAGAAGTGTGAAAATAAGTTGTGTTTCTATCCCCCAAAGCTATCCACGTTTTTCTAGATTTCTGAAACCACAACACTTCTTCCTGTTCAAGCACCACCTCCAACTATTTGTTTCAAACTTACAAGTCATTTAAAGTATAAAAAAATATCTTTTATATCTATATATATATATATATATATATATATATGTGAGAGGTAGAATATAATTTTTAATTAAGACTTTGGCTTACTATTTATAAAGAAATATGCCATAAGTTTTAATTGTGGTTTTGTTTTGTTTTTAAATGTTAAGTAGCAAACAGTTAAGTTGCAATACACGAAAATTTTTAGTCGTTATCAAATGACTATTAAAAATAGCAAAATAAGAAAAATAAAATGAAAGTAGTGTTTCATACATTAAAATGATTTTTTGTATTTTTTCTTTTAAATGAAGATATTTAGTTAAGAGTGGGATTATTAATGGATGATTCAATGCAATGTGAAACTTTTAATTTTTTATCATTAGCTTTTATTCTTTTTTAATAATATTAATTTAGAATGACATGTAGCGTTCACTGGTGTGATGATGTGTCACTCATATGCAGAGAGTTGGCCAACTTTCATATATATGATTAGATGAACACCCATGCTACGCATGAGTTTTTGTTTTTAAAATTATCGAAAAATATGATTATGGTTTTTATTCATTTTATGTTTATTATTGTGTAATTAATAAATTCATATCTATTTTATATAATTATAATTTTTATGATTAAATTCATCTATAATTTGAAATATCAATTTTACTATAATATAAATATTTATATACCTATTATCCTAATTTTTCACTATCATAAACACATACAACAGTATATGATATATTGATACAATGTATGTAGTTATGTTACTTATGTTGTTTGAAATTTGCCTAACTTAATTGTAACAAATAATTCTTTATTTTATATATTCTTTCGTCATCTAGTACACCAATCAAATCCTAATATGCTAATAATTTAAGTCAACACTTTAGATATCTTCCTCCGCCTATAGCCATATAGAGTTTCATGTTTTTTCTTCTTTTTTTTGGTATGTTTAACGTCCCGAAGGACCATTACGTGAAAAAATTGTAGATCAATGTTATCAAGTTATCAGAACGCATAAAAATGAAAAGAAAGAATATCGTATGATAAATCATATTCACAAAACATATTAATAAGAAAATATCCAAGTAAAATTATTAAATTAATATGAGGTCAGGTAGAAAACATCTAAACTACAACACATCATGTAAATCTATACCACAAGTAAATTATTAGCCAGTATGGAGTAATGACTATTGATAAAAAGAATTTAATAAAATAAATAGAATACAATGAAAGTAGTGCTTAATACATATTAAAATCTTTAGAAAATTTATTTAAAAGTGAGATTAATGAAATATTTAACACAACAAAAGACTTTTGATTTTTTCTCAATTAATTATGTTAATTTTTTTTATTTAATTAAAGTAGAATGACACATGTCATATTCTTGTGTGATGATGTGTCAATCATTTGAAGAGAGTTGACCAACTTTCATATATATGATTTTAGAAAGTTATAACATAGTGTATTCAGAGTTAAAAATGACATAACTATATCTTGCATCGTCAGAAACTAATATCTTTATTTTTTCATTAGTACCTATGTATAATTATTTCTTATAAAATTTAAAACCCCACTTATTTGGTTGATAAATTATTTACTTCTACATTTTAAGCAAAAACGCAAATCTTGCAATTATGCATTATGCAGCAAAAAAAGGCTTTTATTAACAAAATTCATTTGTTCACGATATATAACGTCATTCCACGGGTGACAATCAAACCCAATGCAAATAAAAATTCACTAAACAGAAAAATTGCACCTCATCGCCAAAGTTATTCCACGGTCCTAGTAGTTTTCTATTCAGAGAAATTGCGCCTCATCGCCAAAGTAATCAAAAATTTGTAAGTCTTTTACCTCTTTTATCAAGATACAAGATCGACAATAGAAAAAGAAAATTTATATAAAGCTAAGACAATACAACTGGATTTCAGAAACTTCTTTGATACTTGTATATATGTAAGCCCTCTCTTTATAGAAGCCGAGAGAAATACAAAAACCCTTTTAACCTAATGGAATCTTCTGAAACAAGTGAGGCGTAAAAGCAATAAACTCTTTGCCTTTGTGTGTACAAATTTATTTGGTAATTGGTTCACTAGAGTCACATGTGACTTCATTCAAACAAAGTGAGTCTAAATAATATTCAGGTTTGTCACACATAGCCTCAAACTGCTCCTTCTTCATTTCTTCTTGAAGGACCGACAACTCCTCCAAATGCTTCTGAATCTTTCGGTCTAGTTCTCTCATCCGAGTCGTGCGGTTCTTCGCTTTCTTCTTAGTAACACGAATCTCCTCAAGCTTCCTTTTCAACCAATCCAACTTGAAACCGGCAGCTTCAAGGTCCAAAATTGTGTTTTCTGCTTCTTTTAGTTCGGCTTCGAAGAGAGATTGCTGAGGTAACATGTTTATCATGTCAATGAGGTCTAGTAGGGCAGTCAAGTAAGTTTCCTTGGCAAATTCACTCTTTAGACAAAATTTTGTTGTCGTCTCTGGATGTTTCTCAAAGACTCGTTTCGCTAGACCTAACTATAAACAAAAGTAATCGAAACCATATATTATTTTCATTAGAGATTACATATAATCAGAATTGATTGATATATTACTTACCTTTGATCGGAAAATCCAAAAGCCTTTTATGTTCACGATTTCATCATTGTCCAAATCCTCATCATATGCAGTACCATGATGAGAAAGTGTTGATTTACTCTCTGATATCTTCGACATTGTCACGACCAAAGCTTCGATCTAACCTCCACATTGATTTGTTAGCTCTTTAGAGAGATTACATAGTTTAACATAATTGAGAAAAGCAATTCCTAATCTCTTTAAATAATAAAAGGAAACTTAAATTAATTCCTAAAACTAAATAGTAAATAAGATTACTTCCTCATATCCAACTTTCTAAAACTAATTATTTACGTGAAATCTTCTTCTTATCTTCAACTTCATTTTTCTTTTCTTTCACATACACTTACAGATACAAAGACTCGTGGCTCCTCTCTCCAGCCCGCTGATAAGGCAGCCAAAACATAGGTATTACAATATTTTTCACTCTTCCAAACAAAACTGAATTGAAGGTACAATATGTAATGACAATTTTTTAGGCTTATGTTTTTATAAAAGTTCACATTATTTAACTATGCTTTAGGGCCACCAAAATCTAAAGATTGGTCATGCTCCTCTCTCTCCAATAGCTCTTCGATCTATACTTCTTTTGGGCCAAGGGGTTTTATTAGTAGTTGGTCCATTATAACTGTTAAGGTGTATTTTTAATGCTTATCTTGGCATCGTTTTATTCTGAGAAACTAGTGGATGACGTGTCCATTAGGGAGAGTATTTTTGAGAATGCTGAGTTGGATATCTTAAGAGGCCTCAAGAAATAAGACTATCTCTAATGGTTGTCTCTCGATGAGTTGGAATGAAATAGAGGTACAAATAAAATATATAGATAAAAATAGAGATGGGTTGTAGATACTTAGTAGATTGAATGAAAGCATTTGGTGAGATTGCAATAATATTATTGGTTTCAACGTCGACACTATATTACCGTGACTCTTCATGTGTCACAGCTTGTTTGTTTAGACACAAAACACATTACTTTGTCGTCAAGGAACATATATAGTGCAATTAAAGAAACGGTGAAATAGTGGCAGCTTACGAAAAAAATGATACGACCAATGAAATAGGCATAGCCTCAAAGTTAAGCTACATAGAGAGCGCTCAACTACAAAACGTTTCCAAATAAAGAGAGTTCTCATTTAGAAAACAAGACGCAAGCTGACAAAGAAGAAAAACTAACAGAACCTAAATCCAAGTGCCCTAGAACTCGTAAGTCATCAGAAAACATTGTCTTCGTTCAAAGAGAGAGGAGCTCTAGCTGCCAACACCTTCTCCTTATATATCTGAGCTTCGTTAAAGATCTGTTTCTCCATTTCTTGCAGCCGTTTCAAAGAAGCCTCTTCCTTCTTCTTCTTTTCCTTTATCTCACCATGTTTCTTCTCCAACCAATCCAACTTAAACCCTGCTTCTCTCAAATATGTCAGTGCAGCGCCTGCACCAGATATATCATCATTGGAGAGATCTTGAGGCGATTGGCACAGCGTCTTGGTTAAGCTTAGGAGAACATTCATGTACGCCGTCTTCATATATGGTTTCTTTGGACGAAATTTGGATGCAATATCTAGGTGTTTTGCAAACAAACGATTCACCGATTCTATCTGCGAGTGGAAAGGATGCATAAAGTAAAACCACATCATATCTAAACCTAGTATATATTTGAAGAAACTGGACTATATACTAATAGACTAACGATTTGTTTTCTTCATATTCTTTATATTTAAAAGTATTTTTCTTATACTTGTTTCAAAACAGAATACCTAGAATTTCCACTACATAACAACAAGTGTGGTATAATTATTTATATAATTTCTTACTTGAGGAAGAACTTGAAACCCATTGACATCTATGGTTTCCATTACTGGTGAAGATTTCTTTGATACATCTAATTTTCCTACAACTTCAAGAACCTCTACCTTGGCAACAAGGGTGAGTTCTCCATTCACCAGAAATCCCTCATTAGTATGCAGATTAGTGAGAGGAATCATAGCTGGAAACCCCCGGCTAGTAGACTTATGATCAAACCAGTGTTGTGATTCTGCAAAATCACAAAAAAGTAGTCATTTCATCAGTAAGACATAAAGGTGCCCTCCCATGGAGTTAATATTAACGTTCATACACAGAAGCATGAAACTAAGTTAAACTATTAAGTAGGAAGCAAAAACAATAACAGTTTAGTTGGGAGAGTTGGTCCGAAAATTGATTTACTAAAGTTAGAGAAAACTTTTAAGATAAATGTTTACAACATAACATAAACCATAAAATAGAGCAAGCATAGAGAACAATAACCTGTTAGTTTGGAGAGTTTTTCTGATTTTTGATTTACTAAAGTAAGAGAAAATTTAGTGTGTCTTGTCCATCCAATAGGGAAAGATTTACTATTAGCAACGTTTAAATACAGAGCCAAATTATTAGCCCTATAAGCCAAATAAGTCGCCTTTTCATTTCCCTTGGGATAGGCCTTAAGACGCCTGCAAGCAAAAACCAAAGTAAAATAATCAGCTAAACCCATATTCTAGGGATAACATTAGATAACAATTTATTTTCTTACCATTTGCAATCACCAACCACGAATTGATCAGAGTGAATTGATGCGGATTGCAAAGAGGAGAAATTTTCAATCACCCAAGTAATAGTCTTACTATCAACTTGCTTCCCCATTGATTTTGATAATGACTCCTACTCACCAAGACTTTCAGAAGAAAAAAAACAAAAATCAAATAACAATATAGAGAAACCAAACCAATATAAGTATTAAGATTCCACTGTGAATATACGAACATAGTCAAGAGAATAAAAAAAAGGGTAGAACTATCGAAGTAGTTTAACTACTTACCTCCCTGAGTGAGGTAGAGAGAAAGAGAAGAGAGGAAGAGACAGAGATGATGTAGAGGAATGTGAAACGCTTCGTCTCCTCATATCGCATAGGGTTTATATACTAACTAGTTTAGTCTAAAACTAATTTTGCAAGAAGAACATTTAGTTGTTCCTAAATTATTTTTAAGACAGTGACCTTAACAAAATAACAAAAAAGACCCTAGCTGGTAAGTAGTCATTTAGAACGTTTATTGCCAAATAATGAAACATAACGTTATTGTTTCTTCATTCCCAAGAACAAGTGTCGTTAGATTTCTGAATATCTTTTTGTCTATCTTTTCTTTTGTTCCTTAGATTTTGGCTTTTTTTCTTCACTAGTTCTGATAAAACGATGATCTATTTCTCTTTTTTAAAATCTAATGTTAAATTATATTAAAAAAAAATATCACTTTTACAACGGCATGTTATTCTATTGACTAGTCACTATTGCATTAGGATACTTTTATAGTTTCAAACTGAAAAAATGTTTATTTTCTACTTTACTTGCCGAGCAAGTATTATATCTTCAACACATTTCTGTTGTTTTCCATTCTCCTTTATCTCTCTAGTCTTTTTCTTTTTACCATCTTAGATTTATTATTTATTACAAATTATGAGAACTGTTATATAAACGATTTTATCACGGACAATTCCTTTCAACCCTTATTAGATCCACGACAGACGACACTTCCTTCTTATTTTCTACGCGCTTGATGGAAACTTTCAATATCTTCTCTGCGTAGAATCCTGGCGAACGGCCATAATTGTACATCATTGTAGATCTTCTGCACACTTGCCTCCATTAATCTACAAATCTGCTAATAAATTGAATTAGCTGGGACTCGAACCCTATACCTCTTGGTGTAGAAGCATTAATGAACCCTGGGTCAACCATTGGGCCAAGGGGGCTTCTAGTATCTCTCTAGTCTATTGAACAAAAATTGGAGAAGTCGGTGACCGAAAAGTTAAGTATGGAAATAGCACTAGCAAAAGGCCCTAAAACTAAAAAGCACGATTTTTTTTTTTATTATTAAAATATGTTCTTTCTATTTCTAAAAAAATGATTTAAATTTTACACACAAACTAAAAAATAAATAACTTTTCTATTTATTTATTTATTTATTACTAGTTTAATAATATTAATCTCACTTTTTTCTCTTTCTATTGGTCATAAATAAAAATAATAATGATATTATTACAAAATATCAGTCTTTGCGAAACATCAAACTATGAATAAAGGGAGTATCGTTTAGTCCATTTGTTCTATCTTCACCGTCTTGCTATTTTTTGGGTTGGATCTTTGAAGATTTACCAAAAATGATGGCAGCGATTTACGGTCTTTACATAATTAAAAACCCTATTCTACAATATACGATTATTTTTCTTGTTCCCGATCTTGCAGCTGCCTAGAAGTTTGTGACTTTTCATGTGAGCTGCATAAAAGTTTGTGATTTTTCATGTCCTGACAATGACAACCTAATTTAGTGTTAATTTCGCCTTATTCATCAATTTTTTCAGGGAAAGACCATAAAACGAATTTTTGGAGTAGACTGTACAAGCTTCTTTTTCACATAAACCTTCACATGCTTCATCCTTTATCGACCAGAGTATCAAATTCTTAGTCTATATACTTAGAAATGCTTGTAGGTGTTGATTCAAGAAATCACACAATGAAATTGATTAAAGGGAAAATAAATTAAATCAACTCTTTTGTTAATAGATTAATCAAGGGCTCAATTGCAATGAATAATAAGATTGCTTTGAGACAAAGTTAGGGTTCTGATCAAGAACAATGTAGAAAATTAGGTTTCTTATATTAAATTGTGGATCCTTGAATAGAGGACAAACTCTTCTATTTATACAATATTCAGGCGGTTAAAAGATAAACTATACTTCCAATTTTTCAGAGTTTGAATCTTATAATTTTCCATTCTTTTCATAATTTTTCTTTATGTGAAAGGAAAACTTTTTTTAACGAATTAGGAAGTCCGTCGGGAGATCTCCTTACTTATTAACAAGAAAACATAGTATTTTCCGACCAAATTTCCTACCAAAATTACCAAAATTTTGAAGGAAAAAACACTTACCAAAATGCTTCCAATTTCCTACAAAATATATATTTCGTAAACAATTCGAAGGAATTTCTCGTCAAAAATATTCGTCAGGTTTTCGAAGGAATTTTCTATCGATTTTCTTACGACATATGATATCGTAGGAAATCTCATAGGAAAATGGCAGGAAAACCAAAGGAAATATAGTCGTAGGAAAGTGGTCGGAAGCATTACCTTCCAATTTCCTACGATAATATTTTTAAAGGAGATTCGTAGGATAAGCGATGAACTGTTCCTCCTAGTTTCCCACGAAAATATTTTTGTTAGAGCCGTAAGGAAAAAAGTAAGAGCCTTTCCTACCAAAATGTTTGTAGGAAAATCGTAGAGATTTTTTAAAAATGTGAAACAAAATTTTGACAAGTAGGTGGAGGATAATTAAGTAGGAAAAAAACATATTTCGTTTTAGTAGATGAAATAATATTTATTTCAAAATTTTGACAAGTAGTTATAATTTCACTTCAGTCAAGTTGTTTTTAAACTAGATGCTTCAATACTAACTATGCTTTGCTTTACATTTTCAGGAAGTTCCCATAGTCAAAGTAAGACGCTATGGGTTTGGTAGATTGTTTGCTGGCGGATCCTTCTCATCTTTCACAGCTCCAGGCCAAACGATTGCATTACTTCAAGAGCTTCAAACAATCAAGAAGCGTGAACTTGAGAAGGACCTTCAAATAAAATATCTTATGGAATGCAACAAGCTTTTTCTTCAACATTTTTCATAAATTCAACCACCGGATTATCCGACAATTAAGAAAGAGACTACGAACAATAGGAACACAAGTGTAGATGGCGATGATGACGACGACGAGACTCAAGAGTAAATCGCTTTCAATCTCTACTTTTTATGTGGCTTGTAAAACGAATTCATGAATAAGGATTTGTAACTTTGTTTGCTTTGTAAGAATAATTTGTGAGATATAACAGGTTTCAGTAAGTGTTCTTATAGATATAAATTATTTATTGCAATAAAACTAAAAAAAAATTCAGAATATTTGGTAGGAGAATAGAAAGAATGATATTTCGTAACAAGTTAGAATTAGTAGGAAAGTGGTAAAAAAAAAAATGGTAGGAAATTGGAGAGAAATATTGGTAGGTAAATGGTAAGGGGGTCTTACCACTTACCTACGAAATTTCCTACGTGGTTTCTACGAGAATTATTTCGTAGGACATTCCTTATCGAATTTCCTACAAAAAAATGTTTAATACGGGACATTTCCTACTAACATCTTTCGTAGAAAATTGGTAGGAAACGCTTATTTCCTATGAAAATCCTACCATTTATGCTGTAGGATTCTTGTCGTGAGTAAAGCATATATAGATAACATATAGATAACAATAACCTTGTAGTATAGAGAGTTATTCAGAAAAAATTGTTTTACTAAAGTTAGAGAAAATTTAGCGTGTCTTCTCCATCCAATAGACAATCCAATAGACAAAGATTCAATATCCGGAACAAGTAGAAACAGAGACCAACTATTAGCCTTATTATATCCTAATTTATGTTCTTACCCATTTGCAGCCATCTACGACGAATTTATCTGAATAAATCGATGCGGCTTGCAAAGAAAACGAATCTCTTATCACCCACGTAATCGTCGTATCAACTTTTGTCTCCATTAATTGACCTCAATTATGACTTCTACATACAATGTTTTCATTACAAGTTACCAAAATAAATTCGTTAATTAATAAACAAAACCAAATAAAGATTAAGATTCCACTATGGAACATCATTCTAAACCGTATTTTCTTTACAAATTAATGACCATGTACCACGTTTGAGAAACTGAACATAGTCAAGGAAATAAAAAAAGTTGAACGATGTAAAGAATCAATTAAGCCACAACTTTACCTCAGTGAGGTCGAAAGAAAGAGACAGGGACGATATACTGAAAGAATTAAGCCACAACTTTAAAGGCGTCCAAGCTTAGATTAGGAATAAATCTAAGCTTCAACTAAAATAATTTGGCAAAAATGATATTTGGTAAATATATAAAAATTTCAGAATATTTGGTAGGAGAATAGAAAGAATGATATTTCATAACGAGTTAGAATTCGTAGGAAATTGGTAAAAAAAAAAATGGTAGAAAATTGAAGAGAAATATTGGTAAATAAATGGTAAGGGGATCCCACCACTTTCCTACGAGATTTTCTACGAGAATTATTAACTAATGTGCGGTATTTTACTAATGTGAGGCATTTTACTTCTTCTCGTTGGATCCCAACTCTACTCACGTACTCTAATCCTTTATAAACATGTAATGAATAACAATAGTGTCTCGCATTAGTAAAATGCCTCACATTAGTAAAATGTCAGCCCTTTGTTCATTGTAGTATTTGTTATAATCAATCTTTTTTAGAAAATTGGTAAAACAAAATGGTAGAAAATTGGAGAGAAATATTGATAAGTAAATGATAATGGGGTCTTACCACTTTCCTACGAGATTTCCTATGTGGTTTCTACGAGAATTATTTCGTAGAACATTCTTTACGAATTGTTTACCAAAAACTGTTTAATACAGGACATTCCATACTAATATTTTTCGTAAAAAATTGGTATGAAACGCTTATTTCCTACAAAAAATCCTACCATTCATGATGTAGAATTCTTGTCGTGAGTAAAGCATATATAGATAACAATAACCTTTTAGTATATAGAGTAAGATTTGACCTAGAGTAAGTCTCAACGAAATTTTGCAAGAAAAGTATTTGACTTTTCCTAAATTATTTTTAAAACATTGGCATTCCCAAAATAACAAAAATGACCCATAACCTAGTCGTTATTGAAGGACGTTTATTTGACCTAATATTGAAACATAACGTTTCATTGTTTCTTCACTCTCAACAAGTGTTTTTCATTAATCCTCAATTTATCAAAGGAGAAGAATGTGTTGATAGGTCAGCACCAAAATTTTAAAGAAAAAATATAGAAACATCCTATATCAAAACGTTTCCACATCAAAAGAGAGATAAAACATCAAAAAGCAAGCAAAGAACACATACCAAAACCTAAATCTAAGTGCCCAAGAACTCTCAAGTCATCAGACATTATTGTCAATGTCATCGTACAAAGAGAGAGGTTCTCTAGCTGCTAACAACTCTTCTTTCTCCTTACTTATCTGATCTTCAATGTCTAAGCACCTCTTCTTAAATGGCTGAAGCTGTTCGTCCATTTCTCTCAGCCGGACCAAACAAGACTCTTCTTTCTTCTTCTTTTCCTTTAATTCATCAAGTTTCTTCTCCAACCAATCCAACTTAAGCCCTGTTTCTATCAAATATGCCAGTGCAACACCTGCATCAGAGAGACCATCATTGGAGAGTTCTTGAGGCGATTGACACAGCGTTTCGGTTAAACTCAGGAGGAGATTCATGCACGCAGTCTTCAAATATGGATTTTTAAGACGAAATTTTGATACAATATCTAGGTTTTTTTCAAACAAACGCTTCACAGAATCTACCTGCGTGTGAAAACGATATATAAAGTAAAACCACAATATATAAAGAAACTGAATAACACAATGAGAAACTATCAAGTTGTTCAAAACTGTATATCACATCTTGTGGTTGAATTTTCTACAAACCAACAAAAACTGTTGTATGTTTCCTTAGTTTCTTACCTGTGAAGGAAGAACTTGAAACCCATTGACATCTATGGTTTTCATTATTGGTGAAGATTCCTTTGATACATCTAATTTCCCTACAACTTCAAGAACCTCTATCTTAGCAACAACTTTGAGTTCTCCATTTACCAGAAATCCCATTTTGGCGTTAAGTTCGGTGTGGGTAATCATTACTGGAAACCCCCAGGTAAAAGCCTTTTGAACAAACCAGTGCTGAGTCACTGCAAAATCACAAAACATATTGTTAATATCAATGTTTACAAATTGACACAGAAACATAAAACTAACATGAACCATAAAGTAGCTAGCAAGTATAGAAAATAATAACCTTTTCGTTGAGAGAGTTTTTCTGAACCTTGATTTACTAAACTAAAAGAAACTTTAGCGTGTCTTCGCCATCCAGTAGGTAAAGATTCGTTATCAGGAACGTTTAGAAACAGAGAAAAACTATCATGAGCTTTGTTAATTCCCTTGGGGTAGGCCATAATACGCCTGCAAACAAAAAAAAAACAATCATAAAAGATTATCCTGTAGGTTAAATTCATCTTTTTTGAAGAAGAGATCTATTCCAACGTGTCTGAAACTCAGCACCTTAAACTCGGAGATTTACTACTGGGCCAACAACCCGTTGGTTAAAACAAATAAAAACAGTCTATCTACTTGCCACTTGCAGCCACCAACAACGAATATGTCGGAATAAATTGGTGCAGATTGCAAAGAAGAGAAATTTTTAATCACCCAAGTAATCGTCGTATCAACTGTTGTCTCCATTGATCTCAATGATGACTCCTACACACAAATTTTGTACATCGAAAAGTTAAAGAACAATCTCGAGAAACAAAACAAAAACAAAGATTAATATTTCGCTATGGAACACAGAATTTATTTCTCTCTTTACACGTTACTACGTCTGAGAAACTAAACATAGTCAAGGAAAAAAAAACTTGTAGAACGATTAAAAATTATTTTAGTATTTACTTCTCAGAGTTTTGGTCGAAAGACAGACAGGGACGAAGTACTGAAACAGTGCAGCCACAACTTTTAAGCTTTCAAGTTTAGATTAGGAATAGGAAGACTAGGGTTAATAAGATTTGACATAAAAGTCTATAAGAAAATTTGCAAGAAAAGCATTGGACTTTCCCTAAATTATTTTTAAGACAATGACCTTCACAAAATAATAAAAATGACCCTAATCATTATATAATATTCCCTCTGTTCCTTAATACTTGATTTTCTAGAAAAACACATATATTAAGAAAACATATTATAAATTGATTATAAATTGATTACTTTTTGTACTTTACATTTTTTTTATAATTTTAAACCAATGATATTTAATTATTTATCTTGAAGTCTGATATTAATCAATAATAATCAATTAATATTACATAGAAAACCTAAAAATATTTATATGACATAATATTGAAACATCAAACATAACGTTTCATTCTTTTTTCATTCTCTATAACAATTTTTCACTAATCCACAATTTATTAAAGGAGAAGGAGAGTAATGATAGTTCTGCACCGCAATATTATAGAAAAATCCTAAATCAAGACATTGTCACATCACGAGAGATAAAACATTAAAACACAAGCAAAACATAAATCCAAGTGCCCAAGAACTCAAAAATAATCAGACAACATTGTCATCGTTCAAGGAGAGAGGAGCTCTTGCAGCTAGCAACTCTGCCTTCTTCTTATCTATCTGAGCTTCCAGGTCTAAGTACTTCTTCTTCAATGGCTTAACATGTTCGTCCATGTCTTGTATCTCGGCCAAACAAGCCTCTTCTTTCTTTTTCTTTTCCTTTACTTCATTAAGTTTCTTCTCCAACCAATCCAACTCAAACCCTGCTTCTCTCAAATATGCCAATGCAGCGCCTGCATCAGAGAGATCATCATTGGAGAGTTCTTGAGGAGATTGACATATCGTTTGGGTTAAACTCAAGAGGACATTCATGTACGCCGTCTTTAGGTATGGATTCTTTGGACGGAATTTTGATGCAATATCTAGATGTCTTTCAAATAAAGACTTCGCATATTCTACCTGCCAGTGGAAAGGAGACATAAAAATTAAACCATTGCATAATTAAATCTTGTACATATATAAAGAAACTGAGCAAAAAATGAGAAACTCTTAAATTATGATTTTGTTTTCTTATTCTTGTTTCAAAACGCAAAATGTAAAACAATAAAAAAGTGTTTTCCTTAAATATATTTTTTTTTACCTGTGAAGGAAGAACTTGAAATCCATTGACATCTATGGTTTCAATTACTGGTGAAGATTCCTCTGATACATCTAATTTTCCTACAACTTCAAGAACCTCTACCTTGGCAACAACGGTGAGTTCTCCGTTCCTCAGAAGTCCCTCTTCCGCATGAAGTTCAGTGAGGCTGATCATTTCTGTAAACCCCCAGTCAGGAGCATTCTTATCAAACCACTGCTGAGTCTCTGCAGAATCACAAAACATATTTTATCTCTGAACAAAACCAGAAAATATGACATGAGGTATACTCTTAGCAAGCATAGAGACCAATAACCTTTAAGTTTGGAGAGTTTTTCCGAAATTTTATTTACTAAAGTAAAAGAAAATTTTGTGTGGCTTCTTCATCCAATAGGTAAAGATTCTTTATCAGGAACGTCGAGATACAGAGAAAGATAATCAGCCTTATTATATCCCTTGGGGAAGGCCTGACAACGCCTGCAAGCAAAAACAAAAGAAAGCAATCAAAGAATATTATCTGTAAACCGTAGATTAGACGAAAAATATTAGAAAACAATTTATCTTCTTACCATCTGCAGCCACCAACAACGAATATATCAGAATATATTGTTGCAGATTGCAGAGAAGAGAAATTTTTAATCACCCAAGTAATCTCCTTCTCAACTTTATTTTCCATTGATCACGATGATGACTCCAACACACAAGTTTTTTAACTCGAAAAAGTCTAAGAACAATCTTGATAAACAAAAGCAAACACAAACTGAAGTTTAGCCACAACTTTAAAGATTTGAATACTTAGATCAAATATAAAAGCACTCCTTTTATTAGCTTTGAAAATAACTCAAAACAAAGCTTTCAATCTCTCTCTCAAATCTCTTAAGGTTTACCACAACTTTGGCAACTCTTATATAGGAGAGGGATGATAACAAACACAATAGAATAAGATGTAGATAACTCCTAACATATCTTTAGATTACTCCTAAAGATTTATCTTAATCCTATTTTAAAACATAACTTTTATTCCCTAATTTATTGACTTCATGCTTATCCCAACAAACTCCCCTTTAAGCTTGAAGTCATCTTCCAACACACACTGAACTCCTACTAGTTCTCTCATCTCTCTGAACTTAATCCTTCCAAGTGGCTTGGTTAGAATGTCAGCTCTTTGCTCAACTCCGGGAACATGATCCACTTCGACTAAGTTATTCTCAACACATTCTCTTATGAAATGATACCTTCGATGAATATGTTTACTCCTACCATGAAAGACAAGATTCTTAGTAAGAGCAATCGCCGACTTGTTATCCACTCGAATCATCACCTTCTCACTTGTTGTCCCACACACTTCTGCGAATAGGTCTTGTAACCATATGGCTTGCTTGGCTGCTTCAGTAGCTGCCATGAACTCCGCTTCACAAGATGAAAGAGCCACTACTTGTTGTTTTTGTGAACACCATGTAATGGGACATTGATGAAGATAGAAGATATGACCGGCAGTGCTTTTTCCATCATCCAAATCCGCACTATGACTACTATCACTATAGCCTACTAATCCGCTCTTGAATCCTCTCTTGAGGTACAGACCATGAGACATAGTTCCTTTGAGATACCTTAGAACTTGCTTCAGTGCGTTTCCATGTGATTCCCTCGGTTGTTGTAGATACCTGCTTAGTACACCAACGCAATAAGAGAGATCCGGCCGAGTATGCACTATGTATCTCAGACATCCAATCATTCTTCTGTAGTCTCTTTCGGTGATGCACTTCTCTTCTTGTGCTTTGCAGAGCTCTAATCCTGCTGCCATTGGTATTAAGACCGGGTTGCAGTTACTCATTCCAGCTTCTTCTATAATTTTCATTGCATACCTCTCTTGTCTTAATATGATGCCATTCTTTCTATGGAGAACTTCAATGCCAAGGTAGTACGTGAGCTGTCCCAGATCACTCATTTCGAATTTTCCAGCCATATCTTTCTTGAAACAGAGTATTAGATCCAAGCTAGAGCCTGTCACAAGTAAATCATCAACATAAATAGCCACAATGAGAAGCTTCTTTTCTTCTTGTCTTCTGTACACTGATGGTTCTTTAGAACACTTTACAAAATTCAGTTCTTGAAGAATTTTGTTCAGCTTAGTGTTCCAAGCACGAGGTGCTTGTTTTAAACCATAAAGAGCCTTGTGTAATTTGTAGACTTTCCCTTCATTGTCTTTATTTGTGAAGCCCTCAGGTTGTGTAACATAAACATCTTCTCTTAGTTCCCCATGGAGAAAAGCGGTCTTGACGTCTAAGTGATGTACTTCCCATCCGTTTGATGCTGCTAAGGCAATGATGACTCGAATTGTTTCAATACGAGCTACATGAGCAAATACTTCATCGTAGTCAATACCATGCCTCTGAACATAACCCTTTGCTACTAACCTTGCCTTGTACTTGTTTATGCTGCCATCTGAATTTCGCTTGATCTTAAAAACCCATTTTAACCCTATGACTTTTCTTCTAACTGGAAGATCAATTAAGCTCCAAGTTTTGTTCTTCTCTATTGACAGGATCTCTTCTTTGCAAGCATCTCTCCATTCTTTCAACTTGTTTGCTTCTTTAAAATCCCATGGTTCATCATTAATTGCCAATAGAACTTGTTCGCCTTCGATCTCTGCCATTAAGACATAATCGTCCAAATAATTTGGTTTTCCAACTTGTCTTGTTGATCTTCTTAATGTTGGCAGAGGAGTAGCATGTGAGGGTTGTGTTTCTTCAGCATCAATCTGTTCTTGTTCATTGTGTTCGTTTTCTCCTTCTTCTTCGTGACTGTTCTCACTTTCTTCTCCGTTTTTTTCTGTTTCTATATCATCACTTTCTTGAATTCCATTGTTTCCAAATTCTCCTAAGGTAAGTGAGAATGTTCCAGAGATGTCCCGAGTTTCAGAATCTGAATTGTTCCACTTCTAGCTCATGTTTTCATCAAAGTACACATCTCTGCTTACGATAATTTTGCGGTTAGTTGGATCAAGAAGACGATATGCTTTGGAGCCTGGTTCAGTTCCAAGATAAACAAGCATCTTTGACCTATCATCAAGCTTTCTCAAATGTGGACCTTCAATCTTGGCATAACCAATACATCCAAATACACGTAAGTGTTCTACATTCGGCTTTCTTTGCTTAAAAACTTCATATGGTGTTTGGTTCTGCAAAGATCTTGTTCCTACTCTGTTGATGATATAGGTTGAGTGCCTTACTGCTTCTCCCCACAAATAGTTAGGCATTTTCATGTGCTTCAAGATGCTTCTTGTCATACCTAGCAACGTTCTATTTCTCCTTTCAACAACTCCATTCTGCTGTGGTGTGTATGGAGCGGTTAAGTGTCTGTTGATGCCTTCTTTTGCACAGAAATCTTGAAATTCTTGAGAGACAAACTCTCCTCCTTTATCTGTTCTGAAGGTTTTGATCTTAACTCCACTTTCTTGTTCAACTTTAGTCTTGAAATCTCTGAATTTTTCAAATGCCTCACTCTTCTCCTTCAATAGCATAGACCACATGTAACGAGTGTGATCATCGATCAGCACGAGTATGTATCTTTTCTTAGCAGTTGTAGATTGTGTTATCGGACCACAAAGATCACCATGAACAAGTTCCAATACTTGTGATGCTCGATAAGTAGTTGCTTTAGGGAATGGCTGCCTTGCTTGTTTTCCAAGGAGGCATGAACCACACGTCTCTTTCTCCTTTGGAATATTAGAGATTCCGATAACCAATTCCTTTCTTACCATAGCTTGGATTGTGTCAAAGTTAATGTCCAAGACGTGCGTGCCATTTAGTTGACTCACTTGCTGCTTCGAGTTGTAAGCACTTCACGTTTTCAACATTTAAATCGACTTTGTAAAGTCTGTTTCTGGAGCGTGTTGCTCTTAGTAACAGACACCCTTCACGATCATGCAACGTTAATTGATCATCCTTCATTCTAACATCACAGCCTGCTTCAGTGGCTTGTCCCAAACTAATGATATTGCTTTTTAGATCCGGTATAAAGTAGACATCAGTCAATGTCTTGCGTATTCCTCCTTTGGTGATGAGCACAATTGAACCTTTCCCTTTTATGTCAATACGAGAATCATCACCGAATCTCACCTTTCCTGTGATCATCTCATTCAACTTGGAGAACCACTGAAGATTACCTGTCATATGGTTACTCGCACCATTATCCAAATACCAGCTATTATCTGAGCAAGCTTCAAACTCCTTTGGCTTCACGCTTCTCTCATTCAAATAAACCACCTCATGCATCATAAGCGACTCAATTTCATCATCATCTTCATTGTTTTGTTGTTGTTCTTGCGCTTTAATAAGTTTGAGCAAACGATCTAGACATTCAGATGCATAATGTCCTGTTTTATCACATCTATAACAGATGACTTTACTCTTGTCCCTTTGTTGATAACCATATCCTCCACGTCCTCTGCCAGAAGAACGACCTCGACCTCTACCTCTTCCTCCTCTTGTATCATAAGATGATTCTGAATTTGCATACATGAGTTTACCCTGTTCCTCCGGTGAATCATCCTCATCACAAACCCGATCTTCATATGTTTTCATCCTTCCTACTATATCTTCAAATCCGGTTGTGTTGAGATCGAGAATCTGCTCTAATGCTGCAATGATATGTATATACTTCTTTCGTGGCAAGCTTTTCAGAAATTTTTTCACAATCTTTGACTCTTCTATTTCTTCTCCAAGAGATTCTGATTTCGTAGAAATCTCAGATATTCTCCCTACAAACTCATCGATTGTCTCATTATCTTTCATATTTAGTCTATCAAACTCTGCCATAAGAGTTTGTAGCTTTGCTTCTTTTACCCTTTCAGCACCGAGGTTCCTTGTCTTGATGGCTTCCCACATGGCTTTAGAGGTCTTGTGTTTTCCGACTTGTAAGATAGTTGATTCGGGTACGGATTGAAATAAAAGAGCTCGAGCCATATCATTCTTCTCCATGTCATCTGATCCAGGATCGATTGTTTCCCAAACTTTATGCACTCGGAGAGTAGCCTCCATCCTCATAGTCCACACCGTGTAATTAGCGTTGTTCAGCATGGGACAATGAATGGATGATGACCCCCCCCCCCCCTTCTTTAGGTTTGTTGCTTGCAGCAACAATTTCACTCATATTCGAAAAAGAAAAATTGAAACCTAGGTTATGCTCTGATACCAAATAAAGATTTGAATACTTAGATCAAATATAAAAGCACTCCTTTTATTAGCTTTGAAAATAACTCAAAACAAAGCTTTCAATCTCTCTCTCAAATCTCTTAAGGTTTACCACAACTTTGGCAACTCTTATATAGGAGAGGGATGATAACAAACACAATAGAATAAGATGTAGATAACTCCTAACATATCTTTAGATTACTCCTAAAGATTTATCTTAATCCTATTTTAAAACATAACTTTTATTCCCTAATTTATTGACTTCATGCTTATCCCAACAAACTCCCCTTTAGGCATCCAAGTTTGGATTAGGAGGACTAGGGGAATGCAAAACGTTTCGGCTCCTCATATCTCATAGGGTTAATAACACTTGACTTTTTAGGGAATAACATTTGATTTTCCCGAAACAATTTTGTCAAAAGTGACCCTAGTCATTTTTTTTTTATTTTTTTATTTTCGTCAAAAGACCCTAGTCAGTAACAATTTAAAACCATTTATTTAACCTAAAAATGGAACACAACGACTATATGGTTCAATATAAACCTTTTGTCACCATTGATCCCAATCTACACACAAGATTTGTCAATCGAAAACTCAAAGAACAATCTCGAGAGACGAGCAAAAAAACAAAATTCCAATATAGAACATTATTGTTAACAGCTTTATTTATTGTAGGTTACCATGTTTGAGAAACTGAACACAGTCAAGAAAATAAAAAAGTAGAACGATTAAAAATATTTTGTTAAGTTTTAAGTATTTACCTCTCTGAGTGAGGTGGAAAGAAAGAGACAGGAATGAACTGAAAAAGTTAAGCTACAACTTTAAAGGCTTCCAAGTTTGGATTAGGAAGACTAGAGAAAGCTCTAGAGAAATGCAAAACGCTTCGGTGACTCATATAGTCATATCCCGTAGGGTTAATAAAATTGATTTTAAGTCTAAACTAATAAACAACTTAGGGAAGAATATTTGATTTCTCAATTATTTTTAAAAGACGTTAAAACAAAAAAAAGACTCTAAAAACATATATCTAGATCATAGATATAATCAGTAAAAATCAAGGTATATCACATCTACGAATAAAAATAAACCAATATGACATTTTGCTGACATCCTTGATAATATATTCAATATCTATTTTAGAGGGGTATATATTAGAACAAAATCAACTATATTTTATTAAAAAATAGAGTTGTCTCTAAAATAAAGAAAAAAATAAATAGAGGTGAACATTGGAGATGATCTAAGACTATAACTGGAGATACAATGTTTTATTTCGTAATAGTGAAAAGCCTTTTAACCCCAAATGTCCTTCGTTTTTAGAGAGACATACTAATATACTATACATAGTACTTTTGTCCCTGAGAATTATAAAATGCATCGCATTAGGTGAAATATCTTTCGAGGTTTGGTGCGAAGATAATGTTCTTTCAGCATGTAAAAGAAAGTATGTTTTATTAACAACAATATAATAGGACCAGTACTTGAGACTTGTACGTAGTTGTTGTTGGGAGGCATTAAATGCCAAGAGACAAAAGGCGGTGAAACTCTCTAAACCTCCAAAGAATATCTAAAAGCAAAACCCTACACAATGAGTTTCTATACCTTTGAGTAGAACCGTCAAATGGTCATCTGACCATGGGCTAAGCCCAGTCCACAACATTATGGACAGTCCATGGTCGGCCCGTAAAGAAAACGGGTTAAATGGTCTAAAGACCAATTATGTCCACGGGTTTAATGGGCTAGCCCACACGGTCTATGGTTGGCCCATCAAGTTTCTCAACACATCAATTTTCTTCTCTTCTCTTCTCTCTCCCTCGGCGACGAAGCTCCCTCTCTCTCTTTCTCGCTTCGACCTCTCTCTCAACTCCTACTCCGGTTAGTTCTACTAGAATATGAATCTGTTGATTAGCAAATAATATTCAGACATTTTTTAATTCCCAAATCTAAGCTTAACTCTTTTGATGAACTTATTTTCTATGTATCTCCTCAAGTTTGTCACTTTATGACTTATTTTTTACAGTTTTAAGTACCATCTAATCATATTTGTAAGAGGAAGCTAAGTTCTTATCTTTTCTTATGAAAATGCATTGTATTCAAGCAACATTAAGTTATGGGCTGACCATGGGCTGACCATTGGACATGGTCCTTAATGGTCTTGGACAAATTTTCAGACCATTGTCCAATAAGGACCATCCATTAAAACCCATTAAAACTAATGGTCCAATTGGACATGACCATTGGGCTTTGGACAACCCAATTGACACTTCTAGCTTTGAGCGCTATAGATCTTGTAAGAGATTCTTTATAATACTACGTACTTTATATTTAGTGAACTTTGTAACTATTGTGCATGTCAAAATTCGATAGAGTCTCTAACTATCTAGTAATCTTTTCTTTTAAGAAAAAGCATTTTCCTTGCCCAGCCTGTTTAAATCTTCTTCTTTTTTGTACATCTTTTATCTTTCCTTAGGCCAGTACTAAAAAAGAATTAATAGGGTCACATAAAACCAAAAGAGAATAACTTCAACTAGAAACAACTTTATTATGCAAACATCGCAAATAACAACTTAAATAAACACAAAGGCATTACATTATGAAACTTTATTCCGATAGTTTCTCCTCTTAAACTTAAGGCACTTCATTACAAACGTAAGTGTATTGTCATATCACATACACACGTAAGTGTATATATAAATGAAATCGTACACTCATGGTGGTTGATATATTATGTAGATTTAGTGACCAGACTGAGTCTGAACCGCTTCTCCGGCATATGAACAACACCTTGAGCAGCCATGGTAACCTTTGTAGCAGCAGCCGTGGCGGCAGTAACTTCCCCCTCCTCCTTGTCGCCCACCGCCTCCTTGGTATCGTCCTCCTCCTCCTTGGTATCCTCCCCCTCCGTGGCCACCATGGCCGCCTCCTCCTTGGTATCTTCCTCCTCCATTGTCACCGAATCCACCACCATGTTGTTCAGGTTTCACAGTTTCCTCACTCTCTGACTTCACCGTGCCTGTCCAAAACACCACAGTATATCAAAGATATACTTTAGCTCTTGCAATTGTGCACTACTTAATATCTATTTAAAAATAAATTTCTATTAAATTTCAGATCTGTAAATTCTTTTTAAATAAGTTAAAACGTTAGATATAAGATACATATAAAATTTGTGCAAACCATAAATAATGGAGATTGTTTGATATATACGAGTAACACGGATTCATGTTTTGACTTAAGTGTCTTTTCTTACGAGTCTTTTGACTTAGCAAGTCCTAATAATTGACCATGGTTCAAACCAACTTTCTAGATTTAAAACTGTTGAGAGATCAACCGAAAATGAATTAAGATCGCTAAGACCAAGATTACGAGATTGAGAATTATTTATGGGAATATATCATCCATATTATTAGAAAAAGAAACGTAATTACTTTCACTGCTAAACATATATACAAGTTTCTATTTGTATTTGTTTTAGTTTGAGATATATATGTATATTTCCACTTCTGTATAAGTGAATATATTTTGTAACTACTATTGACGAAATAGTTTGAAAATATCTAATATCGGTACGTTAGTTTAGGTTTAATTAGCCTTGGATGTATGAAGTAGACTGAAATATATATAACACGTACCCGCGGCAGCCATTTCTGAGACGATGAAAAGAAATGCAAAGAGACCCAAAAGAAGCAAAGTCTTGGAAGCCATTTTCTTACAAATACTGCTTAAAACTTGTGATGAATAATATGTCCCCATGCATGCTCTCTATTTATAATGAAAATGAGGACGAGGGAATGAGAAAAGTCAAATAAACTAATCCACAGTCGAAAGAATTTTAGTAATAAAAGAAAATGTTAAAAGGGAAGTAATGTATCACAATATAGAAAAAAACAAAGTGGTAAGGAGATAAGTATCAAAGTATGTATACGGTGTCGGGTCCCGTATGGGTGGTCGTTGGATTTACTGTGAATAAGTTTGAAACACCATAAATAGCACAAACCCCACAAGTGTTTTAGATCTTTTCTTATCTACGTCATCACACACGTATAGCGATCTATTATTGGATGATCAAGTAATTATATATTCTTTAATTGTAGTAATTTTCTCTTCTTTATTATTTGGACGTAGTCTATCCTTTTCTAGGTTTAGAGAGGTCAATTGTCTTCATAATGGGAGATAGTAGATGGTATCTTTGGGTTGGCTAAGTGCACCATTGATAAATCTCTTTTGCAGGAGATTCAGGAGAAGATGTTTCATTTTTTTTTTTTTTTTTTTTTTTTTTTTTTTAGAAGATGTTTCTTAGGTTTCAAGACTATTTGTTTCTCTTGAATGATTGTCCTCTTTCGATTTTGGTTTGATATTTCTTGCTTTGTATTTCTAGTTATATTTTTAGTTCATTTCTTTAGGACTTTAGTTTTCGAAGAAATTTCTTTTTTCGTTGGCTTTGTTTCTGCGGACATTTTCGTCATCCGTCGGTTTTTCCCTCGTTTGAGAGTTTGTATTTCACCATACTTCCTCAACAAGTTTCTCTAATATAATTCAGTTGACAAAAAAAAATCGTCTGTTTATTATCTTTTAAAGATTTTGTCAAAAATCGCAAGCGATAGATTTTAAACAGCTGGATAAAGACAAAACTATATGCACTGAAAGTAGATCATAGAGGAGCTATACAAAGTAGCTACTAAGGACTAATTAAATTTTTAAGAACTTGGAAAATTGCTTGGCTACAGTTAACACAAGGTGGTTGTGATCAAAGTACCTTAAGACCACTCTCTCAAATAAGAGATCGTCATTAGTATTTAAGGGTCGAATCTCACAAATCTTTTTTGTTCACACGTAAAGTTAAAATCTAGAAATGAAACTAAATCAAGTAATTATATAAAAAAAAAAGTAATTGTATATCAAAAGACAAAAGCATATTAAATTGATGTAAGATTCAGATGTTTAAAACGTCGGATTTCAGAAATTCTCAGGAAATAGACAAATAATAGTTCTAGCAGTTAATTAGGATTGTTATTGCACTATTCTAGAACTACAAACCTCAATTCTATAATCAATCAACTCTTGTTGCATGGACTAAGTATGCTTAATTGTATTGACCCCACTTTATATGTAGATCCCTAGAACTAAGCAAACATTATAATCCGGTTTGATAAGTTCAGCTAAGTATCTAAATCAGACCTATCCTCATTTAGCTAATTAAGCCCATCTAGTTCCGGCAATAAGATGCCTCTCGAATCTTACCTATTAACTTAGGATCAAGTTCTAGTTAGGTACTCTAGAACTAGCATTAAAAACAATCAAAGATAAAGAACTATAAATATAAATCTTAACAGGTTATCGATATACTAATTCATCTAAATCCCTAATGAAAAACACTAAACCCAGCTAGGGGATTACTCAAACATGATCATCGAAACATAAAACATGTTTGTATAAGATTGCATATAAGAAATCAAAAGAAGAATAGAGTTTAGGAAAAGATCTTTTCTCTACAAGGTTTTGAAATCTCTCAAGAACTCTCCAAAAATCTCCTTGAATTGTAGGGCAAAAGTAGAAGACCTAAAAATAAAGCTTTGGTCTAAACAATGACCTTTTAAAATATATTATATGTTCTCAAAAACGTGCAGGGACTAATTCTGTAAATAGAAAAATCTTTAGGTGTAAATTCTGGGATCTTCAAATCTTTAAACCGTTAGACTCTTGTTGCGCCACAAACCGTGTCGATCAACACCATGGAAGTGTCGGTATGATGCCTTTGTCAGACTCCAAATTCGTCTTTTAGCTTAACTCCTTCCGTTTTTCTCCAAAATGCTTTATTAGTTTCAATCCAATCCCGGTCATAGAAATAGCTGAAAAGACTCTAAAAAGACTCTAGAAATAACAAAAAGACTCTAATACCTATACCTAGATCGTAGCTGACAGCAGTGAAAATTGAGGTACTGTATATCAACTCTTCAGACTTAGCTTTTCCTTGGCCAAAACACAAAAATCGAATTCGTGGAAGAAGTTCAAAAACGCAGGAACTCCCAATTTCTCTAGCCGATTACCTTGATCATTCAAACCAAATTCATATGCTTAACAGTTCTAATTAAATCATAACTACCATGTAATTATTCGCATGCATTCACATCATCCTAAATTTTAAACCAAATTCTACAACTATATCTAATAGGCTTTCATTGCTAGGACTCATCAATAAAGTTAATATTCAAGAACTTTTTAGACTCATTCCCATACAAAACCATGTTAAGTCGACCATTTTCATAGTTTTGGTATTCTTTTTCTCCCCAACAATTATTCTTTTTACGGATTTAGACAAAGTAGTACTCTCATCATTGGAAAGATATCCTCAGCATTCTTCCAACCTTTGTATAATCATTCCTTCTTAAGTAAAATACTTGGTTCATCGGACATTATTCTCACCCTTTTACTCTAAAGAAAATCATTTCATTCAGTTTTTATAAGGAAGAAAAATACCATTATCTTTTTCACTATGGCCTCATTATCAGGTATGAACAAGGAGTCAACCTCTACAAATACTAACCTTACTGAAGAGGTAAAAGGAAAAGCAGAAAAATTAGCTCCAGCCTTAATGGATTATGTTGGAAACGTGGATGTCCTCTAGTCTATATCGGTTTGCCATCCGGATATCACATTAGTCTAGGAATTGACTCTGCAGCATTAGTAACTTAGGCAATAGACTTGAGCAAAAGATCATTATTCCCAACAATTTTTTGACTCAATAAAACGTTCTTTTTAAAACTCAAAAAAAAACATTATTAGTAACCGCCTCCCTCAAAATTAAACAACAATGTCCCCAATCGCATTCAAAACTGAAATTAGCAGAAAAAAATAAACGAAAATGAAAATGAAAATAAAATAAATTATATATATGAAAGTTGGCCAACACTCTCCATATGAGTGACACATCATCACAGAAGAAAATGACATGTGTCATTCTACATTAGTTAAATTAACAAACTAGCAAAAATAATTGAGAAAAAAATCAAAAGTTTTTTGTTGTGTTAAATTCTCTATTAATCTCACTCTTAAATGAATTTTCTAAAAATAATCAATAAATAAAAAAATCATAATAATGTACCAAGCACTACTTTCATTCTTTTCTACTTCTTTTATTAATTTTTTTTTATCAATAGTCATTAACCCATAATGACTAAAATTTTACTTGTGTTGCAGTTTAGATGTTTGCTACCTAACCTCATATTAATTTAGTAATTTTAGTTGGATATTTTTTTTTATTATTACGTTTTGTGAATTTGATTTATCATATGACCTTTTTTATGTACATTTCACGTAATAGTCATCCAAAACATTAGACATACCAAAAAAACAACAACATAAGACTCTATATGACTATATGGTAGGGATGAGAATTACACTGTTGACTTAAATTACTAGCATATCATGATGTGATTGTGTACTAGATGACGAGAGAATATATGGAATAAAGAATTGTTTGTTACAATTAAGTTAGCCAAGTTTCAAAACACATAAGTAATATAACTACATACATTGTATCGGTATATCATATATTGTTGTAGTATGTGATCATGATAGTGAAATATTAGAATAATAAATATATAAATATACATATTATAGTAGAATTGATATTTCGAGTTATACATGAATCTAATTATAAAAAATAATAATTATATTAAATAGATGAATTTATCAAAATTAACATCAAAATCAATAAAAAACCATAATCATATTTTTCCGACAATTTTAAAAACAAAAACCCATGCGTAGCATGGGTGTTCATCTAGTATCTTATAAAAGGCTTTTAAACATCTCATAAAACGTATTACTTATACAATAAAAGCTTATAAAATACAAACATCTTATAAAAAGCTTTTAAACATTTGATAAAAGGTTTATAAACTTCTTATAAAAGCTTATAAACATCTTATAAACATATCATAAACATCTGAGCATTCCAATAAATGATATACTGTATGTATCAAATTGGAGCGTATATGAGAAATCAAACATCTGATAAAACGTATTACAATGAAAGCTTATCAAATTTGTAATATTTTTTTAACAGAATCTTGTAAAAGCTTATAAAGTCTTAAAAATATTTTGTTAAAAAAGCTTTTTTATTAACACGATATAATAACTTACACAGCGGTAACTCTGGAGAAGACGGAGATAGCGATGAAAATAGAAAAATAATCGTCCCTCCGTTCCTAATTAATCTAATTTATACACTTTTCACACATATTAAAAGAACACATCAAAAATCCATTAAAAATGTTTTGGTTTTTGTAATTTACAATTTTCAATAATTCTAAACCAATCATATTCAATTGTTCTTTTTGAAAACTACAATTTATCAATAATTAAGAGTGCATTGAAAACTTAAAAATTGTATCGTTTTGAAACAAATTTTTTTCTAGAAATTGGATTAATAAGGAACAGAACAAAGATAACAATCAAACAAAGAAAAATAGCAAAGATACGTTTTTAATCGTCCGATACGTTTTTAAGTCTGTTCGTTTAATGTTTAATTGTAATTTGTTCTTGCCCATTTGGGCTTTAATGAAATTAAAGTTTGTTGGGACAAAAAAACTTTTTTCGGAAACAGACATCATTCTTGAATTTCGCCCCAATACTGCTCTTTCTCTTTTCCAAGCAGAAAAAGGGAATTCGCTGCTCTTCTCTCCTCTGGTTCTAAGCGACGCTCATCATTCACCTGTATCAAACATAAACAAGGTATGTCTCTTAATTCTCCCATATCATCTCATCTCATATCTTTGTGTTCATTTGCTTGCTGTTTTGTGCTTATGTAGTTGTTTCAGATGTTCTGATGCTATGATGTTAATCGTATTCTCATTTTCATGATTTAGCTGAAAAATGAGAAGTTCATTTGATTTGCTTTCTGTTCTGTGCTTATGCAGATTATTGATTAACCAATTAAGCGACGCTCATCATTCACCTATATCTGACATAAACAAGGTATGTCTCTTAATTCTCCCATCTCATCTC
Source organism: Arabidopsis thaliana (assembly GCF_000001735.4). Taxonomy (NCBI): domain Eukaryota; kingdom Viridiplantae; phylum Streptophyta; class Magnoliopsida; order Brassicales; family Brassicaceae; genus Arabidopsis; species Arabidopsis thaliana. The sequence continues at coordinate 1,961,546 of NC_003071.7, read as the reverse complement.
ATATCTTTGTGTTCATTTGCTTGATGTTCTGTGCTTATACAGTTGTTTCAGATGTTCTGATGCTATGATGTGAATCGTATTCTCATTTTCATGATTCAGGAGAATGGAGTCAGAGGGAAACATGAAGAACTTGGTTGTGTCACAAGTAACCATAAGTGGGTTTGGGGAGTCAACTAAAACAAAAGAACTTACAGATTATCTTGAAAACAAAGTAGGACTACTCGTTTGGCGATGCAGATTAAAAACTTCTTGGACTCCTCATGGGTCTTATCCTAATTTTGAGATCATAGACACTTCAAACATCCCCAAATTTGATTGTTACGAGAGAGTGGTGCCTCATGCATTTGTCCATTGCGATGCCCATAAATCTTTAATGGATGCTGCAGAGCAATCCAAACTCATCCTCGGTGGCCAGCCATTAAAATTCAGCTTGTCGTCTGAGAACCCATATACACTTAACCCATATAAGTTGACTGGTGTTTCGCTTGAGATTGGGACGGTTTCGCAGGATGACTTTTTTTTGTTTCTCATATAAGTTGGAGTTATTGGTGAGAGACATACAAACAGTCAAGCAGTATAGAACTTTTGTTGGTTTTGTGCTTGTTTTGCAGCTTGCCTCATCACCCCGTGTCTGGTACAGAACAGCTGATGATGATATCTACGAAACTTCGGCTGTCGATCTCTTGGATGATAATGACCCTTGGATCCGCACCACTGATTTTACACAATCTGGGGCAATTCGTCGATGCCTTGGGTATCGAGTGTTCATATCTCCTCGGGATCACAATAAATGGACAAAAGTCTTAGATTATCTAAAGACACAAAGGGTGAACACGGAGCATGTGAGGTGGCGGACCTACGTTCAAAGTAGAGGTGCAACTTACCCCGGTTAAATTTAAAAACCTTTCTTTAATAGATCATTTGCCTAAGGGGGTGAACTTTTTTTCCGGGATTACATGTGTCTATGATGTTTTTGGGTGAACACATGTGTGGTTTTAGGTATGTTTTTTTACATGTTCTAACATGTTCTCGGGCAGGTTGATGGTTCTTTTTGGTATGTTTTTGAGGAAACACTTATGACTTTTCAACTTCAAGTGTTTTCCACAGAAAGATGTGATGGACTTTTGGTATTGAATATAAAGATAGCTATCATGAATGAGAAATCCTTTGTTGATAAGGCTCTTTGTATTTTTTTTTTGGTTATGCTTCTAGAAAAAATGTCTTTCTTACATATCTTACATAGCTTCTTAGTCAAACATAGAAAAGAACAAATATATATACATGCCAAAGTTTTGTTAGTGATCAAGTCTTTATACGCTTTACAAACCTTTATAAGTTTTTATAAGGCTTTCTAACCTTTATGACTTTGTAAAGTTTTATAAGGCCGACGTTGTTGGCATCATTCTCTAATCTGAGAGATGCTCGACAATTTTACCTTGTGTTCGGTTTTTCCTATTTTAAAAATCTTATGGTCTGTTTGCTCATGTTAAGGTTTTATATATAGAGTTGTGACAAATGTAAGTTTTAATAACTTAATTATACCAGCCTTCTTATATTTTTTTTATTACAAGCCAGGATCATCCAGTTATAACGTAAAGCTGGTACCGTTCACAACTTCTTTTATCAGATGTGTCTGCCATTGTAATTATTGGATTTGTGAAGGACGCAAAACATCATGTTGATGTTCAAGGCTTTAATGTCTACCACAAAAATCGGCTCTCCATACTAGGCTTTTGATTTTCAAGAGAAATAGTGGATTACACGAAATCCTTGTTCTAATTTATTAACAAGCCTTGGGTTACACGAAATCCCTTCTAGGATACGACAATCAAAGTACTCTCTCTTGTTCTAGGCAAAGATACAAGACAAACAAATAGACTTTCTAGTGTTTGTTTTTGTGTTTCACCAAAGAATATCTCAATCCTTTGGTCTTGTGAATCTCTGTTTTTTCTCTCTGTTTTTTTCTCTTCTATGCCTTTTTGATGCAAAGAGACAGAGTTATATAATGGCCAACGATCTCCACGTACGTTTGCAACCGTACGTTTAGTCATAACTGTAATTCCAACAGTTGCCTTGGTTTATAAGTAACCATTGACGAACAGTTTTCTCGGTTAATATGATAACCATTGGTTCACTTAAATCACCGAAATTGGGATTGATCTCTCTTCGGGATCGTATCACTCTGTTTTCTTTTCTCTTCCAATTCTATTTTATTTTTCTTTATCACATCAAACCAAAAGGACATGAGTTCTCCGGTGATGAATCAAGACATGATCCAAGAAGTTCTTTCTTATCTCCCGGCTTCAAAAAATGGAAAATTCAGGCTCCTGAATAAAGAGTGCAACAAGAGAAGCTACGAGTCATGGTTTCTCAATCTCAATTTCTATAGAACCAACTATATCTCCGGATACTTCCTAGAAAGCTACAAAGGAGGATACACAATTGATACCAGTTTTGTCCATGAGAGGAGAGATTTGGAAAACAAAGGAGTCTCCATCGATTTTCTGCCACAGGGAGAGAGAAAGATCAAAGCTTGTGATGCAAGTCATGGGATATTGCTTTGTGTTAATGATACAGGACTAATACCTGAATACATAGTCTGCAAACCAACCACAAAACAGTATCATATCATACCAACCCCAAAATTGTGTAGCCGTGATAAGTCACTCGGTATAACGGTAACTGGATTGGAGCCTTTCCGGTATAAAGTATTCAGGCTTTTTAACACGCCGATATGAATCCTTTCAGTACTTTTGCGTGAGAAGTTTTTGATTCCGATTCGTTTATGTGGAAGAGGTTAAAAAATCTGCGTCTACCAAGAACAGACCGTTTAATTCTTTCAAACCTGGTACAAGCTTCGGGGTTCTTGCATTGGAGATCATGGAACAACAAGGTGATCCGATTCTGTCTCAAAACCGAAACTTGGTCTTTCGTACGTATCCCCAACTTTGGTAGTTTCCCAGAGTTGGTCAGATACGAAGGGAAGCTAGGTGTTATTCTTCACTGGATAAACAAAGATCAAGAAGATGTTCACGGATTATGGGTTTTAAAGAGCAGTTGTGGAAAGGCGTGGATAAAAGTGAAAGATATTAAAAGCATTGGATTAGGTCAGATTGTGTGGACTCCAAGCAACGACGACGTAATGCTTTCTAGTTGGGATCGTTTTTGTCTTTACAACCTAAACACAGAGACGTTGAACTTAGTGCATACAAGGAAGGATTTTGCCTCTTACGTTTGTTTCCCGTTTTGTTCTGATTACGAGAAAGTTGATCTGGACGAAAGAAGAAATGGACCGACAAATGAAAACTAGTCAACAAGGTTATAGGAACATTTAATTTTGTTATATGGTTTGTGCTTCTTAAAAGCTTATGTATGAAAAACCATTCATTGTTTTATACTTTTATGAATATCTTCTTTTTTTATCACTGTACTGAACTTACAACTCTGCTAAGGTTACAAGTGAAACTTTTTTTTTTTTTTTTGATAAGAATGTAAATATCATTTCGAGAAATGAAAGGTTCAGGAATTACAAAGTAAATCCTAAAAACATGGTTCCATGCCAAAAAAAGTTAAAAAACATGGAAGCATACACATTCGAGGATCCATTCATCACTAAATCCTTAAGCGGTGAAGCTTTAGGCAAGGCTATGAACTTAACTCGATAGAAAAGACTTCCCTAAGCAAAACATGGCTAGAAACAATAGCAATAAGGGAAAGAGAGATCTTCAGACTGACTAAAAAGCGTAGCGGAAGTCCCTTCAACGTAAGCCCAAACCTAAAAAGGGGCGGAGCAACAGAAGCTAAAGGTGGCAAGCAATGCTATCCTCTACCGACATCCCCAATCAGTAGCATGGACAAAGCAACTTCTTATCCTCCAAAAGTCATACTAACACCACCAAAACACAATGAAACAATCCCAGAAAACCTCGACCAAATTGAAGCTTCAAAAGCCATAAAATCATTTACTTAGCTGATGAAAGAAGAGCAACAGCTTCGGTGGAAGTAAACCAAGGCAGCAAAGAACCCAAACATCGAGTAGTATAGCAAACAAGTTCGACGTAACTGGAGATGCATGGACATGCCATCGAATCTGCAACGCAAGGCAGCCCAAACCTGCAACACGCAGAGACAGCTACTCCTTCCAGCCGAAACTCACAAGAAACCAACACGCACAATAGGTCTCAGACAAAATCAAGTCAACAGCTCACTTGCCTCACTTTGACTTGGGAGATGGCATGAATAGCGAGGTTACTTGGCGAACCAAGGAAGCAAGAGAAGTCGGCTCTTGAAAGAAGGCCACACAAACAACAACATTCTCCAAGTCGGCATAGTACAAGTCGGCATAGTACAAGTTTGTCGACTACAAATCTGCTTACAAGAAGTTTGCTTTTGCCTTTATGAACTACTTCAGACTACAACTCTGCTAAGGTTACAAGTCAAAAGCAAAATTCTTGTAAGCAGATTTGTAGTCGACAAACTCATACTATGCTGACTTGTAACCTTAGCAAAGTTGTAGTCTGATATATTGTTCACGGCAGACTTATACAGAAGTCTGTCAATACAAGTCTGCAAAAGCCTACTTCATAAGTCTGTTGGATTAGTGCGTTTCACAAGTCTGCTGCAGAAGTATGGCTGAGATAGACTCAATACTGCCGCCCTTTACCTCCAGACTGGCCCCTCCATAACGAACATGCAACACTTCTTCTTCCCTCTAGGCTCTCTCATACATCATGCTAAGGTAATCAATTGATTCATACTTCTTCCCTCAAGTCTGCACAAGCCTGCTTCATAAGTCTGTTGGATTAGTGCGCTTCACAAGTCTGCTGCGGAAGTATGGCTGAGATAGACTCAATACTGACACCATTTACCTCCAGACTGGCCACTCCATAACGAACATGCAACACTTCTCACAGATTTAGTTTTAGTTACGACAGATATATATGATTTGACATATTATTTTTCCCGCGACAGATTTGTTTTCTGTAGACTCCACAGACTTTCTAACAATTACAGTAGAAACTCTATAAATTAATAATGTTAGGACTATGAAATTTTATTAATTTATAGTGATATTAATTTATCCTATAAATTAATATTTATTAATTTATCGTATAAATTAATATTTATTAATTTATAAAAATATTTACGTAAAATACAATACTATATTTTTTAAAAAATGTTTGTTAATTTAATTTTCTATATGCTTTGTTGTTTGCATATATAATTATGTCAGATTTTTGTTTTTCTTTGACTTCTTTAATTTATTTTTCGGCAAGATATTGTGTCGGTATATCTACGACATTAACGTGAACGTAAACACAAACATGAAGCTTAATCTAATTTCTCTTTACACAAATCTTAGCAATGCTTTCTCAAATAAAAGATTTTACAAAATCAACTATGACGGATCAAATACGCAAATAGTTATGTGACTACAACATAGATCATACCAGTTGTATTTTAAAAAGAGTTGTAATTGTAGCTTGAACAAAAATTTCATATAAAAATTAGTCTTAAAATATATACTTAAGATTTATGATTATTAATTTATAATATTATTGGGACTATAATTTTACATAGGAATTTCAAAAAAATTATTATCTTATCGATTTTGGTTAATTTTTACTTGGCCCGACTTGGGACCGACAAAATTTATTAATTTATCGTGTTTATTAATTTATCGAGTATTAATTTATAGAGTTTCTACTGTATTAAATTTGAAGGTACACGAACAAGTCAGTCATAGATTTGATTAGGAAAAATCAAGTCTGTGGCAGATTTGCTTAGAAAAATCCCAAAGTTATTTTGTTTTGGTAACAGATTTATTATTTTACAATTTAAACTGTCGTGTTGCCACAATTGTTTCATCCAAATAAAATGAAATTCAATGATGACAGATTTTACCTTTCTCTTTTTTGAAGTAATTAGAATTTATGAAAAAAAAATTAGATAAAGAAATGCTAGTAATTAGGAATATTAATTTATTGATAATAATTAATGCTAATGGCATTCTTTGTAAATAAGTTCCAACTCTATGATTTATTTCACAAAATGGCTGCAAAAATGTATATGTAGATATATAAAATAACATATATTACAAGCCATTAATATTTATTAGGTATTTACAAGGCATTTTAAAAAGTTTTAATGCGGTTTTATAAGCCATTTACAAGCCATTTATAAGAAGGCTTTTCAATCCAGTGTCTTCAATCCAGTACCCTCGACTGTCCTGAGCATTCCAGTAAATGATATATGTATTAAATTGTAGCGTATATGAGAAATCAAACTTCTGATAAAACATATTACAGTACAATGAAAGCTTATCAAATTTCTAATTTTTTTTTATAACAGAATCTTATAAAATCTTATAATTTTTTTGTTAAAAAAGTTATTATAGTTTTAAAATATAACTTAAATTTTCTTATAAAAGCTTATCTAAGAAGAAGCTTATAAAGCTTATACTGAACCCTTCTGACGAACTGACGATGCGTTAAGCGTTAGAAAAGCTTAGAAACCCTTCCGAAGAAGCGTTATAAAAGCTTATAAAGCTAATACTGAACCCTTCAGAAGAAACGTTATAAAAGCTTATAAAGCTAATACTGAACCCTTTAGAAGAAACGTTGTAAAAGCTTATAATTTTTCAGAAGAAGCGTAATAAAAGCTTATACTGAACCCTTTAGAAGAAGCTTACAAACATCTTATAAAAGCGCTTATAAACATCTTATAAAAAGCTTTTATAATATTTTTATAAGATGTTTAAAAGCTTGTATGAGCCATTTATAAGAAGTTTCTAAGCTTTTGTAATATTAATTGTTATGGCTCAGAAATACCATCCGAATTAGTGACTCACCTTGGCTCACTATGTGCATTGGAGAACTTTGAGGATCAAATCCATATATCCTACAGATATCTTGCTTAGCCTCCAAAACCACATCTAAGCTATGCTCAGTCATCTCAAGAATAAGCTCCTCAAGAATTGCATCTAAGTAATTTGTTACCTCCTCCTTGTTCTCAGCCTCCCTATACACAACATTTAAGCTTTCGCAATTGAGCGGTTTTGGAAAACAAACACAATATGTGGAAAAACAAACACAAAATATGTTTTTTAACTACCACTAGATAGTAAGAAATCCATTGTTATCAAGAATCATTTTGCTCACCATCTAGTCTTTCATAATTTTAAAGTGTGTATAACTGAAAGGAATAATTTATACCTTGAACGAAAATAATTGAATTCTAACATGTCGATTTAGTAGGAAGATTTTTTTTACCTTCCATATGTGTCAGGTATGACATTCTCTGGAAAAGAGAAACCGGTTGGAAAGGAGTTAGAGTTAGACCCAAACGAGGTGGTGGCGCAGAAATCGTCCTCAGTCTCCACAGAGGAAACCTCCGGAGTGTCCCCGAGAGCTTGAGCTCTCCATGCCGGAGAGAGAATCCACGATGGAGAGGGGGTCCCCACGGCCAAACTTCAGACGAACTGACAAAGCGTTAAGCGTTATAAAAGCTTATAAACCCTTTAGAAGAAGCGTTATAAAAGCTTATAAAGCTTCAGAAGGAGATCATGTTACCAGATTTCTCATAGCCTTATATGACTTTGATAATGCCATAGAGATCAATGCACCCATCAGACACTCAAAATTGATTGGTAGATGTAAAAGGAAATTGCATGTTTAAGGTATACAACAGCTTTTGTTGGAAGAAACGTTAATATCTCCACCAGCAATTCATCAGGCAAGTCACTGATTTAGGAATTTGGATACGAAGTTATAAATTATATTATGTAAATTAATATATTGATAAAACTAATGAAAGACTCCATAGAATTCGTTTCTTAACTGAATAAAGATCTGAATAAAAACGTAACAAGAACATAAGAAAACTAAACTATTGAAGAAGGTTGATTTGTATTTTCTTTTCCTTTTGGCTTCGTTTCCTTCAAAATCGAGGCTATCAAGCGGTATTTTTGTTTCTTGTTCCCCTGCATTTTTCTGGTGCGAGAAGATGGAGTAAATATAACCTTTGTTTTAATTTTCCTTCACTTCTAAGTATTCCGTCTCTTCCTCTTTTAAGAAGAGGTCGAGGATAGCTTCTTTCCTGCTAGTTATTTATATTTAGTTTCCTAATATCCTAGAATATATGTTACAAAACCAAATTCATTTGCATTATTGAGAATGACAAACCGTTTCATTCGCTCCCTCCTCATCATTTATATATAAGGGGCCATTATGGGAATGAATTTCATCTGATGGACCTTGATCATCAACCTATCCAGATTCACCATTTATATAAGTTTAATATATAAACCTTTGGAGATAAAAAGATAAAACTTTAAACACAACAAATACCGGATCTTTGGTGCTGGCCTCTACTCTACCTTTGCCTGAGATAGACTGGAAATAGGAGCCTGAATTCATCTATCAAAACAAAACAAAAAATTATAAAAAAAACCTTTATCCATTGGTCTAGATTCGTTAAATCCATACACACAAAACAATATATAGACATATGGAGATAAAAAGATAAAACTTTAAACACAACAAATACCTGATCACTATTGCTGGCCTCTACTCTACATGAGATAGACTGGTCTTCAGCCAGTAAAGTGTTACGTATGAGGCCCAACACCCACCTATTCTACAGCAATATAAAAGAAGGCCCAAGACCCAACAGCAGAAAGAGTAAGAAGAAGGAACCAAAGGAAGACTCTAGAACTTAAGGTGAACTTTACTAGAGTTAAGGTTTAATCATAGTTATTAGCTGTCACATTCTCATTGCTTATCACTGTAACGGTGCTCTGTGAGATGATGAGGGCAGATAGTACTATATAAGAAAATAGGAAGAGAGAGATAGGGTTTATCTTGTATTTGAGTGAAAACAAGGTGTAAGGGGGAGGGAAGAGACTCTAGGCAAATCTCTTAAAACCTGTATCTTTCTTTTATCAATAAAATTTCTTCCATTTACATTGCTTTTGCTATAGTTTGTGTTCTAAAACGTATCATAAAGTTGGCGAAGGGGCATCGAGATTCATCTATCAAACAAAACAAATAATCATAAACACAATTCAAGAAAAACCACAGATAAATCCCAATTGACTTACTCACCATTTATATAAGTTTATTAAATAAACATTTGGAGATAAAAAGATAAAACTTTAAACACAACAAATACCTGATCATTGTTGCTGGCACCTGTGAAGTTCTCAACTGAGATAGGGAAAGGGATTTCATCTGATTCATCTTGATTATCAACCTATCCAGATTCACCATTTATATAAGTTTAATATATAAACATTTGGGGATAAAAAGATAAAAAAATTTAAACACAACAAATACCGGATCATTGGTGATGGCCTCAACTCCACCTCTTCCTGAGATAGACCGGGAATGGAAGCCGAAATTCATCTATCAAAACAAAACAAAAAATCATTAAAAAACCTAAATATATAGACCAAGCGGGTTCCATGAGGCACTTCTGTTAGAAAAACAAACACATTATATAACGTACAGGTGTTTCATGAGGCAGTTGTGTTAAAAAAAAATCAGTATAGACCAAGTGGATTCCATGAGGCACTTCTGTTAGAAAAAGAAACACATTATCTAAAACACATGTGTTTCATGAAGCACTTGTGTTTAAAAAAGAAAAACCAGTTTCCTCCTACCTACATGTAAACACAATCGACTGAAAAAAAACATTAAAATCACCTCACCTCAGATTCCTCATTGTGTCGTTGATACACCAAACGATTATCTCGTTTTTCCCACGCCAAATTCATCTGTGAGTAGAAACTGTTATGCTCTCTCCAGTCCTTGTCTTTGTGTCTGCTTAACTTAGACGCCAAATTCGGCTTTATTTCTGGTGGCACCCGTATGTCTGACTCCTCCTGTCCTAATTGCTTGAAGAAAGTACCAGGACAATTGTATGCGATGGTGTTAAAGCAGATGCATGGAACTTGTGCAAACACCATACGCAATTGAGAGGTGTATTCGGGCAATTCAACTTTGCTATAAGGCTGCCACTTAATCTGAAATAATATAATCTAAGTATTTAATATAGAACAAATGCATACTGACAAAGAGATGAGATTTTATTAGGTAGCTCATCTTCCTTCATGTTTTGAAGGATCTCTTGATAGTGTCCCAGACTCCCTCTGGCAAAAATTTTGGTATACGGTTTATATACCTTTTCCCACTCAACCATTAAAAGAAAACTGGATGGAGATGGTTATTGAAAGACAGTAAATCGTTCTAATGCAAATACCTACACGAAATAATAAAGAGTAGTTAACATTATACACATAATCAACATCAACATAATTAGTTTTTGTTTCACTTGAAAACTTTACCTGCAGAGCAAAGGCAAAACCGCAGAGTTTTGTGGTGGAACCTTTAGTAAAAGCCTCCTTCTATTCGCATAAAGATTCGTTTAGGATAGCCAACATTGCTGCCCCCTAAGCATATTTGTTGAGCTTGTCTTTTCGTAGCAGTGGAAGAAACATTGGAGATATAGCTTAGGTCTTGTTTGACATGACCAAAGTTACCAACAAGAAAAGGAGATAGGCCATAAAGTATGGCTCTAAATTCTGTTCTTCAATGTTCTTTGGGACATCTTCAAATTGGATTTGCAAAAGGTGAGGAGAAATGCCGAAGGCCTTACTGGTTGGTCTCTCCTTTGACAATCTCTGAGCCTTTTCTTTACTTAATTTTTAGAGCTCTGGTATCCTGATACATGTACCAAGCAAGCATACAATCAACCATGGAATTCGCTGATGACAAATCTAGTAAGAAGTAAAATTAAAAAGATATACCTGCTTCCCATCAATTGGAAGTCCTGTAATGTAGAGAATGTCTTCCAGGCCAAAATCAACCATGGAATTTTCTGCTGGAAAGGAAAAAGCCTTTTGTTTGTCATCAAAGAATGACATGACCGCTGTAAGAAGCGGCAGATTTAGCTTATGTTTAGATTCTTCAAACTTCAAAAAGTTCTTGAAGTAGGTAGCTTGAACAAGCTCTGATACTCTTCGATCTACTTTCCAAGACATAAATTTTTTCATGTGCATGGCTGTCTTAGTACTTTTCTTCTGCTCTCCCATTGTATAAGTTGGCCTCACCTGAAACACAATGTGAATAATGCATCAGGCACACAAAATGTGAAACAAACTTGGTCTAAACCGAGATATGTTGGTAAAAACTTGGAAAAAAAAGAAGTGATTCAAGCAAAAAGACGGATTTTTATCGGTCCACGATGTGACAATCTTTGGAGGCAAACCACATCTACACAAATTCATCTATCAAAAACAAAATAAGATCAAATAAGATCAGGGAGTCCTCTCTTCTTCATCAAACAAATTCTCACAACTAAGAACAAACACAACCCAACCCATAAGTTGTTTTACAAGAGATTAATGAATTCAAGAAATCTATAGGACAATTAGTTTGACTCGGAAGCTAGCCCTAAGAAAAGCGTTATTACTCAACTTTCGGTATTATGGTAGTAAAAAGAGAATCTGATTCACATAATTGCATTAGAACATCTGAAACAACTGCATAAGCACAGAACAGCAAGCCAATGAACACAAAGATATGAGATGAGATGAGAGGGAGAATTAAGAGACATACCTTCTTTATGTCTGATACAGGTGAATGATGAGAGTCACTTAATTGGTTAATCAATAATCTGCATAAACACAGAACAGAAAGCAAATCAAATGAACTTCTCATTTTTCAGCTAAATCATGAAAATGAGAATACGATTAATATCATAGCATCAGAACATCTGAAACAACTGCATAAGCACAGAACATCAAGCAAATGAACACAAAGATATGAGATGAGATGATATGGGAGAATTAAGAGACATACCTTGTTTATGTCTGATACAAGTGAATGATGAGAGTCGCTTAGAACCAGAGGAGAGAAGAGCGGCGAATTCCCCTTTTCTGCTTGGAAAAGAGAAAAAGCAGTATTGGGGCGAAATTCAAGAATGATGTCTGTTTCCAAAAAAAGTTTTTTTTTCCCAACAAACTTTAATTTCATTAAAGTCCAAATGGGCAAGAACAAATTACAATTAAACATTAAACGAACAGACTTAAAAACGTATCGGACGATTAAAAAACGTATCTTTGCTATTTTTCTTTGTTTGATCGCTATCTTTGTTCTGTTCCATATTAATCCAATTTCTAGAAATTTTTTTGTTTCAAAACGATACAATTTTTAAGTTTTCAATGCACTATTAATTAGTGATAAATTGTAGTTTTTAAAAAGAACAATTGAATATGATTGGTTTAGAATTATTGAAAATTGTAAATTACAAAAACCAAAACATTTTTAATGGATTTTTGATGTGTTCTTTTAATATGTGTGAAAAGTGTAGAAATTAGATTAATTAGGAACAGAGGGACGATTATTTTTCTATTTCGATCGCTATCTCCGTCTTCTCGAGAGTTACCACTGTGTAAGATATTATATTTTGTTAATAAAAAAGCTTTTTTTTAACAAAATATTTAAAAGACTTTATAAGCTTTTACAAGATTCTGTTATAAAAAATTATAAATTTGATAAGCTTTCATTGTAATACGTTTTATCAGATGTTTGATTTCTCATATACGCTCCAATTTGATACATATATTATTTATTGGAATGCTCAGATTTTTATGGTTTATAAATATCTTACAAAAGCTTCTGTACAAACCCAATCTGAGATAATAAAAAAATATATATTGATAAACTTATGTAATAAGCTAATTGGAAACACTTTATAAAAAGATTAAAAACATCTTATAAAATATAAGCCCATTATAAAAACCTTATACTATAAGCTTTTAAACAATCCGACAGTTCACGAAGCCAAGCTTATTGACAGAAACCCAAAAAAGAAATATCAATTTACAAAGTATAAGATGTTTTTTTTTTCCGTCCCAAAGTATAAGATGTTTATAAACCATACAAAATTATAAAAAAAAGATCTTATAAAAGCTTATAAACATCTTAGAAACATCTTATAAAAACATTATGCAAGCTTAAAATTATAGAAAGCATATATAAAGTCAATAAAAATCATATTTATGAAAGTTGGCCAACACTCTCCATATGAGTGACACATCATCACACAAGAAAATGACATGTGTCATTCTACACTAATTAAATTAAAAAACTAGCAAAACTAATTGAGAAAAAATGAAAAGTCTTTTGTTGTGTTAAACTCTCTATTTATCTCACTCTTAAATGTATTTTCTAAAAACATTCAATAAATAAAAAATCATAATAATGTACCAAGCACTACTTTCATTCTTTTCTACTTATTTGATTAAAATTTTTTTTATCAATAGTCATTAACCATAATGGCTAAAATTTTACTTGTGTTGTAGTTTAGATGTTTGCTACCTAACCTCATATTAATTTAGTAATTTTAGTTGGATATTTTTTTATTATTACGTTTTGTGAATTTAATTTATCATATGACCTTCTTTCTGTACATTTTACGTAATAGTCATCCAAGACATTAGACATACCAAAAAAACAACAACATGAAACTCTATATGACTATATGGTAGGGATGAGAATTAAAGTGTTGACTTAAATTACTAGCATATCATGATGTGATTGTGTACTAGATGACGAGAGAATATATGGAATAAAGAATTGTTTGTTACAATTAAGTTAGGCAAGTTTCAAAACACATAAATAATATAACTAAATACATTGTATCAGTATATCATATATAGTTGTAGTATGTGATCATGATAGTGAAATATTAGAATAATAAATATATAAATATTCATATTGTAGTAGAATTGATATTCGAGAAATAGATGAATCTAATCATAAAACATAATAATTATATTAAATAGGTAAATTTATCAAAATGAACAACAAAATCAACAAAAACCCATAATCATATTTTTCGACGATTTTAAAAACAAAAACTCATGCATAGCATGGGTGTTCATCTAGTTAAAATAAAATATAATAAAAAAAACGAGAAACATATTAGTGGGATTCATCCCACTAAGTGGTTGTTTTTAGTAAATAGCTTGACTTTTTTAGACTTCAGGAGTGAGATGGACTAGGAGAATACTTTTGTTGCTTCTCTGTGGATTGTTGCCTTGTCAGCCATGGTGGTGTATAAGCGGTGGAGCCATGCTTGTTTCCAAGGAAACATGTAGCAGTTGCAGCTTGCTTAGATCCATGACCTACATCACGAACAGAAGGAACAAGCTCTCAAGAAGTTTGAGGCTCGTTAACCCGTGAAGCACACTTCGGAAATTCGAAAGAATTAATCACTGAAGTAGAAGGATGAGGAGGTGAGGAACAATACCATTGGTGATCAATACGAGGATGGTGCAGGAGAGATGCAGTGGTTGGTTTGGGAACATATCGTGGAATCTATAGATTCTCTCTCTGGTCTATGGTGGTGTCTATCGACACTAGTGTTGGTGTTGGTTGACTCCGTATCTACTAGACGACTCTTGCTTGTGAGCTGAGTGGTAGGAGCTTCTGTTGTAACCTTGAACGAAAAATCTTTGCTCTTTCCTTTGAGGTGTCAACAGATAAGGACTTACCATTGATTGTTGGTTGAGACCTTATTCCATCTATGTCAAAATACATCACAACATCGCATACATTCAGAGAGATCTATCCCTTCTTCACGTTGATCCTAGCACCATCTATAGCTAAGGATGCTCTACCCAAGATAAGAGGTCTTTGGGTAACGAGCTACCCAAGGTAAGAGCTTCTATGGAATTATTGATCTTAACAAGAATCGAATGAACCGGAACATAGCTTGTACGTTCTCAGTTAGCACATTACCAAAAGATAAGAGGGTCTTTGGGTAACGAGCTAATTGAGAACATACCAGCTATGTTCCGGTACTTTCGATTCCTACCTTTTAAAATTCATAATTCCATATGCAATAAAAACTCCATAAGTTAATACTATTGCAACTCATATATTTTGTTTATTTATTGATATACTAATTACTTCGAAAAGTAATTTGGGACCCAAAAAATATATTGATTTATCGAGATTTTAATTTATAAAGTATTAATTTATAAAAGATTATACAATGAAGCGAAGGAAATGGGTTTGGTTCGGTTTGGGTACCATTTCTTTCGAGTAATTATTAGGAAACAAAAATGTTTCGGTTATTCTTTAGTTCGGGGTATAAAATACCCGAATTACCAAAACATATTGGATATGTTTGGGTATTTTCTGTATTTTTGGATACTTTTCTATTATTTTTAGGTATGTAACATATTTTAGGTCTATTCGGTTGGTTTCTTATGGTAATTTTTGGGTATCTTCGGTATTTTGGGTATTAGGGTATTTTTTGATTATTTGAGTATATTTTGTTTATTCAGTCTAAAAGTAACTAGATATACTGTATATTGTATGTTTGGTTTTTAATTTACTTCCAAATATTTTGGTTAGTTTCTCGGTTGCGGTTCGGTTTTGTTCTTCTTTTTTTGGTTCGATTCTAGTTTGGTTTACTTTTGCTTTAAGTATTTTGCCTAGGGCTAGCAGGCCTCGCGATTCAAGAGAACAGACGAAAGCAATCTTTAATAAGGGTGAACAATCATTGTAGTAACCTTGATGTTGACTTAAGATTGGTCGAGGCGGGCGGCCGTGAAATCACGTCCTAGACAAAAAATTTGAAGTTAACGAAAAAGTAAAAGCCTTTCGCGTTTATCAAACATGGGCATGAATGAAAGCTTTTTGACGATGAAAAGCTGATAGGTATCGGGGAAAGATGGGTTTTGATCGATAAAAACTTGTCGGGGATTGTTCAGTGAGTGATTCGTCGTGTTCGATAAATTTGGAAATTAAAATAGGTCTTAACGAGTCATGAGGAGACTTATGATCGGTTAAGTTGTCGAAAATGTTAAGTAAAATCGAACTAAGCCTTAACCGTGCCATGATGGGGTGATGCAGCTAAAAGATAATGTGTGGTGGAGAATAATCCCAAAAATTCAGAAGGAATTTCATATATATATATATATATATATATATATATATATATATATATATATATTCATTCCCGGAAGAAGTCTTCCACCACATGGCGCAACCAATGCTTTGGGGCTCAATCGGAGAAAGCGTGTTGCCAAGGATATAAGTTACCTCTTTTGGCGAAAACAAGGGAATGATGACTGAAGCTACGACCAAATTAGAGGAAGAGTGTTGCTAAGGGTATAAGTTACCTCTTTTGGCAAAAACGAGGCAATGATGGTATTAACTCTGACCCAATCAGAGGAAAAATGTTGCCAAGAGTATAATTCACCGCCCATCTAGTGTAAATGAAGTAAAGACAACACAAGCTCCGAGCCAATCAGAGGAAGAGTGGTTCCCTAGGTTTAAGTTCCCCGCCACTTGTGAAAGAGCTCTCTAAAATCTTCGGAGAAGTGCTGCTCGTTCTTAAAGCCGACGGTGGAGGGAGTCTACAAAATTCTGGAGAAATAAGTAGTTTCCGTGAACAAGTCTGTGAGAGATTTTACAGAAGAAGAAGAAGTTTCCATGATCAAGATCGAGAGTTTCAGATCTGAAGTTGAGATTCCGCTAAGTCATCACATCACACATCCGTTTCGTTAAATCACAGTGAGTTCAGAAGCATGTAAGGTGGCACATGATTTTTCTTGCTTGTGTGCTTGTTTGTTGGTTGTGTGCTTTGTTGTTGTTGATCGTAGAACTGATATGGAGTTATAGTTCATGTAAAGTATGCTTGATGCTTTAAGTACGCTTCGTCGAGCTTAGTTGCTTTGCATATATAGTTTGTTGTGTTCGAGTGCGCTTTCCTGTTTTCATTGGTCTCAGAGAGACTGGGTCGCTCCCAAGAGGCTGAGTGTTGCATGACGATGTAACTGGGATCTCCGTCGTAGAAGGCAAATGTGGTACATCGCTTATACACTTTGTGGCTGTAGGCGGATTGTTCACTTGTTTCGATGGGAAGGATCATTCACATGGCCATCAGGTTTGTTGTTGTTATCATTTACCCATGCATGCATCATTAATATTGCATAACCTTTGCATCTCTGATTTTACTCGTTGTTATCGCATGTTGTTTATTGATTGATTGCTTGTTGCTTGTTATTTCTTGTTTGCCTTATCTAACGTTTTATTGTTGGGGCTTTGGGTGTTTTATTTTCGATATTAGGAGCCAAACTCGTTGAGTATCTCGTATTCATGATGACACTTTTTGTTGCAGGTAACCTTAGAGGGATAAGCCATAAAGGTTTCGTTGGGACAATAGGTTTTTGGTGTAGATTGGTTGGGTAGAAGTGTAAAGGATACTATTGTGTATTATGTATTTGTGAAATGGGATCTTCGGGAACCTTTTATGTTTGATTGGTATCTGTTTGTATAAAATTTCTACTACATATAAAATGGTTTTCATAAAGTAGGGATGGTTGATGATATAAGAGTCTGTTTGAACCGCATAACTTTCTTTGTCGGTAAAAGGGATGACAAGCCGGATATCGATATTGGAAGGGACAATGCTAAGTATTGGCAGGTTGGGGCGCTAGTTTTGTGCTTAAACCCGATATGCTCGTACGAAGTACTCGTCACCTGTACGAACCTAGCCGGACTTCTTTCTAGTAAGGTTTAGGGTCGCTACAGTCGTGTCATTTAAGGAGTGGGCATTTTTTTGTTTTAACTTCGGATTCGGTTGGGGTTTGGTTCGGTTCGGTTTATTTGGATCTCATAGAACTCTAACCAAATTCAACCGAAGTTAGTTTGGTTTGGTATGTGTTTGGTTCAGTTTAAGTTTAATTCGGTTCAGTTTTAGTTCGGTTCAAAAAAATCAATTAATGTGACAAAACAAAATTCTTTCGTTCATTGTGGTTTGAACTTTGAATTTAATAATAATTTAAAGTAACCAATGAATTCAAGTTGTAAGTTTAAATTGAATAATTAAACTATGAAAAGAATTACATATTTAGTTATTTACAATATTATTAATATAATTTATTAATTAATTAAATAACCATATTGGTTATCAGTTTGGTTTGGTTTTGAACCAAACCGAACCGACCATTAGGGTTAAGAAGAAACATAACCGAATGGTTTGAGAAACAGAAGAGATGTATCACCAATGACCATTCCTTCACTATGACCAAACTTCGATGATTTGGGTGTCTTGCATGTATGTATTTATCATTTACAAGTGGTCTATCAACCTAACTTGGCATTAGAGGATACTATGTTTAAGGGTAGATCATGTGAACAACGTAGACAAAAACCACGAGTTGGAAAAAGCCGTGAGTGTCATGCTTAAGAAATTTGAAGAATAATATATATATTTATTTTTAAGATCATCCGATTATTTTACTACTAACAAATTTTGTAGTCACATGAAGTATTAAAAATGTTTTCATTTTATTTTTTTATTTTTTTTTTTATTTTTTTTAAATATCAGGAGGTTCTGGGCCGAAGCCCATAATCCTTCCAAGCCCGAAACCACAGCATGTAATATTAGTTTTCATTTTATTAAATTTTACAATCTTCTAGTTTATCCCCGGATTTGTTTTCTGATGGAAATACGATGTAACGGAGGTGGCTCTTTACAAGGAAAACGGTGTTGACATGTGCAGAGAATTCCTGATGTCGTCAACTCACTACAATCACAAACAGGAACGTCATATATATGCCCTTTGATAAGGTGGTCTACGCACGTCTTGTTTCCATCAGCACCACATTTAACATCGTACCATGTGATAACTTTACAATATGGCACCGGTTCCACCTCTATGATTTATATCAACCACAAAGATTGTCAAAACTATATATTGATAATACGTCTTAGATTAATAAACTAATGATGAAAGAAGATTAGCATTTTTATTTTACCACAACGATGCTTGCGATGTAAATTTTATCAAGAAAGAAGAAAATAGTTGTAACAATCGATATCATTATATTGCTTACCACATTTGACATGGCTTATGTCGAGGAACATGAAAGTACAATAAACCACAAACAAACTAGCAAATCTCATGATTGATAATAAAATTTTACAAAAGCTTTTGTGTTTTCTTTAGTCTTGTAATGATTATAGTTTTTATATCAACATAAACAAACAATAGAAATTTATATTAATTCAGACCAAAAACGAAAAACAGGAGATGTGTGGGGGCAAATGGAAAACAATGAGATAACAAAGCTTAATGGCTATCTCTATATATGAATTAGATTATTTACTATTTAAATTGCTTTTTATTTATTTCCTTTGAACTAATTAGGGACATCTTAAAATCTTAGGGAAATAAATCTATCTATATATACTAATATATCTCTCTAATTAGAGAAAAAAAAATGACAATCAATTGAAGATCTTCAACCAAAACTACAAGAATTACAACAACCTTTCTTATATAAATATTAATAAGGAGAACTTGCAAGATCAAGTCTAGTCTCGCTTTCAAAAGCCCATGAAAACAATTTCAACATAGCCCATTTTCGTAATTCATTTGGCCAACTGTACTAACATGTTCTCATCAGGCCGTGCAAGACGGCTTGGCGAGTGCAGGTGAAAAATACATCATTCGTGGCGCCACAATACCAACACAACTGGTGAAACACTATAGTTAGTATTGGGAAGTTGTTGCACATGTAATTATCTGACACTCTGTTTTAGTATAAATCGTTTTCCTTTTTGATTTATCTTATTGTGTTTAACTTATTGTAATCATGATGTTAATATAGATTTCTCTGATTTATTTTATTCATACGGTGGCATGATTCATCATCAGACTCATAAGTATTTGAACCATCTGCCTAAAAAGATTTACATTATAACTAACCTTTGATTGGTGTAAGGAGATGATACAGAAGTGACTTTAAGATGGAGACGATACATAAGTGACTTTGAGATATGTTCTTTAGCATTAAACCTGTTATTCAGCTATGAAATAAAACAATTGTTAGTTATAATATCTATATTAAGGTGAATATATATTTTTGTATTAAATTAGATAATGAACTCTTATCTTCTTCTTTTTTAAAAAAAATAATAATATTAAATTAGATTAAAAAAAAATAGCGTTTTTACAACGAGTGCAACGTATAACAGTAGATTGAAATCAGAATGTAGAATGAATAAGCTTTGTGATTACTTTGAAGCCAGCATTGGAAGCAGGCCTCATATCAACTGTCCTTCTGTCGTTGAACGGTCCTTCTTATCTTCTTTTTGTTGATAACAGTACTTCAGGGAATGAATTCCCAAAGCTTGAATATATTCATCTATGTACAATCATCTAAAGATTAGACAAATTGTTTTGCAAAACAATCATCTTTGTTCTATAAAGAACAACCTACTACAATTAAAATTATAAGTTTCTTTTCTGTATTAAAAATACTGGAAATAAATTAGTTTTAGAATCGGAATGGTCAATCGGTTTAAATATATCCATGGGGTTACGATTCATATTTAAAATGAAACTATATTTACAAACATCAACAAAGAATCAAAATCACTTACACATCGATTGACCCAAAAGTATATTCAACTTGGACCATTAGCGGAAGCTATTGACATGTAGAACCGATTATAATCAGATCATGTTCTTCAAACTGAAGGAGAATTTTGGTTTCCAATTTGGATAGGAGAGAATTAGTTTCCAATTCATCAGTTAGATAACTTTTTCGAGTATTTGTTATTAATTAATAAATAAAATGATGCAAAGAAATTTAAGAAATAATAATGTTAATATAAAACAAATCTAATTCAAGAAAACCATATAAAATACAAAATAACATTAGAATACATAATCACGGAAACTTTACGACTAATTAACATTAGATTGAAAATTTTAAACTAACTCAGAATATTTTAAATAAAAATATTATTAAAAATAAAAGAAAAAAAGAAATAAGTTTTAGTTACCATGGGACGAGTTTATATGTGAGACAGATTTATATGGTGAGATGAGTTTGGATGAGAGAGATTTTTTGTTTGTCTTTTAAAAAACAACACTATAGTATATCAAAATAAGAGTTAATCTTCTTTCACACCTCTAAATGTTAATCTTCTTTCACACCTCTAAATGTTAATCTTCTTTAACACATCTAAATATATAATTGTAATAAAAAATTATTAAATTACCTATGTTCTAAGGGTAAAATTAAAAAATATAGAAATTTTAAATTATATAATTTAAAATACAAAAATTTGTGAATAAAACATAGGGTATACGGGACATATACTAGAAGATAAAATAATATTAGACTTACTAATATCATAAACTTATGACTTAATAAAAACCGTACACAACTTTATCAAAAATTATTAATCAACACAAACAACAATAGACATTGTACACAACAAATTCTTCATTTTGTAAAAATTTAAAATAAACAAAAAACTTAACCCTTGGTGTACCACGGGTCACATTCTAGATACGTATAAAATTAGGAGATACACACTTTGTATATAGATGCGTATAATATATATGCTTCCGGAACTATACAAAACCATATAGAAACATACTAATATAATCACTAAGTGTAAATAGATATAAACAATGAGTTTTGATAAATTGAATATCTAAGATCATTATTTAAATATAGATGATATTGAATTGAAACATTAAATTAATTCAAAACGAAAATAATCAAGCAGCAGTGTACCGCAGGTCAATATCTAGTTTGTTACATTAGCAGTAAATAGTCATACTTTATTTCATTATCTATAAAAATTGTACCCAAAAACAAATTTAGTTAGAGAAAGCGAGATAAATGGTAATTGTTGGTGTGCATATCAATTGAAGATTTCAGAAATTTTGTGACCCAATTTCAATTTTAATCCGATTCGCCAATGGTATTTTGGATAAATACTTTGAAAGACCAAGGTTTTTTGCCAAATATTCCAGAAAAAAAAACTAATATATATTTGATAGGTCTTATCCATTTCCAAATCTTGAAAATTGGACGCAGATGGGAAATATAAAAAGTCATTTCCAAAGTCTTGAAAATTGGAAGCAGATAGGAAAAGTAAAAAGTTATTTTGACCGTTTTCAATTGTCATTATCTTCTCTATATAATCCACCATCCTTTACAACCTCAAATATACGTTACATTATTGATATGGCAACACAAACCAACCAAGACCATTTCTCTGGGGACTTGCGAAGATCTTGGCAGAAAATTGGCAAGTTGACGTACGGCTCAAGGCAGTGGATAGTGATGATGGTTCAATTATCTCTGCCCAAAAAGTTATTCTGGTCTCTTCTTTTTTCATCTTCTCTTTATTGATATCATCATCTTATTCAAGAATCAATTAAATTTAGAAATGTTAATGTTTAGTGAGTGTTCCTTTTATGTGAAGTTTTTTTTTGTTGGGTTGGTGTGGTTATTGTAATGATTCTCTCAACAAGTATGTTTGGGATTTGAATAGGCATCAAGATCGGCGGTTTTGAAGAAGATGCTAGAATCAGACGAGTTCAAGACTTCGGCTAAGCAGGTGGGAACAATCACTCTCTTAGAGATGAAACAAGAAGAGCTAGAAGCTTTTGTTGAGTTTCTATATAGTGATGGTTCTATGCTTTCTTCGAAAGTGAAGCAACATGCTCGGGCACTCTATCGTGCGGCTGACAAATACGAGATTCTCCGACTACGAGAGCTATGCAGATCTGAGCTTATATCTTCTCTGAATTCGACGAATTCTCTTAACCTTCTTGAGCTCGCACAAATCCCTTTTGACAAAGTCCTCAACGATGCAGCCCTTAGTTATATTAAAACAAATGAACTTATGTTTCCTAGCTTTGATGAGTTCAAGTTGTTCGTTGATAATTACCCAAATCTTGCCGTGGAGGTAATGATGGCTTCTCTTACTCGGACTCCTAGTACAAGCTGTTCTAGGTGTGGTCTCATAACCTATCATAATCAGACTGGTACAAGCTGTTGTAGTTGTGGTTTTGACTATCCTCGTCGCAGCTAGATGAATCACAATGTAGTTTTTGTCGTATCAAATTAATAAACCATTTTTTATCGTTTTTGTTTCCAAAACTTACCAAGTCTCGTATTAAAATGATCGGGTTTTAGATTTATCTTTGTCTAATATTATTACATCTCTTTTCCTATGCATGCAAAAATAAGAAAATATATCGATTGTAAACCCAAGTAAATTGTTCATCTTAAAGATATTAGACTATGGGTACCAGTGCCCTTTGACTAGAAAGCGTTTAGACCATCTCTAATGGTGGTTTTCTAAGGGGCTTTAAATGTATGAGTCCGTAAAAAAAAGCTCAAAATAAATAAAAAATGCCAATATTGTTAATAGACATCCTTAATCTTAGGAATTTTTGGAGTGAAAAAGACTCATATGTGGCTTTTTCTAATTGGTCCGTTTACTGGAGTGAAATGTGTTAACCAACTTAAATATCCAAAAACTCGAAAAACATCCACCGATGTTCTTAACTAGCTAGGCCAATACAACGAATTTTCCCCTATAACGATTTTGATTATTAGAAAAAATATAGTTAAGAAAAATATAAGTAAGTATAAAAAAGGTGATTAATTTCGTTTATAGACATTTCAAAATGATCTATGGTAAAGTTGAATATCTATGAAACGTTCCAAAATTTCCCCTCACTAGTACATTTACAAATGAAACAAAATACAGAACCAGCTTATCTATATTCTCTAACTAATGTTGAGTTTAGGAGCATAATCACTCATAAGCCAACTTTTTTTTTCTCCGTCGACCGATATTAATTATGCAAAAAAAAAAAGTTATTTGTAACGAATATTGTTTACATAGGTAATATGATGCGGTTCGACACGAATTTTTTGGTTAAAGAATCCGTTTTAACATTTGCAGTACGAAAAATTAAAAATAAAGAAAAACGCCAACTTTTGTGTGAGTCATAGCAAAAGGTCTTTGTGGGTTTAGTTTGGGCCCAACTCCTATCATCTAAACCCAAGCACATACACAAATTTACCTGAGAATTTAAATTCCTTCAACTGGACCTTCTATCACCGTCCGGCTAAAAAAAAAAAGAGCTTTTGCAGACCAGCTTAATACCAAATCTGAAATCCCTGTACTGCCTTAAGATTTCATCACTTTGAATCTATTTTTCAATAAGTAAAAAAGGCGGTAAAAGCTCGTATAGAAAGTGAAATACTTCAGGTGATACAAACAAGATATAACAATCAAAAATACAACAAGCTAATTGAGTCACTAAGCACATAACAAGAAAGCAATCCCTCAATTATATTACCACCTTTACTTGGAAGTCTCTAAAGTTTCATGGAGATGCACTGCTACTGCTGTAACGATACATAGTGGCAAAATCCAAACATAAATGTCGGTCCCTATCATCGCCCCAACCTCCCCAACCTTCGAAACCGGCTTTATAACCCGCTTGATGCTTATACACCCGAACTCCCCATCCTTCTTTTATGTTCACAACTTTATCTGTTTCCTTAACTTCTATGTTTACGACCCCATTATCGATGCAATCACCCTCATCTCCTCTACCTTGATGCAACCCACATTTTCCAAAGTGTACCGCACTAGTCCTAGGCCCTCGCAATGTGTACACCGGGGAACCAAACGACGGGAAAACCGTTGCCCACATCGTTATATCCCAGTTGTAATCATCAAAGAAACAAAACTCTCTTGCCTTCTGATGAATATTCTCCCACACACTTCTATTAAAAGAATACCCAACATTTCCCATTCTCTCTGCAACCAAACTTTCAAGCCCTTCTCCTCTTGACTTCACATCAGACGGTGCTAAATTAGCAGCAAAACAGTCAGGACACTTTGCGGGTTTCAGCCTCGTAAGAGTCTGTATGTTACGATAGGCATTAGGAAACAGAAAATGATCTTCTTCAATGAAAAGGATATGCCCCTCATGTCCTTTAGTCTCTTCCAACCCATCCCATACAGTGTTCATCATCCACCACCAGTGATGCTTCAAAGATACAATCTTCGGAGACCGATGATTCCCATACTGATCAGGATTACCTTCACAATGCCCCTTTGCCTCATCACCCTTGTTCTTACAATCATTCAGGGTCACACCCGGGAAGCTAGTACGATATATATGAGGCGAATAAGGCGAGAAAATCTGTTTCACTTGACAAAACTTAATACTCTCCACAATCCTATTCATCTCTTCAAAGTAACCATCATGACTAACAATCAACAATGTCTCACTTATACCTTTAACCTTCGACAAACTTTCCACTGTGACTCGAAAATACTGAGCCCGATTATGCACATACAAGACGATAACCACACGATCTTTTGCCAAATCCGGGAACAGATCCGTATTTCTAGGCGAAAAATGGTTCCTTCTATGCAACCTTAGAGACATTCTATTACCTCTAGCTACACTTAGCAATGAAGCATTAAGCTTAGCTTCCAAATCTTTATCTAAACCATCCAAATCATCGTCAATAGAAGAACCATTCAAAGCAGTTCTAGGTACAGACACCAACATCAGAACTATAGACAAAGTAACAGCAAATAGAATCCCTAAACGACATAAACCTGTATCTCTCAATCTCTGCTTCTTCCAAAGATTTGCCATCACCACAGTTACTAAAACTGAACCAAATCTCAAAATCTACACCAAACAACCCAAGACTCTAAAACCCACTTAGCCTCTGCAAAAAAGGTGCTTCCTTTACACTATTCAAATCAGCTGCAACACGAATTGAAACAAAATCAACAACAAAGACAAAGACTCGACCTTTGACTTCAGATCGTCGATACAAATTTCCAGATCAACAAAAAAAAGCAGTTTTCTGAAGGAATCAAGAAATGGGTACTCGTAAAAACACGAGATTTTATCAGGGAAGGAGAAGAAAATTTTGGAGTCGTTGAAGAATCTCTCAGCAAAGTGCCGAGTCTTAACGTGACTTTGGTTTCGCATTTTTTTTTAGTCACCGATCAATTGTTACTTAATTTACGATTCTGCCATCCAATTGTTGACTGCTGTGTTTTTTCTTTTTCTTAAAACGATATTATTTGCTTTAATTACAAATTTTGTAATCAAACTTTATGCGAATAGTTCGTTAGAATGTTGCATCATCCTCCATGACGTTTATTTGATTAAGAGGATACTTCTATTTAAAGGTTTAATCATTCATACGTTACTTCATTTACACACATACTTACAATCTCTTTAGGTGTTTGTATTTAGTCTAAACTTCAAATATAATATAGCATAAAGTGTATCATCAGAAATTTAATGTGAAAAACCTTATCTTACAAATCATGTTTTGGATCATTAATAGTTTCTATTTGGCAATAATCATATCCATTACTTCCAAAAATGAGGGAAGTGTATTCAATCAAACATTTAAAATGATTTGTGTTGAAATGACCATCATGAATTCTAAAAAAATCTTAAGAAATCTAGTGTTTTATGAACTAGTGATTTTAAAATAGACTTCCAAATCTACAGTTTAGAGGATTTCTTTAGTTAACAATACAAAACATTTGCATCTCATGGTTTTAAATGTGGTTTGAGGGTATTTTACCAATCATAACCAAAATAATCACTCAAACAAAAATCAATCAAAATTTATGTTTTTATTATTATTATTATTATTATATAATTACATGTTGTACTAATAGTGTTTAATTGCCTTTGCAAATTAGATTTTAAACTTAAATTATACTTCATATAATTTGAAATATTTTACAATAAATTGTTATTTAATCATTGGTTTAAAAATCAGATCAAAAGTTCAAAAGTACGAGTCTTATAACTCACATATTTACCTTTAAACATGAACCTCGAAGGGATTTTAGGCATATCAAGGAGAACTTCATATACGCAAAATAAGATTCAGAAACAGTCAAGTAGGATCAAACCTCGTTCAGAATAAAAGGTTTATTGGGTCTAACCCAAGCGAGTTAGAGTCTTTGGACCGGCTTTTAAAGCTCAAACAAATAATTTTCATTCCAAAACTAATTTCTTGCCAACAAGAATTTGTAAGATAGTAAAATGAGTTGGGCAAGACTGAAAGATTTGTGGGTTTTGAAATTCTAATTCAGATTGGGTCCAAGCAGCCCAATTGACATACATAATGTAATGGATTCAAATAATTGCAAAATATATAAAAGCTGATTAATTTTTGTATAACTAGTCCATTAAATTAATTGCAAAATTATTATTCTTAAACTTTTTTTGTTTTTGCAGCAATTACAATATTATTTTAAAAAGGCCTGGTTTACACATTCTCTCTTTTATTAAATTGATTCGGTTTAGTTCAAATGTTCCACTGCAAATGGAGTGTCTAATACAAAAAATCAGAACACAAAGAGAGGTAAGAAGAGGATAAGGTTTTAGTCTACAAGTTTGCCAAATGTCACTACAAATGCCACATATATCTCCAACTAATATATACAAAAAAAATCATATACAAAAACAAAACGTTTAGTTGTTGGAAATGGCAGCAAAACTCTGCATTCCCTCTTCTTCGTTTAGCCACAGAACTAATGATTCCATAACCTCATCATCTTCTTCATATTCATCATTGCTTGCTTTGCCTCAATTCTTCTGTCCACCATCTCCATTAGGATTCCCACAGTTCAAGCTTCACGCCAAGTTAGGTACTCTCTTAGATCTTTTATTTATTTGTAGATGAAAATCTGTTAATCCTTGGTTCTTGCTTAAGGTGGAGGAGATGGAGAAGTGAAGCCTAAAGATAAGAAGAAGTTCATTACCAAAGATGAAGAACCAGAACAGTTAGTTCATCTTAATTCTCAATTTTTTCCATCATGAGATTGTAGAAAATAAACAGAAACTCATTGGATGGTAATGTAATTTTAGTCTCCTTTGCAGAATTTAGATTTTGTTTGGTATGTGACAATGACATGTAGACTAGTGGTTTGTGTTAGTATTGTATCAATACACGAACCATAAATTTGATCGAAAATATTTGGTTTTTGTAAGTTAGTCAAAAGAATCTTAAACTCTTGCATGCACATTTTTCATAAACATGCAATATTGTGACTGACGAAATGGTTATGGATGAGATTTGCATTACAACTTTATAGGTATTGGCAAAGCGTTGGAGAAAGAGAAGGAGAGAATCCGATGAAGACGCCTCTTCCTTACATTATCATCTTCGGTATGTCAACGCCATTCGTCATCTTAGCCATTGCTTTTGCCAATGGTTGGATCAAAGTTCCCATTCGTTGATAGCCTTTCTTTTTTGCTTCTGCTACACTTGTGTAAGGCTGAATCTTAAACATGTTTCTTATACTCTTCTTCTTCGGCTGTAAAAATAGCAAAATTAATAGAATGGATCATATGTTATATGGTGTTGTGCTATATGTCTTCATTACAAACAAATGTATGAACAAACATTGGTCATCTCTCCAACATTAGTGATACGTTTGGTCTTGTCAAGAAGGATGAGAATTGGAGACGACACAAAGTAGTGACGTAGAGGCTAGTTGGCACATTAAGCAGAGACTTGGAATCATCTAGAAGGTTTTCCCTTGAAGAGCTTGACATTGCTTAGAGTTTTATAACAATTGAACAGATATAGATAGATCCATGAAGTGCCATAGAAAATTCACTATCGAATGAGCAAAATAATTAAGCTATCATAATATCATTAGACCAAGTAGTAATGAAACTGCTACGACGATCCACATTGGCTTTACACAAAATCACCAAAAGATACAAATTGCTTCTAAGAACAACTGATATCTCCAGCCAAGTACCTAAATAGTTGCATTCATTTTACTCCTAAGACGCAAATGAAATCCAAAGCCAAACCAACCATGAAACTACAATGCATGTTCACATCGTCTTTACATAAAACTACGAAACCTCACAATGTTCTCTCTGCTCTTTTACCAAATCAGAGGATGACGATTTCACATTCGGTAGAGCATCTCGGGATTTCGAGGAGTTTCTTGAAAAAGTCATCTTTGGTTGAATGAGACTTCAAAGGTAGAGTGAGTTTCTTGAGGGTGGGAGAATTCTTTAGGAAGTACCATACTAGCATCATCTCTGGACCAAGTCCGCAAATTGGTGCTTTGAATTCAACAAACTCTAGGGATGTTAGCAAACACTCAGGTACAGATGACATACTAACTCGTTCCATCGCCTTGCGAGAGAGTTGATGAGAAGAACCACTCCGCTCCTGAGGGGAAAAACAAAACACCATGAAACAATATGCAGAAACTTCATAGCTATGATAAAATCATAAGGTTTATAGAGAAGATCATCACCAAGATGAGAGATTTCAGATTTGGGCTACTCCTAAGAAAGATTGGAAACCATTCCAATTCTGATGCATTGAGAGTAACATATAGACTGGACATGTAACCAAATCGAGGTAGCGGTGAAGATTCTGAGTATCGATGGATGAGCTGAAACCAGAGAAGTAAGAATGTGGTTTAGAAACTTTTACTATTCATGTCCAAAACTTGCATTGACATACCTTGAAAGTGTGTGCACATATCTTCATATCTCTAACCCTCGAAATCCAAGCGAGAAACATGTTGATAATACTTCTCTTAGCTTCGTCAAAACGCCACAAACGAAAACAGAGAGAAATATCAAACTTGGCATTGGACTCCAGATCAGTTACTACAAAGCTTTCTGATACACTATCATCTATTATCAAACAACACAACAGAGGAGCATCAACCACAACTCCCGGAACAGATTCATCAAACCGAAGAGAAGAACTTCATCGAAAACAGAACCTCTTCAATGACCGAGAGTGCACCTTATAAACATTCCCATCATTCCATACCACATCAATCTTTAACTCCTCCAGTACAGGACAAGACGAGACAAGTCTCTCAAAAGTAGTCTCATTATGAAACACAATATCTTTCAAACGCAAGATCTTTAAACAAGGTAAAGAAACAAACTCAGCATCAACCAAACTCAGCCTATAGAGTCTTAAAGATACCAGTGAGTCACAAACATAGAGGCTTAGTGGCATCACATGAGAATAACCTCCTAGAGTACGACGAACATATAGACGTTAGATCTTACGCTTAACTAAAGCATCAACCCATGGTTTGAGATAAGATGCATCATTTCCATCTAGATACAACTTGAGGCTCTCTACGCATGAGGCCCTATCGGAATCGAAAAACAAGTTACCGAAACTCAAAAAGGCATTGAAACATGGGAATTTTGAGAATGATAATTCCAAATTAGGAACCCAAAGCCAGAGAGTTCTCCATCTGGTTGATAAGACACTTGTCTTCACAGCTTCTTCTGTCGGAAGAAGATTAAGTATCTGTGTTAACAAAGGATCTGGTAATTGGCTTATTCTATCTTCTTTCAAACTCTGACTCAATCCTTTGGAACAAGACATATGTGTTCTTGTTCTGCACCACGAAAAATCTGTAAGAAAAGGTACATGCATGCAAACATAAATCGCCAGTGAGGAAGAGAAACTAAAACTAAAACCTTATTGAGACTAAGTGATCAGGCTAGGGTTTGTCAAAAATCTTATGAAGAAAATTCCTAAAACAAAACTGTGTAAAATGAGAAGAAGAAGACGAAGACGACGAAGAAGAACTACATTGTTTTGATCGAACGGAATGGAATAACTTGCCGGAACTGTAGATCGTGATGTCGCCGGCGGAAGTTGAAACAGTTGCTGGGAATGAGGAATCACTTGACGGAACCTTCCAGTTCTCACGAGTGTATATAAATGAGTTTTTTATACACAAAAGCCCAATAAGCCAACAAAGCCCACTAAATATGGGTCGACATTTTATACGTAACCATGGTTTTTTGTAATTTTCTGTAAACTTGTAACATTTTTATATATTTTTTATTTTGTAATAAGAACTGTCCCAAAATGTATTTAACTAGAGATTGGTCCGCGGTACACAGAAAGTTAACGATTTATTTTAATTAATATTATATTACATATATGTATATATATATATATATAACATATTAAGAGGTATATCACATGGGTATATTTTTATCAAAAAAATGAATTTTGTCTTTAAGATGATATATAGACATATGTTATTTTATTTTAACGTATAATACTCTGAGACAATTTTAGAACTAAAAAAATTAAAATTTTAAGTTTTATATATATATATATATATATATATATTAATATTGTTACATTGGCTTAGTTTTTAAAATTATATAATTATATTTTGATTGTTAATTATAGGATTTTACCCATACTATATACCATCCCGTATTAATATCAACTTAAACCCGTCCCACCATATAACCCCGTCACGTGGAATTAAACATCATTTTGTCATTTTTTCTAAAGTTTAAATGTTTATGGTATTGAAATTAAAAATAATAATAATAATATCGATCCAAACTTTATAATTCTATTTTGATTGTTATATATAGGATTTCACCCGTAGTATATTGTCCCGTATTAATGCATTTAATTTTTTAATAAAGTATAACTTTTTAAAAGTTATAAATTTTTTGATATTTCACTTTTAAGAAAGTTAAATATTTATAATATTTTGAAATTTTTAAAGATTCAGTTCTTTAAACCGAATAACATTTTTATTTTGGGATGCCTGATAAATCAACTTCCAGTTCATTCTTATTCAAAATCATTTTGGTTCTTTTTATAATATGACTCTGAACCGTTGCCCAATTTCTTAAGCAATGTGAGACTTTTTACACTTACTTTTTTTTCTTCATCGATTGAGTAATATATGTCTGTTTTTAAAAATTTGAATTACATCATATATAGAAAAAATCTAATATTTTATTAACTATATATATTTTATATAAAATCAAATAAATTAGATATTAGAACAACTAAAAGTGAAAGAAAAAGCATATATTTATATTTAATGTAGATAGAGAAATTTTAAGAAATTAGTAATTAATTGAATGTAGTTTAATTAGACACATATTTTTTTTAGATAGATTTTGTAGGGACTAAATATGTAATATAGAAAAGAGTTAATTTAAGTATTTAATGCAAACTAACAAATTGTAAATTTTTAGTATTAGAATATCTAGTTGAGATATATTTTGTAAGGATCTAAATGTTATTAGTAAATAGTTGAGAGATTTTTGGCCAAAAAGTCTACCAAAAATGTATATGTAGATTTTGAGAATACTGCATGTTATTTGTTATGTTGTAATATGAGTTAAGCTTTAAAATTTTCAAGTTATTAATCTCAGATTAAGTGTTATAATTCTTTCTTTTTCAGTTTTGGATTCACTTTTTTGGTAAACTTTTATTATCATCATCAAAAGTCTAAGCATGTAGTGTTTCTTCCGTTCTTGTACTCATTCTACTAGGAGCTGCATAAACATACTTTTGCAGAACACTTTCCATGACCAGATGTTACTATTGACCAAAAAGAAGAAGATGCAATTAAAATTACAAATCTAGACTCTGATTTTTTGGCGATTGCCGAATTTTACCTTACTAGCTTCATTTTCGCGACATCTTGAGATGTATGATCATTACCCTAGCTTTTGATAATCTAACTTGGCATTACATTAGAATCCAATTTATTAAATATTATAACGATTCATAAATAAACCAAAAATTGCAATGATTTTTCAAATAAATTAAATATTGTAATGCTTTAACTAAATAGTTGCAACCGTTTATGAAGATTTACGATTAAAAAAAGATGTAACAGTAGAAGACATTTATCCAGATTGCAACTTTCTAAAAAAAAATAACTGCAAAATATATTTCTAGTTTATCAAAAAAAATGCGATTAAAAGAAAACACAATTGTTAAAGACATTAATTAAAATTGTTATTATTATATAGATTATATCATATTAGAAGCCCATGTTTGAATTGTACAAATCCATATTTTGATTATCTTCCTTACCAAAGAGTTTCATGATTGTAACTTGTAAACCCATATTTGACATTTAGATATTTTTATTAGAAGAAAACTGTTTATTTTTTTATATATTTTATTGCAACCATTGTAGATTTCTTGAGCTGATAAACGTAAACCATGATTCCCATGTTGATCAAGACAAGTGCTCCTCCAATTGTGATTGCAATGAGTATGCCTATAGTCACTTGTTATCTCTTGACTTGTGTATGAGGAACCTTTTTCCGGGTTTGTAAATGACCTTTACGTGTTTTGGAAGCCTCGGTATTTCGCCTGTGAGAAAGTTGTTTTGGAGGTTAATCTCAACTAGTTCAGGGAGAGAACTGATCGCCGGTGAAATCACGCCACCTAGGGATAAACTACAAAGGTTAATAGATATATCTGGTGGTTAATGCAATTGTACTCACCTTTTCATTTGCAATATGCAAAGTAAGACTACAAGCGTTGCAGCTCCATCATCATCTTCTGAAGCACTAACAACCTCCAAGAAAGAGGAAATGATGAAGAGAATAAACTTCATTGTACATGTCCAAAACAAAGTTCAACCGTGTCAATTATGATCATTTTGTACTATATAAAAGAGATGGAAATAATAAATCTCCTAATTTTATTATATCATTTCGTTTAGTTAAACTCTTATGTACTTCGTATTTTCATTATCATGTTCGTTGTACATCTTATATGCTTTAACACAAGAGTAAAAAGTTTTTAAAATGAGTCGAAATTATCCAAACATGATTATATTTTAGGTGTGATAAAATAATGTAATAACTAATTTCATAAGTTGAATAATATTCTCCACTGTAATATTGGGATTAAAGTTAGATATTAAAAAAAAAATTGCTAACGGATTTAACATATTTTTTTTTCAGTTTGTGTTTCACAAACTTTGAATTCTTAAATTCAAATTTGTGGATATTGACATTACACATGTAAACATTAACAAACACACCTATATTTTTTATATTTTATCATATTATCTTATGTTTTGCTCATATTTTTCTTAATTTTTGCTTAATAAAACAATGCATTTTCTTTTCTCTCATGTCACTCAGTGACGGAGCTAGAGCATTAGGAGGGGGGTCACTTGACCCCATAATATTTCCAAATTTTTTTTATAACAATATTATGCTAAAAGTTAAAATATTAGTAGACACTTTTTAAATATGGTTAGTAATAATTAATCTTAATTTGTACATTGTGAGTTGTGATTTTTTTTTTTGTCGGCCAAATTCCATTAATATGGAAGCCCAATGGGCAGTAGTACAAAGCCCAATAACTAATAGTACAATGATGAGAATACAGAAGCCCAACCCCAACATTTACAACCTTAATTGAAATAACAACTCTTTAGTCGATTTCTTTTAGAAAAGACTAAGGAAAGAAGGTGCCACGTGTAACATACGTGTTAGCACGCAAGAAGGAGAAGATGAAACGGACGGTGCCGACCAAACTGCACGAGTTGACACAGCTCCGCCGCCGGCTTCGGGAAACCACCACCACTCCCTTTCTACAGATTACGTCCATGCAAAGCAAATTGAAACCCACTGGATCCGTCTGAAAAAGGCCACAAGAAGACATCATCAAGTCTTCAACTTCTTAACCCAATCTACTCGTTGGAAGCTCCGCCTAAGACCTAAAAAGGTCCTCTTCAAGTTAAGCGGCGAAGATATTACTCCGACAAAGGAGAAGAGTCAAGTTGACGGGGAAACATGGAGATCAATAGATCGCAAGAGGAGATCAATTTGAATCCCTGTAGAAAGAGGATAAACAAAAAACAGAATCCAATCTTAGCCGAAGCAAAGATGGAGATTATTATATCCGATTAAACCGGAGAAAGATCCGGTAAAACAGAAAAACAAAATCCGACCCGTTGGGACCGGAATATATTACAAAACAAAAAGCCGGTATTATACCGGAATGGATTCCGGGTAACCGAAATTCGCCCTCTCTCTCTGAAAAATAAGAGTGAGTTAAGAGAATTGTGAGTTGCCCAAGTGTTTTTTATTTTATCTATAATTGTGAAATTTTCTATTCCTTAAACATTGTCCAAATAAGAAAAAAAACTAGAGAAAGTGATATCTTCTGTTCTCTTTCATAGCTGATGCATCACGTGTTCTTGCTTTGCCGTCAATATCACCGCTGTCCCAATTGCTTTAGGTTCTCTCTCAGGCAGTTCCTTCTGAGAAGAGCTTTCACCGGAGATATCACCGTTTTCTGTCCGGAACAGAGTTTCGTATTTTGTTTTTTTTCTGTCTGGTTTTCATCAAGACTTTCCTCAGGTTTATTAAATACTTAAATTGACATCTTAATGGAGTTTCAATTGGATAAGTGTCTGCAAAAGATGTCGATTGAGGAAGAAGAAGATGCGCCTTTGATTAATTCTGATCAACCGAATTTCTTCTCCACGGAGAGGAATTTAAATAGTATCATGGGAAGATTTCTGAACCCAGATAAGCAAAGAATGTCAAAATGGATCCTAGATATGCCTCGTATATGGCGTCTTTATGATAGAGTAAGAGGCATAGCTTTGTCTAGGGATCGATTTCAGTTCATCTTCAAATATGAAGAAGATCTTCAAGAAGTGTTAAAGACTGGAGTTTGGACACAAGATGATTGGGGTGTTGTTATGGAAAGGTGGGTTGAAGATCTTCCTCCCAATTATCTTATGTTCCTTTTGATTTGGCTTCGCCTACGTAATATTCCGGTTAATCACTATACTCAAGCTACTATTAAGAGCATCGCTAAGTGTGTGGGGCAGGTAATCGAATTTCCCTTTGATGAGAATGAAGCTCAGAGTAAAGACTATGTTCGTATCAGGATTCTCTTTGATGTTTCGAAGGGTTTGCGCAATTCAAAAGAGATTCAACTACCGAATGGATCTATGGTAAAGATTGGGATTGACTATGAAAGGATTAGAAAAAGATGTTTTCAATGCCAAAGGTTAACCCATGAGAAACCTAGATGTCCTTACCTTCCTTCTGTAGCTTCAATTTCGGTCGAGAATCATTTTTCAGAGTTGATTTTTGCTTCAGACAAGGATAACAATTCAGTCCCGTTGGTTGAAAAGAATCAGACACCAGTATGTCCTCCACCTAAACTTATGGCTGATGCAATGAAAGCTTTTGTTAGTCAGCCTTTGGTTCAAAACTCAGAATCCTTATGTATGGATGGTGTTCCAGATAACCCTTTTGTTGGTTTACCATCTGATTTCTGCTCTGGTAGTTTAGAGGCCAGTTCTTCAATTAGTTTTACCAACGATACCAGTACTTGTAAAAGGCCTAGATCTTGGATAAGGAATACTAAAGATAGAAAAGGCAAAAATCGGAAAATTATGTCTGAATCTTTAGAGAACAAGTCTGATCTGAATAGAAATTCTCTAGAAAAAAGAAAAGGTATAGCTACTTCCTCTAAAACAGACAAAACTACGGTAGTTCCTAGTGAACTACCGCAGTCTCAGTAAGGCGTCATAAGCTGGAATTGCCAAGGACTGAGAAATCCTTGGACAATTCGTTTTTTAGGGAACTGCGCAAGGAATATTTCCTTGAGATGTTGTTCCTCATGGAAACAAAAAATTCTGAAGCTTTTGTTAAAAAAATTCAAGGTTGGTTAGGATATAAAAATCTTAAAACAGTGGAACATGTTGGTACTAGTGGTGGATTAGCAATTTTTTGGAAAGATAACCTTCTCGTTGATTTTCTTTTTGTGGATAAAAACATTATAGATATGAAAGTTTGTGATGGTGTAAAGAGTTGGCTTGTCTCTTGTGTATATGGGGATCTTGTTACTAGTCTTCGACCCTTAGTGTGGGACAAAATCTATAGTTTTGGGAGGTCAAGATCTGAAGCTTGGTTCATGATTGGAGACTTTTACGCGATATTGTCAAATGATGAAAAACTTGGAGGTCCAGTTAGAGAGCTTAGTTCTTTCATCCCTTTTCAGTCCTTTTTGGAGAATTGTGATGTGACTTAAATGGCAAGTTCTGGTAATGGATTTACTTGGGGAGGTGTGAGAAACAAGCAATGGATTCAGTGCAAACTTGATCGTTGTTTTGGTAATCCTGCTTGGTTTGATTTGTTTTCTAGTGCTCATCAATGGTTTCCTGAGAAAATTGGATCGGATCATAAGCCAGTCTTAGGCAAGTTTACTACTGACAAGGAGTTATTTAGTAAACAATTTTGGTTTGATAAAAGATGGGCTGAAGATCCCTCTTTCTTTCAAGTTATACAAGATGCGTGGCAGGGAAAATTCAAATCTGTTGTAGAGAGGGCTGCTGATTGTAAACAAGCCATCGGAGTTTGGAAGAATAAAATCTGGTCTAATTCAGAGATTCGAATCAAGAGGCTTCGAAAGGAACTGGCTGCTCAGGATGCATCTTTGACTCCTTGTTTTCAAAGGATTAGTGTGATAAAGCGAGAGTTAGCAATTGCATTTAGAGAAGAAGAGGTTTTTTGGAGACAAAAGAGTCAAGAAAAATGGCTTAATGATGGCGACAGAAATACAAAAAATTTCCAAGCCTCTGTTAAAAAGCTGATGGAGTGAAAAATTCACTACAATTTCTGGTGGATGACAATGGTATAGATCAGTTTTCAGATTGCAAAAAAGGAGAGATTGCTGTAAAATATTTCTCTGATCTATTTAAATCTGTCCACACAAACCAGGTTAGTGTTTTTCTTCATAACTTCCAACCTAGAGTAACAGAGACTATGAATCAAGATCTCGCTAAACCGATTTCCCCTACTGAGATTCGGCAAGCTGCCTTTTCCATTAGTAGTTAGAGTGGACCTGGTCCACATGGTTTGACTGGCTTTTTCTTTAAAACTTATTGGGAAGGTGGTTAAAGATCAAGTTATCTCTGAGGTTCTTCGGTTTTTTGATACTGGTTGTTTACCGGAAGACTGGAATCATACTCACTTATGCTTAATCCCAAAAGTTAAAGACCCAAAGCAAATCACAGATCTTAGGCCAATAAGTCTTTGTTCGGTGATTTATAAAATAGTCTCCAAAATCTTGGTTAACAGACTGAAAAAGCACTTACCTACAATAATTTCTCCCACTCAAGATGCTTTTGTCTCAGAAAGACTGATTTCTGATAATATTTTGATTGCTCATGAAGTGGTTCATAGTCTTCACTCTCATCCACAGATCTCTCAATCTTCCATGATGATTAAAACTGATATGTCTAAAGCATATGATAGAGTAGAATGGAAGTTTCTAAAAGAGATGCGTCAAGCTTTAGGTTTTCAGGATTTGTGGATTTCTTGGATAATGGGATGTGTTACATCTGTCAGCTACTTTGTAGCCGTCAATGGACAACCCTATGGTTTGATTAAACCTAAGAGAGGCATACGCCAAGGGGATCCTCTTTCCCGTTTTCTTTTTGTGTTATGTACTGAAGCTTTGATTCATCTCTTCAAGCAAGCTGAAAGGGACGGTAAAGTGTCTGGAATACAATTTCATCAATCAGGACCTGCTATTAATCATTTGTTATTTGCAAATGATAGCCTTTTCATTTGTAAAGCTACTAAAGACCAATGCTCTGCGATGATGACGTGTTTACATCAATATGAAAGTCTGTCTGGGCAAATGATTAATAAACAGAAATCTGCTATCACTTTTGGCTCTAAATCAGATAAGGATGTATGGGAATGGATAAAGTTGAACACATGAATTGAATTGGCAGGAGGTACAGGGAAGTATTTGGGTCTTCCAGAGTGTTTGAGTGGTTCCAAGCAACTTCTTTTAGGTTTTATTAAGGAACGATTACAAGCAAAGTTGACAGGTTGGTATGCAAAAGTCTTGTCTCAAGGAGGCAAAGATATCCTGTTAAAATCTGTTGCTATGGCTTTACCTATATACGCTATGTCATGTTTTAAGCTTCCTAAGAGTACCATTAAGAAATTGATTTCTGGTGGAATAATGCTCAACATCAGAGTAAGATTCATTGGCTGAGTTATGAGAAGTTGACTCTTCCTAAGGCACTTGGAGGTTTTGGTTTCAAAGACTTGGAAATTTTCAATCAATCTCTTTTGGCAAAGCAAGCATGGAGACTGCATCATGATCCATAATGTCTTTTTTCCAGGTTTTTTAAAAGCCGCTACTTTGTCAATTCACCATTTCTGTCAGCCTCAATGGGTTCACGTCCTTCTTACGCTTGGTTTGGAAAGATTTTGTTGACTAAAGGTCTTAAACGAATCATTGGTAATGGGGAAGATACTCTGTTATGGATCGACAACTAGTTGTATGATGGTAAAGCTAGAAGACCCGTAAGTTATCACCCCCTTACAAATATTAATCTTAAAGTTGCTGATCTTTTCAATCAACAATCTGGTGTGTGGGATGATACTTTGCTAAGGTCCTTGTTTCACCATTCTGAAATAAATCGCATCAAAGCAATAAAACCCAGGATTGGATATTCAGATTCTTTTTGTTGGGGGGAAACTAGAAATGGCATCTAATCTGCTAAGTCGGGTTATGACTTAATGTTTAGATTTGTCCATAAAGACAGATTACGAATAGAAGAATCATGTCCCTCTAGAAATCCAGTTCTTCATGTTTGTTGGAAGGTAGAAACTGCTCCTAAAATTAGAGTTTTTCTTTGGAAAGCTCTCAAAGGTGCTCTTGCGGTTCATGATAGATTGCGATCAAGAGGACTCAAAGTGACGGATGGTTGTTTGTTTTGTGATGAAGAGATTGAAACCATCAATCACATTCTCTTTCTTTGTCCTTTTGCAAGACAAGTTTGGGCATTATCCAACATCCCTTCTCCAATTTTGGGTTATGGTAACTCAGAATTTCAGAATTTGCATTATCTTCTCAGTTTGAAATCTTGTGAGGCTACTTGTTTTGAATCTAATTCAGCTTTTCCGTGGACCTTATGGCATATATGGAAGAACAGAAATTCATTGCTTTTCAATGGATTTCATTTGCCTTCTCATCTATTAATCCAGAAAGCTTGGGATGATACTAAGGATTGGTATTTAGCACATTCACTGGACTTAAAACAAGAAAAATCGTCTTCCCTTGTCGAATCAATATGGCAGCCACCTTGGAAAAATGAGTTGAAATGCAACATTGGCTTTTCTTGGTGTAAAAAGTTATCTCTTTCTGGTGCTTCATGGGTGGTAAGGGACTCTTATGGCAATGTCCTTTTTCATAGTTGAAGATCTTATTCTCTGGTTCTCTCTATGTTGCTGGGAATGGGCTTTAAAAAGTATGAATAGTTTACATATGGAGAAAGTGACTTTTGCTGCATCCACTATGAACATCATTAAAGCTATTCACAAGCCTACTGAATGGCCATTGATTTTAAGTCACATTGCTCCTCTCCTTGTCTTAGGCAGTGGAAAACAGGATTGGTTTGTTCTGTTTGAGCCTACACAAAATGCAATACTGGAGCTTTTTTTA
The DNA here is from genome assembly GCF_000001735.4 of Arabidopsis thaliana. Taxonomy (NCBI): domain Eukaryota; kingdom Viridiplantae; phylum Streptophyta; class Magnoliopsida; order Brassicales; family Brassicaceae; genus Arabidopsis; species Arabidopsis thaliana. The sequence goes on along the minus strand of NC_003071.7, from coordinate 1,921,335 downwards.
TTGCAAAAAGTGTGACATTAGATCTCAGGTTGAGTTCTTATGTTGCTCGCCACGCTCCTAGATGGTTAGCAGGTTTTTTTGAACACGAAAAGAGTTTGCTTTTAAATCCTTCAATCTAATCCTTTCCTTCTAGAGATAGGTCTGGTCTTCTCTGAGAAGTGTCAAGGATAGGTTCAGTCTTTTCTTTTTAGGTAATAAATCTCCACTGTTCAGATAAGTTAGTGGACACATTTTGAGTTACTTTTGTCAAGATGATGTTAACAGGAAGATCGGCATAAACAAGCTTGGTGATCTTCAGGTGACTACCTTTTGGGGTTATGCTGCTACTATTTCTCGAAAGGAGGATATGATGATATATACAGGTCGTTCACAACAAATGCAAAAGTTGGATGCTCTAAGATCATGTCCAATTCTCTTGATTGGAACTATGCTCTTATTGAGGACGTTATGAAGACTGTTTCAAAGTTATCATTTTATTTCTTTTGGCTTTGGTAGTTGAATGTGTTGTAACTTCTGTTTGGTTTGCAATTAACGTAAGAAAGGCTGTTTGTATAAGGTTTTTGCCTTTTCACCATGGTTTCTCCAGTGGTGGAACTTGCTGTTCAGTTTTGTAATATATATAAAAAGTCCTTTGAAAAAAAAAACATTGTCCAAATGTCTCTATAGTATAATACAAAAGTATCCAAAAACTAAAGCACAAAAGACAAAATATCTAAAAATATAGAGAAAACGTTGAGGACTTATTTGATCATCTATAATTCTATATGTTCATGACACAACGAGAAGAAGCTTCAGCTTGCCCTTGACTTGGACCACTCGCTTCTCCAACCGATAAGGGTTTCACATAAGTCTCTCCGAAACAGAGAAGTACTGTATTTATAATTGAAGAAGCGGGTTCAACTACAAGGGAAGATCTAAGGATGAAGGAGACCGGACACTTGAGAGAGCTACAGACTTTTGTTCGGAATGTATGTTTTCACAATGGCCAAGAAGAGTTAATAGACTCTTGTTCGGATATAATTGATGAAATTGTATGGTTCGGTTAAGTGTAAACCGGTATGAACCGAAACTCTCTAGTATTTAAAGAGAGTCTCACTGTAACAAACTTCTTAAGATGAATAATAGAAACTTCTTCTTCTTCGATGGTTTCTTCGATTCTCTCTAGTTCTATTATGGTATCAGAGCGCTGTAACTTGAAGTTCTAAGCCGATTCAACCTAACTCTCTTCAAATTTTCGAGTTTTTCTAAAGTCTTCCTCAGAGGAGAAGAGAGACGAGGATGAAGTGGCTGAGTGGTCGAAATGGTACAAGATTTAGTAATACAATCATCATACAAACAAACTATTACATAGTTAAAAGAATCATTTTCTAAATTGTCTTCATCACAAAAAAATGTAGGAACAAACCAAATCTTAGTAATGAGAAAAAGGAAAAGAATGAGAGCTATTTGTACATGTAAATGTGGGAAACCAAATCTTGGTCATCTCTCCACCATTGGTGTATCCCATGAGCGTCCTTGTAATCTTCGGATATGGTTTTGTTTACTATAAGATTAGCAGATGGGATGACATGAACCGGCTCTTCTACTTCAACTGCATTGCTCACTCCCATCGCATCCATCAACAAACCTCCCAAGGAATGCTGCATCGCCATCCGCTCCACAATTCCGGCTCCATACCCAATCTGTTCCATATTTCCCCGGTGCTCGAAAAACCCGATATACTCCGAACATAGATGGTCCCCTGGATTTACATGTATGTTAGGGAGCCACGAAGATAATGCCTCTAGTGGATCTTCAGTCAAGTTTTGTAGTTGCAGTTGCTGTTGTTGCGGCTGCTGTGTTTGTTTAAGAGTTCTAGAGAGAGCGAGTCCTGCGGTGATTAGACTCCCCGCGAATCTAATCCCGTGCCTAACCCGTTCGTTTGCTATCCTCTCAATCGGGGGAGACACATAAGGAGGGTTAAACAACAATGACTTAATATAAACTCCACTCTTCCCCATTGTTTTACCAGCAAGAAGCGCCATCGCTGCACCTAAAGAATGCCCCGTAAGCCAAAAGCTCGAAGCTCCCACAGAATCAGCCATACTTCTCACAGCTTGCATCGCTATCTCAAAACGCGACGTTCGGTGAAGCCCATTCCGTATAATATGGATATCCAACTCGATATCACGGGTTATCGAATCCGCTTTAGTCAAAGTCCCTCTAAAGGCTATAACATACCGTGGAACTCCAGAGTCCACAACATCTGGCTGTAACGATTTGTATTCAAAAATGCCACCAAAGATGGAGAAATCAGCATCGTCTTTAAGGTGACGGATCAATTTAAAGTTGAATGATTCCCACCATGGAGATGCAAGAGCTTCAGTGCCTTCACGTTTAAGCTGACGGTCTTGCTCTACTATATAGATTCCTTGTACCAAACAAGCTGCTACACAACGTTGGTGATCTTCATTTCCCCTGTAAAAAAACACAAAGACATATCTCAAGAATCCATTTCATAAGTCTAACTACATGTTTGATCTTGAGTTAACAATCCAAACATACCAATCAACAGTTGTGAGGTGTGTAGGTCCACACAAGTTAAACTCTTCTCTATCAGAGGCCATTGATTCTTCAATAAGCTCCTTTCTCTAACTGTAATGTCACAGAAACTTTCAATTTTCGAATCTGAATTGAAACAATGAAATCTAGCAGATAATTTTAAGAAAAGTCAACGTATTGGATCATCTAAATAAAAACTTATAGAGAGATCTTATTTGTTTATGAAATCGAAGTATCACGAAGACATTGCTGCAAAAACCCTAGCTAACTAAACTCGATTGAAGAACAAATTCAGAGAAAAATGCATTGGAAAATTCGAGATTAGAGAATGAAGGAAGGAATTGAGTAAAAAAGGTAGAAATATTGTAAGAGAATTAATACCTAAGACCGGAGTTGAAGAAACATGAATGATCTTTGTCTACAATGTCTCTGCAAATTTTGTCCGTGATCGATCTTCCTTGTAATGAAAAAGTCTTCCTTGTAATGAAAAAGAAGCACAAGGATCTGTTGGATGGTTATACAGAAACGACGGCGTTTTAGACTAATTAAATTTGACACGTTTCGTAAAAGCGTTTCTTTGTTTTTTTTTTGTCGGCAAGCGCTTAACATTTTTATGTGGTGTTTGGGTTGTTTGGAAAAATAAAAAGATTTTGTTCAAAAAAGATAAATGTAATAAAGAATTCTAAAAATAATCTCAAACTTTTTTAACGAAAAAGCTTTCAAACTATTTTATCAGATGAATAAAGTTTTCAATTTTACATTGAACTTACTATTTATCTCCGTTGTTAGTCAATAATTTTAACTCGTTATTATTGATTAAAAACGAAAGTAAAATAACTTAATCAACATAAAAATTGGAGATTTATTTATCTAATGGAATGGTTAAAGTTATTTTAGTCAAAATAGGTAAATTACATATATTTTTATGACATTTTCTTATTAAAATTATATGAGAGAGATGTTAAATGTAAATGGTTGATGTACTTGCATAATGAAATAAATGTTATAGAAGCAAGTTTAGCGACTACTCTAGCAACTTTTGATTTACTCTATGGACTTATGTTTTTCAAAATTTTGAAACTATTGTGTTTATGGTGTTTATGGTGTCTCGACCATTGCATTCAAATCAAGTGCGAATTGTAAAACACATTGTTTCTCTGTTTCCAGATATGAAAGACCGTGATCTGAGCAATGAAATAAAATGTTATAGAAGCAAGTTTAACAACTACTCTAGCAACCTTTGATTTACTTCATTGACTAATGTTTTTCAAAATTATTGTGTTTCATTATGGATGTTTTAGGTTGATATCCGGTCTTTCTAGTGTCTCGACCATTGCATTCACGTCATAAGTAATAGATTATAGTTCGAAATGCTACTTTGAGTAGCAAAAAATCTAAAGCACTGAAATTATTAGGAAGGATATGGTGAAGAGTGTCGGTATATAAAATTTTAATCCAAGAAATATGTACAAAGCTCATCTCAAGATCGTTAAAGAGTTAAGACAAGCGAAAACACTTTTGGCTAAACCAAACGATACTATACAATTTTACTCGAGCCATCTTTTTCTGATCTGTTCCCAACTATTACTTGTTACGATCTATGCAATTGTTACATACTTTCCAACATCCAATTAGTGACATAATAAAGTTATCAGTTTAAACTATTTGGAACTGTGAATAAAATGAGAAATGTACAATTATTAGAAAATAGAAAAAACAAGTATTAATAAAAAAAATTAATAGGTGTGAAAATTCTTAAATGAATCTTCATGAGTCATACCTTCATAGGTTAGCTAGATGCTGTTTATAAATATTATTATATTGTTAACAATTATTAAAGTTGAATTTTTCTATACCTTTATGAAACTATTATTTTAATTTTTAACCCATAGTCTTATTATTCATATCTTTAAACTGAAATTTAAGATAATTCCACATTCAAAATAAATAACTGGTTGAGGTTGTTTCAAAAGTTTAATTTTCAAAAGATGACAAAAAAAAGATAAATGCAACTTGCATCATATATTAAAAATTATAAATTATCACATTAAAACAATTTTAAAAGTTTTATTAAAAAAAAAATATGCGCACTCCTCATTACGGTGCACGATAGCATAGATCAGAGTCGAGATAGCCACTATTAACAAATTAGCACCGTTTACTTTCACTCCAAAATTATTTTACTTAACAAAAAAAAAAACAAATTTTTATTTTATCTTCCATTTTTTTTTTCCCCGAAATTCTCGACGGTGTTTTCCGGCGATTCATTTTCGATGCCTGAATCGCCGATTACCTGAATTCACTGAAACCCTAAAACCCTAAAGTTACTGTAGTTATTAAAGCTGTGTTCTTGATTCCAAATCTTTGCCTAAAGATTCGTGCTTTTTGTTTACTTCCGATTTGATCTACTCAATCTCTGGAGGAAGAAGAAGTTTCAGAGATCTATTTTTGAAGCTGTGTTTGTAATTTTCCCCAATTTATCAGTAAGATCGCTAACTTCGATTCTCAGTTTATTTCATTTATTGAAATTTTAGGTTTTTGGTTTTTGTCATTGTTGTTTATTGAAGAAATTAGTAAACTTTGAGTTGGGATTTAAAGTTTAATCCTTTTGAGTTGGGTTTTGTCTTATGAAGTTGATAGCTTGAATCTGACTTTTTGGTGAAATTTGTTCAAAATGGAGATAAAATTAAGCTACTTTTTGACTATCTAAATCTAGTTTTGTATAATTCTCTATGTCTTTGTGATATAAAGTTAGCGATTTTGTCAAAAAAAAATCTGAACTTGGAGATTCTAGATCTCGAATCTTAGGATGGTTGTTGTAAGTTAGTAAGTATGGGTTTGTTTGAGTATGTGTGGTTGGTTAGGTATTGGTTTGCATTTGTAGTGACTCAAAAAGAATTAATGTTGTTCTTGTGAATGTTTGTTTGCAGATAATGATGATCTTTTGGTGCTTGAATATGGAATGCTTGCGGGAACGGTGTTAGTTTCCTTTTGTAGAGCTGTCATATATTGTGTTGGTTTCTTTCTACATGGAAGCTTACAGAGAGGAAGCTCTCAGAGTGAAACAGATCGCTGAGAGGAGATTTGCGGAGAAAGATTTCACAAGCGCTAGGAGTTATGCGTTGAAAGCGAAGTCTTTGTTTCCTGATTTGGAAGGTTTATCTCAGATGGTTGCGACGTTTGAAGTTTATTTAGCTTCTCAGACTCGAAGCGGTGGTCAGATTGATTATTACGCGGTACTTGGACTGAAACCGTCTGCGGGGAAAAGAGAAGTGAAGAAACAGTATAAGAAGATGGCTGTATTGCTTCATCCTGATAAGAACAAATGCATTGGAGCTGATGGTGCATTTCATCTCATATCTGAAGCTTGGAGTTTCTTGTCTAATGAGTTTAATAAAAGCACTTTTTATTACAAAAGAAAGAAGCATATTGACTCCACTGAGGTTCAGAAGCATAGCACAGAGTACATGCCTGGGACTGGGACTGGGACGGGGACTGCAGTATTTGATCGGTTTCCACCATCTTCAGAAAGGCTTGATACTTTCTGGACTGTATGCACCTCTTGCAAAGTTCAGTATGAGTATCTGAGGAAGTATGTGAATAAGAGGCTTTCATGTAAGAACTGTCGTGGAGCATTTATTGCTGTAGAAACTGGTCCAGCTCCTGTTAGTGCACCATTTCATTACACGCCTCCATCCCATGCGCCTCCCTCTCATGCGCCTCCATCTCATGCGCCTCCGAGTAATGGCTATGGTGCACATGGTTATGATGCTATGTCACGCATGCCCACCAATTCCACGTATTTCTTAGGCCACTATCCTGGGCAAGGACATGGATATGATTATAGTACGAATGGTTCATATGAATGGAGCTCGTACTCTGGAACAACAACCTCCCCAGGGAATCTGGATTTGAAGCGTGTGTCCTCAGTGTCTAATGGGTATCCTTATAAGCACAGCAACTCAGTAGTCAGCGGGGGAATAAATAAAGTCAAAGATGGTTCTAATGGGACATGCTCGAAGAAAAGCACACCAGGTGGTCTGATATATCCTAATCAGATCAGCATGTCTGCTCACGCGAGTGCAAATAAGGTCGGCAGACCTGGGAAGAAAAGCAAAGTTTTTATGGAAGCTGCTGCTAATGGATTTGTTGAGAACCCTCTGAGATCTGTTTCAGTATCAAAGACAGCGAATACAGATGCCAAAATGGATCAGGATTACAAACTTCATATCCAAAGTTCAACTAGACGTTGGTCTGCTGCATCAGTATTGGATACACGGAAGCCCTTAATTCAAAAGGCCAGAACAGATATCAAGCAAAGATTGGAGATGATGAGATTGGCTTTAGAGGCAGCAGCGGCTGCAGAGGATGCAACACCCCTTGATGAAAAAACTGTTCTCTCCTGTAAGTTGGGAGATGTTACAGGGCGCAAAACTAACGGGCCAATAACAGTTCCAGACTCTGATTTCCATGACTTTGATAAAAACAGATCGGAGGAATCCTTTGAGCCAAGGCAAATATGGGCAATTTATGATGAAGATGATGGTATGCCACGCCTATATTGTGTGGTGAGGGAAGTACTCTCAGTTCAACCCTTTAAGATTGACATTGCCTACTTAAGCTCTAAAACCGACATCGAGTTTGGGTCAATGAAATGGGTACAATATGGGTTTACAAAGTCGTGTGGACATTTCAGGATACGAAACTCTGACATAGTAGACCATGTTAACATCTTTTCGCATCTTTTAAAAGGCAAGAAGACAGGGAGAGGTGGTTGTGTTCGAATCTTCCCCACAGCTGGGGAGATTTGGGCCGTCTACAAGAACTGGTCACTGAACTGGGACGGATCAACACCGGACGAAGTGAGGCACCAATATGAAATGGTCGAGATTCTTGATGAGTATACTGAACAGTATGGTGTGTGCGTTACCCCTCTTGTTAAATTAGAGGGCTACAAAACCGTGTATCACAGGAGCACAAGGGAGGACAGTAAGAAGTGGATACCAAGGTGTGAAATGTTGCGGTTTTCACATCAAGTGCCGTCTTGGTTTCTTAAAGATGCAACCAGCGGCTTTCCCGAAAACTGTTGGGACTTAGATCCAGCTGCAATCCCCGAGGAGCTGCTTCACATCGGAGCAGGAACCAATTGATTTCAGTGACCCTGTAAGAGAAAGATGGTTTCACTTTTCAGATTGAGACCAAGTGTAAGAGTTGTTGTATCAGCGAAGATTGTGGAGTTTTATGAAGGACTATTAACACGCAAAAACCATACTGTTTGGTTCAGTGAAGCTGTTGTATTAGGCAAATGTTCAACGAGTAAGCAAAGCATAGTTTGACTTTTGTTTACTCTGTTTCTTCTTTTCTTTTTCTTTTTCGATTATGTATTCGTTTCTTTGTTGACCTTAGTGATGACAGAATTTTTACAAGTAGAGTTATAAATGTAGCAATTATCTTTCCATTTCTTGCTGCCTTTTATTTAGTAATTGAATTTACAAGTTAGTGAAACCATTTTAAAACTTTGAACAAGGTATAGTTGTTCCACAATGAAAATGTGTATATTGCCTACTGCTTCTATTAACTCTTTAGGTCTAGAGGAAGATATTTTTGTGTTCAGTCTTTGGATTTGGTTAATATCATGAAGATGTTCTTTTGGTTACAAGGTCTTCATGAACTAAAACAACACAACTACCATACTTAAGTAAGCCACATCCAACATTCTTAACATGAGTTTCTTTTGGTTAATTGTTTCTCTGAGTTTAATCAATTTATACTTTCATGGTCTTGGTTTGCTTGTTGATTCGGTTGTTTTTTATCTTCTGCTTGATGGTTAGATCTATTTGTATCGTGATTATGTGTTTGTAAGGAAGAGCACTTTGGGGAAACTTTCTTAAATTTTTGACTTTGATAATCTCTGAGTTTTTTTTGGTAAGGCTGATAATCTCTGTTATCCTTTATCTTATAAATCACAAGTCACTTGGCCAATTAAAACCTGCCACATAGATTTTGTTTTTATATTTTAATTTAAAAAAAAAATTAAAAATAGTTAATAACAAAATAGTGGTACGTAAAAGAAAAGAGAAAAAAGCTAAAAAAAAAAGAGAAAAAAAACTGCATTTCTAAAACTCCAAAAATCTTACATCCCTAAATTTGCTCAAACTACCACAAACCACGTTCAATATAAAATATGTCACGATCTGAAACTGTTTGATCTCTTATTTAACTCCCAACAATCAACTCCTCTTATCTATTTTCTCACTTTTAATTTCCATCGTTTTATCATATTCATCTCTTTTCCTGTTTCTAATCTCTATTGCCAGTTTGTCTTCTCTTAGTCGTTTCATTTCCGTGTTTATCGTATTCACTGAATTTAGCAAAGTCACTGATCTAGATTTATGACTACTCTGTATTCAATTTCATTTTATATTGATCACATATTACTTTTTCTCTGATTTTACATGATTCAAGTTGAACATACCAATGCCCTACTGGATTATACTCCTACCTCCCTACAAAACTCTTCAAAACAAAATGGAATAATAAGAGCTTTAGCCCAAAGATAAAAGTCCTTGCATGCAAGTTATTCTCGAGGAGGAAAAGGTACACAAATATAAACTTAAAAGTTAATTTAGGGTATTAATTAAATGCCAATTAGTTTCTGGTTTTTAATCAATGATTTTGTTTGTGTAAAGGTGTGATTCAAACTTCTGGTTTAGCCTGATGTCGACTTGGTTTAATCAGTTAGTTGTTGGATCACGGTTCAATGCCGGTTTGGTATTGGTTTAAGGAGAAAGGAGAAATCGGTTTGAGTTCAGCAGAAGATTGAAGAGACTCTCTTGGTATTAGAGGGTTTGACTTGGACTCTGTTATAAATAGTCTTCTTCTTCCTTTGTTCGTTGTAACAGAAAATTCTTATCTCAATTCTTCTCCTTTGTAACACGATCTTGAGCTCTGGGTTTTGAGCTTGAGTAAATATTGATTCATAGTGGATTGCTGGATTGAATCCAGCCCCAGACGTAGGATCATCACACCGGTGATCTGAACTAGGTAAACAATCGTGTGTTCGTTTCGTTCTTTATTTGATTATGTTCTTGATCGATCTATTAAGTGTTCCGCGAATTGAAGCTTGATCGAGTTGTGTTGTGATTGAATCGAGTTGTGTTGAATCGATCTTTGAGTCATCGGATTGTAACAGATTGGTATCAGAGCCTAAGGTTCTTTAATGGCGATGACGAACGAAGCAAGCTTGAATTCAGGGTTAAAGGCTTCGTTTCAAGTCTTTAACGAGAACTCAGACTTCTCGCTATGGAAGACAAGGATGAAAGCACATCTTGGCTTAGCTGGGCTTAAAGGAGTGATCGATGATTTCACATTGACGAAATTTGTTCCGCTAACTAAAAGTGAAGGAAAGAAGGTTGAGGAAGGTGATGATGATGGATCAGAGTCATCACAGACTAAGGAAGTACCTAATCTTGTAAAGATGGAGAAATCAGAACAAGCAATGAATGTGATTATCGCTCACGTTGGTGATGTTGTTCTGAGGAAAATTGATCACTGCAAGTCTGCTGCAGAGATGTGGGAAACCTTGAACAAGCTGTATATGGAAACATCGTTACCAAATCGAATCTATGTGCAGCTTAAGTTTTACTCATTCAAGATGAATGACACAATGTCAATTAATGAGAATGTGAATGAATTCTTGAAGATAATTGCCGAGTTAAGCAGTCTTGAGATTGTGGTAGGTGAAGAAGTTCGTGCAATATTGTTCTTGAATGGATTGTCATCAAGATACTCTCAGTTAAAGCATACCCTGAAGTATGGGAACAAAGCTTTGTCTCTGCAGGATGTAATCTCCTCTGTTAAGTCGTTGGAGAGAGAGCTAAATGAATCTCTAGATCTTGAAAGAAGCTCCTCAACGGTCTTGTATACTACTGAAAGAGGTAGACCACTAGTGAGAAACAATGAGAACAATCAAAACAATCAGAAGGGTGGTCAAGGCAGAGGTAGAAGCAGGTCAAACTCTAAAACAAGAGTAACCTGCTGGTTTTGCAAGAAAGAAGGTCATGTTAAGAAAGACTGTTTTGCTAGAAAGAAGAAAATGGAAACAGAAGGTCCTGGTGAAGCTGGTGTCATCATAGAGAAACTTGTTTTCTCTGAAGCACTAAGTGTGAATGATCAGATGGTTAAAGATCTATGGGTTTTGGACTCGGGGTGTACTTCACACATGACTTATAGAAGAGACTGGTTCTGTGATTTTCAGGAAAATGGATCTACAACCATACTACTCGGAGATGATCACTCAGTTGAATCGCAAGGCCAAGGTTCCATAAGAGTTAACACACATGGAGGATCTATAAAGATTCTAAACAATGTCAAGTATGTGCCAAACCTGAGAAGGAATCTCATCTCCACAGGAACACTTGACAAGTTAGGGTATCAACATGAAGGTGGAGCAGGAAAAGTGAGATACTTTAAGAATCAGGTTACTGCTTTGTGTGGAAGCTTAGTCAACGGTCTGTATATTCTTGATGGTGAGACGGTGATGACTGAAAGTTGTGCAGCTGTGGACTCACAGAGTAAAACAGCATTGTGGCATAGCAGGTTAGACCACATGAGTTTAAATAACCTGAAAGTTCTTGCTGGTAAGGGTCTATTGAACGGTAAAGAAATCAAAGATTTTGGATTTCTGCGAACATTGTGTAATGGGAATGTCCAAGAGACTGAGTTTCAATGTGGGAAAACATGATGTTGTGGAAGCACTGAGCTATGTTCATGCAGACCTCTGGGGATCATCAAATTTATCACCCTCCTTATCAGGTAAACAATACTTTCTCTCTATCATAGATGATAAGACTAGAAAAGTATGGTTATATTTCCTTAGGACTAAGGATGAAACTTTTGATAAGTTTTGTGAATGGAAAGAACTTGTAGAGAATCGGGTGGATAGAAAGGTTAAGTGTTTGAGAACAAATAATGGGTTGTAATTTTGCAATACTAAGTTTGACAGGTACTGCAAGACCCATGGTATTGAAAGACATAGGACGTGTGTGTACACACCACAGCAAAATGGTGTTGCAGAGAGAATGAACAGGACGATCATGGAGAAAGTGAGATGTTTACTGAATGAGTCAGGTCTGGATGAGAGTTTCTAGGCTGAAGCAGCTGCAACTGCTGCATACATCATTAACAGATTTCCTGCCTCAGCCATTGATCATAATGTTCCTGAAGAACTATGGCTAAACAGAAAGCCGGGATACAAACACTTGAAGAGATTTGGATCAATCGCATATGTTCATCATGATCAAGGAAAGCTGAAGCCAAGAGCATTGAAAGGAGTGTTCTTAGGTTACCCTGCTGGCACAAAAGGTTACAAGATATGGCTGCTTGATGAAAGAAAATGCGTGATAAGTAGAAATGTGATATTTCGAGAAGATATGGTCTACAAAGACCTGAACAAAGATGTGAATGATGCAGTAGCAGAAGACGCTGAAGCATCAACATCAAATTCTGATGTTATTTCAGAATTGGTCAAGAAGCGAGTCAGTTCTAAGCAAGGTGGAGTAATTACTGAGCTGGTAGAAGTCTGTGAAAGTGAATCTGAAGAAGATTCTGAAGAACCTGCAGAAACTGCAGTTACTCAGTCACCTGAACCAAGTGGGTTGACAAATTATCAACTTGCAAGAGACAGAACTCGAAGACAGATCGTAGCTCCGGTTAAGATGAAAGACTATTCTCAATTTGCATTTGCGTTAATGACATATGAGATACTGAATGTGGAAGAAGAACCACAATGTCTTCATGATGCTCAAAAGGATGAAAACTGGGAGCTATGGAATGGAGCTATCGGTGAAGAAATGGATTCTTTAACAAAGAATGGTACTTGGGAACTTGTTGACAGACCAAAGGACAGAAAGGTTATCAGTTGCAGGTGGTTATTCAAAATCAAAGTTGGTATACCGGGTGTTGAATCCAAGAGATACAAGGCAAGACTTGTTGCAAGAGGATTCTCACAGAAAAAAGGAATTGACTACCAGGAAATATTTGCCCTTGTGGTTAAACACACGTCTATCAGAGGCTTAATGTTTGTGGTGGTTAATCTTGACTTAGAGCTTGAACATATGGATGTTAAAACAGCCTTCTTACATGGTGAATTGGAAGAAGAGTTGTATATGGAGCAGCCAGAGGGTGTGGTGTCAGTTGGAAACGAAGACAAAGTTTTTCTTCTCAAGAAGTCCTTGTACGGTTTGAAGCAGGCGCCAAGGCAATGGAACAAAAGGTTTAACAAGTTTATGACAGATGAGAAATTTCAGAGAAGTGATCATGATCAGTGTGTATATGTGAAGACAATGAACAATGGAGAACTTGTCTATCTTCTGTTATACGTTGATGACATGTTGATTGCAGCTAAGAATATGTCAGAGGTTAACAAGGTTAAGAAGAGACTCAGTAGTGAGTTTGAGATGAAAGACATGGGACCTGCAAATAAGATTCTTGGTATTTAAATCACAAGAGATAGAGTGAATGGAGTTTTGTGTTTATCTCAAGCAGGATACTTGAAAAAGGTGCTAAAGAGATTCAATATGAGTAATTGCAAGTCAGCTCTAACTCCTATTGGTACACATTTTAAACTTGCATCTGTGCAGGACGATTCAGAGTGCATAGATACAGTTAAAACTCCATACTCAAGTGCTGTTGGAAGTGTAATGTTCGCGATGATCAGCACTAGACCAGACTTAGCCTATGCAATAGGACTAGTTAGTCGTTTCATGAGTAAACCAAGATCAGTTCATTGGGAAGCAGTCAAGTGGCTGCTAAGGTACATAAAAGGATCACAGGATCTGAGTTTGGTGTATACTAAAGGGAAAGATCTCAGTGTCATTGGTTACTGTGATTCAGATCATGGTGGAGACTTGGATAGGAAAAGGTCTACTAGTGGATACGTTTTCACAGTAGGAGGTAATACAATCAGTTGGAAGTCTTGTCTACAATCCGTAGTGGCTTTGTCATCAACTGAAGCAGAGTTTATAGCTTTGACTGAAGCAGTAAAAGAAGCTATATGGGTTAAAGGGTTGCTTGAAGATCTCGGTTTTCAGCAGGATAAAGCACAGGTCTGGAGTGATTCTCAGTCAGCGATCTGTTTATCGAGGAATAGTGTGTTCCATGAGCGAACCAAACACATGGCACGCAAGAGGTCATTTCTGAGTGAGATTATTGAAGAAGGAAACATTGAAGTTGTGAAGATTCACACTTCTATTAATCCTGCTGATATGTTGACCAAGTACATTCCCGTGAAAAGTTTTGATTCAGCTTTAGATACTCTGAAGCTGATCGAATGGAAGTAAGCTCTTAAGCTTGCATTGCTGGAGGTTAAGTCCAAGCATGGCAGTCTACTGTGTTGAAGAAGATTTGTATCAAGATGGAGAATTGTAAAGGTGTGATTCAAACTTCTGGTTTAGCCTGATGTCGACTTGGTTTAATCAGTTAGTTGTTGGATCACGGTTCAATGCCGGTTTGGTATTGGTTGAAGGAGAAAGGAGAAATCGGTTTGAGTTCAGTAGAAGATTGAAGAGACTCTCTTGGTATTAGAGGGTTTGACTTGGACTCTGTTATAAATAGTCTTCTTCTTCCTTTGTTCGTTGTAACAGAAAATTCTTATCTCAATTCTTCTCCTTTGTAACACGATCTTGAGCTCTGGGTTTTGAGCTTGAGTAAATATTGATTCATAGTGGATTGCTGGATTGAATCCAGCCCCAGACGTAGGATCATCACACCGGTGATCTGAACTGGGTAAACAATCGTGTGTTCGTTTCGTTCTTTGTTTGATTATGTTCTTGATCGATCTATTAAGTGTTCCGCGAATTGAAGCTTGATCGAGTTGTGTTGTGATTGAATCGAGTTGTGTTGAATCGATCTTTAAGTTATCGGATTGTAACAGTTTGGTTATGATTCAGTCTTCTTGGATTCACTAACTGAAAGATAAATGTTTATAATGTGAGTAGTTTACAAATTACTTACGAAGTACGTGACTTATGTATCTTTAAAATCGGGTTACTCAAGTGCAAACTTTTTTTTCTACTATAATGTTTTGTAACAAATTACTTGATTATGATTTTGCATTACACTGTTTTGCATTCAATATTTGTGTAAGGATTTAAAAAATATAGCTGACTTTTGTATACTATCTCTCATTTCTTTAATCCATCTCTATTATCCGTCTATACATGTTTCTCTTTTGAAGGTAGGTGACTACGGGCTACAACAATTACGACAAAAGGGAGACAAATAATTCAAAAACGTTATTCAAACGTTTAAGCACTAAATGTCACTGAAAAGACGATGCTATCAAGTATATGGAGTTTCCATGGAGATGGCTTCATAACAAAGACGACATACTGAAAGATAAACTGACAACAACAAAAGAATTTGAAGATGATCCATTTGTATATGGCTCTAGGTAGTGACTTTGTGTTAATAGTTCATGTTTAATCTCTTACATCTTCGTCTTTAAAGTTATTTTTCTCCGTACGGGTCTAATACTAGTAGTCAATGATTCCGAGTTACTATCCAAAATTTGGCAAAAGAAATTTGTTGAGGCAATGTGATGACAATGGCTATGATGTCTGCTTTAGTTTCTAAAATATGTGAAAGTTGCAATTAGGTCTGGGCGTTCGGATATTCAGGTCGGGTTTGGGTCGGGTATTTTGGATTTGGGTATTTCGGATTTAGAAATCTAAGATCCGTTTGGGTATTTTAAGACTTCGGGTTCGGATTCGGGTTTATCCGCAGTATCCAAAACTCAAAACTTTTATATCAAAATATGTTAAAATTACTTGAAACTACACAAAAATTTATAAAAAAACTTGATTATTTTCTATCTGAATTTATCTAAAAGTAGGTAAAATACCTAAAAATATACAAAATAACTTAAAATCCAAATATTTTAGGCATTTAAGTTGTTGTATATATGATTATTATTGATAAATTATTTGTATATATATATATATATATATATATATATATTTCGGATATATTCGGGTACTTGATGGGGTTCAGGTACGGATCGGGTTTTCGGGTTTTGAAGTTTAAGATCCATTCGGGTATTTTAAAATTTCGGGTTCGGATTCGAATCGGATTTTTTGGGTCGGGTTTGGTTTGATTTTTCAGGTTCGGGTATTTTGCCCAGGCCTAGTTGCAATTGAGAATTCAAGTTCTAGATTAGTTTGAGGTTTTGTGATTGTTAAATACAGGACATGATGTGGAGTATAGACTATTGTGGGATCATAACTTTTTTTGAGGAATGTCTCATGTTGTGTGCTTGTCATCTCTCTTTTATTAGGTGTTTTTTTTTTTTTTTTCCCCTTCTCTTTAGCTCTGAATCTCAGGCTTTCCTGTGATAAATGGCAATTTGAAATTGTTTTGTATGCCCTTATATGCCCAGGTTATACGTTTCGACCTCTGGCTTCGCAAACAATTGATGTCTCTATTATACCATAGACTCATTACGCTTGTGGATGTTTCAGATTATAAACTTGTTGGGTTTGGTTTCCTTGTTTTAACATATATAACTGGATGTTTTGCCTATACTATTTATACTGTTGGAAATGTAAGTGAGTTCCTTTAGCAAAGAACAACATACAATTATTAGACTAATTAGACTTGACATGTTTCGTAAAAGCGTTTCTTTGCTTTTTTTTGTCGGCAAGCGCGTAGCATTTTATGCTGTGTTTGGGTTGTTTTGAAAAAGAAAAGAATTTTGTTCAAAAAAAGAAAAAATAAAGAATTTTAAAAACAATTCCAAACTTATTTAACGAAAAAGCTTTCAAACTATTTTATTAGATAAAAAAATTTTCAATTTTATATTGAACTTACTATTTTATCTCCGTTGTTAGTCAATAATTTTAACTCGTTATTATTGCTTTAAAAGGAAAATAAAATGACTTAATCAACATAAAATTGGAAATTTATTTTATCTAATGGAATAGTTAAAGTTTTTTTAGTCAAAAAGAAGTAAATTATATATTTTTATGACATTTTCTTATTAAAATTATATGAGAGATGTTAGGTGTAAATGGTTTGATGTTTATGGCATAATGAAATAAAATGTTATAGAAGCAAGTTTAACGACTACTCTAACAACTTTTGATTTAGTCCATGGACTTATGTTTTTCAAAAATTTAAAACTATTGTGTTTATGGTGTTTATGGTGTTTCGACCATTGCATTCAAATCAAGTGAGAGTAAACAAATTGTTTCTCTGTTTCCAGATATGAAAGACACTGACATGAGCAATGAAATCAATGTTATAGAAGCAAGTTTAACGACTACTCTAGCAACCTTTGATTTACTTCATGGATTTATGTTTCTCAAAAGTTTGAAACTATTGTGTTTCATTATCGATGTTTTAGGTTGATATCGGGTCTTTCTAGTGTCTCGACCATTGCATTCACGTCATAAGTAATAGATTATAGTTCGAAATGCTAATTTGACTGGCCAAAAATCTAGAGAACTGAAATTATTATGAATATTATGGTAAAGAGTGTAGGGTTAAAAAATTTTGATCCAAGAAATATGTACAAAGAGTAAAGACAAGCGAAAACACTTTCGGCTAAACAAAACAATACTATACAATTCTTTCTACTCGAGACATTTTTTTCTGATCTGTTCTTAAATTTTGGAGAAGAAGAAATGAGGTTTAAAAAGACATCTTAACTGCGTTCCCAAAGTAAGATGTTTGGACTAGCAGTTAGTTTTGGAATAGGCACAGCCACAAAGCGTGCCACTAGATCCCTAACAACTTACATTTACATTGGCAAAAAACCCAACTATGCAATTGTTACATACTTTCCAACATCCAATCACACGATAGTGACATAAAAAAAGTATCAGTTTATAATTATTTAGAACTGTGAACAAAATGAGAAATGTATAATTATTAGAAAATAGAAAAAAACAAATATTAATAATTTTTTTAATAAGTGTGAAAATTCTTAAATGAATCTTCATGAGTCATAACCTCATAGGTTAACTGGATGGTGTTTACAAATATTATTATTTTGTTAACAATTATTAAAGTTGAATTTTTCTATAACTTTATGAAACTATTATTTTAACCCATATTCATATATTACACTATTAACAAATTATTATTATGATACTAGATAAAGCCCGCCTAAATAGGCGGGTGTAAAATGTAACTGTAATTTTTTATCTATAATATTTAAATTTTGAATAATAAAATAATAATCTATACATTGTTCTTGATATATAATTTTGAATAGTAAAATAGTAGTCTTATGCATTTTATTTTATTATACCCATTCAATCTTATTGATGATATTTGAAGTCTAAATAGTAACCTACACACTTTTTTTATATTATAATTTAGTATTTAGAAGAAAAGAATAAATTTTTATCTTACATATTCAATTTTGTAATACAATTTAACTATCTATTTCATAAAAAACTCGATTTTAATTCTACACACTTCATCTTACTTGATAATGATTTCATGTCAAAATAATATATATATGAGATCAAATCTATATCTTAGTTAATATTAAAAATTATTAACAATTAACAAAACATAATTAATAATAATAAAAAATTTGTTAATACCATACATATTAAAATTTTGACCAATAACATATATAAATATTTTTGGTTAATTTTCCTTTTGGTTAAGAAAAATAAAATGTAATATATTTTACATATATATAAATATATGAATTAGTATATGTTAATAATGATTTATTTTTTAGTTTTCTATTTCTTTAAGAAGAAAAAATTTAATTGATTTCTTTTTTAGTATTTCTATTTCTTTAAAAAGAAAAAAGTTAATTATTTTTTTATATGTGTCAACATCCGATCGATAGACTTGACACATGACATAATCTTATGAGTTAGTAATTTTTAAAACCATACTTTATATAATAAAATTATTATGGCATATATCAGAGTCGAGATAACCACTATTAACAAATTAGCACCGTTTACTTTCACTCCAAAATTATTTTACTTAACAAAAAAAAAAACAAATTTTTATTTTAGCTTCCATTTTTTTTTTCCCCGAAATTCTCGACGGTGTTTTCCGGCGATTCATTCTCGATGCCTGAATCGCCGATTACCTGAATTCACTGAAACCCTAAAACCCTAAAGTTACTGTAGTTATTAAAGCTGTGTTCTTGATTCCAAATCTTTGCCTAAAGATTCGTGCTTTTTGTTTACTTCCGATTTGATCTACTCAATCTCTGGAGGAAGAAGAAGTTTCAGAGATCTATTTTTGAAGCTGTGTTTGTAATTTTCCCCAATTTATCAGTAAGATCGCTAACTTCGATTCTCAGTTTATTTCATTTATTGAAATTTTAGGTTTTTGGTTTTTGTCATTGTTGTTTATTGAAGAAATTAGTAAACTTTGAGTTGGGATTTAAAGTTTAATCCTTTTGAGTTGGGTTTTGTCTTATGAAGTTGATAGCTTGAATCTGACTTTTTGGTGAAATTTGTTCAAAATGGAGATAAAATTAAGCTACTTTTTGACTATCTAAATCTAGTTTTGTATAATTCTCTATGTCTTTGTGATATAAAGTTAGCGATTTTGTCAAAAAAAAATCTGAACTTGGAGATTCTAGATCTCGAATCTTAGGATGGTTGTTGTAAGTTAGTAAGTATGGGTTTGTTTGAGTATGTGTGGTTGGTTAGGTATTGGTTTGCATTTGTAGTGACTCAAAAAGAATTAATGTTGTTCTTGTGAATGTTTGTTTGCAGATAATGATGATCTTTTGGTGCTTGAATATGGAATGCTTGCGGGAACGGTGTTAGTTTCCTTTTGTAGAGCTGTCATATATTGTGTTGGTTTCTTTCTACATGGAAGCTTACAGAGAGGAAGCTCTCAGAGTGAAACAGATCGCTGAGAGGAGATTTGCGGAGAAAGATTTCACAAGCGCTAGGAGTTATGCGTTGAAAGCGAAGTCTTTGTTTCCTGATTTGGAAGGTTTATCTCAGATGGTTGCGACGTTTGAAGTTTATTTAGCTTCTCAGACTCGAAGCGGTGGTCAGATTGATTATTACGCGGTACTTGGACTGAAACCGTCTGCGGGGAAAAGAGAAGTGAAGAAACAGTATAAGAAGATGGCTGTATTGCTTCATCCTGATAAGAACAAATGCATTGGAGCTGATGGTGCATTTCATCTCATATCTGAAGCTTGGAGTTTCTTGTCTAATGAGTTTAATAAAAGCACTTTTTATTACAAAAGAAAGAAGCATATTGACTCCACTGAGGTTCAGAAGCATAGCACAGAGTACATGCCTGGGACTGGGACTGGGACGGGGACTGCAGTATTTGATCGGTTTCCACCATCTTCAGAAAGGCTTGATACTTTCTGGACTGTATGCACCTCTTGCAAAGTTCAGTATGAGTATCTGAGGAAGTATGTGAATAAGAGGCTTTCATGTAAGAACTGTCGTGGAGCATTTATTGCTGTAGAAACTGGTCCAGCTCCTGTTAGTGCACCATTTCATTACACGCCTCCATCCCATGCGCCTCCCTCTCATGCGCCTCCATCTCATGCGCCTCCGAGTAATGGCTATGGTGCACATGGTTATGATGCTATGTCACGCATGCCCACCAATTCCACGTATTTCTTAGGCCACTATCCTGGGCAAGGACATGGATATGATTATAGTACGAATGGTTCATATGAATGGAGCTCGTACTCTGGAACAACAACCTCCCCAGGGAATCTGGATTTGAAGCGTGTGTCCTCAGTGTCTAATGGGTATCCTTATAAGCACAGCAACTCAGTAGTCAGCGGGGGAATAAATAAAGTCAAAGATGGTTCTAATGGGACATGCTCGAAGAAAAGCACACCAGGTGGTCTGATATATCCTAATCAGATCAGCATGTCTGCTCACGCGAGTGCAAATAAGGTCGGCAGACCTGGGAAGAAAAGCAAAGTTTTTATGGAAGCTGCTGCTAATGGATTTGTTGAGAACCCTCTGAGATCTGTTTCAGTATCAAAGACAGCGAATACAGATGCCAAAATGGATCAGGATTACAAACTTCATATCCAAAGTTCAACTAGACGTTGGTCTGCTGCATCAGTATTGGATACACGGAAGCCCTTAATTCAAAAGGCCAGAACAGATATCAAGCAAAGATTGGAGATGATGAGATTGGCTTTAGAGGCAGCAGCGGCTGCAGAGGATGCAACACCCCTTGATGAAAAAACTGTTCTCTCCTGTAAGTTGGGAGATGTTACAGGGCGCAAAACTAACGGGCCAATAACAGTTCCAGACTCTGATTTCCATGACTTTGATAAAAACAGATCGGAGGAATCCTTTGAGCCAAGGCAAATATGGGCAATTTATGATGAAGATGATGGTATGCCACGCCTATATTGTGTGGTGAGGGAAGTACTCTCAGTTCAACCCTTTAAGATTGACATTGCCTACTTAAGCTCTAAAACCGACATCGAGTTTGGGTCAATGAAATGGGTACAATATGGGTTTACAAAGTCGTGTGGACATTTCAGGATACGAAACTCTGACATAGTAGACCATGTTAACATCTTTTCGCATCTTTTAAAAGGCAAGAAGACAGGGAGAGGTGGTTGTGTTCGAATCTTCCCCACAGCTGGGGAGATTTGGGCCGTCTACAAGAACTGGTCACTGAACTGGGACGGATCAACACCGGACGAAGTGAGGCACCAATATGAAATGGTCGAGATTCTTGATGAGTATACTGAACAGTATGGTGTGTGCGTTACCCCTCTTGTTAAATTAGAGGGCTACAAAACCGTGTATCACAGGAGCACAAGGGAGGACAGTAAGAAGTGGATACCAAGGTGTGAAATGTTGCGGTTTTCACATCAAGTGCCGTCTTGGTTTCTTAAAGATGCAACCAGCGGCTTTCCCGAAAACTGTTGGGACTTAGATCCAGCTGCAATCCCCGAGGAGCTGCTTCACATCGGAGCAGGAACCAATTGATTTCAGTGACCCTGTAAGAGAAAGATGGTTTCACTTTTCAGATTGAGACCAAGTGTAAGAGTTGTTGTATCAGCGAAGATTGTGGAGTTTTATGAAGGACTATTAACACGCAAAAACCATACTGTTTGGTTCAGTGAAGCTGTTGTATTAGGCAAATGTTCAACGAGTAAGCAAAGCATAGTTTGACTTTTGTTTACTCTGTTTCTTCTTTTCTTTTTCTTTTTCGATTATGTATTCGTTTCTTTGTTGACCTTAGTGATGACAGAATTTTTACAAGTAGAGTTATAAATGTAGCAATTATCTTTCCATTTCTTGCTGCCTTTTATTTAGTAATTGAATTTACAAGTTAGTGAAACCATTAACTAAAATGTTAATAAAATTAATTTTTATTCAAAATTATAAAATTAAAATTATATTATTAAAAAAATAATAGTTAATTGAGATGGTAAGGGTAAATTTGGAATTTTATTTTTGTTATGAGATCGTGAGTATTAAAATAGCAATAATTAATTGTTTGTGTATTAAATTGCACGGTTTTATTACTTCGTGTATTTACCTTCCAACAAAAAACAATTGGGTCTTAAACGTCCAAATAAAATTTAGTTGAGGTTTTTTTTTGGTTTTTTCCCTTTTATTTAGTAATTGAATTTTCAAGTTAGTGAAACATTCCACGGGTCGAAACCATTTTAAAACTTTGAACAAGGTATAGTTGTTCCACAATGAAAATGTGTATATTACCTGCTGCTTCTACTAACTCTTTAGTCCAAGGTCTAGAGGAAGATATTTTTGTGTTCAGTCTTTGGATTTGGTTAATATCATGAAGTTGTTCTTTTGGTTACAAGGTCTTCATGAACTAAACAACACAACTACCATACTTAAGTAAGCCACATCCAACATTCTTAACATGAGTTTCTTTTGGTTAATTGTTTCTCTGAGTTTAATCAATTTATACTTTCATGGTCTTGGTTTGCTTGTTGATTCTGTTGTTTTTGGTCTTCTGCTTGATGGTTAGATCTATTTGTATCGTGATTATGTGTTTGTAAGGAAGATCACTTTGGGGAAGTTTTCTTAAACTCTTGAGTGCGATAATCTTTGAGTTACTATCCAAAATTTGGCAAAACAAATTTGTTGAGGCAATGTGATGACAATGGCTATGATATCTGCTTTAGTTTCTAAAATATGTGAAAGTTGCAATTAGGTTTGGGCGTTCAGATATTCGGGTCGGGTTTTTCGGATTTAGAAATCTAAGACCCGTTCGGGTATTTTAAGACTTCGGGTTCGGATCGGGTTTTTTGGGTTCGGATTCGGGTTTATCAGGAGTATCCAAAACTCAAAACTTTTATATCAAAATAGGTTAAAATTACTTGAAACTATTCAAAAATTTATAAAAACTTGATTATTTTCTATCCGAATTTATCTAAAAGTAGGTAAAATACCTAAAAATATACAAAATAACTTAAAATCCAAATATTTTAGGCATTTAAGTTGTTGTAGACTTGTAGATATGATTATTATTGATAAATTATTTGTTATATATATATTTTGGATATGTTCGGGTACTTGATCGGGTTCAGGTTCGGATCTGGTTTTTGGGTTTTGAAGTTTAGGATCCATTCGGGTATTTTAAAATTTTGGGTTCGGATTCGAATCGGATTTTTTGGGTCGGGTTTGGTTTGATTCTTCAGGTTCGGGTATTTTGCCCAGGCCTAGTTGCAATTGAGAATTCAAGTTCTAGATTAGTTTGAGGTTTTGTGATTGTTAAATACAGGACATGATGTGGAGTATAGACTATTGTGGGATCATAACTTTTTTTGAGGAATGTCTCATGTTGTGTGCTTGTCATCTCTCTTTTATTAGGTGGTTTTTTTTTTTTTTTCCCCTTCTCTTTAGCTCTGAATCTCAGGCTTTCCTGTGATAAATGACAATTTGAAATTGTTTTGTATGCCCTTATATGCCCAGGTTATACGTTTCGACCTCTGGCTTTGCAAACAATTGATGTCTCTATTATACCATCGACTCATTACGCTTGTGTGGATGTTTCAGATTATAAACTTGTTGGGTTTGGTTTCCTTGTTTTAACATATATAACTGGATGTTTTGCCTATACTATTTATACTGTTGGAAATGTAAGTGAGTTCCTTTAGCAAAGAACAAGATACACTTATTAATGTACTATACAAGAAGTAAATTAGATACTTGATTCAGTGACTACTCTCTTCAGAAATTTTGTTTACTCTAGAATGTTTAGTTCTAGATACTTGATTCAATACTACTTCCTTCGGATATGTCTCGATAATGTTTTTAATGGCTTTAATTTCATAAAATATTTTCTCTCTTTATATGTCATTGCTAAATAACAGAATTAAAACAATAAATATATGATGTTCTAATCTTTCATCAATTTATAGCATCATCTATTGAGAAGTGGACAAAAACTGAATCAAAACCCTGATCGCAAATAATTGTCAATCGATCAGTGATATGGTGTTGTGAAGAAGCTGGGTTCAGATTGAATCGGAATGTGATTGACAAAAAAAAAAAAACTGAATCCAAATTTGTTTTTTTTCTCAACGTTGGTAACAGTAAAAACTGTTAATAGTGTTTGGGCTGGAAAAAATTAAGTGGGCTTCGGTTTTAGATTTGGGCTTCAATAACAGTATGCTTTAAACAAAAGAGGTAAATGTAATGGGCTTTGTTAATTACCAAGTTTCTAACAAAATTATTAATGTTACAAACATATATTGTTTTTAGAAATTTGTGACAAACACATTTACTAATTTCAATTTCAATTTTATGATACATCATTAGAATTTCATAATTGTTATTTTAATTACCTGCTGTCCAAATTAATATACATTCTTGAGATATCCACATTGCATTGCATAAATAAAATAAATACAAGTACTAAATCTAAATATCATTATGAAAATAAAGTGTCACATACTTATACCCACCACAGAAGATATAGTTTTTATATAAGAAAAAAAAACATCAACAACCATTCAAAATCATATGCTTACAGAAATATACATATTATATCGCCTAATTCCATAAATCCGTAGAATAACCAATGTTATCGTTACCTTAAATACGTGTTCTTTAATTATACACACAACCGAATATATAATTGAGCAGTAGGAAAAAAATACAATAACCATACTGAACATAAACTATATTGTCAAAACACAAAACATCAACATTAAAAAAAAAAATTATCCAGCAGTATACCGTGGATCATATCCTAGTATTGAATACATGAGTACAACTACAGAAAATAACTTTTATTTTGTTCCTATATATTAATTAAATTAAGCAAACGTTTTGTTAATTATGCTCAAACGTTTTGACATTCATTTATTAATTATATGTAATCAGATTAATCAAATATGATTAAGTTTTTAATAACTCTTTTGCATTTTATTTTGTTCATTGATAAAATAGTAAAACATTAAGTTTCAAAATTAAACCCTATACCTTAAACTTTCTTAAAACATATTTATTTATTTATCATTTAATAAAATAAATCGAAAACAAATAATCAAAAATTGAACCATATACCCTAAAAATCATATAGGCCTGGATTTCCGGTTAAACCCGAGTAAAGCAAACCGGAAGAACCGAATCATTGCGAATTGAAGTAGCAGAGAAGTAAACCGTTCGGAAAAATTAATTTGGGCTATCGGTATTCGGTTCGGGTCAGTTCGGTTATCAGAGTCCGATCGGGTTAACCTAAACCGAGTATTAGAAGCCCTATATAAGGTTAATGTTTCACCAACCCTATTTTCTCTACTTCTCTCCGCCTCTCTCGCATCTCCAAATCGAAATCGCTCTCTGCCTCTCTTCGTCTCCGTCTCCGTCTCCGTCTCCATCTCTGTCTCCGGTGAGTATTCATAAATCTGATCTCAGACAACATTAGATTTCGATTGTAAGTTCTTTAGGTCTGTAGATTTTGAGTAATGGGTTTGACAACATTAGATTTATATTGCCCACTCTCACTTGTTTGTGTTGATTACTGTAATGTTGAATTTGGGTTTCATCTACTAACTAAGATGAAATCAATTTGAGAAGACTAGTGGATAATAGTGAACACGTTTACATGACTTTTGACTTGATAGTTTGCTATTCTTGTTGTATCTGTGTGAATTGTTATAGGTTGCTTGATTTTGATGTTCATGTGTCAAAATTGATAATGTAGCTTTTGTATCTGATTAATTAAGATTCTAATGCAGTTGAGTTTTTGGTCTTAATATTAGGCATTGTATATTATACCAACGTGTGAAGAGGTTCTGTTGTTTTCTGAATTTCTCTTATTTTGTGTTTCATTCAGCAAAAGTGTGTCGTGAGTTGATATT
Organism: Arabidopsis thaliana; assembly: GCF_000001735.4. Taxonomy (NCBI): domain Eukaryota; kingdom Viridiplantae; phylum Streptophyta; class Magnoliopsida; order Brassicales; family Brassicaceae; genus Arabidopsis; species Arabidopsis thaliana. Next base: position 1,895,465 of record NC_003071.7, on the reverse strand, counting down.
CTTTTAGGCTGAATATAAATGTATGTATAAAATTTGGCTTATATTGTTTGATAAGAACACTAGACCTCTTTCAAGTTGAGCGTTATGTTGATGTATATTACTTGACTCATTTTCAATTCTCTTGACAATATTTGACATTGCATTTACATGTGGTTCCTGTGTTTGTTTAGTGTTCAACCTGAATGTTGAAGTTTAAGACATAAATCATCTATACTTGGTTGTTTCTTGATTTTGAATCCTTAATAAGACATGGAATTTCTCCTCTCATCAGGTAAGTCACTGAAAGATGGGGCGTGTTAGAACCAAGACGGTGAAGAAATCTTCACGTCAAGTCATTGAGAAGTACTACTCTCGCATGACTCTTGACTTTCACACTAACAAGAAGATCCTTGAAGAGGTTGCCATCATCCCATCAAAGAGACTCCGCAACAAGATTGCTGGATTCTCCACCCACTTGATGAAACGTATCCAGAAGGGACCAGTCCGTGGAATCTCACTCAAGCTTCAAGAAGAAGAGCGTGAACGCCGTATGGACTTTGTTCCCGATGAGTCTGCTATCAAGACTGATGAGATCAAGGTCGACAAAGAGACTCTTGAGATGCTTGCTTCTCTAGGAATGTCTGACACATCCGGCATCTCTGCAGTCGAGCCACAACAAGCTATGGCACCAATCGCTGCTTTCGGCGGCAGGGCACCCAGAAGATACTAAGATGGCCTCAGCTAATCATCAGCTACGATTGGCTCTCTTTTTTCTCAGTTAGGGACAAGAAAGACTTGTGTGGTTGTTTATTGTTTCTTCTGATTATGTCTTAAACTCAATGTGAGACTCTTTCGTATTAATGGTTTTTAAGTTATGTGGAACCAAAATTGGAGTTCAAACATTTGATAGTACCAATACTTTTTGCTTATCAGATCCGAGTTGATTCATGGGAGAGTTGTTGTATCAGCGAAGATTGTGGAGTTTTATGAAGGACTGTTAGTGAAACATTCCACAGGTCGAAACCATTTTAAAACTTTGAACAAGGTAGAGTTGTTCCACAATGAAAATGTGTATATTGCCTGCTGCTTCTATTAACTCTTTAGGTCTAGAGGAAGATATTTTTGTGTTCAGTCTTTGGATTTGGTTAATATCATGAAGATGTTCTTTTGGTTACAAGGTCTTCATGAACTAAAACAACACAACTACCATACTTAAGTAAGCCAAATCCAACATTCTTAACATGAGCCTAATACTAAACTATTTAATCCTCTTTTAACACTTACAAATACTTAATGAAGTAGTCTAGTACCAAAGATTCTGTATAATCTAGTATTCCACGGGTCAGCTTTGTTAGTATAGTAGGAGAGGATGCAGCACTCGATCCATGGTGGATTTCTTGGAGCCACAAAGTTCGAGCTTTCCCGTATACCGAGCAACCAATTCCGCTTCTTCCTCAGCGTCTCTGTGTCCTGAAACCCTAAACCCCAAAAGTACTCCTGCCAATAAAATCTAGATTAGGCTATCAGAGACGATCTTTGTTGACAGTTTAGATGCAAATAGACCAAATGGTGTATTTACTGCGTCTTTATTGCATAAGAAAGCCTCTAAAGTCGCTGTTGAATCCTCCAGTGTCAACAAAACTTGGTGGTGACGGCGATTCTCATCTGAACAGAAATCCTCTACTTGCCAAGGATATGCAGCTACAACCCGAACAATACATCTGTACTTGCATGTAACCTGTAATAACAACGTAGGCGATCACATAAAAGTATTCTTAATCTTTTCAGGGAATACAGCAAATAGATTCATGAATGGTACCTTGGGGAATGTTATGATGTCCATCAGTGTAACAAATGGGGCACAATTGTCATCTGTCTCTGCAAGACACCAAGAATGTTAAGGAAGTCTGTCTAAAGATTGACACAGAGAAAAACATTCGTTGAGATTAGATCCTGCTCATTAAGTAAAAGAGAAGTATTGCAACCTGTTAATCCAGGAGGTGACGGAAAACACCAGAATGAAATGTGTCCCAACTTTGATGATAGTCTCTTATCATATATCCTAGTTTTTGGCACATTAGATTATAAAACAAAATGGTAAGAGATTCTCATGGTATGCAAAAAGGTCGGAAGTAGTTACTGAAAGAAATATCAAGAAGTACAAACCTCATGATCTTTTCAACTAAACGATCATCTTGAGCGAGATGATGAACCTTTGTAGAGCTGGTAACTTTGATTACCCAAGATCCTCTATCAACTTCACAGAGTAAATGGTAAAGTTTCACCCAATCACCAGGTTTAACCCGATAAAATAGATGACTGCTTAGATGAACTCTCAAGATCGTTCCAACGGTTGGAAAGCTGAGCAGTACATCTCTTGACAGTAAAGTATGAACAGAGAGACTGCTAAATGCCTTGTCTTCTTCACTTCTCCTGTCGATAGCCAAACATTGTACACCAAATAGAAGAAGAGTAAGCGTAGGATATGGAAAGCGTAGAGTCAAGCCTAAATGAATGACTCAAAACAGATAATGTGAGGATTTAAAACTTTTTTCCTTCGCAGTTAATACTCACTTAGCCAGAATAGATGCTGGGGGTGCATCAGTCCCGTCCCAAACAAAAACAGCGCTAGTATCTTCATCGGCATGGAGAATCTCCATCACAAGAAACAGCAGGAAACAAGGTAGGATCAGTCAACAAAACATAAAAGGAGCCAAAAAAAGATTTGAAGTAACAATGAAGTGGTATAGAGGAATGAAGAGTTAAAAAGCTTTCTCACAGTTAATAGAGAGTATAGAGCATATTACCCTGCACACCAAATCAAAGCGTTTTCCTATCTTGATCTCTCTCAAGAAGGAAAAAACTTCGGAGCAAGGTTTTGTTCTGTAAGATATACTCTGCATAGCTAAGTACCAAAACAGTAAATGAAAGCTTATGAGAATCGTTCCAAGCTATCCAAAGCCATTATACTATATGCATAGTTGAAAGCAAAAGAAGCTCACAGTGTTACCTTTAATAACTTGGCTACAACCCGCAAAAACTTTGCGTAAATCATCCATGGCACTCTTGTATAATGCTTCTTCTTCATGAAAATTGGTACTACATTGGTAACAAACAAAATCCACACCTTCGAACAAGGCAAAGGAAGAAACCCATCTACTACAAGCAGCATTTACTCTTTCTCCACTATCAAAAGTTTGCATCTACACAATAAAAATCCAAACTTTATAACCTCCTGCACAAAACACAGAAGGAAAATGAAGAGGTCTTTGTACCTTAATGCGAGTAAACAGAATCATGTCGTCGTGGTTCTTGATTTGAGGAAGTTGTTCAAGAGTCTTACTAAATACATTAACAGTAAGTCCAGGACTTGGATACGTATCATCAATTATCCGTAGCGTACAAATCCAATCTAAGAAAAAAATCCAACTTTCAGATTTTGTTGGGTCAAATGTTAGGGCTTTCACAAAACAAACCAACTAAGATTCAGATTCAAGCAAAATTCTATGTATTTAACTCAAATTTTGGTTTTTTTTGGATAAGTACCATTGTTGCGACATTGTTTTGGTTCTCTTTGTTCAAGGACGATACCAATGAGACTGACTTGTTGGTTGATGAGTTTAATGGCGTCTTTGATTTTGATGAGCTTGGGACTCTCTCTCTTCTTCGCCATCTCCCGCTTTGCTACAACGTTTTTAAGTATTATCCTGACGTCACAAAATTAGAGAGTGGTAATATGTGGAATGAGTATCAACAGAACACTAAGCACCAACCTGCAGCCCATAGCCAATAAGTGGAGTGAGTATACATTGGAGGCAATAAGTGGAATGAGTATACATTGGAGCCAATAAGTGGAATGAGTATACATTGGAGGCAATAGAATAGCCATCAACGGAATGACAATGCAAGGATATCAAAAGAACACTAAGCACTAACCTGCAGCCCACTGGAAGTATTCAATGCAGAATCAGACTGAAGGCAAAAAAACTTTATCTTTCTCTCACTTGAATCATCCCCTGGATATAGCAAATTTCATCACAATGGTGAGAAGTAACCAAAGCTAACAAATGTTCCAGAATATGATCCTTCCCTTACATCAACCATCTCTCACAAGAAAATTCTTCAATCCACAATTTTTACTACTTTTATCTACCAAATCCTCAAATCCATTACAATGAACATAATCCCATGAATACAAATGATATATTTTGTTGTGATTAGATTTTAAAGGAATAAACTAACCTCAAGGTCGTATCTGTGCACATTGTTTCCGGCGACGACGATTGCCACCGGAATGAGACCTTATCAATGATCAATTCCGTTAGGTATCGAAATTAGAACCCCTTCATCAACGAACAACACTAGATCTCTCCAGTGAAACGGCCGACGCTTCTCGATCCTCTAACGACGCTCTCAATTCCACATTCTTCTCGCCGTTCTCCGTGAAGTTGCTTCTGTGAAGATTCACTAAAGTCCCAATCAATGTAATCGGAGAAATCTCCGACCAAATCGCTATCGCCAAAGAGACTGTTTTTTTTTTCTTGTTTCTTTTTTTTGCCAAAAAGTTATGTTATATATATCAACCCAGTGCATCATCCAATAATGGTGAACCTTGGAGAGGCCAGTACAAACAGGATACAGAGATAGAATTTTTACATATCAAAGACGTCTAAGTAAAGATAACAACATTTACGTTACAGTTAAGGTACAATATTGAACTACCACGAGCATCTCCAAGAGATACTCTATCCCTCAAATATAAAGTTTTAGGTTCTCTAAAAGATAATCCAATATAATTTAGAGCATATCCAAAAGATATTTTATATATAGAGTATGTAAACTTCAAATATAAAGTATGAGTAGTTTCTTCTCCAAGAGTATACTTTAAATATGAAGTTTCTAAAATATGTGTTTTGCATTATAGTCTTTATATTGTTCATAATTATTTTAAAACTATATAACTTTAATAATAACACTAAAACATACATTAAAATATTACACATAATCTTAATTAACAAAACAATACATTTATAAATAAAATACATATAAATAAAAATTAAAAATACATAAATTAACTTATAAATTACAAATTACTCAATAAAATTATTTTCGTAATGCTCTCATATGTGATCAATCAATGCATTACGAAGAGATAGATAAGTCTCTTTATTTTTAATCTGTAGATTACGAGTCAAAGTGTTGAAATATTTTGAATATATAAAAATTAAAGGACTAAAATGATAAGGGAATGTGACACGTTTAGACACTTTTAAAGAATTTTATTCCTTTTGAGGCACTTTTCAGGGATTAGGCACTTTGCCATCTTTTTGAGGAGAAATTGGACTAATTTACCCCTGAAGTAATGATGACACAATAATTATTAAACTTATTTTTGATGAGATCGTGTGGGTAAGAAACTATCCCCCTTTTATCATCTCTCTCTTCCATATTCTTTTGTTTTTCATCATTTTCAATCTCTCTTTCAAAATCATTGTCGTTCTCTATAATTTTTACAAAATCATGAAAATTATGAGGTTATCCTAAATTCACAATCAAAATCTATGTTTACCCTAATTTTTTTTTTTTTTTTTTACTTTTGTATATTTTTCTCCATTCGCTGGAAAACTTATGGCCACCACCATCGTTTCTTATCGAAGGATTATTAACATTAGAAATCCAATTCGCCGAAGATTAAGACAGAAAATATTGGTCTCAACTCAGATCACTAAGGATGTTTGAATTGGGGAAGAAGAAAAACTGAATCATTGTTTGGGAGAGGTAAGAGCATCTTTAACCAAATTTTATCCTCTCTCGTATTGGATTTTTACTTGGCTTTATCTGTTTCTTAAGATTGAATGTTAAATTGATAAATAGTAAGATAGGATTCAATCCCAAGTTAGGATCGATTTGACAAATTACTTGAAGAATTTTAAATTAAGTAGTTGACTCAATCCCAAGTTAGGATCCAGTGATATGAATGTTGTGAATTGACATTGAAATTTGATTTGTTAAAATGCATCTAGTTTTCCAGTTAAAATTCTAATACCCTTCTCTGGGAACACCTTGAATTCCTTGTTTAATTTTTGCTCTATTTCCAGCCTATAGATACGTAGTTGGTCTTCAAAAACTTTGGCTAACAATAACTTTGTGTTAATCTCTTTCTATCTCAAAAATGCTAGGGAAGATGTGATATTTGGTTTTATTGGAGCTATCGTTTCCCAACAGATACATCTTCCGGATCTAGAAATGATGTGTTTAGATCACACACCTATCCACACCTCTATATCCATATGACTTTTTACATTAGCTGCAATCACCAATTTGTTTTGACAATTTGTTCACATGTATATGGATACTCTTATCATTGCATAGCACTTGGCCACTCTCTTGAATTTGATGACGTTAAACTGATCATATGATTGTTGGCTTTTTAGATTTTAGATTTTGCTTGTTTATGGAATGTTTGTATCTTAGTTCTAACAATGTGGATGACGATAATGGAATGTTTATATGGATGGCACATTATGGATGACGCATCGTGGATTGTGCAGATTGTTATGATGAGAGTTGTGAATCTTTTGGTCTTACATGTTAAGAATTGGAAAAGCTATATGTGGTGCTTTTGGTACGATTGTTGTCCACAAAGTTTCATCCATCTGATTCTTAAAGAACATTTAGTCATTCTAAATCATTTAGATATTCTTTTTAAAGATATAATTGTTCACTGACGAGTGTCCAAACAATCAAGTCCAAATGGTCACCTAGTAACTCACAGTTTGTTTTATATCAATGCACAAATTTATACATGAACAATAATCGTTGATAAAAAATTTGTTGAACTTTTGGGTTCTTCCTCTATTTAACTTTTAGAGGTTCACTTCTCTTACATCTCTTAGTTCTCTTTAATGCTTTGTTTCACTCACTCATTTTAACTCAAGCACAAAAAGAACCTTCACTCTCATTCTCTCAGTCTTTGGTTAGTTTCTTGTTTTGACACGAAGACATAAAACGATTAGTAAGAGAGAGAAAAGTGAAAACATTAGTTGTCAACATTTTTGTATTGGATTCAAAGATAGATTCTTATTATAAGACATACACACACATATTCATACTAGTTTACTTCTACTAAGTACACACTTGCATTATGCTTCTACTTAGACCTAGACCTTACTTTAAGACATCATTACTCTAGTCTCTAAGGTATACCCAAGCTTACAAGCAAGGTTTACCAACAACTCCTACACAACAACAACTCTAACAACTCTTCACTAAGCTAAACTTTAACTAACATAACACACTTACTCATTTAGGCCTAACAAAACAATTAGCCCAATCACTTATTATTTCATCTTCTCCCATGCATATTCTTCTTTTGCTTGAGCTTCTTCTTCTTATTCATGTTCTCATTGAAGCATTTTATCTTACATATTTAATCAAGAACTCAATCTCAACAGAAATACACCGTCCATTTTTCTTTGACCAATATTCACTTGTGTATAGAGTATGGACATTATCATAATTATATAATGGATCCATATCCAGCGATGACACATTAATGGTAAACAAATGCAACATTGTCCATTGATGTGTGTCCAAGATGTGCAATCCATATGGTTGTTTATACCAACACATAAGTTATACATATATAGAACAAGATGATGAATAAGTCATAACGCTCTCTCAGTCGCCACCAACAACTCGATCGCCTCCACCAACCAACAGACACTTCATCACCATATAAAAGACAACCGTCGCAAGAAACCATAACAAATCCGTTGGAGAAACAACTAAGAAGAGACATCGAATAAAGTAATGACTTTTAGATCTAGACCCAAATCTCCTGTCGCGAATCACTGGCTGTTTCTTCTGTCGTTAAATGTACTCGCTTTCGTCATTTACACACCTGCCGTTTTTGTACTCCACCAGTGCCAAAACTTGACTAATGAAGCGAGTACATTCAATTAGCCGAAACTGAATCTCAGATTCCAATGAAACCATAGGAATTCGAGAAGATCAAAATAGGAGAACGAATTGGTGAATTGACTTGTGATGAGAAGATAAAGAAATAGCAAAATAATGAGAAAAGTTGTTTTTTTGTTCTGCTTGATTTTGTTTATTTTTCGATAAAGTGAGAAAAAAGAAAGAGAAGAGAGAGAAGAATGAGAGATATAAGTCAAAAAATATTATCACGAGAGGAAGTTATAGTTAGAAGGGCAAATTGGACAATTTGGCTTAGAAAAGTGCCCAATCTTTTTAAAGTGCCTTAATCGGCATTAAGTTTCCAAAAAGTGTCTAATTACGTAATATTCTCAAATGATAAACATAGTAATTTGTACGATTATTTATGAAACATTGAATTTTAGGGACTTAAATGCAAATAAAAAGATGAAACTTCAAATTTAGAGTATTGAATAGTGATACTCCAAATATAGTGTCACTATTCTTTTTTTTTTTTTGTCAAAACCCAATTTCATTAAAACTAAACCAAACGTACATAACCGGAAGATAAAGTTCCACGGCCATCAACATTACAGAAAGAGAGTTTAGCGGTAGCATCCGCAATTGCATTAGCAGAACGAGAAATAAAATTAAAACAGAGGGAATGGAAGCTGACTCGAAGAGCTCGAATCTCCATCAACAAACCGTAGATCTCATTAATTGAGATGTTAGAAGTCAAGGCATCAACCACCGATTTGGAATCTGAGAGCACCATTAGATCAGTTCGTCCCAGTTGTAGCGCATGTAGAAGGGCTGATTTGATTGCCCAAGCTTCAGCTGACAGGGCTGAAGGAAGCCGACGACAACCGGCGGAGTAGGTAGCGGTTTCTTTCTCCAACGCCGTTGCTGATTGAAAGACCCACCCCGAACCTGCTAGCGACGACTGCGCTATCCAGGCCGCATCCACGAAGCAAAAGTATCCGGATCTAAGGACCGGGAGTTGAGATATTGGGTGTACAACGTTTCTAGTCTTTGGTAAACACCGTTGAGCTGATTGCCAGGCCAGAGCATCAAGAATAGCTCTTGTCACTGTCTCTATTGCAGAGAAATGGGATTCTTGAAAGATTAACTGGTTCCTAGCTTTCCATATATGCCGCAGATCCAAGGAAACAACGCTGCACTAGTAACACCTGTAGGGGGTAGAATAATTGCTTTCTTGAGGAGGCTTAGTGCATCTAGCATAGAAGAACCAGGTGGGACTGTAGTCTCTTGAAGGGGAGCTAACTCCCAGACTTGGGCAGCAAACTCACAATGGAAAAACAGATGAGTGGTCGATTCTGGTGCACCACATCTATGACAAGCCGCTGAAGGTGATATATGGCGTCTTACCAATTGGATTCCCACCGGGAGAGCTTCCATCGCTGCTTTCCACATAAGGTGTTTGATTTTTGGCAAGGTTTGAAGCTTCCAAAGGTTTGATTGCCAATTGAATTGAGTTTGTGGTATAGGGATTGAGGCTACTGATGCAATGCCATAGCCAGAGCGAGAGGTATATTGTCCAGATTTTACTGGAAGCCAAGCAAGTTTATCAACACCTCTACTAGATGGAGCCGGGAGTTGTTTAATAAGGTTCTCGTAGTTAGGGAGAATGACAGCGATTTTGTTCCAGTCCCATTGGAGTGTGTTTTGATTGATTAGAGCTGAAACCCGGAGATCTTGATGTTCCCTCAAAGCAGGACCAATAGGAACTAGTGGTTTGGAAATAGATAGCCAAGGATCATTCCAAATGCTAACCTTCTCTCCATTAGTAATCAACCAACCAAGACCTTCTTTTAGGATTTCTCTTCCAGCTATGATGCTCCTCCAACCATGAGAGGGTTGAGAAGGAAGTTTGCACTCCATAAAGGAGGAGGAATGGCAATACTTGCCCAAAAGGATTCGTGATAATAGAGATTCCGGGGAATTCAACAACCGCCATCCTAACTTTGCAAGCAAGGAGTCATTGCATCGTTCTATGTCACGGAAGCCTAACCCTCCAGCGTTTTTTGGGTTTGTCAGCTTTGACCAAGCGACCCAAGATGTCTTTCGTACATCCGGTTTAGTATCCCACCAGAATCGAGTTAACAGGGATTGGATCTTTCTACATAGAGCTGAGGGTAGTTTGAAGCAAGACATGGAGTAGAGAGGCATCGACGCCAAAACAGCCTTAAGCATAACCTGTTTTCCGGCCTGCGAGAGAAATCTAGATGCCCAACTGTGAGATTTTTGTCTGATTTTATCAATAATAGCCCCGAAGATATCTCTCTTACGACGACCAAAGTGCTCTGGTAATCCAAGGTATTTTCCAGTGCCTCCTTCTTTCCTAATTTTCAGAATTCTCTTGACTTGTCCTTTTACTGATCGTGGGGTTTTTGATGAAAAGGTGACAGAGGATTTGTGAAAATTGATGCTCTGACCTGAAGCTTTACCATATCTTGACAAGATTTCAGAGAGTTTGTTGCAGCTTTCTGGGTCAGACTTTGAGAAGAACATGGTATCGTCGGCGAAGAGTAAGTGGTTTACCCGCGGACCATTAATGGATACCCTGACCCCCGGGAGTTGTCTCAGCCTCTGCGCTCTCGTACAAAGACCTGACAATACCTCCGTACAGAGAATGAAAAGGCAGGGGGATAAAGGGTCGCCTTGTCTCAACCCCCGAGTAGGAACAACTTTGCCTTGGGGGGTCCCATTGATGAGAAAGGAGTAGGAAACAGAGGTAACACACTCAAGCACCCAATCTATCCATATACTATGGAAACCAAATCTTTGAAGGACTTTTTTGAGGAAGTCCCATTCAACTCGATCATACGCCTTACTCATGTCGGTTTTAACCGCCATTGAACAATGTTTTTTTGCAGATGAGGTGCGGAGAAAATGAAGAACTTCATGAGTAATAAGGACGTTATCTGATATTACCCGACCGGGCACAAAGGCGGACTGATTCTCAGAGATGAGCTTTGGGAGGATAAGTTGCATCCTCTTCGTCATGATTTTAGCAACAATCTTATAGAAGATGTTACACAGGGCAATTGGTCGATAATCTGCAACTTTACGAGGTCCCAAATCCTTAGGGATAAGACGGATGTGTGTTTCATTCATTCTGCGAGGGAAATTCTTGGAAGTGAAGAAAAGCCGGATCTCTCTTCCAACATCAGTTGAAATAATATGCCAATAAGAATGGTAGAAACCCGCTGTAAAACCGTCAGGACCAGGCGCCTTACTCGCATTGATACTAAAGACAGCATCTTTTACTTCTTCATCATTTGGGATTCTAGTTAGAAAGTCGTTGTCTCCCTGCGAAACCATGGGTTCAATAGCTTCATCGACCACTGAAAAATCACCATCAGACTCAGAAGTGAAAATTTGTTGGAAATAGCCCGATATAATCTGGGAAATTTGGTGTTCCTCATGCTGTGCAACACCATTGATATCCTCCATCACAGTGAGGCGATTTTGCGTTCTCCTATTCCTGGTAACTGCATGAAAGTAGCCGGTGTTTCGATCACCACTATGCAACCACAAAACTCGACTTCGTTGCTTCCAAAACTGCTCTTCTAACTTGTAAGCATGTTCTAACGTCGCAGTGAGGGCTCCTATGGTAGTTGGATTAGGAGGGTCAGCTGTGAGAGCTTCTTCTAAAGCTTTTTGGGTTTTCTCTATCAATTCAGCAGAGTTGAGATTTTGGAGTCTTGTCCAATTAATTATCTCCCTACGACATTGATTCATCTTGGTGAGAACAGAAGCATCTCCTGCGTTTGTCCAAGTTTCCTGAATAAGGGCATTGACAACGTCATTATCTCTGAGTCTGTTATCAAAACGAAACTGTCCTCTCCGCTTAACTCTAGCTTCGTCAACGAACACCACTAAAGGTCTGTGGTCAGAACCTTCAAAACGAAGATACTCAGATCTTCCAGAGGGGAAGCTTTCCAGCCAAGAATTGTTGGACATTGCACGGTCTAATCGTTGGCGAACAAACCAATCATATCTCATTCCCCGCCACGAGAAAGGGTTTCCAGAATATTTTAGGTCCCATAATCCATTTTTTGAGATAAAACTGCGAAAATCAATAAAAGATCCTTGGTCGCGTGGAGGACCACCTCTCTTTTCAGAGTTGTCAAGGATTTCATTAACTCGATCGCTTCAGTCGCCACCAACAACTCGATCGCCTCCACCAACCAACAGACACTTCATCACCATATAAAAGACAACCGTCGCAAGAAACCATAACAAATCCGTTGGAGAAACAACTAAGAAGAGACATCGAATAAAGTAATGACTTTTAGATCTAGACCCAAATCTCCTGTCGCGAATCACTGGCTGTTTCTTCTGTCGTTAAATGTACTCGCTTTCGTCATTTACACACCTGCCGTTTTTGTACTCCACCAGTGCCAAAACTTGACTAATGAAGCGAGTACATTCAATTAGCCGAAACTGAATCTCAGATTCCAATGAAACCATAGGAATTCGAGAAGATCAAAATAGGAGAACGAATTGGTGAATTGACTTGTGATGAGAAGATAAAGAAATAGCAAAATAATGAGAAAAGTTGTTTTTTTGTTCTGCTTGATTTTGTTTATTTTTCGATAAAGTGAGAAAAAAGAAAGAGAAGAGAGAGAAGAATGAGAGATATAAGTCAAAAAATATTATCACGAGAGGAAGTTATAGTTAGAAGGGCAAATTGGACAATTTGGCTTAGAAAAGTGCCCAATCTTTTTAAAGTGCCTTAATCGGCATTAAGTTTCCAAAAAGTGTCTAATTACGTAATATTCTCAAATGATAAACATAGTAATTTGTACGATTATTTATGAAACATTGAATTTTAGGGACTTAAATGCAAATAAAAAGATGAAACTTCAAATTTAGAGTATTGAATAGTGATACTCCAAATATAGTGTCACTATTCAATACTCTAAATTATGAAGTATTGGAGTATCTCTTGGAGAACCTAAAACTTTATATTTGAGGGGATAGAGTATCTCTTGGAGATGCTCTTAGAGTATTGAATAGTGACACTCTATATTTGGAGTATCACTATTCAATACTCTAAATTTGAAGTTTCATCTTTTTTATTTGCATTTAAGTCCCTAAAATTCAATGTTTCATAAATAATCTTACAAATTACTATGTTTATCATTTTAGTCCTTTAATTTTTATATATTCAAAGTATTTCAACAATTTTTGGCTCGTAATCTACAGATTAAAAATAAAGAGACTCATTTTTCTCTTCGTAATGCATTGATTGATCATATATGGAAGCATTACGAAAATAATTTTATTGAATAATTTGTAATTTATAAGTTAATTTATGCATTTTTCATTTTTATTTATATATATTTTTATTTATAAATGCATTGTTTTGTTAATTAAGATTATCTGTAATATTTTAATGTATGTTTTAGAGTTATTTATAAAAGTTATATGGTTTTAAAATAGTTAAAAACAATATAAGGAGTATAATGCAAAACACACATTTTAGAAACTTCATATTTAAAGTATACTCTTGGAGAAGAAACTACTCATACTTTATATTTGAAGTTTACATACTCTATATATAAAGTATCTCTTGAAGTTTACATACTCTATAACGACGATGATCATACTTGGCAGCAGTGTTGTAGGGCAATCATCATGACTCAACAATAAAATCAAGAAAACGAGAAACATGTTTCGCCTCTGAACTTACAGCATCCAACTTATGTGTATGTCATGACAGCCTCTTGCTCACCAAAGTATCAGGAAACCAGAGACTATTAGAGCATGATCATATGTGATACTCATAAAATATCATTAAGAATTTTTTAGCATTATTTATAATATTTGTTTAATAGATATATATATATTTTTTTTGGCAAATGTGACCAATCAGGAGATGTCACGTCAGATGATACTGGTATCATAAATATCTCTGGGCTGATACTCATGAACCTCATTCTAATTGTTTTGTCAATATAAAAATAATTTTTGGACTTGTGATACTGTAGAAATATCACCCATGTACATGGTCTTAGTAGAACTGTGAAGAAGTCCTAGCAATCTTCAATTTTGACCCAGCACACTACAACACTGAGAATTACAGCTAAAAGAACCTTGTAGCAGCCAAAAGTTATTGTGCATCCAAAAACATCCAAAAGCATCTTGAAACCAAAGAGCTATGTTCCAAAGTAACTATGAAACAGACTTAAAACAAACCTTACCCCAAAAAGTTGTTTTCACAGAGTATAAGGGCAGATTATACTCTGAGGATCAAGACCTCAGCAGAACTATGGAGGTTTTTCAGAGACCGGATAAAACCTAACCCCATATTCTTTACGGAATTGCTGCTTTTTCTTGTTACGAGTGTGGTCAATCTCTTTTCCTTTTTTGCGTTTAGAACTTTCACCAGTCTCATATCTTGTGTGAGCATGAAGAACACTGAGAGTGGTAGAATCCTCAGAAAGGGATTTAACACTCAATGAAGGAAGACTGGATTGATGATGTTCCACCGCAGGAACATTCAGATCAAGGACCGGTGAAGAAGAGATTGGTGCCTGAGAAATAGGCCTGTGAGAAGAAATATCAGAACTTGAAGATTGATTCACAGGCGGTGGAGGAGTAGGGTTGTTCGAACCCTCGCCTTCTCCCCAAACAGGTACTACCAGAACATCCACTTCATCATCAACGGCATGAGCAACTTCGTTATTGTTTACTCCCTGAGGCGCCAAATAGGGACAGTGATCAACATCATGGTTAATTCTCGTAGAATCGGGAATGAAATTTTCATTCAAAGTTATTTCACAAATACATCCTATGGTAAGGAAGAGGGGAGGAACAAGCACACTTGGTCAAATCGGATATGTAATTATTGGAATCATTGTTGGAGATGAGAGAAAGAAGTGAGGAATCCTCTTTTTGTCAAAGAATCGTTTTTCTTTTCTTCTTGTTTTGCCAAAAATTCCGGCCAATCATAACGTGACACGTAATAGTCTCTCTTCGTTTTCAAAAATCTCTTTGAAGAGAGATTCAATTTGAAAACAGAGAACGTATGAAGAGAGCTCCATTTTTACACCATTGGAGATGCTCTTATACATAAACTTCGCATGTTGTCATTTATTTTACACAGTACATGAAGTAAATGTTGATCAATGATTTGAATTTTGAAAGATGAGAATGCATTGACCATGCCAAAAAAACATACCGCTATCTAAGTCTAGACATTTAGATTTATTCGTATTCAGATGATTTAGGTAAAGATAATTTATTATCCGTTCGGATTTTATAACTATTATGCTCGGTTTCGGTTCGGATAGATGTCAGAATTTGATTATTTTGCATCGTTTTTCGGAAAAAAAACTTAAAAAATTGTTTAATTTAAATAAAAATTAGTTTAACCTTACTAAATTTTGGCCAAATTTTGTAAATATATATATATATAATTTTGATAAGGGTGATCTATGCTTAGAAGAATGAATAATTAAGTATTTGACTATAAAGATTTGTTATTTAGTTCTCTTTCATCTGTCTCAGATTAATACCAAAAATACCCTTTGTCACATACACACGTTAAAAAGAAAAATATCAAGATAAACTCATTATATGCAACAACAAAAAAATGAATTTTAGCGGTAACAAGTTTAGATAGTTAATTATTTGATTAGTATGATAAACATATCTTTAAAAAACAGTAGCAAAGTGAAAATACTATTCATCTTACGTCGAAAACATATTTCTCGTGTTAAATCATTTATTATATAATATGTATTATACAATAATATATTTATTTATTTTAGTAATTTAATTATTACAGTTAAGTTATACACTACCAACTTACTTATCGCTCTAACATGTCTTTTAAAATGGTAAATTGTATGCTATATTATAGATAACTATTATACATAACGATTTTTTTTTTATTTGTATCATGTTAACATTCGGTAACTAATAAATTATCAATTATTTATTCTCGTAACATGTTAATTTATGCATTAGTTTATTTATTTATCATGATAATTTGTTTATCACCGTTAACTTATTAATTATCATGAACGTTAAACTTCTTCATTTTTTCTCACAAGGGTAAAAATGTCAAAACATCACTTTCTCTCTTACCCACCTAAATAACAAATCTTCATGGATAGATACTTAATTATTCATTTATCTGAGCATATCCATTATAATTTCTCTTTTGATAAATATAATTAATTTTCTAATAACTATGTTATTTAAGATATGTTATTTGTAATAAAATTATAGCTAAATATAATTAAATGTACCCGAATTACATTTACATATAAATTGTGTTCTTAAATTTTCAATTTCGTAAAATTATTCCATTAAATTTTGGTTTTTTTTTTCAGGTTTGCATTAACTACGAAAATTAGGTTTGGAGAAAGCAAAATTAGAATACTTTTGTAATCGAATGTCTTTGAAGATCTATAGAACAAAAGAAATTAATCAAAGTTATTACATGTTCCCCAGATGAGTATACATGGAGTTTAGAAGTAACCAAGTAAGATTAAAAAAAAGGTTGGCTTCGAAGAACTGGAGTGCATTTAAGTGGATGAACCATGCTTAGGTTCATTCCTTCAAAAGTCTCTTCCATGTTGACTTTATCTCCTTTGATTTTCCAGTCAAAGCACTGCACCATCACTCCAATTGCAGTTCCAACAAATATATAAGCTAAATTACCTCCAGGACATCCTCTCCTCCCGCCGCCAAAAGGAAGGTACTTAAACGGTTTCTCTTCTTGCCCACTTGAAGAACTTAGAGCATCTCCAATGGAGAGAGCCTCTCTATGGGCTCTCTCCATTTTTTAATGATTAAATTTCCAAAAATGTTACAAGAGAGTTTTTGTGTATTTTTTTTTGTTTTTCATACTCTAATGGTAGTCTTTCTTATGTAGGTTCTCTGAAAAAATATTATTATTTTAAAATTATTTATTTCATATAACTTAATAATTATTTGCAAATCATAAAATATTAAACATACATTATTTTGAAACATTTTAAAATAGATGTGTAAAACAAAAATCGGAATAACGATCAGTTGTTCTGTCGATTGTTGCAATTTGTTTTGCATATATGCTCAACCAAATCACCTTTCAATTGTAGATGCATCTCTCGATAACGAACTTGATTTCAAATATCCATAAAATCTTTGAGTTTTGTAGGTATAGTAGAATATGATAAATCGACTTGTGAGGTTCGGTTTGCTTCGAAGTTGCATAATATTAATCTTATTTGGTTACATGGAGGAATAGTGCATGCTCAAAACATGGTACAAAAGAAATGGATGAATAGTGCAGGCTCATAACATGGTGCACAAGAAATTAAACCATAACATGTAACAATGGACTTGCAAGTGTTGAATACCATTTGTATTTTACAGTCTTCAGATTCAAAAACAAATCACTAAAAACTTAATTTCAGAAAATAAAGAAAGATCAATTAACTAGGTACTTTTGTCGACATCAAAAGCTTTGCTGTTTGTTTCAGCTCTTCTTGCCAATCGTTCTCTACATCGGCTTTTTTTTGCATTGCCTTCACCTTCACTCTAGTTTTCGTCTGTCTTGATTCAGAGCATAAACGGAGTGGCAACTCAACCCAGAAAATTGAAAAAATTGGTGGGAATATCAACAACAGTCATACGAAACCACATGAAAAAACGGATCACGGTTTAGGTTAACAGTTTGAAAGTTATAGCCAATTTACCAAGACAGAGCCGGAAGGTAACAAACCTGCAAACAGCCAACTTTGGAAGCAATTTCCCATCAACCAGCAAGGAACTAGAAGATGATCTTTATGTCCTTGGAAAGATCTTGCTTTCAAGTTTCCAGAACATCTTTCAGGTCTAAAACCCAATATTTATAGCCAAAGAAATGAAGAAGACAAAACCAATAAAAAACCACGTCAACAAACCAATCCAATCACTATCATCCTTAGATTTCCGAGGATCATGACCATTCTTATTCCTACTACATCTCTAATAAAGAAACACCAGAATATCACTAAACCAACACACACAATCAAATGACAGCTCCAATAACTCCAGCCACAATAATAATACTCAGATTTCTCCCATTCAACGCTTCACATCTCGATAAAGGCTTCCCGCAAACTCTGTTACTCTCGTAAATTGTACAACTGCTTTCTAGTCCACAATACAGCTAGTTAAGCTCACCAATAGATTTCACAAGAAGGCAAAACTGAAACCTAATTCTCACACTTTTCGATTACAAAACAATATCAGCTCAAAAACAGAATTGGATTGCTATCTCCCTAAACCCTAACATTAACGAACAATTCAAATGTGAAACCAGCTGCTCCAATTCAAAATTGAAACCAAACTAGTTTCTGTTTAAACCAATCTATAGAGTTCCATTAACGATATTCTTATCCAGTTTCCATCAAATCAACCTTAACATTAGAAGCACAAAATTGGAACGGACCTGGAGGCATCAGAGTAAGAAGAATCAGAGGAATGGGAGGAGTGTTGGCTTATACGGTATTTTTTCGAGGTGGATCCACTCAACAAAATTGGAAAAATCTGGGATTTGCACATAGAGAAAGTTTGGGAAAGCTGTCCCGAAGAGATGAAAGTTTTTTTTTTCCTTCTTTTTGTTGAATTCTGTCAACCAAACTGTCTGCCACGTGTGCGTCTCTCTCTAATTCCAAAAACTCTCTCAAGAAAGCCGACTCTCTGCAAAATCACTTGTTTTGAATTATTTTTAATCATTTTAATCAAGAGAACTCTATGAATTTGTCAAGAGAGCCTCCCATTGGAGGTGCTCTTAGAAACCTCTCTGGCTTGAACTCGTCAGGATCTTCCCAAGAATCAGGATCTCTCATAACAGCGTAAGCATTGATAACGAGTGTTGTCTTCTCTGGTATGTAGAAACCTTTGATCTTGCATCTTTCTTGGAACGTCCTTACCAAGAGAGGTCCCGGTGGATGCAATCTTAGCCCTTCTTTGACTACCGCTTGCAAGTAAGGGAGGTTCGGTAGATCTGTTTCATGAATCAACCTTGTTTTCCCTACAACGGAATCAATGTCTTTCCTCAGTCTCTCAAGAACGTTAGGGTGGTTAAGGATCTCCGCCATTGTCCATTGTGTTGTTTGCACTGAGGTATCAGTGGCTCCAATAAAAATCTCCTGCAGTGAAAAGAACAACATGTCTTTAGTATGGATCCTCAAATGAAAATAGACATAATTAACGAGGAACATTTACCACGAAAAATGACTTGATATGATTCCTAGTGATGTTATACTCTGCGTTTTCATCTCCAGAAGCTGCCAACAACACATCCATCATATCAGTACCTTGATGCTCCTCGTGTAGTTTCTCTTCGTGTTCCACAAGAATTCTCTCTAGCAGCTCATCTAATCTGTCAGAAACACCCATTATCTCCTTCTCGAATAGTGAGATCCGAAGCTTCTTTAGCGGCTTGCGCAATAAAGATGCCAGGAACATCTTCTTGGTCAAGGCATAAGATTCACCCACTAATCCCCTGATTTTCTCTGCCTCACCGTTCTCCTCTGAAAAACTTCTTCCCATGCTCATCCTGCACAAGGTGTTGTTCACAAGCTTCATTGCTTCAGTACTGATCTCAACGCTCTCAGTCATCCTCGCCTTATCGAGAAGGCTGTTGTAAAATCGCGTTAGCTCTTCACCACGGATACCTCGTGAACTCTCGAGTGACTGAGGTCGGAGCAGCTTAGTGGCGATTAGCTTCTTCATGAACTTCCAGTAATCTCCATAAGGAGCGGTAATGATGCCAGAAGATCCAAACAGGAGGGACTCATCGATTGCAGCAACACCGCGAGAGGAGACGTTCACGTCATGAGCCCTGAAGATCTCGTAGGCAACAGAGGCTGAAGAGACGAGAATGACTGGGACATTAAAGATCCGTAGATGGAGTAGATGTCCATACTTAGAGGAGAGTTTCTGAAGAGACTTGTGGGTTAGAGGAGAGAAGAGAAGGTGAAGATGACCGATGATTGGAAGAGAAGGAGGGCTAGGAGGAAGATCACAGCCTCGCGGGTGCTTTGGTTTCTTGAAGAAGAGAGAGTAACAGAAGAGTGAGAAGAGGCATAGGACGATGAAGATGAAACAGTTCTGAAAGTCAACGCTGAGAATTGCTGCCATTGTTGCTTAAAGTGAAGAGGGAGCTGAAACATAATCAAGAATCAGTTAATATAAACTATGAGTCATAGTCTATGACTTATCATGCTTTATTATTAATCTTTAAAAAGCGTTTTCTCTCTGGAAGAACGTGAAATAGTGGACAGCTAGAATCTTGTTTTCTTAATATTATTAACTGAGGTCAAAGATGACACTCGTGAGTCTTGATTAGATTGATAATATCATGAACTTAAGTATTCAGAGTTCAAATCCTGCTAAGGTGACTCACAGTGTAGGTAATGTGACATTAGAGTCAAATAAGAGTGAAGAAAGTAAAGTGTCAAGACAAAACCTGTTTACAGCGATTCTGAGAAAGGAACAAGACTGATCTTTCCACTGAGATAGAAGCGTCTTGGAGGTAACAAAGCATCTTAAAACTCAAGAGTAGTTGGAGAAAGCAAGCAAATAAGCTCTACTGATATTGTCGAAGACTGCGGTTATGGTAGATGAAGATCCGTCTCTACCAAACCTTGTTCAATTTTCGTATAACTCCTCTTGGCAGATCAAGCTAAAGGAAATACTCTTTTTCAAAGGTTATGGTTTTATACTCATCATTGAATCTAAAAACCAAGGGAGAATCTCTTTTGTGCGAGTAGACAGATACTAAAGTTAAGATACTTGAACCGTTTCAGGAATTTGTATTCGTCGTCATCAGGGAGGTACAATAAGTTCGTCTTGTCAGATTCGCAGGGCTGAATCTCTGTGGGCTACTACTTCTAATCTCTGTAGTGCTTCCAGTTTCCCTGAGGATGTTAACCGAATCAAAGTAAACCCGGAAGATTGATCTGATGACCCTAGTGGAAGGTACTAGTTTTTAAACGCCAAAACCAAAACCAAAACGAAAACCAAGAACAAGGAAGGACTCTCCTTTTCTACCAATCGATCCACTCGGGAAGAGGCTCCTTGATCCTCACTTCAATCTCCGCAGAGACGGTTTCCAACCGATAAAAGTAGATTGTATGTAAGCTCACATACATATATAGTAGAAGTATCCTTCACAACAGAAGGAGAAGGTCTATAATAGAACATTTAAGATTGAGCATTCCGAAACAACCCAACTATAACACAGGACGTAGTTGATTCATCTGTCCTAAACCTGAGATCAGACAAGCTATACACATCCAAAAAACAAGGCTTCTCAACATCATGCTGCTATTTCAACAGAAGGCACTCCTGATCTCTGATCACAAAAAAAAAAAGATAGCTCCGGGAAGCAATAAAAAACCGAAAACTGTCGCTACCAGCATTTGAAACCCAACAAATTCATCTGTTCCAGCCATGTGTAGACTTTTCGATTTTCAATAAAGATCTCAAGGGAAAGATAAACCGCTGGAAACTGTAATCACATTCACCACTAGAACAGAGTCAATGGAGAAAAACGAACCTTTAACTAAGATAGTAGATGCCTGTGTTCGAAGGGAGCAACGCTGACAGCTCGCCCAGCATTTCGATTTCCGAGGTTTCCCGGAAGCAGAAAAACTGGATAGTGTAAAAATATGCTTTGATAGAAATATTAATTTATTGATCCGGAGACAGAACTTGAGCAATTATTTAGAAATTGTTCCAAATGAGCAAGACTTTTACCAGAATGAATGCAAATCAAAACCACAACATATTTACTGCAAACGTTCTCCTCTAAGTGTTCCAAAAAAAAAAACCATAACATACACCAAAAAAACAAACATAATAACTTGTCGACATCTATGCATCTTTTCCTGAGTGATGGCACAGATTCTCAGAAATGTATACAAGAAGAAGCATAGAGCCAGTCCCAACTTCACTAGCACAACTCACTCTTACACAATATCTAAGCCGATAAAGTAGATTCAAAGGATACCTCACATTCACAGAATACACAGATGCCACAAAGTTTATGCCGGCCTCACTTGAGTTGGAGATGTTTCAGCCGCCTTCCCTGAACAGACAAGGTCACTAAATGAGAAAATTTATCTCCCAGATTATCGTTATTTTGTAAAAATATGTTCTCAGTTGACTTGATTACATCAAAGTAGAGAAGAGAACTTTTTTGAGTTATTTGCAATGAGTTCAGTGGTTACCTTCAGGCGTGAAGAGAATTAAGATGTTGCATCTCTAGTTTTGCTGATGATTCCTTTCCCAAAGTACTCTGCAATCACAGAAAACCCGTCCTTCGAGCCTTTCACTTGCTGGAAGAACAGATCTTGGTCTTTCGAGTTCTGCTCCAAACTTCTCTTCATTTCCATCACAGATCTGTACTCGGGAGCACACTCGGGGCATTCTTTTTCGTTGTCACCGAGGCAGCGTTGATGGAATGAATGCATACACATGAAATGGACAGCTGGGATATCCAATGTGAAAGTGCAAGCAGTACACTTGCTAAGTTGAAATATTCTGGCATTGGTCCTGAGATCTTCAATCTCTTTTCTCATGTTTTTAGTCGTTTCCTGCATCGTTCAAAAATCTGATTAGGAATTTACACTGGGAGAGGATTGTGATAGACAACTGGCTTTTTGATAAGAAGTAGGATCAGCATTAAGAGAACAATTTTTCTTGTTGACTTGAAATATCAGGCAAGAAATTAATGATGAAACACTAACCTGATACTTCTCTACAGCTCGCCGGTCCTCTTCAATTATTTTTGACTCTTGCTCAAGTTTCCGAGCTATGTAGTCTTTGATGACAGAAAGTGTGAGGCATGGATTCTTTGCCAGGGTCTGAAGAACAATGATAGGAGGTAAAATATCATCCCGTTCAATATAAGTGAGAACCTCCTTCACCTCTTTGGTGCAGTCCTCTCCAATTTCACCGAAATACTTGAGAAGATCTGCCCAAAGAGATGGATCCCCTCCCTTGCTAGAATCACCTAATCTTTTGCAGCATGCAATCAGTCCCTCGTGATCATGATTCTGCATGTAGCAAGCAATAACCTCCTTGTAAAATTTCATTTTTTCATACAGATACAGAAGTCCATCCTTGAACGAATTCATCTCGCAAAGAATTACAGCAAGGTCAACATCATAGAGGGGTTGCTCTAGGTCTGACGGCCATGCCATTTTAAGTAACTCCAGTCCCTTCTGTTGTCTTTCCGTACAATCCTTCTCCATTGCATCCTTCGAATCAGCATTTGTCTTCTTTTCAGGATCGGCTTTAGACACCGCAGCTGCTACCGAATGATCTATTAAGTCCTTATCTAGACCATTTTCTGATAGAGAGATTGATGGAAAATTCAAGTCCCTAGACAAGTATAATTCCAAGAGTGTGTTATTGATTTCTGCTTGAGCAGGAGAATCCTGAACTATTTCAGCATATCTCTCGAGAAAATGCATTAATGAATGTGGATGCTGAACAAACACAGTGATGAAGTCCACAGGTGATGGCAACATGGACAGGAACACACCATTAGGAATCCCTTGCTCAGTGCAAAGTCGCATGAGTATATCAATAGTCTCTTTTGGCTTGTGCTCTATAAGAATCTTACCATACTGTTCAATTGTTACCCCAGCTTGACTGGGTTCAAGACTTGAAACATATTGCAGGGCTTCATCGTAGTTTCCAAGATCTTCAAGCAAAATTTTCAAATACCACTCATGTTTTCCTGCCTTTTTTGCAACGTACATTGCATGCTCATGGTAATTAGCTGCACGACAGACCCTAATGGCTGTTTCCACATCAAACTTGAGCTCACCGATGCCATCTTCTTTTCTAATGAACGTGTTCAGCTTTTCTACATCCTTCAACTTAGTGTAACAGTTTAGCAAAAGAGTTGTGTGGTCTTTTGATGCTAGACCCTTCTCATGCAACTTCTCCAGGTAATTAGTAAGATTGTAGATCCTCTGTGCATCCAGAAACTTTTGTATCACAAATGATGGTTCAAGATAACCAATTGTGTTAATGTACTGTAACATAGCTTCGTCAAAGTCCTGTTTGCCATATAAATGATCTCCATACTTCCTCATCACATTGGCAGTAGCAGCAGCATCGGCATGTTGACTCTGGACAAGATTAATAGCTACTGTGTACAGGTTTTTCTTGAACAGCATATCTAACTTGCTTTCCATATCCTTCTCGGTAATGCACAATAAGGATTTGTCAGCCTTTATAAGTATTATGTTTCCCCATTCGCAGAGCATGTTGGAGACTTTATCAACGACAATGCTATATGCTATAAGCCGATTCCTGAGGTCGTAGACATTAAAAACAGTGTTCCCAGTTTTAGAATCATCAATGACACATAAAAGGTAGCCACGGAACCACCCCATGAATTTTTTCTCTCCTTCAAAAGCCCAGCAAGGACCACGTCCATCAACTTCATAGAAGTAAACAGCCTCAGGTCGACCAACTATTAATTCCTGTAGAACACAACATATTTCAACTGGCTAGAAGATATAGAAGAACATATTCTAAAATCAACAAGTCAGAAGAAGCGAAGTATATACCGAGCGGTCACTCATTGTAACAGTATTCACACTGCCCCCAATATGATCCAAAGTCTGCAATTTCGGTGGCTGCGCCTGCATACTAAACAAGTTGACTGACTCTGGAGTGACTGCAAACAACAGAAGCGCTTGGCCATCCATCCTGAACCCCAAGCCTGTAATAGCGGACCGTCCATCCACTTGAAGCTTAAACCGAGTGATACGCTCTCGTGCAATGTCTCCTTTGACACAATAAATGCAGCCATTATCTAAGCCAATGGCTATAAGCAATATTGGTGGAACTTCCTCCAAGACTAGAAAAGAAGTAATCTGCAATTACACATGATATTCCATCATCAAACCTCAGTATATACGTCAAGTATTATAACAGGGAAGAGATTATTACCTTAGCTTCAGGAAACTGATTGGTGAAAATTCTAAGAATACCAATGCATTCAGGAGCCGAGGAACTAGTACCTTCCTCCTGAACTTTGTCAAGATCAAAAACCTTAAGACACATCCCTGACTGTTGCGGCGATATTTGTTCATCTTCTCCGACGGTGACGAGAAAGTTCCTTTGCTATTGAAAGAAACAACGACAAGCGTAAAAACATCAAAATCAACAGGAATTGTGAAATCGATGAGCATGAATTGATAAACAACAAACACAATCTCAATTTGCAGAAGAATTGTAAAATTTGATGAATGGATTGGATCAATATACCTTGAGGTGTTGAAGGAAGAGGACGGAGGAAGAGTGAGCTTGGAAACCGGAATCGAACTTTACACCGCGATCGAGGAAGCTGACGGATCCGTCGTTAGAGCCGATGACGACTTTGCCACGGCCACTGGAACAACATTGTATATCTCCGGTTACATCCTCAGGTATCTTGCCTCCGTATTTCTCCTCGAAGAAGTCAAATTTTCTCAATTGATACATTGAATCGAGTCGAGAATTCGAATCCGGAGGAGTTTTCTAGGGTTTTCTTGTGATTTTCCGATCAGATCAGCTAATTTGATCGCAATCGGTTTACGGTCGAAAAGGTCTCAATGGAGAAATCTTGTATTTGCATTTGATGAAAACAAATACAAAAATTAATGTTTTTTTCTATATTAACATGTGAAATTTTAGTTTAAAATAAAATTTGGCAATTCATAGGAATTTATAAACAATTTTTAAATTTACAAAATTTAATTTAACTTATAAACTGAGATTTTATAAAGTTAATCGTATAAAGGAAAAATTAGGTTTTATTGCATATTAGATCCTAATCCGCACTTATTTAGTGAAAATACAATAGTATTTTTATATATTGTTTTATGAAAAATATTATGTATTTATTTCTGTTTTATGAAATTATAATAGTATATTTATATTATAGTAGCAATATAGACATGTATTTAGAATAGTATTTAGAATAGAATGTAATATAATACAAATATTTATAGTTTTATTTAAAACGTTATAATTTTTTATATACCAAATAAAAAATTATTTAGTTAACAAAAGAGAATTTTAAAATTTTCAGAAATTAAATGTGTAGATGTGAAAATTTAAAAGTTCAATTTTTTACGGAACTAAACAATTTAATAATTGTAAACTAACATCTTGTTAAATTCACATTATATTTGTGATTAAACTTACAGATTCCAGCAGTTTATATTTTGTGATTAAAACGAAATTATATTTTGGTTTGGGTTGTTAAAATAGTGGTTAGGGTTTAGATTTTGTGATTAAAACAAAATTATATTTCGGTTTGGGTTGATAAAATAGCTGTTAGGGTTTAGATTTTGTGATTAAACGAAATTATATTTTGGTTTGGGTTGATAAAATAGTGATTAAGATTTAAATTTTGTGATTAAATTATTTATTTTTTAAATAGATGACATGTCAAATTCTCATTAGTCAACTAAAAGGCGGTGAATGAATGGATTCACCCCCTAAAGGGTGAACCCAAGAATTGTTCCATATTTTAATAGATCCAATAGTAACAGATTTTGAAGCCATTTAGTCATATGCCATTTGATGTTAGTGTTTATTTGTGGACAAATATATGTTGTCTTGAAATTCGTTTGTGTTTTTCGTTTTTTTGTCGGCCAAATATTCCATTAATCAAGGAAACACAGTATAAGAAGTGTTCACTAGATATAACATTGACATACATTTAAAAAATCCAAGAGACAACACAAACCAAGTTCTGATGTCTAACTGTTTTAGCTAGTGTGTCCGTTACTGTTTTCTCTTGTCGATTTACATGTAGAAAGGCATAAGAGTTTTTGGACATAACGACTATATCCTTAATGTATTCTTGGATTTTCTAAGGGTCCCCAATAGGTTGACGTTATTGAATTACCTACTCTAAATGACCATATAGCATGCGCGAGTTCCCTCAAAATATGACTTTCTGATAGCTGACCCGTCTCATCTGCAGTAGAGCTTCCCGTAGTGCAATGGCCTCCATATCCAAAGCTGAGTTTGTTGGCTCTATTGACGTGGAGCCTTTGAGAAGGCAACGACCTTGAGCGTTAAAAAGTCCCCATCTGATTCCCGCCTTGCTATTAGAATCAATCCATAATCCATCTGTAGAAATTTGTTGTCTTATTAGCAAAAAAGAGAAAAAATTCACCGAACAAAATGAAGAATATCTCTAGAAGAAGAAAAAATCACTTGCGCGATTATCATAGAAAAATTGTTACTGCAACTCGCTTTATACTTCTATTTTTATAATTCGTGAACCGTATGAAGAGGTAAGCTTCATACTGAATCATATTTATTCTTTTATAGTTTTTGTCATTGTAGGTATTCCGAAATATATATGTTAAGGTTAGTTTTTTTTATCTCTATTTTTGAATTTTAGTTTTATAGATTTGTAGATTTTGATATTGTTATTGAGTTAAAGTTAAGATACTTCATATATACATATTTATATATATATATATAACAAAAAAGTTGTTTCATATATATGGCACATTGATTTGTCCTTTTATGTTATAGTGAAAATCAATGTATATTTATTCAGATGAATGAGGTTTGGAAGTAACATGAGACTTTGGAAGAGCTGCTGAGATTTCGTCATCATAGCTATTCTGAAATCTCGATTTAACAGATTAGTGAGACATCAATTTATAGAAAACAACACTATTGTGTATCAGATTTACTTACTGGTAGGAAGTTTAAGTTAAGGCATATCATATGTAATGTACCATATAGTTGTGCCCTAGTATGTTAAAAGCAAAGTAGTAAGTCTCTGTTTAAGGTGATGAACCTTTGCAAATAACATCTATACTATGAAGAGGGAAGAGAAATCTTATCAATAGAGCTATCCAGAAATATAAATGTCACAGGTTAATGAGCAGATTATCTTTACAGTAGTGCTTCATTTAAGAGTTAAATTCTTTTAAAGAATGGGATTTCAGTGTCATCTTCTAAGCTATTTAGAATCCTAGGGCAATTCTAATAGTTATTGATATGTTAATAATAACACTTTGTTTATTTGATAAGAACATGTTAGCTACTGTTTACCCATTTTATTTTGAGAGAAAGGTATAGGCTTGACGTCTTTTATTGTATATTAACTGATTTTACAAAATTTGAGTTTGGAAATGTAAAATGTATACAAGCCAAGCATAATCTCAGCGTAACATTCCCATGGAGGAGGCTTCTATTGATTTCGTCTTAGGAGAACTTAACACATCCTTATATAATGTTAAAGGTTAGTGAAATGAAAACTACTCTGAGACGTTGATTAATGTTAGTTTAGATATCTGTTGTTATAAATTTAGATTTTGTAAAACTGTTGTAGAATTATTTTTTTGGCAGTCATTTTAATTGAGTTACCTAAATTAGTGAGTAGCCATCCATTAACTTCTCTTATTGTTTGATAATATTTTAACTAGGCTATTGATTATGTATATGAAAACATTAACTGACAATTCCACAATATAAAGTTATAAAAACATTTTAACTTTTCGAAAACAAAGTTAAGGTATTTTGTTTTTATTGTTTGAGACTTTATGGAAAAGAAAATGAAATTAACTGATAGGCGATTCTAAACACTTTATTTTTTTCTGTGGAAACTGATATCAGTAACTCCATTACTTGCTAAATGCATGTTGTCATACTAGCTTGTACCTGTTCACATATATATATATATATATATATATAAAAGAATAGATTATTATAGTATAACAAAGATCGATCATAGTCATTTCTTATTGGTTCTTACCTCTTAGACCATGTACAGAAGAGATTTTTTGTGGGTATCATAAGCCTAAAATATTAAATTAATAGACAAAGCAACTGATTTGGACTTGAGAATTATCACTGGAGTGATATTTCTGATACTAGTCTCTAATGACGTGGCGGCTTGTAATTAGTCGGAAAAACGCGTTTTTGTGGAAAATGAGAGAAAAAAAAAATTATTTGCTCTCGACTATCGCTCCAGTAGCTGATGCTAGCATGTAATTTCGATTTTACAAATAAATTTTGTTTTTTAATGATACCAATACTGATCTTACCAATGAAAACAGATTATTATCAGTATCATAAAAAAAACTTAAACAATAAACAAACATTAAAATTAATAATAAAAAATTGTTGATGATACTCTATAAATACCAACTATTTGCATGCTTTTAGAACAAACGTCTCTTGCAATGCTTAGTCCTATAAGTTCTTAAAAACTTTCTTGCAACACACCTGTTTTAAACTTTAAATTCTCCAAATTTAAGGGTAAAAAATTGGAAGAGCCCAATTAAGGGACCAACCATTAGGGCTGCTCTAAGCCACCACTTCTTTGGTACCGTATATTGATTTTAAAGTTTTCAAAGTTTTCTGCCAATTACCCTTGTACAGCTAAAACTAAAGTTCTTAGTTGTAAAAATATATATATATATATATATATATATATTCTTCATTTTTATTTATTTCAAACAATGTCATATTTTTTTAGTACCAATTCTGAAAGCTAAAATCGTTAAACCGATTTAGTTCATTAATTTTACTAAAATTGAAACATCAAAAAACTCATAAGAATCTAGACGGACATTTTATCGCTATATAAACCGTTTTTTTTTATCTACATATACATTTTTCAGCCATTTTGTAAAATAAATCCTTTAGTTAGGACTTATTTACAAGGAATGTCATTGACATTAATTATTATCAATTAATTAATATTCCTAATTATTAGTATTTTTTTATCTAATATATCTCCATCAATTCTAATTACTTTTAAAAAGGAGAAATCTTAGAACTTTATTAATATTATACTTTATTAAAAATAAATATTGTAGTTATTTAAAGTTTAAAAAATGTTTAGAATATTTAACGAAAAAACGTTTAGAATATATATAATATATGAAATCTATAAAATTAAATAACCATTTCAAAAGAAAACTTTTAAATAGATTTGAATTATAAATCTTTTTATAAAAATATTACTAGACCAAAAATTAAAATATAATGTTTACTTTTACCGAACTTGATTAGATGGTGGGATGGGTTTAGAATATTACAGTTCAGTGAATTTATAACAATTAAATAACATACTTAAAAGAAAAATTTTAAATAAATTTGAATTATATATCTTTTAAATTAAAATATTATTAAAACAAAAATAACAAAAAAAAAGATGTTTAATTTCACTTAACGGCGTTAGATTGTAGGACGGGTTTGAGTCAGTAATACGAGACTGTATACCACATGTGAACTTCATTAGATATGTTTAGTTTGACTGAACGGGATTAGGTGGTAAGACGAGTTTGGGTCTATTGTAATACGAGAAGTTATACCTGGTGGGCAGCTATGTGACAACTACAAGTTTTTTTTTTCCTCATGTAACATGCTATGGTCTACAAGATCTCGTGCACTGGAACCCATGGTTATAGACTCGAATCCATTAGTAAGGGTAGATATAACAATCAAAATACAATTATCTATACTATTAATTAGGAAGCATTTTGTGAACTACAACATTGTAAGGGTAGTTTAAAACTAAGTAAATAAATTTTTGCATGGGTAATTTAGTAAATTAACAACTACTAAAATATAGGAATATCTTTAAACATGCAAATATATTGTATGTTTAATTCAAAAATGCATATATGTTAACTAAATTATTTTCGTAAGATATTATTAGATATTTTCGAATATGGCAATCTAATAACAAATTATCATTTTGTTTAGATTTAATAATTTCCTTAACAAAACTATGCTGATTAAATCTCATTTGTGTACATGACAAAAAAGACTTTTTCAATTATAATTTTTCAGATATGAATTTTTTTTATTATATTTGTCGTATATAATCTAAACGAAATACTTATATCATTTAAAATACAGCTTATTCAAAAGCTTATTTTTTGGATTCTAAATATCTAGAAAATATTTCCAAGGTATATTAAAATATTTTAACATTTCATTAGAGTTTCAATGATTTAAAGTTTTAGAATATATTTTTTGTTTTTTAAACGGGTAGTTTCATTATTTTAAATATATATAACTAACCCAAATTTTTAATATATTTTTAAAAAGAATTATAATAATTCTATATCTCAAGATTATTTTATTTAGAGCCAGATAAATTATTCAATTTCAAATCAAATAATTTATTTTATTTTGTATCATATTGTTACAAGATTTTGGAATACACATTCTTCTAAAATTGATTATTTTCTTTTTGAAATAACATTAAAATAAATTTAAATACCAATGTTTTAATTTTAATGCAAATTTAAGAAACTATTGAATTTAGATCAAGATGACTAATTTAACTAATTACAAGCTATTTTTTAATTTACACAGTTTTTGCAATTAGTTCAAAATAATTCTCTAAATTTACTCACATTAAACTATCTCTTAGTTTTATGATTTTGTTAAGATTCGTTTCTTGAAGTTAAGCAAGTTTATCAAATAAATTCAAATATATATTTGATTAATTATATATTATATCAACCAGAGGATTTCTGGATTTGAGATAATATATCAAGTCGGTGTTTATTATTTATATTAAATAGTAAATATAATTTTGTTTTCATATATGTGCGCGTACACATGAACAAATGTATGAGTATGACATATTATAGTTGATAGATCATTTATTTTTTCAATTTGTTTTCATGTTTTAATTTATGGTATGTTTACAAATTTTAACAAAGCATATGTTAATCCCCAAAAGTTACAGCTGTATTTGGTATTGTGTTTAACGATAAGCAAAAATAACTCGGAATATGATATTTAATGTAATATAACGAGAATAGAAATTGCGAAAAAGGAACGACATGGAATAAGCAAATTTTAGATTACAACAAGTTACAATTTAAGCAAATTTTAGTTTGCAATCAAATATGTAACATGTGTTTTCAATTTATACAGCATAAAAATGTTCAAAATAATAAATGTTATTATAGTATGCTCTATAATAGTTAAAATTTAGAAACAAACAAATGTAATTTAATATTTATGAACAAAATATAAAACAATAAGAAGAAAGAAGTCAATTAATTTTGTAATATTTTTATTATATCATATCATATAAAAATATACTATGAATTACATTTGTGTTTGTCCCAAACGAATTTTTGCTTCCGTCACGTTCTGTTTCTAATCGGAATACAAAATTTGTCTTATACTAGAAATACATTCTCTTATGAGATATAAATTGGAGAACATGTAAGATATAATGGAACATGATAAAATTGAATGAGAATTACGCCTATATCTAAATATTTATATTTCTCGCAAACGTATTTAATCATTTTAATGGTTTTATATACGGTTTGATAGTTTACAAGTTTAATAAAAATCTACCTGACCATTAACTTGATTCAGTTTGTTCTCGGTTCGACCGTTTGATTGTTAAGAATTTTAAAATACTATTAAAATCATTATTATTTCAAATATTTCAACCAACTAATATAGTTTAGGTTATATATATATATACTATAACTATATAAATAATTTGTTAAGATCAATCTAACTTATATTATATTTCAATCTAAGATTTTTTTTCTAATTTACTCTTCAGTTTCAAACTCCAAAAATAGACTTATGGTTATAATTATGTCATAAGCAAACATAAATAATATTTTATATTTTTATGTGTACATTATAATTATTCAATACAGTATATACTACTAAAACAACAAAATAATCATATATTTAATAAAAAATTATTACAACACATTTTAAAAAATATGACATAGTAATTGTGCGGGTCAGAATCTAACAAATAATATTAATAAAATAAATATAATTTAAATTTAAATTATTTAGTTATAACGTAGATTTTAAATTAATGAACTGTACGTTATTGTTCCTATATTTTTTAACAGTAAAAATCAAACATAGTAATTGTATATTAAATAATATACAGATATAAAAGTTGTACATTCAGAAAATACAAAATATTACATTATATATATTTTTAATCGACTAAACAATTAAATTTTGATTCTTAAAAAACAAAATAGTCCCGCGGTGTAACGCGGATTAAAATGCATAAAACTATATGAGATTATTGATATCTCAGTTGTTTATATTTGGATTCAGGTATCAGCCGGATTTTACTAGATACTACTTATCTAAGATCACTTCATTGGTCCGTGTAGACCGGGTTCATCCCTAACCGTAACCTCTTCCTCCAAAACCGTAACCAATTAACCAGACCATGCGACCTTACGTTTCTATTAAACGGTCACAGTTGTATGCATTATCCTTATCCAAACACAACAACATGGACGCCACGTGGATTCTCAACGTTTGAAATCTGAACCGTCCATTAACTCAAAAAAGGAATAACAAAAGTCAAAACCACCAAAAGTCATCTCGATCCCACGGCTAAAAATTATTAATACACGTATCGTGATTAGCCATTAATTAACTAAAGTCTCCAGGTTTTTTTCGAACTAAATTCCCGATATTCGCTGTAACAATATTGAATAGAACGAGTTGTCAAACCAAAATTAAAAATTTATTTATGCAATATTCTTCGCAACAAGAAAACTATTTGTTATTAATTAATATTTTAACCTAGTTTTTCTTCTCCACCATCCAAGATTCTTTGAGATCTTATCTGTTTTACAGTTACTAAAACTCTGCAAATATATATTAAAAATTTGCACGATCTCTTTAAAGTTTTTTCTTAATTGTTTTCTCACTCTGCCCTCTTCTTCTTCTCTTTCGTTTGTGGCTCTCACGCTCTTATGTTTTAGTTTATTCAACAATGAATCTATCAATGTGAGTTGTTTTGTTTTCTTTTTTTTCAGCTCTCTATTGGCTCAATGATTGATCTCAATGCATTCTTCTTTATGGTTTTTGTATTCTTTCTTTTTTCTGTTCAGAAAAGTTTGAAGAATTCTCTTGCATGTTTTTACGATTGTCGTCAACAACACTGAGAGATAATTTGAGTCTATAATCTGGTATTTTGGATTAACAGAGATTATGACTAATCCTTCTCGGAAAATCATTTGCTGACGGATAATTTTTCACCAAGGTAAAATTTTCGTAGATCCTCTCTCTAATCATTGGTGAATGTTTTGTTTCCATGTGAAAAAAAAAAAAACATTTCTTCTTCAAGACAAATGTAGTTTATCATGTTCGGTTTTTTCAATACAGTTATGTACAAAGATCATTAACTTTGTTTGCATTTGTCTGCATTGTATAAGAGATTAGAAGATTAATGTTTTTTTTTTTTTTTTTTTTTTTTGTGTGTGGGGTCAAACTGTTGTTTTTGATTGTGTATAATTTTGATTTAGATCTTGCTCATTGTTCTTCTTAGCCATAACATTGCAGATTTTGTTTTCTTTGTTTTGACTTACAATGCAATTTTTATTTTTTTGGGTAAAGTATGGAACATGTGGGTTCATGAGTGAGTATCACTCTTCTACCTCTTTTTGGTATCAACTTGTAGTTTATGTAACTTTTGATTCATATCGTTTTGACTAAATCTTTTGGAACTAATAATAATGAAAGTTTGTGAATGATTTTGCTTTGCAGAGAAGTTTTTAAGATAAGAAGTTTTTTAGAGATGAATTTCACAGAATCAATGAACGTTGTGCACGCCAGAATCCAACAACTTGAACCAGAGAATGCAGCAAAGATCTTTGGTTATCTCTTGTTGATGCAAGAAAATGGCAACCGCGACATGATCCGTCTCGCGTTCTGTCCTGATTCTGTTATGTGTTCTGTCATCAATTGCGTTAAATACGAGTTAGCTAGGAATTCTCATCATTACCACAGCCCTCCTTCTGATCACATTCCTACTCCCAAATTTGGATCATTCACCGGTTCATCGCCTCTTTCGGTTTCGGTTTCTCCTCCCATGAAAACCGGTTTTTGGGAGAATTCAACCGAGATGGATACCTTGCAGAACAATCTTCAGTTCTTGAATTTTGAGGATCCTTTGACCAGCCCTGAATTCTCTAACGGGTTCTTCTCTCAAGAACGTCAATGTTTGCCTTTGCGAACTAGCCGAAGATCCCCGAGTTTACCCGAGTTCCCGGTAAAAATCTGCCATTACTTCAACAAAGGGTTCTGCAAACACGGCAACAACTGTAGGTACTTCCACGGGCAGATTATACCGGAGAGGGAGAGTTTTGCTCAGATGTTTAATCCAAACAACAACCTAAGTGACGAAGAGCATGTTGTTTCCCCTGTATCTCTTGAGAAGCTAGAAGGTGAGATCATTGAGTTACTCAAGTTAAGAAGAGGAGCTCCAATCTCCATAGCTTCATTGCCAATGATGTACTACGAAAAATACGGTAGGACTCTTCAAGCTGAAGGATATCTCACTGAGTCACAAAGACATGGCAAAGCTGGCTATAGTCTCACCAAGCTTCTTGCTCGCTTGAAGAACACGATTCGCCTCGTCGACAGGTTTGTTAATTAGTTATAATAGTACTCTTTCTATTTCAATCTAAAGTATTGTTTTCTTATAGTGTTTGAATTTGTAGGCCTCATGGGCAACATTCAGTTATATTAGCAGAGGATGCATCAAAGTTTGTGGAATACACTGGAGAGAGAAATGAACATGGAGCAATCCTTGCTGGTTCTAGACAGATTTACTTAACGTTTCCGGCAGAGAGTAGTTTCACTGAACATGATGTCTCAATCTACTTCACCTCATATGGACATGTGGAAGATGTGAGGATTCCTTGCCAGCAGAAAAGAATGTATGGATTTGTAACATTTGCTTCCTCAGAAACAGTTAAACACATTCTTGCTAAAGGCAATCCTCATTTCATTTGCAATGCACGTGTTCTAGTCAAGCCTTACCGGGAAAAATCACGCTCTAGTCGATACCTCGACAATTACAAGCCTCTACACGGCATGCGATATGGCTCTAAATTTATTGAGAGAGACATAGAGATGAACACATGTAAGTAATTAACAAAATCAATTTATGTGTGTGTTAATCTTTTGTATAATGGTTTTTCTTTTGTGTTGTTTTTAGTGCCACCGCGGGTTAGTGAGAGCTCAAGAATGAGGAAGCCATTTCTTAGTGAGCCTGAACAATCAGTTTCTAAGTCCTTACCTACTAATTACTCCTACCTCGGCTTCTCCTCGGATGACTTCAAGTTAACATCAAATGGTAATTACACTTTCAACTTAAACCTGGTAATCATAGGTTTAGAAATTTACTATTAGTTGCTTGATTTTTTTACTTGTAGCGGAGCAAGAGGAACAAGCAGAACGGTTGAGCTACCTACTGGACTATTTGAACACGGAAGATAATGTCATGAACATAACCACTAACTACAGAGACAATGATCGGTATGTTTAGATCTTTAACAAACACATTTTGTGATTTTTGTAATCTTGATTTAATCATATATATGATGTTTTTATTCAGGAGAACTCATTGTGAATCGTTGGACAGTCAAGTCCTGAATCTACCCGAGAGTCCGTTTTCTTCCCTTTCGGGGAAGGAGATTTCAACGGTTACATAGAGAGAAAGACTGATACCTAACCAAAGGGAGAGAAAAACATAGGAGCATAAAGGTTAGAGGGAATCCCCAAAGATCTAATCAATCGGCAAAAAAGAGATTTGTTTTTTCATTATCTTCTTTCGGTTTTAGACTGATCGATGGCATGGAGACTTTTAGGTTCTTTAGCAATAACACCACAAAGAAAAGGAAATAAAAAGTGACAGAGAAACACACAAAGAAGAGCTGTTAGCTTCAGGTTTACAAAAAGAGCCGAGCAGTTTGAGAAACATTAAGTAAAGGGGTATAATAATAATTATAATAACATTTGGAATGTTTTATGAAGGTTAATTTTCTATTTGTTCTTTTTCTTTTCAACTTTTTTTATGCTACTTCATCATATTTCATTGTATCATATCCTTTTTAGTTTTAAGAAAAAAAGGTTTTCTTGTATATATATAAAATAATAATAATAATAATTGAAATTTAAACATTTATAAAGTGGTTTCCGCAAAATTTAGAAATATTGCCATCAAGGCATCAATGAATGAAGGCGCTCTTGTATAACTTTTTATTATTACTTGGGCGAAACCCGCACCAAGCAGTAGACTTTTTTTTTAATGTAATTTTGTTAAGTTGTATGTAAGTATTGAATGTTCTTTTTCATGATTCATGATATATATATATAGAAAAAGAGATTCATTAGAAAGTGATTGAGAACACAATGCATTTGTTGATTTTTGTTTTAGTAAGATCTATATAGCCTTTATAAGTTTTGGAAGCTAATTTTTTGCTTTATGAACATCTATTGAGTCGTTAAAAATAAAAGTGAAAAGAGTTAAAAGGTGCTAATTCTGGAGAAGTTAAAGTCATTTTAGATTCTTTAGAATATGTTATATGGAGTTATTATCTTTGATTTTGTTCTTCCACATGCATACTTGATTCATATGTTGAAGAGACATAAAAAGCTAAAAACTATGTTTGTTTGTTTTTCAGAATTTGAAAATTAAAATTTTTGTTTTTTTTCATAGGAGTATACAACGTACTCAAATGATTATTCGTTATTGATTAAGATCCACAATAACGCTTAGTAAATCTGATAAGATCCTTGAATATTTTGAGGAAGAAACTCAAAAATCTTTAATGTCTCTTCTTTAAGATTCTTCTTCCATTGACCTTCTTCCTCGATGTTTCCTTCGGCTAAGACTTCATTCAGTTTGGAAATAAGCTTTTGAACCAAAAAAAAGATAATAGATGCACATTGAAGAACAAAAAAAATAGGGACGAAAATCGAATTGATCATTGGAGATTTGAGAGTAACCGTACCTCAGAGATAAATTTCATTAGGCCTTAAAGAACAAAAATGACATCTTAGTTGTAATAATTTTTTCCTTGTTTACACAATACATCAACAATGTCATCTGTAATATTTTTCAGTGTAAGCTTCTTCTCCAAAACTTCCAAATATGTTGATGATTTTTATCGTGAAAACGCTAGGTTTTTCTCTATCAAAATCATAGCATCAAACCAAACTGAAAAATGATAAGATACTGTATTGTAATAATATTATTTATCCGGAAGATCCAAAAATTGAAAATATTTTTTTTAGTTTGTCATATTCTTTTTTTTTTTGTTTGTAATTTGCATATTACTTGATAATTTGTCTTTATGAACCAAATGCATATTTGAAAATAAAATTTAATTAGTTTGAATAATTAGGAATAATTGTATTTTATTATTCGTTATATTTAAATTTCACATTTTATCATAATAATATAATATTTTTGGCATTTTAATACTTTGTATTACTATATATTATATTTTTTTGTTATTTTTAATTTAACCGTAATAACACCTGCTGGTTAACCAGTCATAAAACTCTTGCAAACGCTCCAATTTTTAACCATTAAACTAGTAGTTCAAAATGTAACATAACATTTGAAACTACAACCGTCCGCTTCCGCAGACTCCCGCATTCATAACTGCAAACGTTGTATTTAAATCAGCCTGACCCTTAATAATTTATTTTGGTTGGACATAGGCCAATAGATTTTTCCTCGAGATTACATTTTCTAATTTTAATTATGTGGTTAGATTTTGTAATTATAATTATAGTCTCTCTTTGCCAATATCCCTTATATATTAATTGAGAAACATTTTCTTAAAACAACTTTATACTTTCGGGTGATTAACGAAAACGCCATGCTTATATGTCGTTCTCACATAACTTCTCAATCTATTTGATTAAACATCCAAATTTTGTTAGGATATTTACAAATTTTACCATTAGTTTTACTTATGTTTTTTTCTCCAATTAATTTATGCTTTTGAATTTACTCAATTATATTTAAAAAAAATACGATTAATATATGCAATTTAAAGATACAAATCTATATAAAAGGAAGTACTTAACGTTTTGTGTATCTATTAATATAACAATATATATATATATATATAATTCAATATGAACTCTAATGAGTTGAAATTTTTAATTCAAATGAGTGATGGTTCAAATAAGTTATTGGGTCAAATGATTAGATAGATCAAATGAGTTGGGTTGCAATGAGAACCCACCTATTGTGGTTAAAATGAATTAAACCAACTTAAATCTCTAAACCGATATCATTTTGAGTTTAACCAAAATCTCTAAAAAAGATTGAATATAATCAATCTTTTTTCAAATGACTTCATCAACCCATCAATTTATTCATTATCAACACAATATTATCATCATCATTACCCTCTCATAATATCATATTATCATCACCATCATCATCATACTATCTTCATCATCATCATATCAACATACTATAGTCATGATAGCTATCATTATGATGATAACATTATGATATATTGTGCAAATGAAGTAGATGGAGGAGGAGTTTCTTGATCTTGTTGTTGGACACGTCGTTTTTGTAAAATCCGTGCTTGTTCCGTCTCAAAATATGCTCAAACATTTGGGTTTTGAAAGGAATTCAAATCACAAAATAAAATTTTGTTTTCGTCCTTTAATCGATCATATGTGGGCAAAATATTTTAATGGTGTTGCTTAAAGTAAAATTTGTAATGTTTTATTATTGTTTTATGATGTAATGTTTTTTTAATATATATTAGTATTTAATTTAATGTGAATTTTCCAAAACTATAATATATGGGGTCAAATTATAAATTATATAATTAAAAGATATTAATATATAAAATAGAAAAAGAATATTCCTAAGAATAGAACTATACATTGGAGATGGTCTAAGGGCTTGATTGGTTCTCTCTCTACCACCCGTAAACGGAGCGTTTGCGGTTGGTAGCGATTGACACCAATCATAGAAGCCGCTAGATATCGCTTTGGACCGCTCGAAATCGCCAGTTTTCAAAAGCTCCTTCCCGCAAGCGTTTAGGCTAAAAAAAATAATATTTTTTTAATTAATTAAAATAATTATGGCTTCCACCCAAACCCTAATCACTATAATTCAAATAATCTAATCTTTTATATATCTTATTTTTATTAGAAAACCCTAATCAATATATTGTAACCATATTCTCTCAATTATGGCATCCGATGAAAATCAAAATCAATAATCAAACATAAGTATCATCTATCCTTTTATTTATTCATTAGCTAGTGTAATTCTTCGACTATTTCATGGTATTGTTTTATTTTATTTTATTTTGTATTCTTTTGAAGTTTTTGATTGAATACATGTTTCGATTTGTTTTCTCGATTAGAAAATCATTTGGTCGCACGAGATGATATATTGTATTTTTATTTGGCCAGAAAATCATTTTTTTTTAATATTATCAATTTATATAATAGATTTTTTTCATTTTTTTTAATAGTAATATATTATATTTATTTTGGTTATTTTTTTATTTAATTATTATCGCACCCGCTGGTTTACCAGTCATAAAATTCCCGTAAACGCACCCATTATCAAACGCTCAACCAGTCGTTCAGAACGTTTGATAACGCTTGAAACCGCAACCGCTCGTTTCCGCAAACTCCCGCAACCGCAGCCGCACCCGCTGCATTTAAACCAGTCAGGCATATCACTCTTTAAGATCTTCCTAGCAGTAAAATCAATGGTGATGGTTCACTCCCCAATTTCCCAATGAGTGCTCTGAC
Organism: Arabidopsis thaliana; assembly: GCF_000001735.4. Lineage (NCBI taxonomy): Eukaryota > Viridiplantae > Streptophyta > Magnoliopsida > Brassicales > Brassicaceae > Arabidopsis > Arabidopsis thaliana. Next base: position 1,854,914 of record NC_003071.7, on the reverse strand, counting down.
CAGTAACACTCTCACTGGTTCAAATATGATTCCCAACCTTGTGTCTCAAGTTTCTCTCCTTTATTCAGGTTCTCATCTCTCATGTCTTCTTGGTACTGTCTCATCCTGATCAACCAAATCAAAATCCACAAATCTCATTTATATTAAGGTTCCCTAATTCTTCTTCTATCTGACTCTATGTAACAAAAGAAAAGATAAGAAAGAGAACCTTGAGACAAGATCATTATCAGAGATTCCCAACATCCGGACTGCAAGCAAGGCTGCGTTGGTCGCATTGTTTATTGCAACTGTCGCAACAGGAACACCTCTAGGCATCTTTGGTAACAAAAACGAATAAATGGAAAGGTTTAAGAATCGCAGACCTAAATAGTTTTCAAATGGTGCAAAAAACCAATAGCTGAAGTTAATTATGATGCAATGAAAGTGTACCTGAACGATGGAGAGAAGTGAATCAACTCCATCCAAACGGGTAGCTTGGACAGGGACACCAATCACAGGCAAAGGAGTGAGTGAAGCAACCATACCTAATTTCCAAGAAAGTCCTTTGTTTTACAGTAACAATCTTCTGGGAGGTGACAAGATGAGTTCATGCATGTTAAAGACATACCTGGTAAGTGAGCAGCACCACCAGCACCTGCAATGATGACTTGAACGCCTCGACTATGAGCTGAGGTTGCATATGTATACATCATCTCTGGGGTGCGATGAGCAGAAACTATCTTTACCTGTAAGCAAATGATACCATATCGGACCATTCAAGATGCACAGTATATGTTTGAGCTTCTTCACAGTTAGTTTTACCAAATTACAAACTTAAGGTTTCTTCTGTCTGTCTTCAGTGGATTATAATTCATTCATGTAAGTCGTGCCAAAGTTCAATTATTCGAGCAGATCTTAATATTTACCTCATGTGTGACACCAAACATGTCCAGAATTTTGGCAGCATCCTTCATAACAAGAAGATCCGTGTCTGAACCCATGATGATACCAACACGAGGTGTCTCTGCAATGTGGTAAACAACAAGCACCACAAATTCAGTCAGATACTTTGAAGATTCATGAAGGGTTCAAGTGTTTCATAAAAAGGTTATATACAACAGATTTTGGTGATATAAGTTTCAAAGCATTCAGAAATTAAAAGCCAATGGAATATAGATACCAAATGATGCTATGGAAACTGACCCAATTGTCCACCCCAAGAACTCCCACAATTGTCTCAGAAACTCCATGGACATGTTTATTCTCGTTATTCTCACTTGCAAAGAGGAAAGAAAATGAACATTAGAAATACCTTAACCAGTCTTACTATTTTCAAATCTTCGTGTCTAGTAACAGAGAAACGAGCAGGGAAGCACACAGCTAGTTTCTTTATTATATTGGTGTGATGCAATCTTAACTACAACAGCTATGCAACTTCTCATGTCCATGAAACTGACAATAGCCAAGAAAATAACAAGAATCGAGAAAATACTTAAGAAGAATGGTTGACACCATTATACTCAATACAGGGGGCATAGGTACCTGATAGGAGAAGCCTCGTGAGAGCTACAAGGCACAGATGAAGCCGTATTCAGTTTCCCAGACGAAGAAGTGCTTGTGCAAATTTGCCATAGTCAAACTCTTGAACGAGTGCGTTCTGGTTCCAACTCTGTAGGTGGAGCGACAAGTGTGAAGGACTGGAGTTTTTGTATTCCCAACGACAAGAACAGCAGATGAGCTTTGTTTCAGAAGCAACATCTAGAATGCTATACAAAAAGGAGCACCGTTTTATAAATATGCAATCAAGTAACATGAAAAAGTATGGTAGACCCAAGTCAACGTCAATAGGTAAACCAATGAAAACGGCGTAAGAAGCTCATGTGAATGGATTCAAGGAACATAAGTCAACAGGAAACTAATAAAGCCGCAGCTTCAACTTGAGAGGAAGACAAACCTGGAGTTAGAGAGAAGTAGGAAAGTCAGGTCCAAAGGTTATATAGCAAGTTCGATAATAGAGGTTGAAGGATTTGGAGAAAGGGTTTTTGTGAGGGTTTTATACAAAACGCAGTAGAAAACCGGAGAAGCCTAATCCGTTTTATATATAATTTGATTCGGTTAAGAAAACCGAACCGGGTATGATGAGATGTGGTTTTCGATTCTGTTTATTTGGTTTAACAAATTGAATTTTATAAGTGTCTGACCATAGAGGTCTTGGGAATATTGGTTAGGACTAGAGAGAACTTTATTAGTTATGCTTGTGCATCTGTGGTTATGTATGCACACTCTTTTTATGAACATAACCTTATGTGTAAGCAGAATCTGAGTATATCTATAAAGACATTGTCTTAGGGATTTTTATATGTAAAAGGTGAAATTTCTCTCAGACTTGACAAGTTCTGACTTATGAATACTTGAAATCACAAGAATAGCTAATAGTAGAAGTTGGCCTTGTCTGCTTTGATTGGCTTGATATCTTTTTCATGTTGACATCTATGCTTAATTCAAGTGCATTTATATCTAGTTGGGATTGTATAACATTCATTGGCTCCAAGAGATTGTTTGTTCATATTGAACCTAAAGATGAGGAACACACATGTTTTTATGCTGCATGCATTTTCTGGTACGCAAAATGTCTCTAATTAACACAAGGAGGAAGCTTGGAGAGTTAATGTCCAGATACAGGGAATTGACCTTGAACATGGCTGTCTTTGTGGCACCATGGAAGCTCTAAACGTTCCCATGGCAGACACTCCTGTAAGACCTTAAACTCTTACTTATTTTTCTTCATGTTGTTTCCCTTTGAATTTCTAATACGGGAAACGATTCTTGATTCTGTGAGTGTCAGGTCATAACATTTACCCTTATATATTTATGGTATAACTCTCGCTTTCGTATCAATATCGATGATCCTTTACTCTTACATATCCTATATAATTCACTCCGGATAATTTTTGTGGTGGTGCAAGAGATGGAAAGAGCAATACTTTGTAAATGTTGGCACAGATTGTGGACTAACAATAGCTAGATTTTACTACGTATGCTTCTCCTGCAGCGACGGATCCATCAGCGCGCGGTTTCTATTATGATCCAAACAGCAGGTTAGTCCAAGATCTTCCTCGTATCTACAAACTATATAATCTGTTGTTGTTTGAGATAAAACCCTGATGATATTTTGTTTCAGAAGCTGGAGCTGAAAACAGTTAACGAAGGAAGATCTGGTTTCAGCTTTTCTTCTTACGAGTTGCCATATGATACTCTCGTCTAAAACATGCGATGCACGTGATCCAGTACATTATGACGTGTCAATTATTATAAACTCAATATAGTAATTATTATTATACAAATAGTTATAATAATAATTAGAAGGTGATGAAAGTCTTAAGTGATCTCTTCAATTCAACAAGATATGGAAATAGTAAAAATGTATAATATAATTATTAGAATATACAAAATAATAGTTTTCAATAAAATAAAATTTCAAAAAACAAAAAGGCAAAAAATTTATTATTAGCATTTTATATGTAAATTTTATTATTATATTAAACAACAGAACATAAAATTTCCAAAAGTCTGAAAAAATAAAATTTAAACGAATAGGAAAAGATTATTAAAGGAAAATTTCTCTCAGCTTTTTAAGGTAACTATTATAAGATTGTTCTCTCAATTTTTTAAATTGTTTTCAGACGCATAAATTTATCAGATTTTTAGAGAGTTTTTGATAATTGTATTTGTTAGGACGCTTTTCTTTCGATTGCATGTCGGAGGAGATTGGGCAGCAGATGGTTCATACCATGGCGGTGAGACAAGATGTTTAGACCATCTCCATCAGTAAAAATAAAGAAAGTTTCTCAAAAAAAAATATATTAATAATTTAATCAAAACAAATATATTAATTATTATTTAATAGTTGAACTAATAGTATGATGACACCTGTCCAAATTGGATGAGAATAGTTTCTCAAAGTTTCTCCTCCGAGAAACTCAACTCTCCTTCTCTCCTACTTTTTCTCCCTTCTCTCATACTTTTTTTTAAAATTTTTTTTTTTTTGTTGGGTATCTCATTGAGATACTTCTAATGAAGATGCTCTTACAGCTTGATTTTGAAGATCCGAGTTTAGCAATGTTGACAAGTATGATTTTGAGTGTTGGTTATACAGAAAATATGAGTAAGTTTTCTTACTTCCCATCTAGAAAAGTAGGTCAAAATCGTAAGGATTTGTGTGGTGATAGTGATGTTGCCGAAATTATTACGTGTACATATGAGTTGGAAAGCAAGAATTTATATGTTGTTAGGGCAAATGATCCTTATCTAGATGGTGTTCTTATTGGAGAAAGGGAGGAAGAAGAGGAACCTGAGAGTGAGCAACTTGATTTTTACCGTGATGATTATGTCGAGAGTGATGACTCAGATGATGATGGTGCTAGAATAGATTTTTATGTAGGGCAAGAGTTTGTTTCTAAAGAGAAGTGAAAGGATACGAATATCAAGTGTCGTTAGTTCAATTGGTAAAGATCCTAGACAAAGCTTAGAGGTCGCCGGTTCGATTGACGTTTGGGACGAAACTAATATTACATGTTGTGGTTTCGGTCTAGTGGGATTACGGGCTTCGGCCCAGAACCTCCTAGTATTCAAAAAAGAAAAAAAAAAAAAAAAAGAAAGGATACGATTGAGAAGTATGCTGTTAGAGAGAAGGTGAATATACATTTTAAGAGATCCGAAAGAAATAAAATAGAAGGAGTGTGTGTTCAGGATTGTTGCAAGTGGAGAATATATGCATCAATAACAAGTCGTTCAGACGAAATGGTTGTTCAATCTTACAAAGAAATTCACAGTTGTTATCCTATAGGTGTTTTGGATCTCTATAGTGCACCAAAGATAACTGTTTATTTTATAAATGAGTTTAGGACTAATTCGAACTTGTCAGGTTGCCAAATAATGTAGAGTTTGTATCTAAATGGTCTTCGAGTCATAAAAACTAAATCTCAGAGTGCAAGGCAGATTATGAAACACATCATTAGTGATGAGTATGCTGAGCAGTTTACGAGAATGTATGATTATGTTGAAGAGATGAGAAAGACTAATCCAGGTTCAACGGTTATTTTAGGTACAAAAGATAGTTTTTTTGAGAAATTCTAACTTGCTTCGAAGCTCAAAAACAGGCTGGAAGACAGCATGTCGACGTGTAATTCATTTGGATGGAACATTTCTAAAGGGACGCATGAAAGGACAATTGTTGACTGCTGTGGGAAGGGATCCTAATGATGCAATGTTTATCATCGCATGGGCTATTGTACCAGTGGAGAACAAGGTCTACTGGCAGTGGTTTATGGAGTTATTAGGAGAAGACTTACGTTTGGAGCTTGGTAATGGTTTTGCATTATCTTCAGATCAGCAAAAGGGACTGCTATAATAAACGTCCTACCTTACGCAGAGCATAGAATGTGTGCTAGACACATTTTTGCTAACTTACAGAAAAGACACAAGCAGATGGGACCTTTGCATAAGGTTTTTTGGAAGTGTGCACGCGCATATAATGAAACAGTCTTTTGGAAACAGCTCGAGAAGATGAAGACCATAACATTTGAAGCTTATGATGAAGTGAAGCGAAGTGTCGGTTCTAACTGGTCTAGGTATGAAAAAAAATTGTCTCTTATTTATCTCTGGTTTTGTCTTAGTATTTGTCTCTAGTTTTGGTTGGTTTGACTCTTGTTTTGTTCTTTGCAATTGTCACTCTAGTTTTAGTTGATCTAATCGGTTTATTATTTTCTCCTTTTGTAGAGCATTTTTTAATGATATCACAAAGTCGGCTGCGGTAGAAAATAATATCGGTGAATCATACAATGCTGTTTTGAAAGATACTCTAGAAAAACTAGTGGTTGCATTGCTAGAGGATATAATATCGGTGAATCATACAATGCTGTTTTGAAAGACGGCATATTATGGCTAGTAACCTAGTTAAGATCAAAGAGATGCAAAATGTTACAGGCCTTATCATACCCAAGGACGAGGCATTTATGAAGTGGATCATGGAAAAAATAAGTATGTGGTTCATGTTCGTGATCATGGAAAAAATCATTGATTTAGTATACAGTAAACCGATTAAACCTAGTGCTATGGGGTTTTAAATCTTGAACTTACGATTCATGGACATGCTCTCGAATTTTTAATTGGTGGGGAAATAAACATATAACTTCTGTTTCATGGGCATTTGGGCAGAGGTCAAAGATCGGGCTCTATCTAGCAAGATACGATAGTTCTTTCTCGGGGGGGGGGGGGGAGGGGGGAATAGACCCTTTTTCCTTAAAAACCATATGAACAAAAAAAATTTACCGATGGTGACGTGATTTTTTTAAATACACACGTCTTCTTCATTCCTTATAAAACTTGAGTTTCGTGTTACTTTTTTTTACTGTTTTCTCCAAAACTAAACAACAACGCACAAAGCAGAGCAAGATGTTGGATTAAGCTTAAAGGAAGCTTGAGAAAGAAGTAAACCGAGAAATGGTTAAAGCTCAAACCGAGTTATGGTTTAGAGTTTGAGATAGGTTCTAAAGATCTAGAGAATATTTAGGAGATATCTAAATATATATTCCTAATAGGATTAGGACTAGATCATCTCTTATATAAGGAGTTATCGAGGTGTGATAACACTTGTGAGTTTTGTGAGAGAGATTTGAGAGAACCAAAGAGAGCTTTAGTTTTTGAGTTGGTTTTCTAAAGCTAATAAAGAGAGTAGTTCTTTAACTTGTTTGTGTTCTTAACAAATCTAGCAAAACAAGACAAGAAACAGAGGAAAAGAAAAGCTCCGGTAAGAAGCAAGAAAATGGCAATTCGCGTTGTGGGACACGACTTGGTTTGCACTTTCTATTGCTTTATTGATTCACTCACTACAACGGAAGAGTCGATCCGGCTTGGTATTATAAATTTCTCGGAACCGGGCATTGCTTGCTCGAAGAGACGACATCACTTTGTTCGCAAGCGTCTACTGTGAATTTTCGAATACAATTTCTGTGTTCACAAGAAACCATGGAGATCAACGTGTTCTAACAATCAGGTATTCTGGCTTTAATCTTCCTGAAGAAATGTGTTCAAGATTTTACCCGACGAGCAGTCGCCTTCTCTGTCATCTCGCGAGCTCTGCTGCTGAGGTTGGGTATTTCAAACGCAAATTAACGATTTGTAAGTTTTTAGGATTATAATATTTGAGATAAAATTTGTAAAGACTTGTATGTTGTTAGTAAATAGTATAAGGATTTTTTGGCCAAAAGTGTACCAAAAATGTATATGTAGAGTTTTAAGCAATAAAAGACCTTGTACATTTATTTGTTTTCATTGATTGAGTATTATATGTCTGTTTTTAAAAGTTTGAATCACATTATATGCAGAAAAATATAATATTTTATTAACTATTTTTATTTTATATATAAAATCAAAATAAATTAGATATAAAAACAAATATAATGATAAAAAATTATATATTTATATTTAATGTCGATATAGAGATTTTAGAAAATTAACTTTTATCGAATATAGTTCAATAAAAAAAGATTTAATTAAAGATAAAAATTTAAAAAATAGTTAATTCTAGTATTTAATGCAAATTAAAGATTTATAAGTTTATAGGAATAAAACATTTGGTTGAAATAAAATTAATAAAAATTTATATATTATTAATAAATAATATAAGAATTTTTGGCTAAAAAATCTATCAAAAATATATATGTAAATATTTAATTTGGAAATATTTACAAATTACTACATCGCATGTTAAACAATCAATTCTTCATTAATATGATATTCACATTCCTATCAAAAAAAAAAAACAATCAATTCTTCTGACTGCACTATTTACGTGGGCCGACGACAACAGAGCCCAAATGAAAAAATAAATCTATTACCCAAAATCGTAAACCGAACCGATCGTCAAATCTCGAACCGGATTTTAGATAAACCAAATTGGACATCAACGCCGAATCATTCACCTTCTCCGATTCAAAATATTTCTCTTACTTACACTTTCTTCATCTTCTTCACATAAACCCTAAACCCCTTTTTCTCGCTCTCTTCCTGGTTTAAAATGTTCTCTCCATTGACGAAGAGAGCTAAGCAAAGCTCACGCAACGAAAAAACTCCACGCAATCGAGTCCCTCCGCCGGATTCTCCAGTAACTCCGGCAACTCAAAATCGGAACAATTTCATCTCAGATCGTCCCGCCACTGGAACTCCTGCTCCTTGGGCTCCTCGTTTATCGGTTCTAGCTAGGTATAGTATCCTCACTGTGATGAATTTTGCCTTTCATTTCTAAGTCATTCCATTTGGTGTATTGATTTATCTGTTCATGGTTGTTAGAGTTTCTCCTGGAAACAATGGTGACAAAGGAGTTGATTCAGATCAATTAAAGCCTGTATTCGTTGGAGAGTTTCCTCAATTGTTGCGCGATGAACAAAGTTATCCTGGTTAGTATTCTTTGCATTAGATTGAAGCAGTAGAGATGATTCAGAACGTATACTTAAGTTTTTGATTATTCGTCTTCTCCAGGTGATGCTTGTGTATCCGGTGGAATGGATAAAGAGACCTGTCTTTCTTGGTTTATTACTGGAAGTAAAGTTTTTGTATGGAGTCATTTGACGACTTTACCGTCGAGAAAATGTGTTGTTCTTGAACTTCCTGTTGTTGTTTTGGTTAATGAAGAGTCTGGTAGTGGTTTACAAGATGGGAAAAGTTGGTTGGTTAATGTTGTATCTTGGGATACTTCTGCTGGTGCAGCTACGAGGGCTTCTCGGTCTCGTAGTCCTGTTGGTGTTGTTATGTGTAATAGAAAAACTCGAGCTGTTGTGTATTGGTCAGACATATTTTCTGGTCAGGAAGCTGCACCTGTTATCAGTCTTGGATCTTCTGATGAAAGTGTTGTTTATAGTTCGCCTGTAGGCAGAAAAGGCTCGTCATTTAATTAAGCGACAAAGCAATGGGATTAGAAGCAGTAGAGCTGAAAATAGCGATCTCAATTCTTTGATTACTACTGCAGTAGCTGCAGCTGAGCGTCTTTGTATTGCTATTGCTTGCAGTTCTAACGGTGAGCTATGGCAATTTACCTGTAGCCCTACAGGCGTTAAAAGTAATCAAGTACAGTTGAACATTAGCTCTTCCTCTGTAAGTGAGGGGTATCCAAGGTCCTTGATTTGGCGGTTTTCGCAAGGATTGGCAAGAGAGTCGTGTTGGGAATTTCTTATGTTGACAGACTGTGACATACATTGTTTTACTATTGAGCCTTATCCTGATCTGACTGTTTCAGAAGTCTGGCAACATGAGATTGTTGGCACTGATGGTGATTCTGGTATCAAGAAAGATATAGCTAGTCAAAAGCAGATTTGGCCTCTAGATTTGCAGGTAGATGATCAGGGTAAAGTGATTACAGTTCTTGTTGCCACTATCTGCATGGACCGCGCCAGCAGTTCTAGCTATACACAATATTCGCTTTTAACCCTACAACATAAATCTGAGATGAGATTTGCAGATGGGAGAGAGGAAAAGGTTCTGGAGAAACAAGGTCCAATCCAAGTCATAATCCCAAAAGCAAGAGTAGAGGATAAAGACTTCTTATTCTCTATGAGACTCAGAGTTGGTGGTAGACCCCCAGGGTCAGCTATAATTCTTTCAGGTGATGGAACAGCCACAGTTTGCTACTGTCATGGAAGTTCTACCCGGCTCTATAAGTTTGATTTACCTTATGATGCTGGCAAGGTTTTGGATGCTTCAGTTCTTTCCTCCACTGATGAACATGAATATGGTGCATGGACTGTACTAACTGAGAAAGCAGGAGTGTGGGCAATACCAGAGAAAGCAGTTGTGCTTGGTGGAGTCGAACCTCCAGAGAGAAGTCTGTCACGCAAAAATAGCTCCAATGAGAGGTCTACACGAGATGAGACAAGGGTAACACCATATGGTGTTGATAGAACTGCCGGAAGGGAGAATTCTGACATACAGAATATTGAAGACAAAGGAAACCCTAAAATGGGTTTTACTCGTCAAACAGCCCGTGATGAGGAATCAGAAGCTTTGCTTGGCCAGCTCTTTGAGGGGTTTCTGTTATCTGGGAAAGTTGATGGATCCTTGGAGAAGCTTAGTCAGTCTGGTGCATTTGATAGAGATGGAGAGGCCAATGTTTTTGCTCGCAAAAGCAAATCTATAGTTGACACATTAGCTAAGCATTGGACAACAACTAGAGGGGCTGAGATAGTAGCTATGACTGTTATATCTTCACAATTGGTTGAGAAACAACAGAAGCATGAGAATTTTCTACACTTTCTTGCTCTATCCAAATGCCATGAGGAGCTGTGTTCTAAACAGAGTACTCACTTTTATCTCTCACTTGTTTTTTCTTCCTACTGTAGCATGATTCTACTTCATTATTGCATACATGGTCAAAACCAGAATTTTTATGCTTGAAGATGAATCTCTAATTCATAAGTAATTTCTCCCCCAACTGGATAGTAATTTATAAAAAGAACTTCGTGAATGGTTAAATTATTCTGGTTGGCATAAAAATTGACAACTGAGCTAATGCATCTCTTTTATGGCAGGACATTCTTTGCAAATAATTCTGGAAAATGGTGAAAAACTTGCTGCCATGATTCAACTCCGGGAACTGCAGAATATGATTAACCAAAACCGCTCAGCTAGATTTGGCTCGCCGCAAGCTGGCTCAGAGGATCAAGTTTCATGTGCCCTTTGGGATCTTATTCAATTTGTAGGGGAGAGAGCCCGGAGAAATACAGTTCTTTTGATGGACAGAGATAATGCTGAAGTTTTCTACAGCAAGGTATCTGAACTTGAGGAAGTGTTTTACTGTCTGAACAGGCAACTAGAATACATAATCAGAGCTGACCAACCACTAGGAACTCAACTGCAGAGAGCCTGCGAACTCTCAAATGCATGTGTTACAATTCTTCAGACTGCCTTAGATTACAAAAACGAGCATCAAATGTGGTATCCACCACTTGAAGGTTTAATACCTTGGCACTCTCAGACTGTTGTATGTAATGGACTGTGGTGCATTGCGTCCTTTATGCTTCATCTGTTAACTGAGGCATCTAGGATTGATATCTCTGCTAAATCAGACATATACACGCATCTCGAAGTGCTTACTGAAGTTTTACTTGAGGCTTGTGCCGGTTCTACCTTTGCAAAATTGGAGAGGGAAGAGGAGAACAAAGGTTTGCTTAATGAATACTGGACTCGGCGGGATACTATTTTTGACTCTCTTTATCGACAAGCGAAAGAGTTTATGGAAGCAGAAATCCAGGTTAGCACTTCTTTGCATGTGGTGCACTGCATATCATTTTTGTGTTCAATCACACCATGAATTGGTTTTATATATGTAGGGCATCAGAGAAAGAACTGAAGCGACAGATGAAGATATCTTCAGAAACCGTTGTTCAAATTTGATTTCCATTGCAAAGCGACATGCAGGCTATAAAATTATGTGGAAGATATGTTATGATCTTAATGATACAGGACTGCTCAGAAACTTAATGGTATGTTCTCAGGTTTCTTCTTACCCTGTTCCTCTAGTAATCTCAAACGTGTTAGATTTCTTCTGGTTGTTTTACTCTTGAGATTGCACAGCAGAGAATTTTTTGTATGATTTTGTGTGTGGCAGCTTTTGGACATCTTTCACCTTGTCATTACTTCTTTTCTACGTTCCTGCTTAGATAATACCCTTAATTCCTGTGCAGCACGAGGGTGTGGGACCACAAGGAGGGTTCAGTTACTTTGTTTTCCAGCAACTCTATGATATGAAACAGTTCTCTAAGCTTCTACGGCTTGGAGAAGAATTCCAGGACGAGCTATTGATATTTCTAAAGCGCCATTCTGATCTGGTGTGGCTTCATCAGGTGTTTCTTCATCAATTCTCATCTGCGTCTGACACTCTTCATACATTGGCTCTATCACAAGATGAAGAGTCTATGACAACTGTTGAAGAAAGAACGGGACCAGAACCTGAAGATGTACAACCAACATTCGCAGACCGCAAGCGGTTTCTGAACCTTTCAAAGATAGCCTATGTGGCAGGTATACTAGTTAATTATCTATGGGTGGTATAATTATTCCACATGTTATTGTTTCTTTGTCTTTCTTTCTGAAAATCATGATAATTTTCGCATTGCAGATAAGGATGCTGATTCCGAATCGAAAGTGAAGCGCATTGAAGCTGATCTCAACTTACTGAAGCTGCAGGTATATTCTCAGCTGTGTTAATATTTATCCTGTATACCCTGATGGTAAACTCAGCTACGTAAATACTCTCTATAACCGGTGTTACCGTGTTATATCTTGCAGGAAGAAATAACAAAAGCTTTGCCAAATGGAGAAGCTAGAAACCGGCTCTTCCGACCAGAGGAGCTCATTGAAACCTGTCTCAATATCCAGGGTCGATGGACAGCTATAAAGGCTTTCGAAGTATTTGCATGGACGAGCTCTTCGTTCCGTGAGAATCATAGGAGTCTTTTGGAAGAATGCTGGAGAAATGCTGCGGATCAAGACGACTGGGACAGGCATCATCAAGCCTCTACTAATGAAGGTTGGAGCGAGGAAGAAACATTACAGAATCTAAGGAACACGGCCCTTTTCCAGGCTTCCAAAAGGTGTTACGGACCAACCCGAGTCAACACTTTTGATGGTGACTTTGCACAAGTCCTTCCTCTGAGAAGAGAGAACCCTGAGGATTCAACTTCTTCTGTAGAGGACGTTTTGATGAGTCATAAAGATTTCGCTGAGGCAGGGAAATTAATGCTAACTGCAATCATGCTTGGTTGTGTAGAAGAAGAGGGTATTGTAGCAGAAGAGTTCTCATCTCCAATGGAGTAATTAAAATTTCTTTTTAAGTAACAGTGACAATGTAAATGAGTTTTAGTTGAAGATGATTGCATTGAACCTTGTTTTATGTTTATGAGTTACTTATTGAACTGAGAGTCTGAGATGTTTGTAAGATTTTGAGTTTACCTCTTTATGATGTATCGAATCTACCAAAATGAAACCTTGTTTTTTTCATAATTTTGTTTTCTTTATATAGACCCAAAAATTGAATAACCGAACCAAAAAAAAAGTTACGTAAAAACCAAGACTAACCACGGTATAAAATCAGAAAGTTTTCTCTCTTGTTAAGGTATCCACATCATCGTGTTAAACATCCAATTAAACAAAGTCAAGTCATTAGTCAATATTTTTTTTTGTTTTTTACATTAAAGTCTAATTACAATGTTTATTTAATTCATATTTATTTATATTAGTGTTAGTTATAATCTATAGAAATTTTAGTGAAACAAAAGAAAATTAAATCAAAGAAATGAAATTTTAGAAGAAGTGATATTATTATTAGTTTATTAGTAATAATAATATAATTTAACTTTTAAACATAAACAAAATTAAAAATTATCATACTTCACATTTGAAATGTGTTAATGAGTTTTAGTATGGGCATAAAATTGGAATGCATGGTAAAAACAATTTATTTAATTGTGTTTCTAAATGTTTTAAGAGAAAAATAAAATTTAAAGTAAAATATTAATTTGTAACAACACTATACTACAAAGAGATTTTCTTTATTATTAAATATTCACTTAAGAAAAAATTACTAAACTCAACTTAAATTTTAAAATTTAATTCAAAGACAATGAAAGAGTAACACTTTCTTGTGAAAGTATAGAAACAAATCATGAAAATTCAAAAATGATAAAATTTATCTTCTAAGAATTAATAATAAAACTGTTTAGCCCTTTTATTCTAGACTTTTTTTTTTTTTACCGTCTAAACAAACTTTATTAATATGAATTAGAGTATACATAATCAATCAATGAGATTGCAAATACAACCAATAATTTGTGTAACGAAAAAAGATGAAGCAAATTACGCGCCGCGTTCTTATTCAAATACTTTATCATCTTCGTCATCTCTGTCAACCTTGTGTGACTTTCTTGCTTGGGAATCATCTTTTTTTTCTACTGATGAAATACCGGTAACGCATTCGAAAATCATAGGCAGCGATCCATCTGTTACATCGCACACCTTTCAGATTGATCGAAACTCTCATAAAGAATGAGATTTTATTTGTCTTGGTTGTGCTTGAAATCCAATGTTGTTTATATGGTATAAACCCTCTGCTGTTTCTCCTCCATAGATAGTTGCTTATTATCATTACACATATATTTCCGAATTGTCTCTTTCTCCAAGGTGGTTTCCATGGAGGTTTTCTCCAAAGCAGATCTTGTCCCCAGAATTTGGGTAACGGTACGACAGTACGCCTTGAATTTGTGGGTCTTCCCATTGTGACAAATTGATTGGCTTCAAATGTTTGATTAACCACCATGAATTGTGCCAATAGTTGTGAAGACACCAAATCCTGACATCTCAATTTGTAATTGTAGATATGCGAGAAAAAAACTGCATCACATCGAATCATGGGTTCCGATGTGGAGATTGTTGCCGAAGAATAGAAAAGATTTCCCAAGAAAACTACATCACCGACAAAGAAAATAACAACCATCATCATAAAGGTGAAAAAGAATAGGATGAAGTAAATATATTTGAGAAGTATCTGATATAATTGAAAGTCTTCCATAATAATTATTGAAAACAGAAGCAAACTAGACTGATTAAACAAACTGGAACCACCGGCAAATGCCGGCAGCCCAGAAAAAGCAAAGAAGAAAAACTGTTTTGACGATCGCCTTTCGTGTCGCAAGAGAGAGAGGAAATTACTTTACGGTTCCCCTTTTATTCTAGACTTTTATTTTTTGAACTTACTACCTCTCCTAATTGGGCAACCAATAATGGAGTTATTTTTAATTAATATGTAATTAACAAAAATATAAAATAATAATAATAGTGGTTATATCATTCTTGAGTTGTATAACAAAATAAACAGAATGTGATATGTAAGTTGTTAACAAAAAAAATGATATGTAAACTATGTAACATATATCTCAAGTGGAACTACAACTCTATAACATAATATAGAAGGAAAAAAAATGTCTGAGAGTCATTTAAATCAAATGATTTTAATCCAAAAAGTTGGTGGAAACAACAACTTTAAAGTATATTATGTATTTTTTACAAGACGATGTAAATGTTGTATCAAAAGATTAACATCTGAAAATAACAAAAATACGGTAAACCAAATAGCGATTTAAAATCATAAAAAGCGATAAGGTAAAGATTGGTCTGAAATCACAATGCCACTATTATGAATGAAGATGAAGCCACCTTATTTAAATGTTGGATGTCTAAGTGTTTTGAAAAAAAAAACTTAATATTTTCATATAAATTTTTTAAGTACAGTTAAACATTTGATATTGCAATTATAACAAAAAAAAAAAGAATTCTCAAAAAAATATCAAATATACTTTTTTCCAAATGAAATACAATAGAGATATTAGTCAAATTTTCAACATTTATCTTCAACTGTTATGAATATAAAAATTTGACCTCTATAAAAACATAATATATAAATGGGGGAATGAAGATGAGGAAGTGGGGTGTAGGTTTTCAGTTGGGCTGATTAATATTGGGTATTGAGCTAATGAGGTTTTGTATGTTGGGCCAATCTTAATTTTGTAGTATGAGTATGATTCTCGACGTTGATGTGGCAAGTAGAAAGAATATCAAAAAATAATGTGGATGACTTGAGACGCGTCAATGGGCTTTTTTATTAGTAAGAGGTTGTATATACCAAAACAAAGTAAATTGGTCAATATTCTTTAACATGACTAAAAAAAATTGGTCAAACATTTACATTGTGTTTCCAAAATGTGAGATGCAAAGAAGTTAGAAAATAGCTATATATAATGAATTTACAGCTGAAACTATAGCATACAATTTTTAAAAGAAGAGAAAAAAATATAGTCAAAAGAGAAACAAAGCAAGATGAAGGTTGAAGTAATCTTTTTGGCTTCTTGTGTCCTTTTCTCTCTTATCCATGCCCACTTATCACATGGTAACAACAATACATTACATCTTAATTAGATGCATATATTTGTCCACCGGAAAAATACAATTTTGGTTGAGAAAAAAAAGTATGGATAATTACTAATACTCTATTTGCTTGTGACTTGTAAAACAAAAGAATCAAATGTTGCACCAACAGAAGAACCAATGAAGGAACCAGAGTATTGTCGTTGGACAAATGCGTTTAATGGAACATGCTCAGACAGAGGTAATCCACAAACAATGTGTTTCTTTGACTTCTTAGATGCACATACTGCAAGAGTGATGCCTAAAAATTGCGCTTGTAATGATCTGCCCGGTAACAAGCGTTATTGTGAATGTTCATTTGTTTGCAATAGTTAACACCTACAAGTATGTTATTATTTAAATAATTTTAGCATATATTTTAATTATACTTTAGAATTTTGCCTCCGATGATACCCTAGATCTCATATACTTGTGTTGAATGATTTCAAGTGGTATTTTTCCTGAGATTATTCATTCTATTGCTCTATTTTACTTTTAAGACCTTTAAGAAATTTCACGTTTTTTATGAGGTTAGTTCTCGCAACTAATCCGTTTTACTTCAAAATTTAATCCGTTTTACCTCAAAATTCAATACCGAGATTTAGCTATGCATGCAACTTAACAAAATCGCGAGAGATAACACATAAATTGACTATAATGTGTAGAACCTTGTAGCAAACATACAATTCCTTAAGAAATTCCAAATTACACGTTTTCTAAGTTTGTTAATTTAAGAAAATGATTTACATATATTTTTTGTTAAAGAAAATGATTTATATATTAGATAATAAATTATATGGTATTAGACCATCTCCAATGCCCCTCTATTTTAGAGGAAATATTGTTGATTTTGCTCCAATGTATGACTCTAAAATAGAGAAAAATATAGAGTAGTCTTCTTTTTTACACTATATATAGAGCAATATTTACATTTTTCCTCTATTTTAGAGGTAACTCTATTTTAAAGGAATACAATGGAGCAAAATCAACTATATTTCCTCTAAAATAGAGGAAAAAATAAAGTTGGGCAATGGAGATGCTCTTAGAAGATAGTGCGCTCACGATATTTATTTCTAGAAATGTTAGATTACTATAAACAATGAACTACATACACTATGGATCATTTCATAATAGCTCTTCAAACATAGCCGCAGACACAAGCAGTTTGTGTGTGTGACTCTCATTGTGTTGATAGAAGTTGTTGTGGCAGTGATTACAATTTTGGATGTTGTTACTTTTGGAATTGTGGTGGAGAATATTGTTGTGGTTGTGATTGAGAATGCGATTAAGTATGTAGTAGTGGCGGGTGGATGATAGATTGTTGATATCCCAAACTCACACTCTAAGAACAATAACAAGGAGATTGCATCAATCTCCTCTAGAGATCAGCATTGATCTCTCTTCAAGCACATTGCTTGGCCAAAGTTTCACAAAGAACTCTCACAACATCAAAGCATGAATCCAAAATGAGCTTGCTCTCGCCCTCTTATACTTTCTGAATCCTCAACAGCAACACCTCTAGTACTCTCCAAGTCTTTCTATCAGCAAAGCCTCTGTTTCGTCCCCGGTCTTTCTCTTTCTCATTGATGAGATCCATGTCACCACTTCTCTTGATAATAAGCTTGACCAAAGGTATCAGTGGAGCGATTGTAGTTGAGATGGCCAATTTTGTGGTTGCGGTTGCATTTGCGGTGGTGAATAGTTTTGGTATCCATCTGACTGGTGATACAGTGACTGCATTTAACCATTTCTGGTCCCAACATTTGCTTCCGGTTGAACAATCGGGTAGCATCCTAAATTTATAATAAATTGCCGAGGATTATAATAAATTGTCGAGGAACTTGCTCTACAAGAAATCTAAAAGTGAAGCTTAATGTTCCTTTCTCTTTGGATGAACCCGTGACACTCACACTCCGTGTCACCAAACTTATGCCATTATTATCATCACCACTGTTAGTTAACAGAAGAGACGGCTGATTTGATCCAAAGAGCTCTTTGATAGGGACTTTGACTACATCAATATCGTTATCTCCAAGAATCGTCCAAACTCCAATCAATATCACAACATATTGGGCCGAATCAAGCATTTGATATTGGACTTTCGATAACTTATATCAGGTCTTTGATTATGGACTTTATTAGGTTTAAGTTATATGTTTAGGGTTAAGGTACCCTAACTTAGTATATATATATGTATGTAGCTGTCTTACATCAATAATATGAACATATTCACTTAAAGTAAGTTAAGGTATATTAACCCTAAACACATAACTTAAACCTAAGAAAGCCTATAATCAAAGACCTGATATAAGTCTAATCGAATGTCCAATATCAAAGGCTTGATTCGGCCCAATACAACAAGAGTCAAACAACCCTCTCGAACTAACTTCTTGTCGAGATTAAACTTAACTTGAGTCCAAAAAAAAAGGCAGGATTAACAATTTTTTACAATCTCAGTGAAACGGGGATGTCCGGTTTAGTCCAATAGGATTTTTGGTTCTTTGTTTGTTGGTTTAATATGTTCAGACAGAACAAAACCGAGTTGGTCGAATTTAGTTATATACCAAAAGTCAAAACTGAATCACGAACACGTCACACCATTTCATCAACACCAAGGAAGTGAAAAACGGCAAGGCGTTTTACACTTGAAATCGTGTCAAAAGGAGTCGAAAAGGCAAATTCAAGCACAGTGGTGACACTTGGATTGATGGTGCGTTAGGGTTCATCTGCTACATGGGCGTGGAGGGTTTGATCTGCCGTGCTAATTAAACTCTATATTAATGAGTTATTCTTCTACTTTATTTAATTTTTTAATTGTTTATCGTATAGTCTTCTTCAGAAACCTTGAAAACCCCTAAACCTAACAATTGATGAGAAAATTTGAGTATTCCGGCGAGTATTAATGTATGGCTTAACTGGAAATTTTCTGAACTCTACCAAACGGATTTAGATTTCTGTAATGCAGATTAATTGTGTGAAGAATGGTTGGTAGAAAGAAGAAACAAAAAATATGTGACAAAGTGTCACATGAGGAAGTTAGGATAAGCCAGTTACCGGAACCTTTGATATCTGAAATACTATTTCACCTTTCTACTAAGGATACTGTCAAAACAAGTGTTTTGTCCACAATATGGAGACATCTTTGGCAATTTGCTCTTGAATTGGACTTAGTCCGTTACACATCTTCTAAAGATGGAGACATCTTTGTTGAAAGGTTCCTTAATTCCCACATAGAGTCATCGATACACAAAGTACGGTTAAGTTTTTACCGTCAAGATAGATGTGATATCTCGTCATGGATTAATGTTGCGGCTAGGCGTAGGATTCAGCATCTTGATGTTGAATATTTTTGATGTGGTGAGATACCCTCGTGTTTATAAACCTTTGAGACACTGGTACACTTATGACTCTGTGAGGTCACCTTGTGTAATGCTGACTTTGTTTCCTTACCTTGTCTAAAGATCATGCATTTACGATATATTAGATACCCCAACAAGACCACGTTGCAGAAACTTATCTCAGGCTCTCCACTTCTGAAAGATTTAACCATCCTCAGATCTTCGAATGATGATAAGACAAATGTTTTACAAGTGCGCTCTCGTACTCTAAAGAGAGTCTACATCGATGAGTCTAAAGTTGTGATTTATGCACCTCTACTCCAGTGTTTGAGGGCTAATGTCTCTTTACCAAAGAACTTTCAGATCATCAATTTGGGTTCCTCTGCCAAACTAGATATTGGTTTCTATAATAGCCATGCGACATACAATAACACGATTCCTGACATTCTCAGCGACATATCCAGGGTTAAGGAGCTAGTTATTAGTAATGATATTTGGAAGGTATACACCTCAAATTTTGTGCTGATATGTATATATATGAATATTGTTTTACAAAAGTTTCTCACCATAACATTCCCTTTTTACTTGTTTACTTCTAATCTTTTAATACTCAAAATCAGAACCGATGCATCAGTTTCGTTACCTATCCAGCTTGGATGCTAAATTTTCTGGAACTGATATGAAAATATTGCCAACCCTTCTTGAAAGCTGCCCAAAACTAGAATCTCTCATATTGATAATGAATGACTTTAAGCCTCTAATTTATGCATATTGTTTGTGAAAATCTTTTATGTATATTTCTCTATGCAATTTGTTTTCTTCTGTTTTTGCAGAAATTGGTTAAGTAGTATTGCATTCGTGGTAAGAAGAAGAAAGAACCAAAGGTGATGTTTTCTAAAGTGCCTCAATGTTTGGTATCATCGCACAAGTTTGTGGAATGGACACGTGCGCTCTCAGGGTATGCAGGAGAAATGGAGCTACTAAGATACTTCTTGAAGAATTCAAAAATTTTGAAGAAATTTAGGCTTCATACTTACTCTACCAAAAAAGCCAAGTGTGCCTTCCTTCAAAAAGTCCTTACGATGCCAATATGCTCTAGCACATGTCAAATCCATTGTTCTTTCATTCCTACAAAGAAATATGGTTGAACATTTCGTTTTCTTTTTTTTGGTCAAGGTTGATCTTTTGGTCGTTAAATTAGTTGATACTAGGAGACTATATTAGGCTTTGAGCCACAAGCTAATATTGCACTTAAGTCTTTCTTATGTTACTTGGTGATTGCTACTGCTCATGTAATAATCATTACCAACTTTGTCTTGAATTTGGATGGATATATCCACAAGTTGTCCAAGCAATAGTTAGGTCTTTATGGTAGGCTCTTTTGCCAGCTGTTGGCTACTAAAGAATTGTCAAATTTGCAGGATATCTCCACAAATAGTTCAAGCACTAATTCTTTCGATGGAGTTCTCTATAATTAGAGTTACTTTAACCTCAAGATATATCACAATAATGAAACTATTTAGGAAAAATTCGGCAATTGTCAAGACTCAAGAGACTCACTATGTAAATGTATCTTCTTCATTTTTTGGTCCACTATAACATCACTGTTATTACGTCTCCATGTAATCAAAAATGTTTGAGAGTCTTGCAAAAGGTATATATGTTTATGCTTCTCATAGTACTAGTAGATGATTATGACCATAACAGATGATATGTATAAACATGCTTCATTATTTTTAGTGATGATAAAATTTGGCCAAAAAGGTGAATCCGATGTAAAAAAAAATAAAAAAAAAATTGTACTACTGAAGCTGAAGTTAACAAGTTCAAATTTGGATGTTTTGAGTCATTTTTTCTTTTGCTAACAACTTCAATTAATAAAGCTGAAATGAGCTAATGTTGAGAAAGTGAGAAGAGTTGTTTACTTAAGTAATATATTGCGGTTGAATACAAACTATTTGAGACAAATTTGTTTTAATTCATATTACAACATAACAAATAACATACATTATCTTCCAAATTAGATATATTTTTGGACTGTTGTTATTTTGTATGTGTAAAATATTTGACAAATTTTTTTTTTAATAGTAAATTAGTTATAGAAAAAATAGTAAACCATGGCAATGTAAACTTACTATACATGAGAGAGAGGCGATTCTATTGGCGTTCATAGCTTCGCGTCTCTTCATCTCTTCTGAGAGCGGTTGTCGCCGGTTGCCGGCAGTTTTTTCAGGGAATGGAAACTGTAATTCAGTTGTAATCTCAATAACTGATTTCAATACAAACCTATATAAACCCTGCGATGGTCTCTGTTCTACTCGGGTTGATCAGAGTGAAGTTTTCCTTTTTCCTTTGTTCATTTTAATAATGATGGACAATATCCGACGACAACTGCAAGAAATTGTACTAGGAATTGAAGAGGAAGCGATCAATCTCCCAATTGAATTGTGTGAAGAGGCGATATCTGAGACACAGTTCAGTCTCATTGTCAAGCCCGTCAATCCTCGGAAGCAGAATCTCCGTGCATTGCTTAATGCGTTGCCTCGCCTTTGGGGAGTAGGTGATGAAGTTTCTGGTCGAATCCTGGAAAATATGAAAATCCAATTCTTATTTCGATCAGAGGAATCGATGGGCTCTGTTCTCCGGAGAGGACCGTGGTCTTTCAATGAATGGATGTGTGTTACACAACGTTGGAATCCAAATCATACAGACCAAGACCTTAAGCGGATTCCGTTCTGGATTCAAATCAGGGGAATACCCCTCCACTTCCTCACGCTCAGAATGATCACATCCATAGGAGGAAGAATGGGCCATTTCCTTGAGACTGATTTTGGTGGTGATGGGGCCGTTCTGGTTGATTACGTTTGTGTTCGCATTTTATGGAACATCGATGACCCTTTGAGATTTCAACGCTTGTTCCAATTTGGTGATGAGGCGTGCGTATTAAAGTTTCGTTATGAGAAACTCAGGAATTTCTGTTCAGTATGTGGGATGATAGGTCACGAAGCATCAAAGTGCCCAACAACTAACAATATTCCACCGCCGCCACCAGCAGATGATGATGATGATGATGAGGGTCCAGACTATAATCCAGAGGCACCTGCTGCGAGTTCACCAGAGGAATCAAGACCCGCTGATAAACATGTCATGGATAGTGGGAAAAATGATGAATCCCCTGCGTCTAAGAAGAGGAAGGTCGAGCCTGAGGCATCTTCTTCTTCTGCGGGGAATTTTCAAGTTTTTCCACTTGTGTGTTGTGACATGAAACATGGGTATGCTACAGAGGAGACAGAACATCAAGTCATCAAACGCGAATGTCGTCAATCTGAAGCAGTCGAAGTCCGCAACTGTTTTTTGGTACCAGAGAACGCTTTCACACAAGGAAACAACAGTGGGAGATACGCTCCAACTACCCCAACAAACAACGGTGATGGTACGGTGGGCAATAAGCCACCGGAGCCGCAATGAATACATCCTTTTGGAACTGCCGGATATTAAACGGTCCCTGGTAGTTCGACGCCTCAAGGGAATTAAGGCAACTTATTCCCCGGACTTACTCTTTTTGGTCGAAACAAAGAACTCCGATGATGTCGTCCGTGATGTTGCAGCTCAAGTGGGATATGACTATGTGAAGTGTGTGTTACCGTTGGGAATTGGTGGTGGTCTAGCTTTGTTATGGAAAAAATCTGTTTCTGTATGTTTTAATGATGTTGATCCAAGACTCATAGATTGTAAGATAAGTAATAAAGATATATCTTTCTACTTTTCTTGTGTTTATGGGCATCCAATTCGGCAACTTAGACATGTCTTATGGGAACGACTTCAACGCATAGCAATTAAAAGAGATGGGCCATGGTTAATGTGTGGAGATTTTAATGAAGTGCTCAATGCTAATGAGAAAAGAGGTGGTAGACCGAGAGAACCTTGGAGTCTAGTCGATTTCAGAAACATGACTCAAGTTTGCAGAGTGTCTGATTTACCTTATCAAGGGAACAATATGACTTGGGTTGGGAAACGAAGAACACATACAGTTGAAAGTTGGTTAGATAAAGCGATGGCAAATGACCAATGGTGAGCACAATTTCCGGCCTCTCAGGTTGAATATTTGGAGATGATTGAATCTGATCATCGACCAGCCATCATCAAGATTAAGAGAACAACGGAAAAAGGTTTCAAAATGTTTCAGTTCGATACGAGACTTTGTAAAATACCGGAATTTGAAGATGTGATAAAACAGAGTTGGAATCGATTTGGGGAAATTGAAGACATGACAGTGCAGGAACGGATTATTTGTTGCAGGAGAGAGATCTCAGCCTGGAAATGCAACAATAACACAAATTCTGCACTGCGAATTAAGGAGCTATCCACAACCATTGATGCAGCCCACTCCGATCAAACTTCAACTCTTCAACAAATTCATGGTCTCAGACGAGAGTTAATTCAAGCTTATCGAGATGAAGAAAGTTTTTGGAAAATTAAGAGCAGGAATATGTGGTTAAATGAAGGAGATGGGAACACATGATTTTTCCATGCTACAATAAAAAACAGAATAGCACGATATCGATTAACCTCAATATTGGATGCTTCAGGGATGGAAGTTTTCGGAAATCAGGCTATTGCAACGGAGGCTACACACTACTTTTCGGGTCTGTTTACAAGCAATATGCAAACGGACCCAGTGCCTACACTACGAAACATTCAAAAAGTGGTTATGGGAGAGATGAATGCTCTTTTGACAGCGGGTGTTACGATAGAGGAAATCAAAGAGGCTGTATTTTCCATAGGGGGCACTCGAGCACCAGGGCCAGATGGTTTCAATGCAGCTTTCTATCAACGGTACTGGGAGATTGTGGGGCCAACAATTATCCTAGAAGTCGAAAATTTCTTTGTCAATGGGGTCATGCCTACCCGCTGGAATCATACAAATCTCTGCTTGATCCCAAAGATCACACAACCAAAACTGATGCAGGATTTCAGACCGATCAGCCTCTGCAATGTGACTTATAAGATCATTTCCAAGATCCTCGTTAAAAGATTAAAAGAGGTATTCTCTTCAGTTGTTTCCGAGAATCAAGCGGCTTTCATTCCAGGAAGAATCATCACAGATAATGTGCTCATTGCACATGAGGTGCTACATTCTCTGCGGGTTCGGAAAAGATGCGCAAATTCCTATATGTCAGTTAAAACGGACATTAGTAAAGCATATGACCGCATTGAATGGCGTTTCTTAGAAGAAGTGTTGCGGAAGAAAGGATTTGCTCATCAATGGATAACTTGGGTAATGGAATGCATCAGATCAGTCTCCTTCTCGGTTCTAATTAATGGCAGCCCATATGAAAATTTCCAATTAAGTCGCGGTTTACGACAAGGAGACCCTTTGTCCCCATATCTTTTTATTTTGTGTTCAGATGTGTTGAGTTCCTTAATGACACAAGCAAATGCGGAGAAAAAGATTCAAGGCATACAGGTGAGCAATGGAGGACCCATGATCTCGCACCTCCTCTTTGCTGATGACTCTTTGTTTTTCCTCAAAGCAGATCAGAAAAATAGCTTAAATCTCCTAAGTATCTTTAAGGAGTATGAAGCCGCTTCCGGTCAGAAGATTAACTTAGAGAAATCTTCTATAACTTTTGGCAATAAAGTTTTCCAGCATACTAGAAATAGTATAATGAGTACTTTATAAATACCAAATATTGGAGGGGGAGGTAAATACCTGGGTCTACCGGAGCAATTTGGGAGAAAGAAAAAAGAAATGCTTGACTACATAAAGGAAAGAATACAACAGAAGATCGAGGGCTGGCAAACAAAGTTCCTATCAACGGCAGGCAAAGAAACACTCATCAAAGTTGTTGCCTACGCAATGCCGGTTTACTCTATGAACTGTTTTCAACTACCGATTGAACTGTGTTCAGAAATAGACAGGATGTTGGCGAGATTCTAGTGGGGCTCAACTAACGAGAAGCGCAAAATATCGTGGGTAGCTTGGCGCAAATTAGTTACATCCAAGACAAGCGGCGGGCTAGGTTTTAGAGATCTACATTTGTTCAACCAAGCATTGCTTGCGAATCAAGCTTGGAAACTACTTCAACGATCGCAAAATTTACTATTCAGAGTACTAAAAGGTAGATGCTTTCGTGACGGAACTTTTTTCTCTACTAACCGTGGGACACAACCTTCTTATGGCTGGAATTCTTTCCGATTCGGGAGAGAACTATTGGCCAGCAACGTCCAAATTAGCATTGGTGATGGGCAAACTGCTAGTTTATCTGATAAATGGCTCCCAACCATACCTCCGCGGGCTCCACTACTGCGCGATGAAACTTATGCAGAGGCGGAGGTCAAGACCCTCATCGATACAACCACCTATCAATGGGATGAGCAGCAAGTTACTAAGATGATACAACCAGAGGACCACCACCTAATTTATAAGATCTATCTTCCCCAGAGACCTACTCCTGATTCATATATCTGGAGTAAATCCAAAAACGGTCAATACTCAGTGAAATCGGGATATTGGACAGCAATCAACCTTCAAGAGGATGAAGAGACACCGAGACCTCCTTTGGCAGATTTTCCAGATATCGCCAAGAACGTATGGAAGCTAGACATCGTTCTGAAGTTAAAACACTTTCTTTGGAGGATTGGTTCAAGAGCGATTGGGGTTGCAGAAAATTTACGTTTTCGACATATAAATGTAAACCCATATTGCTCACGATGTTGTACGGAAGCAGAGACAAGTGATCATACCTTTTTCTCTTGCAAGGAAATACAAGCAGTTTGGAAAGCAAGTGGTATTCCAACGAACTATCTCGGGGATCCCAACAAGTCACTAGAAGATAAGCTACAACACCTCATGCAACTACATAACGATACATCGGTTGATCGTCTCACCCGGCATTTTGGTTGATGTGGAGAATATGGAAAGGACGTAACAATCTACTTTTCAATCATAAGATGACCACCCCTTTGGAGATATTCGAGCAAGCTCTCGTTGATACTAAGAATGGCTTGACAATAAACCAAACTTTGTTTCCCCACCAGGCCCTCCTACTCAAATGATTAATCGTCAACAAAAATGGAGTACCCCACCGAGAGGCTGGGTAAAGTGCAATTACGATGCGTCTCATCAGTTCAATGATCGTTGCTCAGGACTAGGGTGGATAATTCGTAACTCCGATGGTGTATGTTTGGACTGTGGACAGGGCAAATTTCAGGGTCGAATCTCAGCAGAAGAAGCAGAGTGCTCGGCACTTCTATGAGCGCTACAATCTACATGGGCCCTAGGTTATCGTCACGTAGTGTTTGAGGGTGACAATTGCAACATAACCCGGCTTCTGAATAACAATGAATCTACTCCTCGACTACAGCACTACCTACAAACAATTTGGGATTGGCAAAGAGCTTTTACACAGGTCGTCTTCAGTTGTAAACCTCGCCAACAAAATAGATGTGCCGATAGACTAGCTAAACGAGCAGTTGGGTCTTCAATTTTTTGGGAATTGTATCATTCATGTCCGTTCTTCCTTGCATCTCTTGTACACAACGATATCAACTTTTGAAAGTAATAAAGTTATTAGAAGGAAAAAAAAAAAAAAATAGTAAACCATGGTAAGGTAAAATGCTATAGAAAATTATGGTCTTATATGTGTAAAATGATGAAAAGAAACTTTTAAATAAAAACTTAATAAACCATGGAAATATATTTACCCAGATTGAATGGGCCATGTTGGATTGTTGGGCTTTTGTCTAATAAAATTTTTCTATACACAAACCTCTTACCTATTAACTTTTCGTAATCACTCGGTTCCGACAAGTGATCGCTAATTCCCAGCAAGAGTTTCCACTCAGACCATTTCTGTCAGCGTAATTTTCCGATATATACAATTCCGGAAAGTGATTGCATTCTTTTCGAGCAAGGTTCTTCTTCTTCGTCTTCTAACATGACCATTTTTTTTCTTTGTATAATTGATTTCAAAAGAACTTAAAATCTGTAACCCTCACTAGTAAAATATTAAAGAAAGATTAAAGTCCCTATTATTTTTTTGTCAAAGATTAATCTGTTTGTATTAAGAACTTTGTAGCTTCTACAAGCCTTTTCATATATTGAAAACTAGGAATCTCATGCGTTGCGTGAATTTAAATAAATATAATAAACTAAGTAATATTTTAACTAAATATGAAGTAACTGAATTATTTTATTTTTATTTTTTTGATTTATGTTATTTATTTATTCAAGATACACTACATAAGAATTCGGAAAAATAATATTGATTTTCAAATTTTACGAAAAAGCAATGATGATATTTTTCTATATCATGGTATGATATGATGCATTTTTCTTCAATAAACTTATATTGTTTGTTTTTTTGAATTCAAATGGATTAAAATTATATATATGACGATCGTGTAAAAATTTCACATTTAATGAACAAAAAAGAAAATAATTATAAGAAAAAGTTTTTTATTTATTTATTTGGGTTCATTTTCATTGAAATTTCACTAACACCATTTTTCAAATATTTAAAGAAGTAAAGGTCTAAAACATTAATGTATGATGATTATTTAAATAATAAATCAAAACCTATAGAGGAAAATCCCTAAAATACAAATTGATAAATAAGTTTTTTTTTTAGAGGACCATACCTTTTGGAAAGTTCACAAAATACCACAAATAAAGAGTTTTTTAAAAGTAAAATTTATTTATGGCTGACTTTAAAAATACAATCACATTGATGGTCATTATGATACATTGTTTCTTTAGACATTCAAATAAAAATAAAAATATATTTTTTTTATGAAATTTTGATAATGAAAATGATATCAGATAATTAAATGAAAGATTTTTTTACTCTAAATTGTGGCTTGTAATTAGTATAACATATATACATATGTTTTACTGCATCATCATATGTTTGCTTCTTAGAGACTTGAATCCAAAAAATAAATTCTCAATTAATAACTATATTAATGTGATAATTAATTTATTTTCATTTAAAATATTAGGTATTGCATATTATATTAATAAGCTAAGTTATGGTGTATTGATGCTTGTTTGTTTTCCAATCAAAAATATACTTTTTGAACAGTTTTCAGTTTTCACACACACACACACACACATAAAAAGACATTTTAAGTGATGATTTATTGTTTACATTGCTAATTGTATTGATAAGATAAGTTATGGTCAATTCACTATTCATTATTTACATGCATGGATATATATGATTTTAAATGTGTAATATAGAAAAATTAATGTCTTTATGTATGTTATTTTTATGAATGGGAAATCCTTATATATCTTATATATAGTTTAAAAATTTAGTTGTTGTAAGTTTTTAAATTTAATGAAAATAAAACAAAAGAAAAATAGAAAAAAATATGTATAATTTAATATTAAAGAAAACCATTTAAAAAGTAGGTAAAAAAACTAAAGCTATACTAATGTTTATTGTTTTAACAAGCATAACTGGTTTTTCTTCAATTATTCGCCTTAGAAACCGTTTTGGGGAAATCAAAAGCAAAACATGAATCTAATATTGTTTCAACTACAACCGAGTATGTAACGTAATCCACCAATAAAGAATATTAAATAAATTAACAAAATGATCTAAATTACAAATAAGTTCATACACATTATGACCCAAACAATGATGTTGTGAACATATATTCGATATCGAATATAAAAGAACATAATTAAGACTAAAATGTGTAAGAAATTTAAAACAAAAAATGAAAGAATTGACCTAAATCGTAGGGCTTTGAAGACTCATATCCTGAACTTATTCATCACCTAGACAACCTACTTCTTTTTTTTACAGCCAACTCTTCCCCTTCATACCAACGCAATATCTTACTCATCATCGTGTAATATGGTCATATATTCACTACTCCCAACACTGCAACACATGGTATCTAATAGGCTATAAGCAGTTTGAAAACCATGTGGATGAAAAACCTTTCAACCACAAAATAAAATAACCAAAGGTGATATAAACATCAAATTTAATTGTAAATATACATTCAAAATCAAAAATAAAACAATTTGTGTAGTATGATGTGACATAAGTAAAATGTTTACTATTTACTATTTATAATAGAAGAAGGTGGAGTAATTAATTTTGTAAATTAAACATGCTTGTACACACTAATTTAGAGTAAATGCAATTACCAAAATTAAGGATTTAAAGGGTTTTAGTCATTTATATGCATCATAGTTGGGTAATACAAACCAAATTGAACAATAGAAACGTCCACTAATTTATTATTGATAATTAATAGCATAAGTTTCAACTGAGCCAAAAAGTAAAAAGTAAAACGGTTATTAAATAAAAGTATTGGACATCAATCTTATAATGTGTATGTTTAAATGATGAATTTTGTAGTCAAATAAGTTTCGTATATCTTTATTTTTTTCTTTTAATTATATTAAGAAAATAAAGATCTAAATAATAAAAAATGTATCAAAATAATGAAAATATTTTTGCCCAAAAAAATAATAATGAAAAATATAATTGTGTAAATTGTCTTTGTTAAAGTCAATGCATTTAAATTTATTAATTGTTATAAATAAATAGATTGGACTAAAATTTAAAAAGTGACAAATGTCGAAAGAATTATTTTGTAATCACACAGCTTTATATATTTTATTTTTTGCTTTAAATAATATTAGCAAAATAAATATCTATATAATGAAAAATGTTTTGCCCAAAAACTAAGAATAATGTATACGATGTAAATTGTCTTATTAAAATCAATGCATTTAAATTTATTAATTGCGATAATAAATAGATTGGACTAAAAATTTTAAAATGACAAATGTCGAAAGAATAGAATGCCAAGTAACCATTTATCAGAGATAATTTTGGAGAAACCTTACTTTATTATATAAGATAAGATTCACATATTTAGCAAAAAGAAAGAAAGAAGAAAAAAGTAAACACAATACAAGATATTGAGATATCATCATCACAAAGAATCCAATTAAAAATCAGTGTCACTTATTACAAACCACAAGATCTTCAACTGCCAGATGGCACCACCACAGCCACTACCAATCTTCTATTAGGACCAAGGAAATCTTCGAAATCTCGATTAAACTCTCTCAACCAATCAGAATTCACTGACATGTACATTTGATAACCCTCTAACATGAACGCCTTCTCTGTTATAAAACCATATTGGTTTCACCATCTCATCCATAACTCACACTCTCTCTTATCTCCTTTCCTTTCATTGTAGTTAACGAAAAGATTACGATAATGGCAACATCAGCTATCCAGCAATCCTCCTTCGCCGGCCAAACGGCTCTCAAGCCCTCCAACGAACTCCTCCGCAAGGTTGGTGTATCCGGTGGTGGCCGTGTGACCATGCGTCGTACCGTCAAGTCTACTCCTCAAAGCATCTGGTACCAAATCCACTCTCTCTGGCTCTTACCTAACCTATCATTAACTTTTCAGATATGTCTAATCACCAAATTCATCTTGTAACAGGTACGGACCAGACCGTCCCAAGTACTTAGGACCATTCTCGGAGAATACACCGTCCTACCTAACCGGAGAATACCCCGGAGACTACGGCTGGGACACCGCTGGACTCTCGGCTGACCCGGAGACATTCGCTAAGAACCGTGAGCTTGAAGTAATCCACAGCAGATGGGCTATGTTGGGTGCTCTCGGATGCACATTCCCTGAGATTCTCTCCAAGAACGGTGTTAAATTCGGAGAAGCCGTGTGGTTCAAGGCAGGTTCTCAGATTTTCTCAGAAGGAGGTCTTGATTACCTCGGAAACCCTAACTTGATCCACGCGCAAAGCATCTTAGCCATCTGGGCTGTTCAAGTTGTGCTCATGGGGTTCATTGAAGGCTACAGAATCGGAGGTGGACCTCTCGGAGAAGGGCTTGACCCGCTTTACCCCGGAGGTGCGTTCGACCCATTGAACTTGGCTGAGGATCCAGAGGCTTTCTCTGAGCTGAAGGTGAAGGAGCTTAAGAACGGTCGTCTTGCCATGTTCTCTATGTTTGGATTCTTTGTCCAAGCCATTGTTACTGGTAAAGGTCCCATTGAGAACTTATTTGATCATTTGGCTGATCCTGTGGCTAACAACGCCTGGTCTTACGCTACTAACTTTGTCCCCGGAAATTAATTATCTTATGTATTTGCTTCATAATCTCTCTGCTTTGTAAAGTCGTGAATGTACTTATTGGTGTTTTATGTGAGTTTGGTACTTAATGATTTTTATTTTGTGGGTACTTTTTTTTGAATCGTGATGAAAGATTTTGTTTCACAGATGCAGGTGAGTTTGTTTTGGCACCAGAAAAAACCTTTAATGAACCACACCACCCTGTTATGTTCTCTGTTATTATCCGTAAAAGTAGGCCTGGACACGGAACGGATATTCGAAAAAATTATGATATTTGTTATTCGATTCGTTTTAACCGAATACTTGATTTTGTAATTTGCTTTGGTTCGAAAATTTTCGGATATCTGGATTTTTTTGTGATATTTGGGGATATCCGCTTTGATAAATATAAATATTAAAAAAAATTGTAAACTATATAATCATATCAGATATTCAAAGTTTTTATGTAACATCCTTTCAAAACAAGTTCCAAATACCACACATAACTATTGTTGTTATCACCAGTCAACTAAATGTTATCAAACTAATTCTAAAAACTAAAACCCGATAGTTTAAGATGTCATTGATCAAAACATAACATGAAAGAAAAATGACCAAACAAGTATCTTAACATAAAAACAGAAAGTAACGACAATACACAAACTATTTATGATATATATATATATAAATATAACTATATATTCTAATATATATCAAAATATAAGGATCGAAGCGGATATTTGGTTTTTAAAAAAACAAAATTTGTTATTTGCTTCGGTTTTTACGAATAATACATTTTCCTATTTGCTTTGGTCCAAAATCTTACGGATATTCGGATTTTTCGAATCAAATCAAATCGAATACCAACTCGAAGCGGATCGAACGAATATTTTGCCCAGTCCTAGGAGTCTTCATAGAAGGAATAATAATGGAAAGAAATCTTCCACTTTGGGAGAAAGATTTAAATTTTCGCGCAATCTTTATCTTCCCTGGTCAGGTTGAGAATATCATGTTTAGTTCTCTACGTGTGATATCTACGAGATCTTCATCAGCGTCCTACTTAGATTCCTCATTCATCTCACGCACACGTTGAAGAGAAACCTTATATTCTATTTTTTTTGAAAAAATATATAAAGTCAATGGTATTTCTGTGAATTCTTCGAAGAACTTGTGAACTTTGTGGTCCCTCTCGATACTTCTTTCGATCTTGTGATCTCTCTTTCTTCTTAATCACGCAAGTCGCAAAAAACAAAAAGGTTCGACTATGTTCTTTTCCTTGTCGCCAGCGACAACTTGCAACGACTAAAAATAACATTGTATCTTCTTTAATTATGTCGATGGGTTGTGGTGAAAAGAGAATTTCTTTTCTAAATTTTATGTCGCTGATTCGCTGAAGGTGATGCTGGTCGCTGAAATTTCCGGCGATCAATAATACCAACGCGGCGACTGAAAAATCATTAATTGATCACCGTCTTTAACCTGTTACTTGTCGCTCGTTTCAAATTTAATTAAAAGTAAAGTTGTTTTTGAGTCGCTAACATGAGTCGCTAACATGAGTCGCTAGCGTCAAACAAACATCATTAAGATGAATTATCGAAATGGATTTTTTGGATAGATCATTTGGATGAACCATCTCAATGAAGATGAAAACTGATGTTTGTTTTTCATAGATCATCTAAATGATTTAGTTGAATGATTTTTTCTAAACTCATCCAAAGAATGAAGAAAATCTGACTGAGTTTGATCGGTTCATTCTGCTGAAGCTGATTCAGCCAAAATTGTAAAATGTCAATAATACCCTTATCTAATATATGGAATTACACCAAAAACTACATCTCTTCTTCAGCTTCTCCTCGACACAAAGCAGAGAAAACAAGGTTCATCGCCGTCGAGGTCAATTTGGTTTTGTCATATTTGGTTTTGTAACATTTTTTTGTCATTTGATCCATCATATTTGGTTTTGTAACATTTTTTCTATGAAAAACCATTGCTAAGATTTTTGTAAAGAAAAATTGGATTAAGGTCCACGTTAACGTCGTAGATATACGAACACAATAAAAAAATCAAAAAGAAAATAAAATCTATACTATTAAGAGAGAATGAGGGGCAGAAAAATTACAAGCCACATAAGCCGTTTTTAAATTTCACGTTATAGGAAAAAAAAAAGACGAATTAAGGGTAAAAAGGTCAATTTCCTCCTGCGTTTGAGCCGACCCAAGCCGTCCGTGAATCCGACCCTGAACAGAAACACGCGGATCTTCATTTAGACGTAATGGGCCTCTTTTTTTCTTCTTCACGCGTCATTTGGCCCATTAACACGTGAAATCTCGCCTCAAAAAATCACAGAGAAGATCTTGATTTTCCCTCTTCTCTAATATATTCTCTGAAGAACTACAATATTCTCCAAATCCCAACTAATAAGTTGAATTTCCCAAATCCGTAAGAGATATAATATTCTCTGATTGATATCTTAAATGGATATTACCTACAACTCGACGAATCCAACTGGTCTCTTCAAGATCCTGCCAAGTTCAATATTTTGCCGCTTCTCCTAGATATTCAATATTGCGAAAATATATTCTGCGATCACAACCAAACATGTATTATTCCTATATTCGATTACGATAGATATTGAGTTGTGATTTCCATTACCATAAATTTCGGGTGTGGTTTAGGGCTTCAACTGTAATTAATTTAGTATAAATATTGAATCAATAGCATCAAATCTAAACCAACTCGGATTACTTTTCGTCGTAGTCTACATAGGATCAATGAGTTTACCTTTAGGCTTAACGTATCTTAGTGATGTCAAGCCTTTCAAAACGAATTGGCGTGTGCGAGTCAAGATTCTTCATCTGTGGAGGCAAACCAAAGATAATGTAGAAACGTTAGATGTCATCATATGTGATGAAAATGTATGCTTGAGTGCTATTGATTATATATATGAATCTATATTAATTCAAGAAGTTTCATTACAACATATGCTAATGTTTCTCCTTATTTCTTTCGTTTGATATAGGGATCTAAGATGCAGGTCACTCTTAGAAAGCATTATATTGGCAAGTTTCACAGGTCATTGAAGGTCGGTGATTGGAAGATCATTGATAACTTCAATTTGAGTCCTTCCACTGGCAAGTACAAGATATCGAGTTTGAGCTATCCCATGGGCTTTAAGCACAACACTGAAGTGAGTAAATGTGATTCTGTATCGGATAGTGTTTTTCTTGATCTTGCGGACTTTGAAGGGATTAAGACCGAGAGTTATGATGAGAATGTTCTAATTGGTTAGTATTTTCTAAATTCCCTATCATGTTTTAACTCAAATTCTATCTTTTGTTATGTATTTTAATAGTAACAGAGTAATCTTTACAATGGCAGACATATTAGGTCAAGTGGTCAGTGTTGGTAAAGTTGATGAGATTGTTGCTCAAAACAAACCAAACAAAAAACTTGAGTTTCAAATAAGAGATGTCAGGCAAGTCTTCAGAGTTCGTGTTCAATAATTTTGCAATATAGCAGTTATTTGTTCAGTTGAAGTAATATTGTTCATGTTTTCTATATTGAAGCAATGAGCTTTTGTCTTGCACTTTGTGGGGTGTGTTTGCTGAGAAAGTATTCAGTGCTTTAAAAAGTGTTAAGCATGACCAGAAGACAGTTGTCCTTATACGCTATGCTAAAATCAATAACTTCAAAAGTATCCACTCTTCCCTTAAATATGTCTAAAGTATCATAATTGATGTATATTTGCATGTCTAACATATATTGTCTAATTCTGTGAACTAGGTGAGATTAGTATTACAAGTGCTTTTGATGTTTCGGATGTCATCATCCATCCGGTTCATGTTCCTGAGGTGGATCTGTTCGTCAAATCGTGAGTGTTTATTTAAATTATGACTTATATTGTTCTGCTTAACTTCACAAACA
Organism: Arabidopsis thaliana; assembly: GCF_000001735.4. Taxonomy (NCBI): domain Eukaryota; kingdom Viridiplantae; phylum Streptophyta; class Magnoliopsida; order Brassicales; family Brassicaceae; genus Arabidopsis; species Arabidopsis thaliana. Next base: position 1,819,548 of record NC_003071.7, on the reverse strand, counting down.
TGTTAACCAAACATCTGCTTCTTAACAGACTACCAAGTGATGGCCTTGCTCTAACTATTCAGGACAGTTATGTAAACCGTGACATCATTAAGACTAAATCAGTTGATTTTTTCGATTATCCTGCCAAAACAATTGTTGATTTACTTAATGGGAGAGATGTAAGTATAATTGAATTAAATCCTCAATTACTGTGTTTAGCTTATGTACTAACCAATTGTCTTGAAATTGTAAATCAGGTTGGGCAGTGGAGAATACTTGGTTCCATTTTTGCCATTGATACCGACTGGGGATGGTTCTATTTTGGATGTCCTAAATGTAACAGAAAAATTGAGTTGGTTAAAGAATCAACCAGTACTGTTAAGAGGATCCAAGCACCTACGAAACCTAAGTTTTGGTGTGACAAATATCAGGAGAGCATCACAAATGTTGAGGCAAGGTAAGATTTACTCTTATAATTTGTAAAAGATATAAAATAATTATGTCTCCTAGAAGTCTTTAATAGAGTAAACAGGTTTACCAGTGTAGATTATTTTGATATGTACAATTCACTTTACTCCAGGTACAAGCTTCATATTCGTGTAATGGATCAGACAGGTGAAATTAAGCTCATGGTGTTTGAAAATAATGCAACCAATCTCATTAGAAAGTCTTCTGAAGAGTTATTAGATGGACAATACGAAGAGGTATATGTTATACAAATTGTCACTCTCTTAGTGGTATAGATACGTTTATGTTATTAATGTAGATTACTAATCATAATGTCCGTCATGTTTTTAGATTGAAGATCCTACCATCAAACCTGATGTAATCACTAATTTGTGTGGAAAGACATTCCATTTTCTGGTAAGTGTTGAGAAAGCCAATATTTATGGTGGCAAAGATATTCACAAAGTTACAAAGGTGCATCTTGGAATAGATATAACCAAAGAAGAATCAGGTTTGCTTGAAAACACTCAGGATGATCCACTAACCATTGGTTCTGAGGAACAGGTATGACTAAACAACTTAATACAATTTGTGATGCTCTTTGCTGTTTTGTACTCTAAAACTTATATATTTCTCTATTTTGTGAGTTAGGGTCCGTTGATGTTAACAAATAGCTGTGAGAACTTTTCTGATGCTACGAATAATGAACTAAGTACTCCTTCATCTAAGTGTGGTTCAGCTGATTTAATAGATATAGTTGATCAATCGAGTACTTCTAAGAAGTTATGCTCTAGGGTTAACTTAGAAAATGGAGATGATGAGATTGGAACCAACGTGATAATAGAAAATGCTGATGAGTTGAAAATTATCAAGGATGACGCTGGAAGTCTACTGACTGCAGGAGTAGTTGACGAAATCGATCCTCTAGCCTCAAAAACTAAAGGATTAACCAAAGTGAAGACAAAAAGATACAAGGAATAACATTTTAGTATTCTGTTTTCATGTTCTTTATTTTGTTTTGGATTTAATAAAAGTCAGAATTTCTGATTTGGTTTACCTTTTTCAGTAAGTTTTTTAATAAGTATTAAGAGAATTTTATATTTTTACATGTATTTCTATTTACAATGGTTTTTATTGAAAAACTTTAATTTTTAGAATGCAACTACATATTTATACTCTTATACTAGATTCATTATCATAACAACTGTGAATATCTGTTTCAAGGTTAAATTGGAACAGATGAAACTATAGAATAATCTTCAAGACTGGTATCCTAATTTCCTACCTAAGCTATATTATGTAGTTGTGTATAATATAAAGTAAGATGTGATGTATAATAAATATTGTGAAATATAGCTTATGCATATATCTAAAAGATCAATGGATCTTGAAATACTCAAAAGAATCTGTCTAAATTCAAAAAAAAGTAATCATTCATTGGTTGAACTCTGAAAATTCATATCAGATTTAATTTATTTCGAAAATTTGAGAACTTACGTTTATTGGAAAGATCAATAGACTCTCTCCTTATCTCTTTCAGTTTCCTGTACAGAGAAAACATTTTCAAGCGTTAGAGAACTTCTGGAAATGTTGAATTTCAAAACCTTTTCTGACTTGCGTCCTAAAAAAACCCGTGCTTTTGTATTTGTTAAGATACTGAGGTTGTGGAATTGGCCTCCTAATTACTTCGGGGAAGAACCTACCATGATTTTAGTTGATGAGAAGGTATGAAAATCTATTTGCAGTTATATTTTGTATTCAGTTGTTATTTACCTGATCTTTTGGAGATTTTAAATCCATGCAATATTTTTACATATATTTATACTCTATATATTTAAAAAGACTATGATTATCATTGTGAAAACTCCATATAGATTCACTATGAATTTATATATGATCTCAGGGACATCGAATCGATGCTAAGTCTTCAAGACATGCATACAAAGAAGAAATGATTTCTACATTAAGAGAAGGAAAATGGTATATACTCTCAAACTTCAAAGTGGTTGTAGCTAATCCACTTGAAAGATTCTCTACTCATGTGTTCCAAATTGAGTTTTTGAAAAAGACTACAATGGAACCTGTTACGCCTAAGAGTAGATACCATTTCATTGAGTGTGTTGATTTCCATACTATCAAACACGCAGCTCCTATTCAAAAGAAATTTGTTGTTGGTGAGTTTTTTGTAAGTGATATTCGGTTCATTGAAACAAAAGATTTGGATGAAGATCAATACCATTTAACAATTGAACCTTTGTATGTTCAATTTCAGATGCAATGGGAGTAATTGAATCAGTATCTCCCATCGGGAAGATACCTTGGGTTGCTAGAGATTGGGAGAGTGACTTTGCATCAAGATACTTGGTGTTCACTTTGAAAGATTCTATGTAAGATTTTTTTCTTTCTATATTATTTCGAAAGATAGTTAGTAGATTCTTAATATTTTCTGAGTACACTTAATATTATAGGCACAAGTACATCAAATGTGTTGCTGTAGGAAGTTCTTGTGAAGAGTTTGAAAGAAAATGGTACAAGAAAATAAGTGAACCTAATTTTAAGATGGAGCCTGTGATGATTATTCTTCGTTTCTGGAAAATATCAGAGTTTGAAGGTACTTTTCTTATTTGAATCATTTCAGATTTCAGATGATGATAATATCTCGAGATCATGATATTTATGATTTTCAAATTCTTTTGTTTGGTTATCAGGAAAACCATGCTTGATAAGTGTTTATGGGTGTTCAAAGGTTCACATTGATCCAAATTTTCGAGGAATCGACAAGAACAATTATCTGTAATTTACAGCCTTCTTCCCTATATTGTAATTTCCATTACAAGTATATATATACATTAACTTCGTATGTATTTGGTATCTGTTTCATAGGAGTAACTTTGCAGGATCAGATGATGAGGATGATGACATTTTCATGGAGAGTGTTGATTCCAATTTCTAAGTTGTAATATGCTCATTGATTTGTATAAGCAATCAATGATGCTATGTTTGTTGAACTATGTTATTTTCATATGATGTAAGTTGGATTTCTTGTGACTACTTTAAAGTTGTTTGCTAATGCATCCTTATGTTTAACAATTTTTAAAATGAAATGTTTTACAACACTATAGAACTTTAATGACAAGATTAAAAGAAGAATCATCTAACCTTAATGGATTGTGCTATCTTCTCCGACTTCAAATTCCTGAAATTTGAATAAGGCAACAATGTTAGTATGTATTAACTAACTTGGTTTGATAGAATATTTAAAAATTCGTTTTGGAATTTAACCATAATCAACCATTATTTATATCCTTGCTTAATCCAAATACTTTCTTTTAGTCATTATCTACTTAACATATCAGCAATCATTAGCAAAAAGACTTTTATATATGGTGATTGGCTACAGAATCGGTTAGTATCTATTCTTATATTCACTAAATGATTTGAACGGATATATAGCAAGAAACCTTTCATATATATTCACTGAATCTATATAGCAAGAAACCTTTCATATATATTCAGTGAATCTATATTCCTCTTTCCTCGTGCTACTTCAATATATATATAAGAGCAATATTAGGTTAACTTCCCTCAATCTATCTTTTTACAAAAATCTGCTAAAATTAATATCCTAACTTCCAATGGCCGAGAGAAACTATATCCCAGATCTAAATTTACACACGAACAATCATGTTCTACATGTGAAAATATTAAGCATCTGGGATCTGCAGTCTATGAACAAACCAACTCTGTGTACCATGATCCTCTGTGACGTGAAGGTTAGTATCTATGATGTATATTTGAATTGTTATTTTGGTTTGAGCTTTCTCTTATTTACCAACGAATTTTATATGGTTCTCTTTTTATTCAGGGAAACAGAATCGATGCTAGAATACCTTGGGGCGAGTATATGAACAATTTTAAGACTACTCTATTTGAAGGAAAGTGGTATTACCTTCAACACTTTCGATTGAAGAGAGCAACAACAATACCAAAGTACACAGATTTTCATTATGAAATTGAGTTTATGTGGCACACTAAAATGTGGCATGTAAGTGATAGAGCAAAAGAAAGTTCTCTCCAATTCATTCATCAAGATGAAGTCAATGGAGAATCTGACGATCATGTAGTCGGTAATTTAAGTCTTAATTTTATAGTATAACGTTTCTTGCAATTGTAATTCCCTAGTACTAATATTTGGATTAATACTGACTTATTGTTCTGTTATTGTTAGATGCTATTGGAGTTATAACAACTGTCTCAACTGTGTCGAGTTTTCCATATTGCTGTCCTGAAGGGGAATCAAACTATGAGGCCAGATATGTGACATTTACCATCAGAGATAATCAGTAAGTTAACAATCATGGACTTATATTGGTATTGAAATTAGTTAGGAATAGACATATATGTGTAGTATGATAAATTTGTATTTTCTTTGGTTGTAGTGAGAGGATTATAACTTGTGTTGCTAGAGGATCTGTGTGTGAGTCTTTTCTGTCAAAGTTTTATCAACTTATTGGTTCAAAAGGTTACAACTATGAGCCACTCACTACAGTGCTCCGGTTCTTTAGAACTTCTATGTTTAAAGGTTAGTTGAAATATGTTAATATGTTATACTCTTTACTTACAATGTTAAATTCTGTGATATATAACTAATCAACAGAATGATAACAAATATTATAGGATCTAAGGCCTTAATCAGTGAGTATGGATGTTCAAGAGTCTTCATTGAAGAAAATTTCTCAGACTTTGATGTATCATGTTACATGTATGTGAAAGACATTCGACTATTGTTTTTGTGACTTAGATACTAAGTTATTCAAGAAATTTGACATCTTTTACATTTTTGTTAAAGCAATTTCTTTGCAGATGAACCAGTTGGGTCTGTTGATGGGAGGATCGAGTATGTTACACAGGACTAATCTTAGAGTCAGATTCGTCTAAAGAGGCATTTGTATAAGCAATTTACATTGCTTTTAAAAATCAAACTGAAATGATTCTAAGTTTATTTTGGTTTTATCTTTTGAACTATTGTTGGAAAGTTTCTAAGACTTATTTTACATTGTGTTCATTTTGGAAGACATTATTTCAGTTTAATCTTTTTCCTATTTTAATCTTCAAGTTAGTATTTTATTTAAGCAGATAAGAATCAAGTGGCAATATTTACAGAAAATATACCTATGCATTATAAGAGTTCTTAGTATCTAACCTTATATGGAGATGATGAGTTCCACTCTTTAGCTCTTTATCTGTATACACGAAAAAAAAAACTCAGCATATGAACTAAGTAATTTAAATCAAGTTTTAATACATAAAAAGAAAAATTGTAATACATATAAATTAACAATACAAGCCTAAATTATAATTTCATATGATAGTATCAATATGTATATAATCATTCCATAACAATATCTTAAATCTTAACCATAACATTCTAAGAATATACTCTCTAATATATTCAGTTTATATAAATAACAAAAATGATAAGCAAAGAATGGAAGCTTATATTATATTTATATATTAATAATATTAAAATGTATTTAACGTTTCAGTTTCTCGATTTTTGGATGTTCTAGAACTGTTTTCTCAATGATTGCAACTCTTCAATCTTCTATAAAATAGACAATTCTGTGTGTTTGTTTACAGACTTCTTTTCAGTTCTTAGATTCTTCTTCTGGCTTAGAGTGCGATAGGTGTTATCAATTTCAATGGAGCGGATGCATCTTTTATCTGACATAGGTGTTCACATCACCAAATAACGTGTCTATGTGAAGATTCTTGGAATCTGCCATCACAATCCACCAAGAGATGGTGTTGTAACCACGCTTATGCTGATCGATTCAAAGGTAATTTTATATATTAGCATATTTTATACTGTGACTTGGTGGATTTCGAAACCCTAGATTTCTAAATTTACTGATTTTGAATATTTTTATGTAGTATAATCGAATTGATGCTACTATTCAAGAAGGAACCATTCTGTGGAAGTACAAGGATGTACTAAAAGATGGTTTTTGGTATTACATGTCCGACTTTCGAGTTGTCGTTAATACAATGTCTGTTAGATACTCATTTTGCTCGAAACAGATCAAGTTTCTCAGACAAACAACCATGTGGCATGTTCCTCCACTTTCAAGAAGTAGGGTTTTTGAGTTTGCGGCTCCGTCTGATATTGAGAATGCTGCACCGCAGGATATGGAGTTTCTTTGTGGTAATCTATTATTTTATATTTGAGATCATATGATGTTCTGTTTTCTGTAACTTATGCCGAAACACACTTTTATTGTCATATATTCCTGACAACTTACTCTATATTAAATGTTTCAGATGCAATGGGTATTATAAAATGGGTTTCTAACATTAGGAGATTTCCATTTGTATGTCGTCCAAGAGAGACAGATTATGAAGCAAGATATGTGAAATTCACCATTGCGGACAATGTGTAAGTATTTTCATTATGAGATAGATCGTAGTCTATTTATACTCTTAGAATATAACCATAGATAATCTTATTAGTGATGGTATTGAGTTTTCTGTAATAGGGGAAACGAGGTAATCTGTATTGCTGTTGGTCAGATATGTGATTGGTTTGTGAACCATTGGTTAAAGAGAATCAACTTGATTACTTACAATTATGAACCTATCGTTGTTGTTCTCCAAAACTGGAGAATTACAAATTATCATGGTAATTACTTTGAATTTTACTTCTAAGTAATACTATAGATTGTGTCTTCATCTTAATATAGAAAACTTTGTTTAAACATTACAGGTAATAATGTTCTCATGAGTGATTGGGGCTTTTCAAAGCTATACATCGATCCTAAATTCGAGGAAATTGACATACCAACATGGCTGTAAGTATACATATTTTTCTTAGTTCTATATTGTAATTGCTAAAATTACTAATTGCCAAGATGATTTTGAAATGCAGCCACGGATACATGATTGAAGATGAAGAGGACGATGTAATGATGGAGGTCGTTGATGAGAACTAAAACTATGATGAAGTTTGTGCGTTTGTTTTTTGTTTTTTGAAGTTAAACTCTGTTCTTTTTGTACATTTCTATCTATCTTAATGTTCGGATTCTATTATATTTTGTAATGGTTTAAGAATGCTTAATTTTATGTATATTAATCTATGTATCTAACCAAAAATTTCCTATGAAATGTTAATATCTTAGTTCTTATAAATCAAAAAAGAAGTTAATGACTTAAAATAAGTAGTCAATGGCTTATAGACTTGAGAAGAATTCATATCACTTGAAACTCTCACAACCACAATGATTCCCTGTAGTCCTCGAGTTGATCCTATACAAAGAAAAAAGATCTTCATAGATTATAAATTGAATAATAGAATTCTTTTTAAGAAAACAAAATAACCATATTTACATAAGATAAAGATCAATCAATTCGATCATGTAACTAATTAATAACTGTTTCCATATAAATAGTGAAAATCTTAACCAGTTTAGTTAAATGACATAACAGTAAATATTCTTAAAATCTTTTATGGCCGCAAAGCAAATAAAAGAGCACATAAGTAGGTTAACATGTTATAGAACAGTCATTTCTCAATGATGAAGTTTATGAGTGTTTAGCTATCATTTTTGCTGTATTTCATTTTCTTTGTTCACCATGTCAAAAAGGAAAAAAATTCTTGAAAGTCAATATTCAGATTTGTCTAATGTTATTCAAAACACATTTGATAAGCGGTTTAGACATGGAGAAGCATCTGAAAATACACCATCGTCATTCAATGGACCAAGTGTGAAGAAATCAATGGCAGTTAGTTCTGTTTTTAATAGTGTTCTAAGTGATATTACAAATCAAAGAGTTCATACACCAAGCATTAGTCAAACGCCTGGCACATTGCAGTCATGTTTAACATCAAAAACAAGTTAAGTTTACAGATCAATGTATATTATATATTTTATCTTTATATGTTGACCTATATAACATAACTAGATTTAACAAGATTTATTATGAAATGTTAACAATGCAGCAGGAATCGATCATTCAAGTCCTATTCAATCATATCGAAGGCATTTAACATATGATGATAATCTACCTTCAGATGCAAATGATTCTCAGTATCCCTTTGGTAAGTTATGGTTTACAAACTTGAAACATCTCATGTCACCTTTTATACTATCTAACGTTTTGTTATATTCAGGAAATCATATACCAAATTCCTACCTTAGTTCTCCATTCACAACAACAACTTTTGAAGAAGAGAGACATCAAACCCGTCTAAGGATAAAAGATTGTTTAGAAACTTTACCAATGACATTCCTCTTCAGATAAATGAGTTGACACATTGTGGACGAGGAGACAGAACACATGATCCCATATTCCCTGAATTTCTGCAATCAGGAAATCAAATGAATTTAGGAGAATGTGACAGTAATGGAGAATCTGATGGTAAATATTAAACATAACTGCAATCATTTACATATTCTTCTCTGTTTAAAAATACTATAATATGTGATGTATAACAAAATAAATTTCTTATTTGTTAGGTTCAGAGGAAAATATACATGATGATCTTGAAAATGGTTTTCAAGACGAAGTTGATTATGATCTATATACCAACTACAAAAAAAAAAAGATGGCGAGATTACTGAACTGGTTAAAAAAAATTATGAGTTTTTGGATGATCTTGAGAAGAGGCTACTTGCCACTTTTGGACCGGGATGTCGTACCTCTAATGAAAATATAGAGGAACATTCTTACGGTGTGTTATATTCAATAACTTTCTCATTGAATTATATGAAACTTTGTTCCAATCCTCAATCAAAGTTGTAACAAATATATAAGCTCTACTGACATTTATCTTTCGCAGGAAAAGAACATGAAGAGTTTGAGAGTCAATTTAATATGAATTCAAGAAAAAACAAAACAGGTATGAATATATATTATTTTGAAAGGAAAGCCTTTAAATTTAACAATTTATTTTTTCGAATGCAATATACATTGATCATGGTGATCCTATTTACTCATGTGAATATTGTGGAGCTATAATGTGGCATGGTGAGCGTATTGAAAAGAGAGTTAAGAATAAGAAGCCCAAGTTTACATCATGTTGTTTGCAAGGTCAAGTGAAGTTGCCTTTTCTTAAAAATTCACCAGAATTACTTTATGCATTGCTAACCAATGACGATGAAATCAGTAAACATTTCAGAGAACTACCATAGGATAGGGAGTTTGAGATCAGACAATGATATACCTCTAAAGTTCATGCAGTTATATATTGTAGACACAGAGAATGAAGTTGATAACAGATCGGAAGCACTCAGGTTAGTGAATTCCTTATATTGTTACTAATTTGTATTTTATAAAGTTGATGTTGTTTTTGTTACTGTTTTAAATTTGACTTATTTGATTCTTACCAGTAATGGTGCTAATGCTGAAAAGTACAAAAAGAAAGAGTTGAGAAAGGAAATTATTGATGCTGTTATCAAATTGTTGTATAGTGTCAATCCTTATGTTGATCACTTACGGACTGCTAGGGGCAGGTTCAACGCTAATCCAGATGAGACTTTGCATATGAGAATAGTTAGTAAACGGGAAACTGATGGCAGGGTGTATAATGTACCAACGACATCAGAGGTAGCCATGTTAATTCCTGGAGACTTCACTATAGATATACCATGCAGAGATATAATAGTGGAAGAGAAATCAGGGAAACTACAAAGAATTAGTGAAATTCTCCCGTGTTATCTTCCTCTACAATATCCTCTTTTGTTCCCTTATGGTGAAGATGGATTCAGAACAGGAATTGAGAAACATCAAACAGGGGCTGGTAAAGATAAGAAGAACAAGTTCATATCTATAAGGCAATGGTTTGCCTTCAGAATTCACGAAAGGAAACATGAGAAGCATATTTTACTTAGGTCCAAAAGGCTATGGCAGCAATTCTTGGTGGATTCTTATATAGCAATAGAATCAAACCGGCTTGGTTACATCAAACTTAACCAGAGTAGTTTGAGGGCAGATAATTACAATTCCGTGCAAAAGGCTTCAGAGGAAGGAAAGTGTGATTTGAAATATCAAGGATTAGCATGTTATTTGCCAGCTACTTTTACAGGTGGTCCTAGATATATGAGGAACATGTATTTGGATGCGATGGCAGTGTGTAAACATTTTGGTTTTCCAGATTATTTTATCACATTCACTTGCAATCCAAAGTGGCCAGAGCTGATTAGGTTTTGTGGTGAGCGAAATTTGAGAGTTGATGATAGACCTGAGATTATATGCAAGATCTTCAAAATGAAACTTGATTCTCTGATGCTTGATTTAACTAAAAGAAACATTCTAGGGAAAACAAGTACATGTAAGCCTATTTTAATTTGTTTCATTTACTCTGGAATATTATGTCTATCTGACGTTTTTTCACCTATAATAATTATTATGTTTTCTGTGTAATTGCAGCTATGTATACTATAGAGTTTCAAAAAAGAGGACTCCCTCATGCTCATATCCTAATTTGGCTGGATTCAAAATGTAAGTTGACCAGAGCAGAGCACATTGATAAAGCTATATCAGCAGAGATTCCTGACAAATTGAAAGACCCTGAGCTATTTGAAGTGATAAAGGAAATGATGGTTCATGGTCCTTGTGGTGTGGTGAACCCGAAATGTCCATGTATGGAAAATGGAAAGTGTTCAAAGTTTTATCCGAAAGATCATGTTCCAAAAACAATTATTGATAAAGAAGGATTTCCAATATACAGAAGGCGAAGAATAGATGACTTTGTTCAGAAGAAAGACTTTAAATGCGATAACCGTTATGTCATTCCTTATAATAGATCCCTATCACTGAGATACAGAGCTCACATCAACGTGGAGTGGTGTAACCAATCAGGTTCTGTGAAATACATATTCAAGTATATTCATAAAGGACCAGATCGTGTTACGGTTGTTGTTGGTTCGTCTCTAAATTCGAAAAATAAAGAAAAAGGCAAACAGAAGGTCAATGCTGATACAGATGGATCAGAGCCAAAGAAGAAGAATGAAGTAGAAGACTTTTTCAATTGCAGGTATGTTAAACTGAGATTTTAATAGTATGATTCCTGTTTAATACATTTATTTATGTTCGTTATGATTGTATAATTTTGTATTTCAGATATGTTTCTGCTTGCGAAGCAGCCTGGAGAATATTAAAATATCCTATACATTATAGATCTACTTCTGTGATGAAGCTTTCGTTCCATTTGCCAGGGGAACAATATATTTATTTCAAAGGCGACGAAGAAGTAGAAACAGTGTTAAACAAGGCTGATCTAGATGGCTCCATGTTCCTTTCTTGGTTCGAATTGAATAAAGTTAGTCAGATTGCTAGGAAGCTGACTTATCCAAACATCCCCACTAGATTTACATATGATCCAAAAGAGAAGAAATTTAATCTCAGAAAGAAAGGCTTTGCTATAGGTAGAATAAACTATGTTCCTCGTGATATAGAAGATGGATATTATTTGAGAATACTTCTCAATGTTGTGCCAGGTCCCAGATCTTTTGAAGAGCTAAAGACAGTTAATGGTGTGCTATATAAAGAGTGGAAAGATGCTTGTGAGGCATTAGGATTATTAGATAATGATCAAGAATACATTGATGATTTAAAGAGAACAAGTTTTTGGAGCAGTGGTTGGTATCTACGTCAGTTATTCGTAATTATGTTAGATGCTCTAATTAGTCCTGAAAATGTGTGGGCTGCGACCTGGCAACATCTCTCTGAAGATATTCAAAACGAAAAAAAGAAATATTTCAACAGACCAGGTAACATCTAATATCATTTCAAAACCTCAATTTTATCTCATTTTGTTATACAATGCAATATTAATAATAAACTTGATTTGCTAAATTGTAACTCATTTAGTTACCTGTTTGTTTACAGATCTAATTTTGTCTGATGAGGAGAAAAAAGTTTATGCTCTACAAGAGATAGATCACATTTTAAGAAGGAATGGTACTTCACTTACATATTATAAGACTATGCCACAAGTACCTAGAGATCCTAGGTTTGATACTAATGTCTTGATTTTGGATGAGAAAGGGTATGATCGCGAGAGTGAGACAAAAAAACATGCCGATTCCATTAAAAAGCTTACTTTAGAGCAGAAGTCTGTTTACGATAACATTATTGGTGCAGTTAATGAAAACGTTGGAGGAGTATTTTTTGTTTATGGATTTGGAGGAACAGGAAAAACATTTCTTTGGAAAACACTCTCTGCTGCACTTAGGTCAAAGGGTGACATTGTTCTTAACGTTGCTTCCAGTGGTATTGCTTCTCTCCTTTTAGAAGGAGGTAGGACAGCTCACTCCAGATCTGGAATTCCTCTTAATCCTAATGAGTTTACTACATGTAATATGAAAGCTGGTTCAGATAGGGCAAATTTAGTCAAAGAAGCTTCTCTAATTATATGGGATGAAGCTCCAATGATGAGCAGACACTGTTTTGAGTCATTGGATAGGAGTTTGTCAGATATTTGTGGTAATTGTGATAACAAACCGTTTGGTGGCAAGGTTGTTGTCTTTGGAGGTGACTTCAGACAAGTTCTACCAGTAATCCCCGGTGCTGATACGGCAGACATAGTTATGGCAGCCCTCAATTCATCTTACCTATGGAGTCATTGCAAAGTATTGACTCTGACAAAGAATATGTGTCTTTTTTCTGAAGGTTTGAGTGTTAGTGAAGCGAAAGATATTAAAGAGTTTTCAGAGTGGATATTGGCAGTAGGTGACGGTAGAATTGGAGAGCCTAATGATGGTGAGGCTTTGATCGATATTCCTTCTGAATTTCTTATTACCAAAGCAAAAGATCCAATACAAGCCATATGCACAGAGATATATGGAGATATTACTAAGATACATGAACAAAAAGATCCAGTTTTTTTCCAAGAAAGAGCAATATTATGTCCCACTAACGAAGATGTCAACCAAATAAATGAGACCATGCTTGATAATCTCCAAGGTTATTACTAATTCAGAAGCATTGATTTGATACTTAAGTTACTTATATTAATAGTGTTTATATTTCCTATTTCTTCTATAACTGTAACTAACCTAAATTTTAATTTTCAGGAGAGGAGTTAACATTTCTAAGTTCAGACAGTTTAGACACAGCTGACATTGGTAGTAGAAATAATCCGGTGTTGACTCCTGAATTTTTGAATAATGTTAAAGTTTTAGGGTTATCTAACCATAAGCTTCGTCTAAAGATTGGTTCTCCTGTGATGTTGCTTAGAAATATTGATCCTATAGGTGGTCTAATGAATGGCACAAGGTTACAGATCATGCAAATGAGTCCATTCATTTTGCAAGCAATGATTCTAACTGGTGACAGAGCTGGTCAGTTAGTATTGATTCCAAGATTGAAGTGAACACCATCAGACACAAAATTGCCATTTAGAATGCGAAGAACACAACTACCTTTAGCTGTTTGTTTTGCAATGACTATCAACAAAAGCCAAGGACAATCTTTGAAAAGAGTAGGTATTTTTCTACCTAGGCCTTGCTTTTCACACAGCCAACTTTATGTTGCCATATCCAGAGTTACATCAAAGTCAGGATTGAAGATTCTGATTGTGAATGATGAAGGTAAGCCACAAAAGCAAACAAAAAAGTTTACAAAGAAGTTTTTAAGAATCTTTAGTTTCCATTTGTTTTTTACTTCTGTTGGATTCTTATCATGTCAGTTTTATATCTACAATATTCGTTGAACATTTGCTACTTCAGTCTAATAATTTACACTATCAAATACAGATTCTAACCGGTGTTACTTAAATTATCTATATATCAACCATATCACACAAATGCAGGCTTTCTACTTGCTTAAAGGTTAAGAACCATGTACCTTTTCGCCATTGTTGTTGTCTGAGATCTTTGTGAAGAATGTTTTCGATTCTATGACTGCCACCATGAAACATCCATTGTCATGTTCTCTTAACTTTAGAACATTCGTTGATATGCAGTTGAAGACCAATTCGCTGCAGCTGTATTTTGTCAATTGCATAAATCTATCAAGAAAAACAGAACATTCAATATTCACAATTCATTCAAATTTGTTTACCTTCTCAATATCACATTTAACATCACGAAACAACGAAATTATAATTGATGAATCAGTTTTGAAGAGAACGCCAATAGACTAAACTCCAATCACCAGTTTCTGAAATTGAAAGACGATTACACTTCCCCTTCTCCATTGGAGTCATTTCAATCGAATTTGATAAAATCTGATGAATTTTTGTGATTAATGGAAGAAAGAAAATGAATAGATTGGTTGAAATCAAAAACCCAGTAAATCGATTCGAATTCTGTAATCGAATTGAAAGAAGCTTAATGTCAAAAAATTGATGCAACCGATCCATTCCCGTGTTTTATCGAATAGCATGTTTTGTTGACAATTTTTTTTTTTTTTTTTTTTTGTACACAAAATTTTGTTGACTATTATAACACTCTTTTTTTCTATTGGTTAGTAAAAGTCTCATAAAAATAGGTTGTTTGTTGTTTTTGTTATGAATAATTAATTATATATTAGTTTTAAACTTTTACATAATAAATTGTTTATGAATATTTTAGAAATCACATAGTGTTTTTATATTGTTTTGAGATTTTGTTTTCAACTTTTAAAATTCTTAATTAAAATATATAGTACACATGAGAAATAAATTCACTTTCATTGTTATAATTCTCCATAATAAAATTTACCTTATCTTTATTACTAATAAAATTACAACATGTAATAAACAACATTTCTCTAAAACTTGACAAATATATATTATAATATATAATACTATACTAAATACATATCTAACATTCCTTCCAATAAATAAATGCATATAAAATCAAATATACTCCAATACTATAATTAATAATTCTACTATTTCAACCTTTTGCTAATATAATTTTCTATACAAAATGATGAGTGCCAACACATCTATATTATAATAATTAATATTATTTACAAAACTATAAGATAAAAAAACAATAAACTAAATAAATACCATGATACAATTAAAACATCATAGTACAATAGATTCCCAAACTTCCAGCAACATGTATTTATATATCAAAATTTAACACCCGGGCGAAGCACGGGTTATCCATCTAGTATCTAACATAATTGAATATACAAACATCAAAATATGAGAAAACCTAAATTAAAAAACATTTTAAAAAAATTAGTATTATCTTTTACGTAAATATTCTTTAAATTAATATTTATTAATTTATCTTATTAATTAATATTTATTAATTTATCTTATTAATTAATATTTATTAATTTATAGGATAAATTAATATCACTATAAATTAATAAAATTTCATGGTCGTAGCATTATTAATTTATAGAGTTTCTACTGTATATGGAATTACACCAAAAACCACATCTCTTCTTCAGCTTCTCCTCGACACAAAACAGAAAAAACGAGATTCATAGTCGTCAAGGTCAATGTGATCTCGCCGTCGCCGGAGATCTCGTCGGATCCATCGCCGGAGTGTAACAGGTTTGTGTTGCTCTCTCTCTCTCTCTCTCTCTCTCTCTCTCTCTCTCTCTCTCTCTCTCTCTCTCTCTCTCTCTCTCTCTCTCTCTCTCTCTCTCTCTCTCTCTCTCTCTCTCTCTCTCTCTCTCTCTCTCTCTCTCTCTCTCTCTCTCTCTCTCTCTCTCTCTCTCTCTCTCTCTCTCTTTCTCTCTTCCTCTCTCTCGCTCCATGTCTCTCTCGTTGTTTCTCTTTGTATCCTTGTTGCAATCACTTGTTCTTGGGTTTGATCCACCGTGGTTACATTGCTTAATTGTGGGTTTGCTTTACTTTGTTTTTTGAATTCATTGTTACTTTGATTCTTCGATTAGCTTTAGTTTACGGCTTTGTGTTGCTTTGCTTGCTTTGTGTTGCTTTTGATTCTTCGATTAGCTTTAGTTTACGGCTTTGTGTTGCTTTGGTTGCTTTGTGTTGCTTTTGATTCTTCGATTAGCTTTAGTTTACGGCTTTGTGTTCCTTATATTGCTTTGTGTTGCTTTGTGTTGCTTTTGATTCTTCGCTTAGCTATAGTTTACGGCTTTGTTTTGCTTATATTGATTTGTGTTGCTTTGATTATTCTATTAGCTTTAGTTGTGTTGCTTTGATTATAGGTCTTTTGTGTGTTTTGATGCAGAAAGCTAGGATCTAGATTTGGCTATTTGAGCATATAGATTTAAGGATTGAAAGAAGAATCACTGTAAGTCATCATCATATATTCTTTTGATCTACACGTTTTTTGCTATGAATTTGTTGACATTGAACTTTGTGTTTACTTTGTGTCTTTCGTTTATGAATTGTTTAGTGTGTTATTGTTTTAAGGAGTTTAACTGGTGATGATATGTAACTGTTAAGTGAATGAGTTTAAGAAGCTTTGTCTACTATCTTTATTGTCAATGATAGTTTGATTTAAGAAGCTCTCTGTTATCCTGTGACCTCTACTTTTGGCTGGTCTCTAAGCTTGGTTTGTCATAATTGTTAAAATGGAAAACAGTTTAAGAAACACGTGAGTATTGGTTGGTCTCTAAGCTTGGTTTATCATAATGATTGTGTCTTTTGTCAAAAGTCTTTAACATGAGTTTGCTTTAGTGTTTTGGTTTAGTAATGGTATAGAGTAATAGTAATGGTATTGAGTAATGGTATAGACTATAGAGTAAAGGAAATCGATGAAGTTTGTTTGTTTCTTTCCTGACATTAGCTTTGAAATTGGAGTTAAGACGCTATTTAGTAAATGAGAAATCGAGTTTTGGAGTTAAGATTCATTGAGGTTAAGTAATAGCCAATATGGATGGTTACTTGATATATTTTGGTAAGACCATACTCTGGTTTCTGTTTCATATTTTGTGTCATGATTGAATCACTTTTGAGAATGTGTCATGGTTGAATCGTTAGGTAGTACTAGCCAATATGCATGCTTGCTCTTATTGGAGAATTGGTGATGATTCATAGAGGAACATTACTTACTGACATTAGCACAATTTAAGATCTAACAAAGTATCTTTTTTGCTTCATAATCTAATGCCAATGTGTTTTTTTCTTTACAGGTTTAGTAATCTGAAATTGAAGTTTGAAAATGGGAATGATCAACAACGAAAAAATTTGAAGATCAAAGCCAAACTCTCTTTTTCAAACTCTACTTTGATTAATATGAGAATGTAGCTATAGATTATTTGTTACTTAACATAAGGCATTTTAGTCATTTATATATTGATGAGAATGTGAATTATCCATCCAAATGATCAAACAAACAAAGCTCCATCTAAATGATGCATTTAGATGAACTAGCAAATGATCAAACAAACATCATTAAGATGAATCATCCAAATGGATTATTTGGATGGATCATTTGGATACAAATTCCAAATGATCAAACAAACATGACCTAATAATAATAATTTTAATAAATGTTTGTTGCAATTGTGTTTTATTTGTTACAATCTTTTAAACAATCTTTTTAAACTAAAATATATATATTTGTCGTTTGTCATTTTCAGAAAACTGCAATCTGAATAAAAAATTTCTACGGTTTTTTTTTTTATTGTATCACCTCATAATCATTCGCAAGTTGCAACTATTTAGTTGAACTATTGCAATATTTAGTTTATTATAAATTATTGCAATTTTTGTTTTGTTTAATGAGTCGTTGTAATTTTTAATTTATTTGATGAACCATTACAATTTTTGATATATTTAATATATACGATCGCACCTCTTGGTATAATTTTTCATATATATTTTTAAAATTTTAATTACTTAAAATTAAAATTAAAAAAAACTATTACAACCGTTTAATTGAACCATTGCAATATTTAGTTTATTTGACGAACCATTAAAATTATTGGTTTATTTTATGAACTCTTGTAATATTTTATATATAAATAGTAGCGATCTGACTAAATGACTTATACGTTTGGGTTTCTCAATTTTGTAACTGTGTTTGCATTGTAATGGCTCATGACCTAAGCCTAATTTGGGAGGCCCATATATATAAAAACTCTGTAAGAAACAAGGTTCGAATTTGTAGCAAATGTAATCTTTCTCTACCATTATGTGACTCTTGTAAGAGCCATAGCCAAGGAAAATTACTTAAGTTAGGTAATGTTCTGTGAAATATATTTTTCCTCCTCTGTAAATAAAGTGTGTTTTTCTATTTACTTGCAGTTTGACTTCTTGATCTGGTAAGTGTTGGCTTTTAATATATGATTTAGTGTGACATAGCGAATCATGCAAGAAATAATATGTAGTGAAGAAACAAAGCATCTCTAATAGCAACTAAGAATCATAGACCTCTGGATCCTCCAGTACATATCATCGTATAGTTTAATTTAAACCAATCCATAATACATGCATTTTTGTTTTGTAATTAAAGTTTTAAAACCCACGGTTTGAAATTTTATGTTCAAACCGGTCTGGTCGAGTAGTCATCACGGTTTAAGATAAAAGATAAAGAAACGCAATCGAAGATAGGATTATTGATATATCATCACAAAGAATAGCCAAAAAACAATCCAATAAAATAAGTGTTAAACACTATCCTCTCACTGAAGCACAAGATCTTCCATTGCCAGATGGCACCACCACAACCATTACCAATCTCCTCATAGGACCAATGAAATCTAAACTAAACTCTTTCAACGAATCAGAACCCTCTGACGTGTACATTTGATAATCCCCTAACATGAAAATCACTCTGTTATAAAACCCAATTGGTTTCACCATCCCATCATAACTCACACTCTCTCTTCAATCCTTTCCTTTCATTGTAGTTAAACAAAGATTACGATTATGGCCACATCAGCTATCCAACAATCCTCCTTCGCCGGCCAAACGGCTCTCAAGCCCTCCAGCGACCTCATCCAAAAGGTGGGCGTCTTGGGCGGTGGCCGTGTGACCATGCGTCGTACCGTCAAGTCTACTCCCCAAAGCATCTGGTACCAAATTTATCCTCTCTCCCTCTTATATGTCTTAAGTAATCCTTAGTTGTTTAGATCTGTCTAATCACCAAATGCAATATAATTTTGTAACAGGTATGGACCAGACCGTCCCAAGTACTTGGGACCATTCTCGGAGAACACACCGTCTTACTTAACTGGAGAATACCCCGGAGACTACGGCTGGGACACCGCTGGACTCTCGGCTGACCCGGAGACATTCGCTAAGAACCGTGAGCTTGAAGTAATCCACAGCAGATGGGCTATGTTGGGTGCTCTCGGATGCACATTCCCTGAAATTCTCTCCAAGAACGGTGTTAAATTCGGAGAAGCCGTGTGGTTCAAGGCAGGCTCTCAGATTTTCTCAGAAGGAGGTCTTGATTACCTCGGAAACCCTAACTTGATCCACGCGCAAAGCATCTTAGCCATCTGGGCTGTTCAAGTTGTGCTCATGGGGTTCATTGAAGGCTACAGAATCGGAGGTGGACCACTCGGAGAAGGACTTGACCCGCTTTATCCCGGAGGTGCGTTCGACCCATTGAACTTGGCTGAGGATCCAGAGGCTTTCTCTGAGCTGAAGGTGAAGGAGCTCAAGAACGGTCGTCTTGCCATGTTCTCTATGTTTGGATTCTTTGTCCAAGCCATTGTTACTGGTAAAGGTCCCATTGAGAACTTATTTGATCATTTGGCTGATCCTGTGGCTAACAACGCCTGGTCTTACGCTACTAACTTTGTCCCCGGAAAGTAATTATCTTATGTATTTGCTTCATAATCTCTCTGCTTTGTAAACTCGTGATTGTGTAATATTGACGTTTGATGTGAATTTGGCACTTAATGATGTTTCTTGGGACTTGATTTTTTTTATTTATTGGCAAGAGTCAAAATCACATGACAGGTTCATATAAGCTGAGCGAATATTAGATTTACCTGGACCATACATAAACAATTTTAATGAGTAGTTGACAGATTTTGTGTAAAATAAATGCAGCTAAAATCGATTAAGTTCAACATTTCGAACAATGAACAATTGCATTTTTTTATATAAAGTTAGCTGAAAGCATTTTGAGCTAAGAATGTAAGTCTATCCACCACTAATACACCTAAGTTGCGAAAGCCTGTGTTCAATATTCTCCAACTCTAGTGCTATATCATTAGAATTCTTACTCTTCACGAGAGGCTCTATGATCTTATTAACATCCCCACGCAAGAAGCAATGCCTCAACAATGTGAAAGCGTTTTTTCTCTTGTTAGTCTCCGACGCGAAGCAAGTCATCACAAAGAGTTTTGCATCACAAGGAATATCTTTCGAAATCAATGGCATGGAACCTTTCTTAAGATCTCCCAAGTCATAGTTCTTATCCCACCATGGTCTCTTTCCAGTGTACATCTCCAACACCACACATCCTAATGACCATAAATCCAAACCTCTCCTTGTTTCGCCGTTAGAAATCGATTCAGGCGACATATATACCGGTGTTCCCGCAAACGGATGACTAGGAAGCCACCATTTACTATCTCCTTCTCTTTTAGACAACCCGAAATCAGAAATCTTTAACTCGAAACTCGGGAAAACAAGGATGTTTTCGGGTTTTAGATCGCAGTGAACATAACCGTGTCCATGAATAACTGCTAAACCCTCGAGGATCATACGCGTAAACCTTCTGATCAAAGCATCAGGCAATTTCATGTCCTTGAATCTACTCATAAAATGTCTCAAGCTTCCTCCAGATGCATATTCCATGGGAATCGTGAACTCTACGTCACCTTCTTCGTTGATTGTCTCTTGTACTTTTGTCCCATAGCATTGGACGATTCTCGAACAGCCTTTGAATTCGGACAAGATCTGAAACTCTTTGAGGAGAGAGTCGGCGTGAATTATGTTGGAGGTTTTCACCGCGGCGTAAAGTGTTTGGCCGTCGAGTCGACTCTTGTACTTGATGAGACTCACCGAACCAGACGAACCTTTTCCGAGAACCTTGTTGAGTTCTAACTCTGCCCCCACCTTTGGAACAGAAAGATCAATTCTCATATTTACTTCGGCACCAAGCTTAGCAAAACCCTAGGTGAAAGTGAAATGAAATCTTAAGGATTTGGGGAGAGTAATATATTAATTACTTTACACCAAAAAAGGAAAACAAAATCTGGAAAGATTGAAGTTGGTCAGAAATTTAGAAATGTGATTTATTGTATTATGAAAAATATACAATTTTGATCCCTAATAAATTAAAGAGGAAAAAAAAAAGTTCGCATTAATTTGCAAAGAAGGATATGTCGTTGCTCCCACCATCCATTGGATCCTAACCGTTGGATCAAAGATTTCATAGATTTTTGTCTGAATAAAATGTGATATATGGGATAACTTGACAAATAAGCTTCATATTTTAATGTTATCGTGAAATACATTTTTTTTTAGAATATTACGTGATTAGACACTTTTTCAAAAGTTAGTTCATGATTAGGCACTTAAAAATCATTAGGCACTTTGACTAATTGCAATTACTTGTTTACCCTCAAATCGTCGGTTATATATAACCAAACAAATCAAACCCATTTTCATTAAACCAATTCCGGTTACGGAACCCACGATTTTGATTTTGCAGTTACCATAATCTCTCGTTTTATTTTTCCCAGAACTGTAAAAAAAACAAATCCAGAAAAAACCTAAACTACAGTTTCAGAAAAGGTGACTCCGACGACGGGATATCAATCTCCTCCGTCACTGTCTACCACCACTACGGTTTACACTACTTTCTTTCTTCTTCTCTCCACCGTAAAACTCCAATAATCGATTTCGTAATCTCAACCACTTTATACCCTTGCGACTCCGGCGACGGGATATCAATCTCCTCTTTAATGGATTTGGATTTCGTTACTCTAATTCAACTTCAATTGAGTAGATTTCGAGAAAAAGTTCTTGAATTACTAAGGTAAAGTTATGTGATGTTGGGTTCTATACTCTTTGGTTTATCCAATTTGATATGGCGTCCGCAAATATTCCTCGATTCGAATCTTCGGCGATCATAAATCTTGCACTGAATACTATGGAAGAGAAGCTACCAAGATCGCTCAAGAATCTCGACTTGAGTACGAACCTTGTACCAAAGATTAAGATTCTTCTTTCAGCTTATCTATCTTCCTCACGTAAGTCTCACTTTCGACATTTTTTTTTCTCGAGCTGGGCTAAATTTGGTGTTAAGCATGGCTGGTGATATTTAGGAGTTGGAATTTGACAAAGTTTTCTACTAGTTTGCTTCAATCGCTGGAATGTCTCCATTGAAATCGAAACCTCCATCTCTTGTGAGATTATATTATTAGGAAACATTTAGAGGAAATGATTCCTTGTTTAGCTGAAATCTATGTTATATTTCCATAAAGCGACGTTTATGTGAACAAATTTATGTGGACTTGTTATCATGGATATGTTATGGACAAATTAGTATTTGAAATTATAATTGACGGTTGTGTAACGGATTGTGTTATGGACTCACCATTCTCGTAACATGATTAAAGATAATGAAACGAGATTGACTATTGATAATTGTGTATTTATTAAACCTTCGCACCGGTGAAGAGATTAGTCCCTTGAACTTGTGATCGTTTATGTTATATCTTGAGATGTTTGGTATTTAAAATCAAACTTTGACTTGTATTTAAAACTTAAAATCCAATCGAGAAGATCTAGCAGTGTTAAATGAACAGAGCTTTGTGGACAACGATATTTGGACACGTTTCTCTTTACCTTCCTCTCGTACTTTACTTGAACTTGTCTCTAAGTTTGCTGTCAAATTATATGGCTTTTTGAGTATTTAACGTCTCGTCAATGCCAAAGTATTCATATCAAATGAATCATTTCAAGTGTATGATCCAATATAGATTAATTGAACACCCAAAAATTCATTATATGCTTCTATTTCCAATGTTGTGGTATCCATTTTGTATTGTCCATATGAACAATGTACTTTTGCAGGTTTGGTGACCACTTTTGTATGTTGGTTTCCTCTTTTGTACCCAAAATAGTTTCCATCGACTATTAACTCAAATAACTATTTTTTCAATCGCTTTTTTTCAATTGATGGTGTCCATTTAAGTTTAATAATTTTGGGTTTTGGTTATCCTTATAAATCATAACTATTCTTCAATTTGTAATTGATCCGTACAAGTATAACTATATATGGTCAACACGAAATGGTCGCTTGTGGATGGCTACTTGTAAAGTGTTAGAGTATACTTTGAGACCTGAGATGCACATCAAGAAACTTGGTTACATATCATTGTTACTTAACTGTCTATACACATGTGGATAAATGGTCATAATGGATAATGTACTTTGGATTGACGTTTATTGTTCCTCGTATAAACTTATGTATTAGTATGAAACTACCATGTGAGTTATTAGATGACCATATGGACTAGACTGCTTGGATAGTTTCTTGTTCATGTATAAACTTATGTATTAGTATGAAACTACCATGTGAGTCACTAGATAACCATATGGACTGGACTTCTTGGACATTCATTAATGGACAAGTATGTCTTTGATTTGCTGCGAATGTGTTTATAGCTCGATAAAATTAACACTTTTTTGTTTGCTCATTCAACATTAACATTGGAGTCCAACTCGATCAAATTCTTAGCACCATCATAAAGCTCAATGTTTATACAAGACAAGATCAACATAAGCCACATTGAGTTTAGCTTTGTTCACTCAATTGTTTTTTTGCCGTCTGGTATAATATTAATTGAAAAGTCAAAACAGAGTATAGAGCATACATCCATAAAAAAACAGAGCATGAAAACTCCAAACAATAACCAAAGGTAAAGGAAAAAAAAATCCAAAGGTAAAGAAAAGAAAATTTCACAAAGTCATCTTCGCTTGTCTTCTTCAATTCTGGAAAGTAACCATCCAGGGCCTCCTCTAGCTAAATAAGATCTGAAACGACCATCCCTTGTCACACTTTTAGCAATGTCCCTTGCTATTGAATTCGCCTTTGAGGATGAAACCTTGAAAATGACTCGAAAAAACCTTGGAATGAGTGAATTAAGTAAAACAAAAGGACTAAATCATAGAAATTCTAATGTCATATATCTAACATCTTCTAAGATGCCTCTCTTTTCTATATGAACTGGCGCAATGGGATCAACATCACACTGATATCATCAAACGAGCCTCGTGAAGCCGAGAGATCAACAAGCTTCTTACAAGCTGCTAACAACAATGGCTTCTCGGTTCGTAAGCAGAAGGGACGAGCAATGTCTACTGCTTCTTGGTTACTCACCTTATCCCATAAACCATGTGATGCCAAGATTAAGAACTCATGGTCATGCTCAACTCTCGAGATCTTTGTCTCTGGTTCAGCTATAACCCATTTCTTAAGTTGAGCATCTCCGATTCCTCTTGGCACAACTAAGGATCCCTGGATTCTCCACAACGTGAAACGTATCAACATATCCTCCCGTGGTTTCAATTCTTTTCCGTTCATCATCTCTAGACGGACAATGATCAGAAAATAAAACTTTAGCTACACCTCCTACACTCATAACAGCACGACAGTCACCGGCGTTTGACACAACAAGGCTCCCTTCGCTAACCAAAGCCGTGACACAGGATGAACCACCCTTAAAACCTTCCTCCTTAAGAAACGTTGTGTCTGTAGTCAAGTAACTACGTTTCCACCGCTTCAGCTATCTCCAACTCGTGTCTTTTACCAACTACTTCTTCTACAATGTTCTTATCTAAGTTCTTAGCTGCAAACTCAGCCGCTTTAACTCCTCCATGACCAACATAGACTCCAAATATTGCCTGCAAATTATCACAAAGCAAAACAACGTTTAGAATACACAATACATAGAGATTCATCAATAACTACACAATTGTATCAAATGATTCTGTAAAACTTCTAATTCTATTCAGAATTTCAATTTTCCCCAAACAACATCATGAAGAATCCTAATTTTAGATAGCTTATTAATCCAATCAATGTAGATCTCACATGATAAACCCTAATTTGAGCTGTAATTGCTAATCAATTGAATCAAAATCTCCAATTCGATTCAATTCTAAACCTAAATTGAAAAATGAATTTGAAATTTGAAATTACCTGTTTACGATCTCCATGAAGATTGGTGATAGTGGAGAACCGATCCTCCATAAGAATTTGGTTTTAGAGATGAAGAGCGACACTATATATTATTTATTTTTAAAAAATATCCATTTATTTGCTGTAATTGTGAGATTACTCCCTTTCTCATGTCGAGATCTCAACCGGCACGAAATAGAAAGAACATGTATTACACGTGTGTTTTATTAGATAACACAGAAAACAAAACCAATTGAACTGGTTAAGCAATTTATGTTTTAATTTTGAAAGGATATAATTGTCCTTTTATCTTCCAGAAACAAGGAAAAGTGCCTGAATCTTAGAAAGTGCCTCAAACGTAAAAAGATTTTCTAAAAGTGCCTAATAGTGTAACATTCCCTTTTTTTTTTGGACGAGTAACAACAATTTAGTACGATGATGCCTATATCTTTAGTTGAATGTAGCAATTACATCATATCTTTACTAAAATTTGAAAAGTAAGAGACAAATTAAATGTACATAGATATATACTTACTTATTTTGAAACATCATATCATATATATCGAAGGCCAATTTTCTCTATATGAGTGTCATATCATTATACAAAAAAATAACATATGTCATTCTACATTATTTAAATTAAAAATTAGCCAAATTAAATGAGAAAAAATAAAAGTTCTTTATAACATTAAATTTTCCATCGGTTATTCTCTTAAGTGATTTAATCAAAATGTTTTTTAAAAAATACAAAATTATGTTAATAAAAAGCACTACTTTCTTTATATTCTTCTTATTTTTACTAAAAAGTTTTTATCAATAGTAACCATTTTATTATTGTTGTAATTTAGTTGTTTGCTACCGTATAAATACTTATTAGTTTAGTAATTTTACTTTGAGTCTTTCTCCTTATTATGTTTTGTTGTTCATATATGACTCAACATATGACTTTCTATCTTTTTTATTTTGTGTCTTATGGTAAGTTGGTAATATTGGTAAGTTCTGTAATTTTTTCAAGTGATGAACCTTTGAGACGTTGGACATACCAAAGAATTCAAGACACGACTTTTCTCTTATATGACTATATGCAATAGTAGACGATATAAAAATGTTGACTTAAATGACATTTTAGTTTTTGCTTTCTTTTTCTTATTTTCATATGAAAACTCTTGAGATCTTATTCAATATATGTCTATCCTGTATATAATAATGAGTCTATCACGATGTGATGGAAGTACTAGATCAGGAGAGTACACAAAACAAGAAATTATATTTATAATCATGTTAGGCGAGTTTCACATCACACAAATAACATAATTACATATAATTGTATAAAAAAATCTTATATTATCGATGTATGTATTCATGATAGTGAAAAAATATTAGGATCTTAGAAATATAAATAATTATATATATATATATATATAAATGTATAAATCGATATTTTAAGTAAAAAAATCCAATCAGACAAATTGTAACTACATAAGATTAACTTTATTAACTAAACAATAACATATAAAAAAGTAAACAAAAATTAGCAACAAGAACAATCAACATAATTTGTTCTTAACAATTTTTGAAACAAACCCACGCGTAGTGTGGGTATTCATCTAGTCTAATATAATAAAGTAAGGTTTTCTCAAACTCATGCTTTAAGAAATGACAAGTGGCGCTCTATTATTTCGATATGTGTCATTCCTCTAAAATTAAAATAAACTATTTTCTATATTTATTCAATTTAATTATATTTTTTCTTTTTGATATGTGTCATCTAGTCTTAGATATTTTTTTGTCCGAGCTGAAGATAATTACACATATATAAACCAGTGATGTTAGATGTGAAGTCAAAACAAATATAATTCTCTTTTTTGTTTTTTCGTTGATGGACGAGAAAGCAAAACACCGACGCCAATGTTAAGTTAAAATGGACAATAAAATTCTTCTTATGAATCTATATCATGTTTTGATGAGGGATTGGGTTTTCTTGCTTATCAGAATCTAATGATTTTTTTTTTTGCAAGGGAGAACTACCATTTTAGATTCTAATAGTCAAATAAAAGTTGCATACGATCAATTTGCATAGCATCCAACACCATGATATAAGGATTGAGAACCTGAACAAAGCCTCTAACTTCCGCCATACATATGAAAGCATCTTGTCGAACTATCAAGACATCTAAACCACATTTAGCTGAATGTGGAGGAAGCATGTACATGTTAAAGTAAGTATATTTGGTGTCTAGAGACTAAAAAGTAGGAAATGGATCAACTGTGTGTATTCGTTTTTAGTGTTTGTATTATGTTCTCAATTTATGGTACTTATAAAACCGTTGGCCATCATGGTATCATTCGGGAATCTCACGGTCACATCTCACATTGCTTCTGAAAATTATTTTCATAGTTAAATCTAATATAAAGTGTTTTCAAAAAAAAAAAACTCTAATCCACATCTCCCTAATCAAGTAAAGAAGCTATCAGATGATGTTAATTTTTCTTATAGTTTTGTTTGGGTCAGACGGAATAATAACTTAATAAGATAACTGTCTCCCAATATGTTTTGCGTTTCTTTTCTGTATCGTTAGTCCAAATTTTTCCTAACTATATTCAATATTCAGTAAACGTATAAATAAAACACAAGGTTTCTATTGTATATCAACATTTAAATATACATATGCATATTCAATATTCAATATTCAGTACCAATTTAATAAGAAAAACGTATGCATATTCAATATTCAGTATCCATCGAATTTTGGTCTTAATTATGCATGGTTTTGAGTGGAATGTTTAAGATGAAATACTGTTTTATTTAGCATTATTCTTACATTCATGGATTGTAAGAAAACTTTAATATACTTTTACTCCTTACAAGGAAACAAAAAAAGAAAAAGAAAATTTATCTAGTAAACAATGAATTATAGTGAGAGTTAGAAGAAGGTGACATATGTACATATGTGAGTTGGCGTCATTTTATGATCATAATAATTGAAAGAGTGCTTATCTTTTAGTTATTATGTTGAATTTACGTTATATTTTTGTTAAGTCTTGTAGTGACCATCGTAATTCTCCCTTTTCTATGCTTTTTTTTTGGGTAAATGAGGTAATCCAGAGAGAAATTAAATGGATGAGGATGATATAAAGCCTACAAGATATGATGAATGGCGAGCTTATACAAAATATATAAGCTATCACTAATATCATTGGTGAAAACTTATGTTAGATTTAAAATTAATTGGTATATTCTTGAAAAAAAAGAACTCCTAAGCTTTTTTGATTTGATCAATTACGTCATATTTATTGACTTTTAAACCAATCTATAATTTATTGGCTGTTATTCAGTAATTCTATACGTGTTTTAAATTTTTGTTATAAATTATTACATGGTACTGAAATGTATACATCAATATGAATTCATATACTTTTTAGGTCAACATGCAACTTTTTTTTTCAACTACACATTAATTAAAAAATAACTCCCTAATTGGTTATCCAATCTATGTAACTTTTCTTTAATATTTATTTGTGCGCATCAAAATAACTACAAACTTCTTTATTAAATTCCACAGATATATATTCATAAGTTTTTACCATATTGTTCAATGATGGAATAAATAATTTGAATACTGATTTAATAAAGTATTTAGAGTTCTTTCGATTAATATCAATTAGTATCAATATATCAGTATTCATAAATATTTATCTTACTAATTAATCAAAACTTTGTCAATCTCAGAACTTTGAATCTATCGAAAATCTTATAATTTACACACATACTATAATCAATATGTAATATATAATTTCAAATTCATAATCTAACTGTTAAAGAAAATTTGCATATGATTTTCATAGATTTAAATAAAACACAAGGTTTCTATTGTATATCAACATTTAAATATATTTCCTTTGATCAATTTGATAAAAACAATATATAAAAATTTAATTTTAGATTATAATCCATGAAACCTAAAACTTTTTAGTTTAATATATCATAATTACAATATTTCTACTAATTATTATTGAATTTATTTTAAAAAAAAAACAAAATGTATTAGTTATATAATATTATATATTTTATTACGTTTATATTTTACCCACGCATCGTGTGGGACTTTTTCTAGTAATACATAAAGTTAATAAAATATCATTATTTTTTCTACATATAATGTCATTCAAATTAATATATATATATATATATATATATATATCTACATATATATTTTTGCAGCCACTTTAGCAAATAAATCTTCTACTTGACATTTATTTACAATGGCATGCCATTAACATTTATTGTTTTACTAAACTTATTTTTAGATCTAAATATAAAATCTATTATGTTACTAAAATTTAGGAAACTAAAGAAAAAAATCACAAAAACATTTAAATCTTTCCAATTAGCATTAATCACCCTGATTTTCGTTTTAAATCATTTATTTTCAGTTAATAAAATGAATCAAATCTTATATTACAATATATGCTTTAATATTTTCATTAAAAAATTAATTACGTAATAAAACTCTAAAACCCAAAATTATTTCTCAATCCATATTTTTTGTTTTAAACTTGCAATTGTACAAAATAATTTTGTTCTTTTTTTCTGGGATAAATAAATTATACATGTATTAAGTTGATATTGTTGATTCAAATAATATTAACAAAATGACTAAATTTAGGTTATTCAAATAAAAAATAGTTAGTCAAAAACCAAGTATATCAATCCCAAATTATGATTAAACTAAATATTTTATAATAATTTTTACCAAAAATTAACATTATATATATTAAAAAATTTGAAGTACCTTTTTAAAGTACTTTTGTGTTAGTAAAGTAAGAATTTACAAAGAATGACATTACATTAAAGTCAAAAACAATTATTATTTTTAAAGAATATTATTGATATATTTTAACTTTATGAAACATTATTAATATTTAAACATAAAAAAATTAAAATATCATGAGACGAGAAGTATAGCAGGACGGGTTTGGATTGATATGAAATACAGCGAGACGGGTTTGGATTGATATAACACAGGTTAAATATTTATTTTATTATTTTATCATAATTAATTTTTTTAATTACAATATTAATATAAAATTATATAACTTTAATACTAAATATAAAACCATAAAAATTAATTTTATTATATATGAAAAAATATTTGCTCCGTGGTGTACCACGGGTTAAATTCTAGTATATATTATTCTACTAATGAAAAAGTGTGTGTTTCACATCCTATATTACCTAAGGCTTTTGAACTTATAATTCAATGTCTTTTTCTATATAAAAAGATGATTTTTATTAATATATAAATAAATATGCCCATTCCCAATTGGGTTTATGCCTGGAAATTACAATCTTTTACGGTTATAAAAACAGAAAGAAATTCTGGTCAACGGAAAAAAAAGAAACAGAGTTGGATTTGGACAATCAAAACGGAGGCAACGAACAGATCTAATAGTACCGTCGTATACAAGGCCCACTACTTTGCAACACAACCACCCGAGCGAGATCAATGACCATAGTATACGAAAATCGTAGATCTGAAAATCTTTTAGAAGCAAACAATCGTTAATCCGGTTTGATGGATACAGAAAAAAGGCGGCTAGTGAAGGGTGATAGCTCAGACAACCCCTCAGCAACCTGATTCCGCATAAGCCATCACAGATCCAAAACTGGATATGCTGTTAACCATCGAACACCCACTGGAAACACACCAATCCACAGCGTCTTCCGCCGCAGCTACAGCGTCTTCCGAGCAGTGTTAGTTTATAATTGAGTTTGGTCATGCATTTAATTAGATATGCGTAAATAGAACAACACGCGAGATGTTATAACCGTTACTTGTTAGATAAGTTGTGTTGTTTCACTGAAAAGACACAAATAGGAAGTGACACAACTCTTCATGTGTTGTGTCTATTTGTTTTCTATTTAAACTCATTGTATCATCATGTAAATAACCAACAAGTTTCAGTTCAATAAAGAGTTATTTTTGTTCTTGTCTTCTTTACAAGAGAAGAGACAAGTGTCTCTGTTTCTCTTTTTATCACAATATTCCAACATGGTATCAAAGCTTTATTGATTCGAGGGCCAGTGGAAAGCACAAAGAGAAGCCTAAGAATAAGAAATCCGCTGCGAGAACAAGAGAAAGATGGAGACAACAAATCAATGACAACCGAGAAAAAGAAGAAGAAGAAACAGAGAAAGAATAAAAAGAAGAGGTGGTGACAAAAGAGAGTACCATCAACCTTCACATACATATTCACAAGAAAGAGGCTCCAAAAAGCGATGAAGAAGATAGGGAATCTTCTCTTAAGGCAACAGAGAAAACGAATGTGGATTTGGAGTTGTGGAAGGAGAATTCTGAAACTTGTTCGAAGAAGACGTGAAAATTCACGCACAACACAAATTGGAAGGTTACCAGAGATAACCGAAGAAGAAACGTCACAAAGACGTGATGGTGATCAAATAGAGGCACCAAGCGATAAAGGAGGATGCTTACCTCATAGAAAAAATGGAGCGAGCATAAGAGTATGCTTACCTCGGAGAAAAATGGAGCACAAGAGGATGCTTAGCTCTGGAAAAAAAATTGAGCATAAGAGGATGCTTACCTTGGAGAAAATGGAGCATAAGTCAGTTGAAGAGTAAACCGAAGAAAACATGAGGAAGGGTCACGAGAGACTTGAGAGGGAGACATGGAGAAAGATCGCTGGTAAGAGAAATGCCACGAGTTCCATTGTCTTGAAGAAGAAACAATTGACAAAGAGTGTCAAATTGTGTAACAAAGAGAAGAACAAAGAAAAACACTTGAAGTAAAACAGAAATTCAATTAAGGAGGAAAGTAGCTTTCGATCAAAGTAGGGAATGGTAAACATATAACACGGCAGGAAAAGGAAATATCCAAGTGATGAGAAGCCAAGGAGGGAAGATCATCAAAGAGGTGTTTCAAGTGCTCGGTTTAGCGAGAAATCTGTTGAGTGTTTTTCAAATGATATGCAATGGATACAGAGTCTTATTTGAAGACAAACGATCCATAAGAAAGATATTGGATATTAAGATGAAGCATAAGAGTTTTCCATTGAGATAGAGAAAGTCGGACACAAGTGTTTTACTTGCAAGTGAAGAAGAAGTACACAACGTCAAAGTTTGAAAAACTATTGAGCAAGTTTGGTGTAAGACCAAAACTCAATTAAGGGGGATTGTTAGTTTATAATTGAGTTTGATCATGTATTTAATTAGATATGCGTAAGTAGAGCAAAACATGAGATGTTATAACCGTTACTTTAATACAGCAAACTTCTGATTCTCTGTAAATCCTCTTTTATTAACTCAAAAACCTCCGATTACAAAGATGATCGAATCGATGTTCATAAAACACCCAAACGATCCACTAGATCTCGATGTGAGATTTCTAGCCACAAAATGTTCTCAGAGATTCTAAGGAATTACAGATATTCGATAAAAGTAAAGGAATGAGCTAAAACAGTGCTCATATAGTCGGCTAACGGCATCTTTCAGTCCCTCACTCTGCAGATGACACGTGCTCGCCTCTTATTCTTTCCCAATTCCCACTTGATGTCGCACGTGACTACTCACACGTGTGGTTCTGTATCAAATCTCCCCCCTTCAACAGAACGTTGACCTCAAGGTTTTAAACATCAAACTGTGGATACTTCTTCTGTAAATCGAAAAGGAACTCCCATGTTGCCTCCTCCACAGGCTCATGCTTCCACTTAACAAGTACCTTAGTGACTGCTCTGCCCTGACGTTTAACCATCTGCCTCTCCAGAATCAGCTCCGGCTCTTTCACAAAAACGTCTTGCAGGATAGTAAGCAGCTGAGTAGAGGTTGTCACATTCCCCACCAAAACTTTCAATTGAGAAACATGAAACACCAGATGGATTTGAGATCCCAGTGGTAACTGCAACTTATAAGCAACCTCACCACAACGATCAACAATCTTGTAAGGGCCATAATACTTAGGTGACAGCTTCTGATTACTACGCAACACCATAGAATTCTGCCTGTAAGGCTGCAGCTTCACAAACACATAGTCACCCACATCAAACTCCCTCTCAGTCCTGTGTTGATCAGCCATTTGCTTCATACGATGTTGAGCACGCATGAGGTGAAATTTAAGGAACAAGACCATATTCTCACGCTCCTGCAAAGAACGTGCAACCACAGCAACCTTAGATTCCCCTGGCAAGTAAGGTAAGTGAACTGGTGGTGGTTGGCCATAGACCACCTCAAAAGGTGTCATTTTGCTAGAGGTGTGGTAATTGGTATTGTACCAATACTCAGCAAGCGCTAGCCATTTACTCCACTGCTCCGGCCTAGCGTGACACATACAGCGTAAGTAGTTCTCCAAACAACGATTAACCACCTCCGTTTGGCCATCACTTTGAGGATGGTAAGCACTTGACATTTTCAACTCAACGCCTTGGAGGGTGAAGAAATCTTTCCAAAAAGCACTAGTGAACACCACATCACGATCGCTCACAATGGAATTTGGGCAACCATGTAACTTAAAAACATGATCCAAGTAAGCTTGCGCCACTGTCAAAGCACTATAAGGATGAGCAAGGGCAATGAACTGTGCAGCTTTACTAAGGCGATCCACGACCACCATAATGACTGATTTCCCATTGGATAGTGGCAAACCATCAATGAAATCCATGGAAACATCACACCAAATCCTCTCTGGAATAGGTAAAGGCTGCAGCAAACCCGGAGAAGCTGCATTGTCGCTCTTACATTGTTGACAAGTGCCACAGCTCCGAATAAAAGCTTGAATGTCTTTCACCATACCCTTCCAATAAAACAGCCCCTTGACACGTTGGTGTGTTACTTCCCGACCAGAATGTCCTCCCATACCAGAGCAATGCAACCATTGTAAAATCGAGTTCCTTATTGCATTGTTCATCGGAACCACAATCTTGTTTTTCCTTCTCAAAACACCCTGACCCCAACTATAGTGGTTCTTAGCATCACCATTCAGTTTCAGTGCAGAAATGATACTCTGAACTTCAACATCTGCATCATAACCTGCCTGAATATCCTTGAGTAAGTCACATTCAATAACTGAGAGAGCCATGTGTAGAATCTCTGACCCTTATACTCTGGACAAAGCGTCAGCAACCAAATTCTCCTTACCCTGTTTATATTGGATTTCATAGTCAAATTCCAGTAGCTTAGGTAACCACTGCTGTTGAATAGGAGTATTAAGACGCTGCTCCAGCAGGTACTTCAGACTACGTTGATCAGTTTTGATAGTGAAGTGATTTGAAATCAAATAGTGCTTCCACTTTCTCACAGCAAAGATTACTGCAAGAAGTTCTTTTTCGTAAATGGATAAGTGCAACTGCTTCCCTTTCAATTGTCTGCTGATAAACGCCAGTGGATGCCCTTCTTGCATTAACACTGCCCCAATGCCTTGACCACACGCATCAGTCTCAACAATAAACTATTTATCAAAGAGAGGTAAGGCTAAAACTGGCGTGTTACACATCGCATCCTTCAGAGTTTGAAAAGCAACTTGAGCTTCCGCAGACCACACAAAAGAATCAGTTTTTGTTAATGCATGCAATGGCCCTGCAATAGCACCATAATTCTTCACAAACCTCCTGTAATAGCCCGTTAATCCCAAGAACCCTCTAAGTTGTTTAAGATTAGCTGGACTCGGCCATTCCTGAACTGCTCTAATCTTGGCAGGATCAGTAGCAATTCCTTCTCCACTTATGAAATGACCCAGGTATTCGACCTTAGGAACAGCAAATGCACACTTGCTCATCTTAGCAAATAATTTATGTTCTCTCATTAAAGCAAAGACAGCCTCCAAGTGCCTCTTGTGTTCCTCTGTAGATCTACTATAAATCAGAATATCATCAAAGAAAACCAAGACAAACTTCCTCAGGAATGGTTTGAAAATGGAGTTCATGAGACTCTGAAACGTGGCTGGTGCATTAGTGAGACCAAATGGCATCACCAAATACTCGTAATGACCACTGTGGGTTTTAAAAGCAGTCTTATGAATGTCCGAAGGATCCATTCGAACTTGGTGGTAGCCAGCTCGCATATCAATTTTAGAATACACCACTGAGCCACCTAATTCATCCATTAAATCCTCAATCAATGGAATGGGGAACCTATCTTTCACGGTCATACCATTCAGCTCACGATAGTCCACACACAGTCTCCATGATCCATCCTTCTTCCTAACTAAAACCACTGGTGATGCGTAAGGACTTGAACTGACCTGAATTGTTCCACTAGACAGCATCTCTTCCACAATCTTATCAATCTCATTCTTCTGATGTATAGCATAACGGTAGGGTCTCTGATTTACTGGATTAGAACCTTCCATCAGTTAAACTTTATGGTCATGTTGTGCTCAAAATGGAGGTAACTCTGTTGGTTCAACAAAAATATCAGGAAAATCATTAACCACAGTCTCCACAAATGACTCATCTCCAAGATCTTCTGTCAATGCATTAACTGCGCCCACACATTGTTCTGCTTCATCTTCTGAACTAGACTGCATATTTCTCACATATAACATAGCAATCTGTACATCCTCCTCCTGAAGTTTTTGAAGTTTCTGTGCCTTCACCTCACACACAGATCCCTCTTTAATTCCATGTAACCAGACCTTCTTGTTTTGATATCTGAACTTCATATCTAACTGTTTAAAGTCCCATGAGATCCTTCCCAGCGTCTCCAGCCATTGTACCCCCAACACCATATCCACTCCTTGTAACGGAATTAGAAGGATATCTGACTTAAAATCTGTAGTCTGCAACTTCCAAGCAAAGTCAGTTATCTTCCCATCAATCTTTAACTTTCTGCCATCAGCTACTGAAACCCGAGCCAACCCTGAATTCTGAATCTGACAACCCAATTTATCTGCCACCCTGGAATCAATGAAGTTGTGAGTAGACCCCGAATCAACCAAAATGAACAACGTCTTCTTACCATAAGTACCCTTAACACGCATAGTCCTGTATCCTGCAATTCCAGACACTGCATTGACTGAAATCTGAGGCATGATTTTGTCATCTTCACCATGAATCTCATCCAACGCATCCTCGAATTCATCTTCCACATCCATACAAAAAAGTTGCTGCTTCTTATGTGACAAGTAGTGTTCCGGAGTAAATTTCTCATCACACAAATAGCACAAACCCTTAGCTCGTCTCTCACTCATCTCCTGCTGAGAGAGCCGTCTTGTGTTACCTGCCTTGAAATCTGGTTTGGAGTAGTGATTCTCCTTGTTACTGTGACTCTCCATCTTAGAATTTTATTCCCTGCCAGCTTTCGTGTGTCCCACAGTCTTAGGTTGCCACGGTGTTGAATAAGGCTTCCTAGGGTGTGCCTTCTCATACAACTTCCCCAAACGAAAACAATGGCGCACGGTCTGAGGTTGAAACATCCGCACATGCATCTGAGTATCCACACGCAACCCTGCCAAGTAAACACTCACCAAGTACTCCTCTGATAAATTGACCCGAATCTTAATCTGTTCAAACCTCTAATGATAATCAACTATCCCATCTGTCTCCTGCAGCTTCTTCAATTCAGCCATTGGATCATCACATTCATCATCAAACCTCTACTTCAACAACCTCACATAACCAGGCCAGTCATATAGCACCTCCAAACCCACACCTGACTGCATAAAAGAATGATGCCATGTTGCAGCATGACTATCAAAATGAATAGCAACCATCTTCACCTTCAGATCTGCAGGTGTAAAATCAATTCCAAAAAACTCTTCCACCTTGAACAACCACTCCTTAATCCCAGTACCATCAAAACGAGGCAAATCAATCTTTCCCAAGCGAGTCAGGTTACCGTAATGTTGTTGTTGAGGTTCATAACGGACCTGATCTAGTCGATTGTCACGCCGATGGTCCTGATTTTGTTGCTGGTCACGGCGATGATCCTGATCTTGTCCCTGGTCACGGCGATGATCCTGATAACCCACTCTGTCATCGGTCGAGGTAGACGAACGTGGTAAGCTCCTCTCTCCACTCGAATGTTCCTCACGAAGCTTGTGAGCAGTGGATCTACTCATCACCATCGTCATCTCAGCCATGTGTTTCATCATCTCCTTACTGTGAGCATCCATCATCGATTCCAAACGCAACATCCTTTCCTCCAAAGGATTCGCACCTTCCACCTCTTTACCCTTGTCCTTCGAATCATCCTGGGAACGAGTTTGAACCATGTTTTCCGAGGAAAGAAATGGCTCTGATACCTTTAATACAGCAAATTTCTGATTCTCTGTAACCTCCGATTACAAAGATGATCGAATCGATGTTCATAAAACACCCAAACAATCCACTAGATCTCGAAGTGAGATTTCTAGCCACAAAATGTTCTCAGAGATTCTAAGGAATTACAGATATTCGATAAAAGTAAAGGAATGAGCTAAAACAGTGCTCATATAGTCGGCTAACGGCATCTTTCAGTCCCTCACTCTGCAGATGACACGTGCTCGCCTCTTATTCTTTCCCAATTCCCACTTGATGTCGCACGTGACTACTCACACGTGTGGTTTTGTATCATACTTGTTGGATAAGTTGTGTTGTTTCACTGAAAAGTCACAAATAGGAAGTGACACACCAACAAGTTTCAGTTCAATAAAGGGTTATTTTTGTTCTTGTCTTCTTTAGAAGAGAAGAGACAAATGTCTCTTGCTTTGTTTTTCCTTTTTATCTCAATATTCCAACATGCAGGTACAACGTCTATCCGACCAGTTGAGCGAAGAAATACTCCACCGATCTCCGTCGATGTCCATAACCAGGAAGAATCGGAAGAGAAGCCTCTCGTCTCTAAGAAAGGGCCACCTCTGTCACGCTAATCGGAATCCACACCACTCCAATGCCGGAGAAGATAGCTTGCCTCACTCCTGCTTCGTCTTGTAAATCCAAGACCTACGATAAAGAACAGAGGCGAAAACAAACTAGATCTAAGAACTTGGAAAAAGCTTTAAAGAGAGAGAGAAAAAGGAACGGTAGAGGAACGATTGTCCTTCCCGTTTGTGTTATGTTGACTAATTCAATATATTTGGTTTATATCGAATTTTTTACTTTAGTTGTACATGAGCTTTGACAAAAAAAAAAATTTTAATTTAAAACAAATTCTTCGTTAACATCCCAAATGGGCTTTGACAAAGATTTGATTTTCTTGTATCATTATCTTCTAAGAATATATGATTTAGGCGTTTGAGTGTAGATCATACATGCATCATCATCTTAAACACATGATTTAGAGACAAAATATAGAATTTTTTTTTTAATAGAGGTTTTGGGTTCTCCAAACTTTCATATGCAAGTAATTTTTTTATTGGAGCGAAATACAGTATCAAATTCATTAGACATGAGCACTTATTAGTTAATACTCTATAAAATTGTTCTAAAACTTTCTAGAAATTTATGTAATTACAAAATACTACATAACTTTCTTAAATTACAAAGTTGCAAAAGAATAATAAATCATGTTATCTACAATTTCCCTCATGTATGTTTCAACCGAAATTCCTCTCCCATTGTTGTAAACAATGATTTGTTCACCCTCTTGATCAAATTCAACTTTATCCAAATGCATAGAAGGATCAATCTTTTCCTTGTCAACTAGATTCACCATTAGCTCATCAAATATATTCAATACCCCACGAGAATAAATTACTGACCATTTCTTCATTAATTGATCCAAAGTATGATTTTGGCTAGTGAGGGATCCAGAAAAACTTTTTTTCTAGGGTCGAAAGCATTTAATAATTTTATATACTAAATATTTAAAATTTTAAAATAAAACAAAATCAAACATTTAAGAGAAGCAAAGCAAGAACCATATGCTTGAAGGATCTACTTTTAAGAACTGAGTCTATATTAAACATTGACTTGGCTCTTAACAATAAGCTAATTACAAATTTGTTGTCCAAAGTTTAAATTTCTAAGTACTTCTTGTTAGTTAAATGTCTTTCTTGTTTGTATGATATTGCTTTAATGTTGCTTTTCTTTGCTTTGTAAGTCCCAGCCGTAATATGTACTTCTTGTTAATGTATGATTATGCTTTAATGTTGCACTTGTTTGCTCTCTTAGTAATTGTCTATTTTTTCTTTGCTTTGTAAGTTATTGTCTAGATATGTGGTCGTTTCTTAATCTGTATACTATTGTTTTGATATGTCATAAGTTGTTGTCTAGATATGTTGTCGTGAATGACAAGAGGCTGACAAGTGGCGCATATTATATAATAAAGTAAAGTTTTCTCAAACTCATGCTCTAAGAGACTGACAAGTGGCGCTCTATTCTTTCGACATGTGTCATTCCTCTAAAATTAAAATACATAATTTTCTATATTTATTCAATTTAATTATATATATTTATCTTAAACAAATCTCTTACCATTTTTAAAATACCTTTTAGTAATTATTTATCTTTATTAATGATGTATCATTTATTAATAGTTTATATAATTACCATACAATATAATTTCTCAAATAATAATTTGTCAAGAATTGAAGAATAGAATATTAATATAATACTTTTTGCGCCAAAATATCAATTAATTTTATTCTAAAATAATTTCAAACTATAACAAATCTTATAAAATTATAATACTTACTTTTAGACAATATATATATATATATATATATATTTGTTTTACCGGTTCTGAGCTAAAATATCAATTCAATATTATATAAAGGGAATGTGACACGTTTAGGCACTTTTAAAGAATTTTATTCCTTTTAAGGCACTTTTCAGGGATGAGGCACTGTGCCATCTTTTTGAGGAGAAATTGGACTAATTTACCCCTGAAGTAGTGATGACGCAATAATTAGTAAACTTATTTTTGATGAGATCGTGTGGGTAAAAAACTATCCCCCTTTTATCATCTCTATCTTCCATATTCTTTTGTTTTTCATCATTTTCAATCTCTCTTTCAAAATCATTGTCGTTCTCTATAATTCTTACAAAATCATAAAATTATGAGGTTATCCTAAATTCACAATCACAATCTATGTTTACCCTTTTTTTTTTTTTTTTTTTTGGTTTTGTATATTTTTCTCTATTCGCTGGAAAATTTATGGCCACCACCATCGTTTCTTATCGAAGGATTATTAACATTAGAAATCCAATTCGCCGAAGATTAAGACAGAAAATATTGGTCTCAACTCAGATCACTAGGGATGTTTGAATTGGGGAAGAAGAAAAACTGAATCATTGTTTGGGAGAGGTAAGAGCATCTTTAACCAAATTTTATTCTCTCTGATATTGGATTTTTACTTGGCTTTATCTGTTTCTTAAGATTGAATGTTAAATTGATAAATATTAAGATAGGATTCAATCACAATTTAGGATCGATTTGACAAATTACTTGAAGAATTTTAAATTAAGTAGTTGACTCAATCCCAAGTTAGGATCCAGTGATATGAATGTTGTGAATTGACATTAAATTTGATTTGTTAAGATGCATCTAGTTTTCCGATTAAAATTCTAATACCCTTCTCTGGGAACACCTTGAATTCCTTGTTTAATTTTTGCTCTATTTCCAGCCTATAGATACGTAGTTGGTTTTCAAGAACTTTGGCTAACAATAACTTTGTGTTAATCCCTTTCTAGCTCAAAAATGCTAGGGAAGATGTGATATTTGGTTTTATTGGAGCTATCGTTTCCCAACAGATACATCTTACGGATCTAGAAATGATGTATTTAGATCACACACCTATCCACACCTGTATATCCATATGACTTTTTACATTAGCTACAATCACCAATTTGTTTTGACAATTTGTTCACATGTATATGGATACTCTTATCATTGCATAGCACTTGGACACTCTCTTGAATTTGATGACGTTAAACTGATCATATGATTATTGGCTTTTTAGATTTTAGATTTTGCTTGTTTATGGAATGTTTGTATCTTAGTTCTAACAATGTGGATGACGATAATGGAATGTTTATATGGATGGCACATTATGGATGACGCATCGTGGATTGTGCAGATTGTTATGATGAGAGTTGTGAATCTTTTGGTCTTACATGTTAAGAATTGGAAAAGCTATATGTGGTGCTTTTGGTACGATTGTTGTCCACAAAGTTCCATCCATCTGATTCTTAAAAAACATTTAGTCATTCTAAATCATTTAGATATTCTTTTTAAAGACATAATTGTTCACTGACGAGTGTCCAAACAATCAAGTCCAAATGGTCACCTAGTAACTCACAGTTTGTTTTATATCAATGCACAAATTTATACATGAACAATAATCGTTGATAAAATTTTTGTTGAACTTTTGGGGTTCTTCCTCTATTTAACTTTTAGAGGTTCACTTCTTTTACATTTCTTAGTTCTCTTTAATGCTTTGTTTCACTCACTAATTTTAACTCAAGCACAAAAAGAACCTTCACTCTCATTCTCTCAGTCTTTGGTTAGTTTCTTGTTTTGACACGAAGACATAAAACGATTAGTAAGAGAGAGAAAAGAGAAAACATTAGTTGTCAACATTTTTGTATTGGATCCAAAAATAGATTCTTATTACAAGACATACACACACATATTCATACTAGTTTACTTCTACTAAGTACACACTTGCATTATGCTTCTACTTAGACCTAGACCTTACTTTTAGACATCATTACTCTAGTCTCTAAGGTATAACCAAGCTTACAAGCAAGGTTTATCAACAACTCTTACACAACAACAACTCTAACAACTCTTCACTAAGCTAAACTTTAACTAACATAACACACTTACTCATTTAGGCCTAACAAAACAATTAGTCCAATCACTTATTATTTCATCTTCTCCCATGCATATTCTTCTTTTGCTTGAGCTTCTTCTTCTTATTCATGTTCTCATCGAAGCATTTTGTCTTACATATTTAATCAAGAACTCAATCTCAACAGAAATACACCGTCCATTTTTCTTTGACCAATATTCACTTGTGTATAGAGTATGGACACTATCATAATTATATAATGGATTCATATCCAGTGATGACACATTAATGGTAAACAAATGCAACATTGTCCATTGATGTGTGTCCAAGATGTGCAATCCATATGGTTGTTTATACCAACACATAAGTTATACATATATAGAACAAGATGATGAATAAGTCAGAACGCTCTCTCAGTCGCCACCAACAACTCGATTGCCTCCACCAACCAACAGACACTTCATCACCATATCAAAGACAACCGTCGCAAGAAACCA
This sequence comes from Arabidopsis thaliana, assembly GCF_000001735.4. Classification (NCBI taxonomy): domain Eukaryota; kingdom Viridiplantae; phylum Streptophyta; class Magnoliopsida; order Brassicales; family Brassicaceae; genus Arabidopsis; species Arabidopsis thaliana. The sequence continues at coordinate 1,776,885 of NC_003071.7, read as the reverse complement.
TAACAAATCTGTTGGAGAAACAACTAAGAAGAGACATCGAATAAAGCAACGACTTTTAGATCTAGACCCAAATCTCCTGTCGCGAATCACTGACTGTTTCTTCCGCCGTTGAATGTACTCGCTTTCGTCATTTACACGCCTGCCATTTTTGTACTCCACCAGTGCTAAAACTTGACTAATGAAGCCATAGGAATTCGAGAAGATCAAAATAGGAGAACGAATTGGTGAATTGACTTGTGATGAGAAAATAAAGAAATAGCAAAATAATGAGAAAAGTTGTTTTTTTGTTCTGCTTGATTTTGTTTATTTCTCGATAAAGTGAGAAAAAAGAAAGAGGAGAGAGAGAAGAGAGAGAAGAATGAGAGATATAAGTCAAAAAAATATTATCACGAAAGGAAGTTATACTTAGAAGGACAAATTGGACAATTTGGCTTAGAAAAGTGCCCAATCCTTTTAAAGTGCCTTAATCGGCATTAAGTTTCCAAAAAGTACCTAATTACATAATATTCTCTTATATAAATCAAAATTGTAAACTTATTAATATTTTTGTTAAGTAAAAGACCAATAATATTGTTAAGAAAAATCTGATGAATATTGTTGTTGAACTTGAGTTTATAGCATATTGTTTTATATAAATGGCCTAAAATGTATATGGGTTTAAACATTTTAACTATCTATTTATAGTGTATATAATCTTTAAATAACTAATTAATTTAACAAAAAATATAAAAATAAAAGATCAAAACTCAGAAACTAGCCTATTGAAAGTGTCTTGACCAAACTTGAGTTCAAAGGTGTCAATTCTATTTAAAGCTAAGAAAAACGTATGCATATTCAATATTCAGTATCCATCAAATTTTGGTCTTAATGATGCGTGGTTTTGAGTGGAAAGTTTAAGATGGACTACTGTTTTGTTTAGTATTATTCTTACATTCATGGATTGTAAGAAAACTTTAATATCTTTTTGCTCCTCACAGGGATAAAAAAGAAAAAGAAAATTTATCTAGAAGAAGGTGAATGAGAAGGTGAATATTATACATTTATACTAAATCATATTTTTAGTATATATTTTTTCTAAAAATATGTTACATATTTATATAATATGACAAGGGTTTTTTCTAACCCTGTATACCAATGCGACATTTGGCGCTCTATTTTAGTGACATGTGTCCTCTTCATTAAGTTTTAATTTTACATTCTAAAATTCTTTTATTTCACTCTGTTATATTTGTAGGCTCTATGGTATATAAAGTTTACTTTAAAACAAAAAAAAATATTAATCATTGTCAGAAAAATATATACTAAAAATAGGATTTAGTATAATATTCTGAGAAAAATATATACTAAAATATGATTTATGTATAATATTTACAAATGCTTTTATTAAATTATTTATTAAAAAAGACTCAAATGACTAAACTCAAATAAATGTAAAGTTTTGTTAACGGATAATAGCAATGAGAAAACGAAAATTAAAATTAAACACCATGCATTTAAACTTCATTAACCTCATTAATGGCTCAGTAGGATGAATGTTAAATTCTTATGTAACGTTTAAAAAAAAAAATTGTTACTCAGATAACGTTTATGTTGCAAACGTTCTTCTATAATTATTAACATTTATGTCAGAAATAAACTCATGAATTAGTTATAATCTACTTTTCTGATATAAATAGCAAATATATGTATTACCTTTTTATCACACAACACACATATATTTACAAGTACTTTCTTCTTTTTTTCTTTCATTTTTTTAATTTCTTTTTTTATTTTAAATACAAGTACTTTTGTTTTTTTGAGAATTGAAGGTACTCAATTACTCAATTATATAATTATTTATTTGTCTTTTCAACTTAAATATTTTGAGTTAATTAGTTTAATATTTTTTATTTTTTAATTAAATTAAATTCTATTTATATATAGTTTCTATTTATATTGTTTTAAATTTTAAAATGAGAATTATCAGTGAATATTTTTTTTTTTTGTTATATTGTTTTATTATCTTCACTAAATTTGTTTTTTTTTGTATATTATAAAATAATTATTCTTATCATAAAAATATATATTTTCAGGGTTTACGATTCCGATACACCCAAAGACAAGAGACGGTAAATTAGAGATACTAACTCAATTCCTCCGTTGCCTTTGTCGGAGAGCGTTTTCTCCGCGGGGAAACTCTGAGTACCCGCTTCTCCTTCTCTGGACCAGTATCTTGGGTATGTTGCTTCGTCGGGACTTCATCGTTTGCTTTATTCCCAGCCATAGCGAAAGTTGCTATCTCGCCGGAGGTTCCTCACTTCGCCGGAAAAATTGCAACTTTCTCTTTGCCGGATTTTGGAGTTCAGTGGCTTAATTCAACTACCCAACAATTCGAAGTGATGTCGAAATATGAAGGAGTGGATACTGAATTTCGAACTGCTTTCTAATTCTCTCTCAAATCTATCCATCTCTTTTTCTTTCTCTTTTTCGTCTTCTTCAGTTTCTTCGTTTCAGTTTTTTTTTTTTGTCTTTTTCAAAAATGATCCGCAAAAACTAAACCGATACCAACTGATGTACGGTTTGGTTGATGCCATTAAGAAATTTTCACAGGGTATTGTTGGCAATGAATGGATGGGAGTGTTTCGAAATTCTAAGCAATGGATGGGAGTGTTTCGAAATCAAACAGCTGGAGTGCTAATGGAAAGCCATGGAGTGCATAAGACCCATCCAGTAAACCCCTTATCAGTAGTTCAGCATCGGAAGGTGTTTGAAATTTTGCTATCCTCCCCAAAGTACGGGTAAAAGACACCCTTCCCCATGGGTATTTGCAGAAGAATTCCACGTTCTTCGTCATCTCCACAGTCTTCAAAGTCGGTCTGTTGGGGTAATTGTGGGACGCTATCACACCATCTACCATAATTAAAAGAGAGAGAGCTTGTTGCTTCCACCCTTCCATGCTTTCCTCCTCCTTCAACCAGCTCACCAATTCAGCAACTGTTGGATTCGGTTGCTCCCCAAACCTCTCACTAAATAGAGACTTCCAAACACTATTACACCCATGTTTCACTCTTATAACAGCCTCCAACGGCTTTCTTCTTGGGATACTTCCCACATTCCAGCCTAGTTACGATACAAAATTCTCTTAGTCCAAATCTGATTGGATGACCGCCGAATACCATCCACATCTCATTCACCTTCATTGATCGACTCTTCAATGAAATTTCGTATTTTCAACATTGAAGAGATGCTTCCAATAGAAGAATGTACGACAACATCTCTTCAATGTTGAAAGAATAGAATTTTACTGGAGAGTCGATCAACAATACGCATGAACAATGACTTGTTCATTCGAAAGCAACGTTGAAATATATGAGATGAGAATATCGCATTATCACTAAAATAAGTTTCATTAGAATATGTGACTTTCTTCACGTTTTCTATCAATATAGGCTTTTTTTTTTGCCCCCTTCGCCATTTTCCAAAACAACGACATATTATCGAATTGTTGATCGAGTAATTGATCAAAGCTTTGTTCTATGACATCATCAAATGGAGTACATGATGAGAAAGCCATATTTTTTATAGCTTGTAGTATGAAAGAAGAGAGAACAAAAAATTTAAAGAATGAGAACAAGAACAAAAAAAATTACGAATAAGAAGAAAACTATGTTTGTGGATTTCAGTTTTTTTGGTGGTAGCTTGTTTTGTGGTAGAAGGAAAATATCAAATTTTCAGATTTGGTAATTTTTATACATTGAGATAAATGAGAGAACAAAATTGCATCCATTATATATAGCAATAGCAAGAGAAATACAAAACTATTTATGTGTGGTACAAATTGATTCCACAAATATTTGTGGTACAAAATGCTTTGTTCTTTCTCCTATGATATCGTCTACACATGTTGAACATGTAGTCGTTTCATCTTTGTTTTCACTCATCCACTAACGTGTATAATAGAGAAAACCACATATAATGATAAGAACTTACAAAGCAAACAAGTGTTATATTTAACTTGTGACATATGAAGACAAAAAGTATACATATTAAGAAACGACAACATATCTAGATAACAACTTATGACATATGAAAACAATAGTGTACGGATTAAGAAACAATCACATATCCAGACAATAACTCACAAAGCACAGAAAAAGACAATAACTCATAAAGCAAACAATTACAACTTTAAAGCAATTTCATACATTAACAAGAAGTACATATCAAAACATGGACTTACAAAGCAAAGAAGTGCACATTAAAGCATATATCACACATTTTCATACAAACAAAAATACCTTAGAAAAACATTAAAAAAAAGTTTTCATAGCTCCTTCCGAACATGATCCAGACTGAACTTTTTCTTCATATCGTTTATGAATAGTTTGTTTGCCAAAACTTTACATCATTTTTACTTTGGTCACTAGCTTTCTGGTTTGTTACTGTCGCATAACAGCCCACAAACTTCATGACGAGTTCATTGACCTTCTCCCACCTTTGCTTACATGGAGCAGACTTTCTCTTTGAAAAACTAGCAAGGTTCGGAGTAGATGATACATATAAAGCAATCTTTATCTAGAAGGCTTGAGTTTTTTGCTTATTCTCGACCACCTCGTCTTTGCTAGTTTAACCACACACTTATGAGGATAACATCCCCTTTTGCTGACCGATTCTGTCTTGATATACCCACCTTAGGAGTGTTTTCATCCTAATCAGTGATGAAGCCAGAAAAACTAGTCGCGGAGGTCATAAATTTTTTTGTAAACATTAATCTTATTATAAAAAAATGTCATTAAAAATTTTTTTTAAAGATGCATCCTACGATCACTCATACTTTGGAAAACTGTGATCATTGTTTTGTTTGTCACGGTATCAAGTACATGTTTTCAATAAAACAAACTAAACAATCACTAAAAAATGCATCCTACGATCACTCATACTTTGGAAACTTTTTTTAAAGATGCATCCTACGATCACTCATACTTTAGAAACTGTAATCATTGTTTTGTTTGTCACGGTATCAAGTACATGTTTTCAATAAAACAAACTAAACAATCACTAAAAAATGTATCACTTATTTGATTACGCAATGCCGTCTTCACAATGTTCATTGTAGAAAAATATCTTTCAACAGTTGTGGTCGCAACAGGTAGAATCAACGCTAGCTTCAAAAGTCAATAAACCAAAGGATGAGAAATATGGTTCTTTGTCTTCACCATCACACGAGATAGATCACCAAGGCTTTTGAAATTAGTGAACCTTTCATCTCTTTGCACATTATCAAGATAGATGTCAAGTTGATGATCAAGAGATATGCGCTCCACAAAACTAAAGTCATCTAGATAAAGCTCAGTCAATCTCACCAGCATTGATTTCTTAAATTGACTAAAAGAATCCATTGGACTTAGAGAAGCAATCCAAAACAAAATTTCTGAATTTACCTCGTCAAATAGATCATTAAACGCTTGAAGTTGCATATCTAAGACATTGTAGTAATAGTCCACCTTGTAATGATGCAAGTTGGTTATGTAAATTGACAAACTCTTCATCCTTAATAAGCATTTCCATATTATTTTGCTCACTAAAAGAACAGACTTTAGCGAGAAAATCATCCCATCCATCATCTCTTAGGTTATGTACCTCTCGTTTAGTCGATGCAACCAATGACATAACATTCAAAATATCTTGGTCTCTTCTCTGTAAAGCTTGTGATAAAATATCAGCGAACCCTAAAATATGTAGCATTAACTGAAGATAGAAAGCAAAATCGAAGGTGTGAAAATATTTGAGGAGGCCATTTGCTTGTCGTCTTTTGATGTTGTCTACGTCTTCATCCTGGATATATTCAATATATTCAATTATACATGAAAAGAATTCAATAATTCGCAATAAAGTCTTGTAATGTGTACCCCAACGCGTATTTGCAGGTTTTTGAAGTGAAAGCTCCTGATTTAACACATTTCCAGTATTAAGTTTTCCATTACAAATCCCTTCTTCAACCTTTTTGCGATAGTTTTTGCGGATCCTATCGGTTCTCATGCAAGAAGCTCCAACCACATTTAACAAGACATAAATTATATCAAAGAAATCTCCAACTTCAAAATGTTTATTGCAACCGTCATGACAACTAATTGAAACTGATGAGAAAAGCAATGTACATAATATGCATAACTACTTTCTTTCAAAATCAATGCTCTCATTCCACTAAATTCTCCTTTCATGTTGCTAGCTCCATCATAACCTTATCCTCTCACCTTTTTTAAACTCAATCCATCTTTGGTAAACAAAGGGTCAATAGCATTCTTCAGCGATAAAGAAGATGTCTCCTTTACATGACTAATGCCAACAAATCTTTCTTTTACTATCCCATCTTTATCAACGAAGCGGAAAACCACTGTCATCTGTTCTTTATCTGGAATATCTGCAGATTCATCCACCAATAAGGCAAAGACATCGTTATTAATTTCTTGAATAACAGATTTGGTTACTTCCATTGCAAAGCAATGCATAATATCTTTTTGAATCGGAGGAGATGTCATCTGATTATTTAGGAGCATTCTTCAACACAACTTTTCTTGCATTCTCATTCTGACAAGCAATATATTTGAGAAGCTCCAAAAAATTACCTTTACTTGTTGAATCTTCTGATTCATCATGACCACGAAAATGTAATCTTTGATGTAACAAATGTCTAGAAATATCAACTGAAGCACTCGATCGAATTCGGCATTCGTTTTTTCATAACATCAATTTGCTTATGTAAAGCATGCATGTTTGATAGACTGACCTTGTCTCATCAAATCCGCACATTTATTTTTGGCAATTCTGTGAAAACTAGTATGATCACCATATGTTTAGTAAACCCATATGTTTTATTCCAGCCACTATAACCAATAGAAACAAAAGCATCACACCCACCTTGTTTCTCAGCTTGATCTCTGAATAAATAACAACATAGGCAAAAGGCTTTCTCTTTTTACCACACTATACTCTAACCAATCATCACCATATCGATCATACCATTGTGGATTAAAACGTCGTAATATGCCTCCTATTGGTATTTGTTTAAAATTATGATCACGAGGTTGATAAGGTCCTTTTATCAAATATATGCGTCGTACCTCATCTCTTTGATCGGGATGATAGCTTAGAATACTTTTTCTTTTTGTTGGATCCCATGACAAATCATCTGAATCATTTGAATCCATGTTAGGAGGTGGAGATTTTTTTTTTCAAAAATTGATCAAGCATTTGCATTGCCTACATAAAAAGAAAAGCATCAATATCAAAATTGAAAAGTTATTTCCAAATGTCGACATAATTATATGTACTATTGAAAATCTAATCAAACAAAGAGACTATTGTAAATGTCTTCGGTTTGTCCTAGGAATAAATTATGATCTCATTAAAATATATTCAAGTAAGAAGGACTATTAAACATTCCTCCCACAAGTCTAAAAATGTGCTTATCACTTTAACTACTTGAATTATTAAACAAAAATTTCTTTAAAAAACATATTTTCTACAAACGTAGAATATTGGATGATGATTGAGGATGAGGAATCAAGAATTATGATGAAACCTTACAAAATTAAGATATTAACAGATTTAGTTAATGATAAAAAATTGACTTATCGATTCTCTAGCAAAGACGACGAAGGAAGAACGAAAAGGAAGAGACTCAAGTTTTTTTTGTGAAGCTTTGTTATTGCCGTTCAGGGATTTGACTTTTATAATTAAGTTTTAAACAACAAAATTAATATAAAAAATACTTAGTTAAAGCCCAGCAGTTCGTTAGAAAAGCCCAACGATAATGACAGAATGTTGAATCTCAATTAAAATATAGATAATTCCTAAAATTAATAGCATATTTCTATTTTAATTTTTCTGAGGGGTCAATAATATTTAAGAGGGGTATCAACAGCTTTCTTGGACATGTATCAAATAATTACGTTTAAAAACATAAGCTGAATTTTTTTATTTGATGGGTGTCATATTACCCCCATAATTACTCTTTACCTCCGCCACTGATCCTCATGAATGTCATTAGACTATTGCATTCCACAAACTCATACGGATTGATGTCATTGTTATGAGTATCTTGTTAACAGGTCCATAAAACTGGAAGGCTGAGAAAATTGATTGTAATAATCTATTTTGGAGTTGGTTTGCTTGTTTAGAGGAGAATGATTAAGTCAGAGAATCTTTAGGTTTAAGGAAGAGAAGACGAATGGAGGATTAAGTAAGAGAAGACTTTATATTTAAGCTTAAAGAAGATGTACTTAATAAAATGTCTTAACAAAAAATGGCAAGGTAAAGACATTAAAGTTTGTACCTAATCTAAACCAACTAAGCAAAAAATACAGAGAACATACAACTAAGCATTTATGTAAAACAATCTTAATCAATATTATTCATACATTAATCATAAAATAAAAAGCAATTAGCAAAATTAGTTTGATGCTCAGTTTCATTAGTTTTGTACTTAACTATTTACCTACTTTACACAATCAATGCAATAACAAAGACAAGGATGATTTATTTTCTCATGTAGAAGCTTTCTCCACTTGCAGTAAATCCTCATGCGACAACACTAGTGTCTTTCTCCACTTGTCTTTTCCACTTGCAGTTTTCCATTTACACTAAACAACAACAAAAACAGAGAGAAATAGGGCACATTAGCATAAACATTTCACATTCAGAACTACATATTGGTTCAAGCAAATAACATATATGAAGAAATCGATTTCTAGAATGCTTTTAATGATTCAAAACAGACATAAAGATATGTATTTCAATGTATGAAAACTAAAATCAAACCTTACAGTGACTAGCAACCATCTGAAAAAGCTTGTCGATTCTAAAACAGAGATTATGCTTAAATGATACTATCTACAAAAATCAAAAAGTTTATTTCCAAATTTATTCTTCATTCATGCCAAATAAGTAAAACAAGGCATCCAAGATTCAAATAACCCTAATGTGTTTGCCGAAACTATCAACCATAAATCAATTAATTTTTGATAAAATTCTTTTACAATCAAGCGAAATAGCAAACAAAAAGCCTCCAAATTAATTCAAAAACACTTTAATTTTGCTATGAATGAATAACCCTAATTTTGGTAAACTTTATAAACTCCAATTTTGATTTTCACCATAAACGACAAACTTTAATCATTATCTACAAAGGAAAAGAGCTTGATTCATACTACTACGAAGAAACTAGAGCTTCCTTCAACGTCTTCTCTCTAATTCACATCCTAAATGTCTCATTAGATTAACCTCCGACCGATGATGGCGAGAAAAGGGTTTAGAGATGATGACTCCGGCGACAGGAACACATACACACCGCAATTTTCATGATTGTTAACTCACCACACTGAACGAAATCAGAAATTTCTTGCCTTTGCTCGAAATGGGGAGAGATAGAAGTTTGGGAGTTATCCCGACACAAAGAAAAAATAAAAAGACAAAAGATTTTCTTTTTCCTCTTGTTACATAAAATCAACCTATCATCTACTACCACGTGTCTGACTTTCTCGGCTTCCAAACTCTCTTTTAAGAGGTCAACTCTCTCAAAATAATTTGTTTTGATTTTATTTTTTTAATCAACAAAATCAACAAAACTCTCTCAAATTATAAAGAGAACCCTACATTACAGATGCTCTAACATATTCTTAAACAAAAACAAAATATTACAAAACTGCCGATAACCTTTTTTTCTGTCATCCGTTTTTTAGTTAGATATCAAAAGAGTCATTACTGCCGATAATTTTCGGTGAAAATAGTCAAAATCAACCCAGACTATTTCTTAGCGGGTTTTTATACCCAAACTACGATACTCGAAAAATATCAACCTAAATTCACTAAAAATTCAAATTTCCAACCTAAACTATATGAAAATAGCCAAAATCAACATATGCCGAAACGGTGTTAGTTAATCGCTTAACGGTGATGAGTCAGCCGACACTGTAGCAATGACGAGGCATCATAGTTGAGTAATACGACTTCGTTTCGTGAGTTTAGGGTTCTCGAATCAAAGAATCGCTAAAGCAATCGCCAACGAATCTTCGATTCGAGAACCCTAAACTCACGAAACAACATTGTTTTACTCAACTTCGATGCTCCGTCATTGCCACAATACTGGTTGACTCATCGTCTTAAGTGGTTAACTAACTTATCGTCTTAAGTGGTTAATTAACACCGTTTCGGCATATGTTGATTTTAGCTATTTTTATATAAATTAGGCTGGAAATTTGAATTTTAGTGAGTTTAGATTGATATTTACCGAGTATTGTAGTTTAAGTAGTTTAAGTATGAAAAAACTGTTGGCAAACATTTTAGGGATTTTTATCACTTATGCCACTTTTATCAGAAAATTGATCTGGACTGCCATCGGTTAATCTGAATGCCACCGAAAATGTGATATACCAGTTGTACCCTTAATGAGTTGATTAAAAAAAATGAAAAAGAAATTCAAAAGCTTAAATAAAGAAAATCGACTTCAATATCCTCTTTCTCTCTCCTTCGTCGTCGTCATCTCTCTCTTTCGTCGACGTTCTTCTTCTTCGTCCGCCACCATCGATTCTGGCCGCCGCCGACTTGAAAAACCGTCGTAAAAGGTAACAAATTAGGTCAATTTTTTTCATATTTCCTTTGACAATGGTGCATTGTGATTTTAGATTGCTATTTTGAATTATATATAATTCCCAGATTCAATATGATAGTTTGATGATTGGGTTGCAAAGTAAAGACTAATCGATTAGAGGTTGCCGAAACGTTATTTGAGGTGATGAGCAATCGAATGTAGGTTGAATGTGAGTTGAATTTGAATTCCGAGATTTCATATTAAAGATATGGAGTTTGGGTTTGCAAAGTTTAGATTAACCAATTAGTTTAACGAATAGGTATTTATTAACATTGGAAATCAATTGAATGGAAGGTTTAGTCGATTCTAAATCGAGTGCGACGACAGATTAATTTCATCTATACGTATGATAAGAGTACATGTGGTATAACTATTAAAATGTTTGATTGGAGTTTAACTGGTTGAATTTTCAGGAGCGATGAAGAAGAAGATCCACACTAAGGTACATTTTGACTTCGGAGGATACTATTCTGAAGTCAATGAGTGGATTGGTAAAAATTCACTATATGCTATATCGTTTAAGACGAGTAGTTTGGGGAAGATTACATATTTGATGTTAGTTGACAAGATCATGAAGAAAGTTGCGATTGATGAAGCTTCTTTGAAGTTGAAACTGAGTTACAATCTGTCTAAAGTTCGGAGAGAGACGTATATTGTAGATGATGAGGACGTCTTCATATTTTTAACAGAATCTGATGAAGAGAGTCGTATTCCTGTTTTGCATGTGGAGGAATTAAATGGTATAGGAGTTGAGAGGGTGGAAATTTCTGTACCGGAGCGTCAAAGTTCAGTTGGTGTAAATGTAAGAGAGGATGATGTTTTAAATGAAGTATGTGAGATGGTGCATGATGGATATGAGAATGATGTGAATGATTGTGAGAATGTAGTAGGTATGGAGATTGTGGCTGTCCAAAGGCCAATGGAAAGGCCGGTGAATTTTGATGAGGAAGAAGATGAGGATGTTAGGATTGATTATGATGATATTCACGATATTCCACGAAGTGTAGAAGTTACTCCGCATGTTAAAGAATGGGATGATGGTACGTGTATTGAAATTGATCAAGAATTTTGTTCTAGGGAGGCTGTGTGGGAATTGGTTAACAAAGCTGCAAAGCAAGAAGTTTTTGGGGTCAATACTATTAAGTCAGAACCGTTGAGACTTATGCTACGATGCCGCCAAGCTTCTAAAGGGTGTACTTGGTATCTAAGAGTTGCGAGAACTAAGAAATCACATTTTTCGAGTGTTAGAGTGCATAGAAAGGTGCATACATGCTCTCGAAGTGTTGAGACTACAAGCAACAATATACAGCGAGGCGCACCAAGATTAATAGCATCGGTTTTGCATTGTGACTATCCCGGAAATTTAGAGACCCCAACTCCAATAAACATTATGTCGATTGTAAGAGGAAGACTTGGGGTGCATTGTTCATACTCCACTGTCTTAAGAGGCAAAATGCTACATGTTAGTGATGTGCGAGGGACTCCGGAAAGAAGGAACACGATGTTATTTTCTTATCTTTACATGTTAGAGAAGGTAAATCCAGGGACAGTAACTAGTGTGGAGTTGGAAGGAGAGAAAAAGTTCAAGTACCTCTTCATTGCATTAGGCGCTTGCATTGAAGGTTTTAGGGAAATGCGGAAAGTGATAGTTGTAGATGCAACTCATCTTAAAACTGTGTATGGTGGGATGTTGGTTATTGCAACAACACAAGATCCTAATCATCACCATTATCCACTTGCGTTTGGAATCATTGATAGCGAGAAGGATGTAAGTTGGATTTGGTTCTTAGAAAAGCTGAAAACTGTATATCCGAATGTTCCCGGATTGGTGTTTATTAGTGATAGGCATCAAAACATAAAGAAAGCTGTCAAGATGGTGTACCTGAATGCGCTTCATGCTAGTTGTATATGGCATTTGTCTCAAAACATGAGACTTCCTTTGAAAATTAACAAGGATGGAGCTGCTGACAAGTTCAGGGATTGTGCTCATGCATATACTGAGAGTGAGTTCAACAAAGAGTTTGGTCATTTTACAAGTATATGGCCTAAAGATGCTGACTTTCTTGAGAAAGTAGGGTTTGAGAAATGGTCGAGGTGCCATTTTAAAAGAGACAAGTATAACATTGACACTAGTAATTATGCGGAGTCCATTAATGGTGTGTTTAGAAAAGCGAGGAAGTATCACTTGTTACCAATGATTGATGTGATGATTTCTAAGTTTTCTGAATGCTTCAACGTGCATAGGCAAGATTCATGTTTTTGTTCAATCACATCACAAGTTGTGCCTACTGTGGAGAACATATTGCACTTGAGATGTCCAGTTGCAGCCAAATTAACAGTGATTGAGCTTAACAGTTACAACCAAGAATACAACGTGATTAATCTCAACTCGGTAAGTTTTTTGGTGGATTTGAAAATGAAAAGTGTTTCATGCAAACGTTTTGATATAGACAAGATCCCGTGTGTCCATGGCCGCAGCAAGGCACCTCGCCACAAGGAAGGGAGAAATGCGAATACGACCATCTACGGACTCTGCTCTGTGTATTACGTGATAGAGAGTTGGGCATTGGCCTATTACCGAACGTTGTACATAGTCCCACATGAGTCGGATTAGGTTCTTCCTACCCAAATTAAAGAGTTAGTTGCCTTTCCACCGGAATACACACCAAAAGGACCAGGACGGAATCAAGATAAGCGGTTTCCATCAGTTGGTGAAACGCGAAAGAGGAGAAAATCGCAACCTGGAATAAACTTGGAGGCTTGGCTGCAGCTTGAGGAAGTTTGACTAAGTCTGCTGCAGAAAGGGTTCAACAGGAACAACCTGACCAACTGCAGAAAGGGTTCAACCAATACAACTGAGTTCATTTGTATTTGTATTATATTATTTGCAAGTGTGATGTACTATTTTAAACTTCGACAACTGTTTTATGTTTTCGTATTTGTATTAAATATGTGTAAGTTTATTGAATTCTTTGCAAGTTTAATGTATTTTTTTAAGTTCAACTGAGACAACTGATATATGTATCTGTATTTTAGGGTTAACAAAATGATTAAATAATTCTCTCTATTTTCAGCTATTAACAACAACTAAACATTGAATAAATCTAAAATATGACACTACAACATTGTTATTAGACAACTTGATCATAAACTGGTTTCCTAATAAATAACCTATGTATAACAAGGAATATTTAGTTCATGATTGTCCAATGTACATACATTATATATGAAAACAGATATTTCTTAAATATGTTTCTATCAAAACTTATTAAAAGCCATTAATATGTTAAAACTTATGGGACCAACTAAAAAAATAAGTTGGTTTTTGAGATTCAGCTTCAAAAACACAAAATTTAGAATAGTTCAACTGTTTGTGAATCCGGCCAACTGTACATATACATACAACTATGTATATTCTGAATATTCTAATAAATAATATTTTTTAAAAATAGACCCCATGACTTGCGTTCACACTACGATTATTGCGTTCACACTACGATTATTGCGTTCACACTACATAGTTTCTCCCTATTTATTCAGGATCTCATCTCTCTTTCTCTCTCTCTCTTCTATTTCACTCTTCTCTCACTTTCTTCCTTTCTCTCTCTCTCTCGTTCTTCTCTCTTTCTCAACATCGCCGACGACAACAACTGAAATTAGGGTTCCCAGCCGCCGTCGATGACAACAACTAACAAGGTATGATATAGGGTTTCTATAGGGTTTCTCGCCACCGTAACTTCAAAGTAGATCTAGGGTTTTCTTCCGCCGTAATTTCAAAGTAGATCTAGGGTTTCTAGCCGCCGTAATTTCAAAGTAGATCTAGGGTTTCTAGACGCCGTAATTTCGGTGTAACATATGTCTATCTTTCTCTGTTCTGTAGATGCCCTATAGTTACTCTCAACCATCCACATCCGAAGCTAGTTGGAATAGTGGAGAGGCGAATGCCGATGCAAATTGGGGTGTTCCAGTCAAATGTTTTTGTGGTAAGCCTGTAAAACTTGAAGTGTGCAAAACTGGTTACAGGCAAGACGACAGAGTGTACAAATGCCCAATGCTTAAAGTAAGTTATTGTGTTTCATTTCATTGGAACAACAAAGTACAAGTGCCTATATTTATGAAGTCTTCTCTCTTTCGCAGGATGAAGAGTACGAGTCCCGAAACCACCTTATTCAGTGGTGGGATCAGGCGGTAACTGAGGAGCTTGAGAAGGTAAATCACTCACATTATTCCGCACTAAGACATGGACAACTAGCATGTAATCATGCTTTGGAGTTCGTCCAGGAAATTGTTCGTCTTATGCAAGGCGAAATTGAAACCCTTACAGAAAGGTTACTCGCCAAAGAAGTCGAGATTGATAGGCTTAGGGCATTACTTTCTACATGGGAATCATATGATGTGTTTTATGTTATTGAGGATGTTCTATGGCATTATGTTATGTTTCTGGATTTTATGTAATATTTGAACCTAATTAGACATGTATTTTCCTGTTTTAAGTTATGTGTATTGACCGGCCAACTTGGACAACTTAGCCAATATTGTATTGTAAATTATGTGTATTGACCGGCCAACTGGGACAACTTAGCCAGTATTGTATCTTAAATTATGTGTATTGATAGGCCAACTTGGATAACTTAGCCAGTATTGTATTTTATATTATGTGTATTGACCGGCCAACTGGGACAACTTAGCCAGTATTGTATTTTAAATTATGTGTATTGACCGGCCAACCCGGACAACTTAGCCAGTATTGTGATTTTAATAAGTCCTAAAACACATAAACCATTTCAGAAAATAAGTTTGTCCTCTAAAACCAAACAACTACACAAAAGAAAAGTCAAAGTCCTATTTCTCCAAACACCTACGAGTCCACACACACATAAGCAAGAAAGAAAAGTCAAAGTCCTATTTCGTCTGTCTCTTCCTCGTTTGCTTCCCCTCAGCTGTAAACTCTTCCCCCTTACACTTGGAAGGTTTCCTTCCACGTTTTTTCCCAGTTTCCAGAGTAGGACCAACATGCTTTCTCTTCTTCTTCAATATCTTCTTCTTCTTCTTCTTCTTCTTCTTCTTCTTCTTCTACTTCTTATCCTCTTCATTGGATTCATCGCTGCCATCACCTACAAAAATATGTAACCAAACATGTAAGAACTATTGTGAAAGCATCAATACACAAAAGTTCACCAAAACTACTCACTTAGAGACTCAATAGTTGGAGGTTCTGGGTCACGGATTCCACTGTGAATAACCAAGGCCTTGCTCTGAGTATCCCTTGGCTGATAAGACGGTGGCACAAAATCAGCAGCTGAACCAGGATGCATATCTTCATAACGGGCTTTCTCTGCCTCTTTCTCAAGCTGATCTGCCACATATACCTCTATTCCTTGTACTTTCACACCCATCCGCTTGATTTCGCTATCCATCACAGCAAGCTTGTCCGTGATCTTGTCAAATCCTTTCTCCATAGCTTCCTGGAACGAGAGAATAGATGCAACAGGGATTTCAGGTACAGCTGGGACATCATAAACAGTTTTAATACGTCTAGCATCAATGTCTGCTTGGTAGAGACTACGCCAAAAGATTTTCTTTTTCTCTACGATAAGCCTCTCTCTCCAGCTATCAACAATTGGATTGATATATCCAATACCATCATCAACATGCTTCTCTACAACGCGAGACAACATATTTGTCTCATCCATATCAGGTTCCAAGATGCTTGAAATATCCTGTCAAGTAAACATATATTTCAAACACCACAAAGATTATCAACATAGATTTCAAGAGAACAAAGCTAACCTTTATATCTCCAAGCGCTTCATTTATTTCTTTCAAAGTAAATCCCTTCATGCAACTTTCATTGAACTTGTGCTTGCACATTCTTGGACATTCCTTGTCTGCAGGTACAGCTTCTCTAAATCTCTTCCCAAGCTGCGGAATACACTCAAATGCCAGAATCTAGACACAAAAACATAAAAGTAAATGCACAAGTTCACAATAACAAAATCTAGACATTCATATAATTTACTAGACTACTTACCTCAAGTGGAGTAATAAATCCATAAAAAGCAGTCTATGCCTTGGGTTTCACCACCCCTTTCATGTTCTTCATTACTCTCTGCACCCCTTCCATACACTGCTCAAAGGAAAAACGTCCCCACGGGAATGTCTCACAAGCTCTGACATTTTTTACAATCCTAAGCAGCAACTCCTCTATCTTCGAATCCCTTTTAGAATCAGCTTTCATAACCTTAGCTAAGAATAACAGAATTGCCAACTTCAACCTAGCAGTAGACTTCTCACTCTTAAACTCTTCCAGCTTCTCTTCGACGTCTTTAATCTTGATGTCCTCAGTCCTCTTAAACAACTTCTCAACAAACTTCAAACTGCCTAAAGTCTTATAGTTTTTTGGGTACTCACGGCAGTTCAAACCGGTCAACAATGCATGCTCTTTAATTGAGTACCTTATAGGTACTCCATTGACAACAAACCAACACTCTCTCTCCAATTCTGTCTTAGCCGTGCGAACCATAAGCATCCACATGCCTTGAATCATGTGATTGGGCTCCTTAGGCATGTGGAATATGTGCTTAAATTGGTCATGATTCCTAAACCACTTCAGTTCTGCATCCAAAGTCTCTATAAATTCCACTGTTTGTACCAACTGACACCTCGTTCCTATCTTACACACCT
Source organism: Arabidopsis thaliana (assembly GCF_000001735.4). Classification (NCBI taxonomy): domain Eukaryota; kingdom Viridiplantae; phylum Streptophyta; class Magnoliopsida; order Brassicales; family Brassicaceae; genus Arabidopsis; species Arabidopsis thaliana. The sequence goes on along the minus strand of NC_003071.7, from coordinate 1,759,574 downwards.
TCGTGTAGTTAGTTGGATCAAATTACATAACTTCTGGCGGCAATGGTTGGTTATCATCATCATCATCATCCTGCATATTCTGCGGCAGGTTATCATCATCACCATCATCCTGCATATTCAATCCAAAATACTTTCAATTCCACATTAACGACCTAGTTCTACTACTTGTTCCTGAATGATCATTCACAAATTTACAACCTACTTGTACTACTTGTTTTATCTGAAGCAACATTCACAAATCCAATCATTTACCGATGCATAATCTCCTAAAACCAGCCTAAGACAATCCAAAAAAATAACGGTCTTCTCTCATACCTCATTTGCTGCATCATCAACATTAACATATGCATTTGTTGCCTCTTCTTCTTCATCAGAAGATTCGGCAATTGGGTCTAAAAGATCCTTTGTTGGATACAATTCGACGGTGTTAGAATGACCCAAATCGGCGGCGTCACAATCGGTTGCAACTCCAGTTGTAGGCTGAATTTCGCCGGCCTCTTCTTCTGTTGTAAGAAGCTCTGCGCCTTCTTCATCTCTTTGAGGAATCTCGGCGGCCTCTTCGACTGATTGAGGAATTTCGCCGGCTTCAACCCTATCACTTGATTCATATTCCCCACGAGAGTCTTTTACTCTAGCCATTGGAAAAGAAATATACGGAGATGAAAGAGACAAAGACGAAACGAAAACGGAGCCGACAACGAGAAGAGAAGAGATTGAGTTTTTCGGCAAAAATTGATGTCGTCGGAGACGAGAGAAGGGAGAGAAAGACGACGGAGAAAGAAGGAAAGAAGTCGAGAAGTTGAAGTTGAAAAGTTAGTTTTTTACTTAGGTTTTTCTAGGGTAAATAATACAACTGGCCCGAATATTTACGTTTTGTATTGGGTCCAACCCTAATAAATTAAGTTTTATTGTAGTTTCAGTGGTTTGCCTTGGATTTTTCGTCCTTTACTCGTTTTTCGATTTAAAAAAAATCAATAATATAAATCCAAACATAAGAGAATAAATGGCAGGAATGCCACTTTCTCCGAAATAATGATCAGCAATGCCACCCATTCCTTATAATTTTATTTATCTTTTCTTTTTTTTAATCAAAACAGGTGTAAATGTCCAAATAACCTTTCAAAAATTTAAAAACTACAGATCCAACCAAAATAATCCGACCCAAGCCCAATAAAACAAATAACCTGGCCCAAAATATAAATAACATTACAATTTTAATATGTAAAATAACAGTTTTATCTAAATTTAAATGTTGTATTCTTAATAAATAAGAAAAACAGAATTCAAAATTTAGAAGAAAACAAATTAAAATTAAGTAACTTTGAAATATAAGTAGTAGATTCCAAAAAGAATTTGGCTATTGAGAAATTCAAAATGTATGTATTATTCAAAATATGTTTTGGTTGTTGATAAAATTTTCAACTATTTTTGAAATAAATATAGTTTTTTTTATCATTTATATTAAAATTTAACAATTTAATATTTAAATATATTTCGAATTTTATCACTTAATAAAATTTATATATATATATATATATATATAATATTTTGGACAAAATTTTGTTTAAAATATTTAAGATAAGAATTATCTTTTAAATTACTGTTAAATCAAATATTAATTTATGGATTTTTTCTGTTTAAAGTTTTAATTATATTAAATTATAATAAAGTTATTTTATTAATTTTATATATTAAAAATTAATTTTTAAAAGAAAAAATAGGATAGAGTATTTTTCAAATAAAACTCATAAAGAAAGCATTTTTCAAATTTACTCAATAAAACTGATGTTTTTGTGGCATACGCCGGAAAAATAGATTGGAACTCATTCACTTAAACCATTTGAACTATATCAGTTGAACTCGTCCGATTGAACCAGATGAACTAGATCAGTTGAACTATTTGAACTAGATGAGTTGAACCATTTGAACTAGATCAATTGAACCAATTTCAGTTGTACCATTTTGTTTTGCAACTATGGATTGATTTGGGGAGCAACACGATTCAATTACTACATTGTACTGACTATCATTGCAAATATCTAAACAACCCTTTTCGTTTCGTTCACTTACTTTCTTCAATCGAGACCTATAGATATAGTAGAACAAACAAGGCGCTTGTAAAAAAAAGAAGACGCTGCGACGGAGGAAAAGGCGACCGGTGAAATATATGAGTCGACCGGAGATGATATCTCTAAAAGAGGAACATTTCCAGAGTGGGCGAAGTAAATATTGAGATATCGATCTAGATTTCGATCCAACAATATCAACGGAGGATGACGCAGCACCGGAGAATCGACGGCTACCGAAATGGATGAGCCGGCCAGAGATGGTTTTTCCAGAGTCGACAGAGCCAATTGAATTTATACACAAAAAATGGTGAAAAAACAAAAAAAAACATGGTTTCCATCAACCAGAGAAAAACGTCGCAAGAGGAAGAACAAGGCTATGTCTGGGATACACTTGTAGAATTTGTTGCACATGAAAAAATTAAGGGAGATTTACAAAACTGCCCTTATTCTAATAACCTTTTGTAAAAATGCCCTTTCCTGAAGGCCATTTTTAAAACTACCCCTTCTTATATGCCAAATGACTGTCTTACCCTCTGAATGATTAGGTTTCACGTTCGTTTCACAAACTTCTTCGTTTTGGCACAAACTTCTTCGTTTTCCTCTCCGATTTTCCTCTCCGATTTCACTCAAAATCGCCGACGAATTTCCTCTCCAATTTCACTCAAAATCGCCAACGAATTTCCTCTCCGATTTCACTCAAAATCGCCGACGAATTTTCTTTCTGAGAAACCCCAAAATCGCCGACGAATTTCCTCTCCGATAAACCTGTTCTTCGCTGAAGGATTCAGATCATTTCTCTACGACGCAAACAATCCCCAGAGATATCGATAGATCCGACGGTAACCGTTTTTATAATCGATTTTATAGTCGATTTTATAGTCGATTTTATAGTCGATTTTATAGTAGATCTGACGCTGTTTCATAACATGTTTTGCAGATGGATTCAGAGAGTGAAATCCTTACATTGCCTGAACAAATCTACAGAGAAGGTGAGGAATCTATTGCACTGGGAACCGTTCAACAATACTCGGATTGGAATTTAGTTAGTAAAGTAGAGGAAGCTTTAGGCGAGTGTTTATTTCAGAAGATTAGAAGTTCGTTTCTTGGTCCTTTAGTTGAATTGGAACCAAAAATGAAGGCTAAGAAGGGAATCAGATTTTCTGGAAAAATCTTACATTATCTCATGCAGCAGAGAGTGAAAACAAAAGGATCAACTCTTTGGTTTAGAGTTGATTCTCAACCTATCCGTTTCTCCTTGAGAGAGTTCTATCTCACAACAGGTAATAAAGTTTTACAATCGTTTTTAAAGCTTAATTAACTGTCGTAGAATGATTTACAAGGCATTTGCATAACTGTTTGCGTAGTTTACAATCGTTTTTAAAACATAAGTATCATAGATAATTTACAAGGGATTTTAAAAGCTTTTAAAAGGGGTTTACTTCATTAACAATCGTTTAAGAAGCATAAGTTAGTGGCAGAGAATGATTTACAAGGGATTTTAAAAAGGGTATGCATGGTTTACAACCGTTTTTAGGCATAAGTAACTAGCATAGAATAATTTACAAGGGATTTTAAAAGCTTAAAGAAGTGTTAAACACGTTTACAAGGGATTTTAAAAGCATAAGTAAGTGTCTTAAAACGATTTACAAGGGATTTTAGAAGTGTTTGCATAGTTTACAATCGATTTTAAAACATAAGTAAGTGGCATAGAATATTTACAAGGGATTTTAAAACCTTTTCTAAGGGTTAAACATGATTAGCAATCGTTTTTTAAGCATAAGTAAGTTGAATAGAATGATTTACAAGGGATTTTAAAAGCTTTTAGAAGGGTTAAACATGATTTACAATCGTTTTTAAAGCATAAGTAAGTGTCATATAATGATTTACAAGGGATTTTAAAAGTGTCTGCATGGTTTACAATCGTTTTTAAAGCATAAGTAAGTGGCATTGAATGATTTATAAGGGATTTTAAAAGCTTTTAAAAGCTTTTAAAAGTGTTAAACATGATTTACAATCGTTTTTAAAGTATTTACTATAAAACCTGTAATAATAGTCTCTACACTGTCTTTTGTTCATACAGGAATTCAATGTGAACCTGTTCATAGGGAACTTCGACGAAAGGGGAAAGATCCTGTAAAAGAACCATACTTTTGGGCTAGTAAAGGATCCTAGACTCTTGGTGATCTCGAAGATCGATTGTTTTTAAAACCTAAGGAAGGTGAACCTGCTGTTGAAGATGAAGAAAAGTTGTGTCTTGCTGCAGTAGTGTTGACTGAAGGAATTCTTTTGACACCATATGGAAAAGAGAAGATACCTTTGCCAAGATTGCAGCATGCTTCTGATTTTGAGATGTACACAGCCCAACCGTGGGGTAAAGAAGCATTAAGTGTTCTATCAAATTCAATATGGTTTGAGAGGATTTGGACTAGCGCTAACAATATGGGTGTTGAGCGCAGTTCCAGCATTTGGTGCAGCATATGGAGTTAAAGATAAGGAATTCCAATCTGAATATCCATTGATATTGAAGTGGAAAAGCACTACTACTCCAGAGTTTTTCAAGATCGTAAACCTTGTAAATGATGTTTCAGAGGTAAGCTTTTGTCTATTTACAGAATTCTTTAAATGGTTTTTAGATTTGAAGTTCTGCTTTCTCAAGATTTGTAATGTTATTGTATCTTCGCAGATGGAGGTGAATACAATTATTGGAAACCCAGAAGAATTCAAGTCTTTAGTTCCTGATTTCCACACAGACGACACAGAATTCCAACATATTTTGGGACTTGTTAATATGGGGTACAGATTGAAGAAAACTGAATGGAATACAAGATGCGTTGATGTTTGTGCTGCCCTTGAAGAAGTAGGTCAAAACAAAATCAATAACAAAATATCTGATAGCGAGAAGCTTGACAGGATTTTGACAATCCTTGAAGATCTTCACAAGAGAGTCGAGCTGATTGAGAGGATTTTGGACATTAGAATGGAGGAAAAGAATAATCAGAGATCTGAGGAAGATGAAGAAAGAAAACAAGAAGATGAAGGAGTATAAAGACAACCAGAGGTAATTGTAAATGTTTCTTTAAAAGCTATTTGAAAGGAAAGGTTTTACAATGTATTTTAAAGGTTAAAAATACGTAGTAAACCTTTACAATGTACTCTTTTTTTTCGCAGGCTGAAGAAGAAGGAGGACTAGAAAGAAAAGCAGAGGTAATTGAAAATCTTTACAAGCTATTTTAAAGGTCTACTAATTATATTAATGATTGACTTATTGGTTTTATTTTGTTGCAGAATGACAATGAATCATTTGAAGATTCAATCCGAGAGCCAAACACACAGTATGGGAGCTATCCGGGTGATGATGAAAACACCCAACGTGATGTTGGTGATGAAGTAGCTGAAGAATCATCAAAAGTACAGTAATTTATATCTCTAAAAGTCTTACAAAAATGATTAGTATCCTTTTTATAATTTTACATTCTGTTATCTTTTCAAGGATAAGTCTCCTACTCCACGATCCTCTACACCAAATTTCAATATTTTGTCTGAAGAAAGTCTGGATGTTCAAAAGGATAAGAAGAGAGTTAGCAAAGGAAGAAATGAGGTTAGCATTTAAAAAAAAACTGTATTATCTAACCAAGTGTTTATAATATTTTTTTCAAATCTTTAAAAGTTTATCTTTCATGCAACTTCAGAACAAGAGAGTTAAACCAAGTGTTCATGCTGAGGATAATCTTAAAACAAGAAAACAGGTTAGTATTTGCAACAGTACTGTTTTTAAAATTTGTCAATTGTCTTGTTATGATATTTACAAGGGATTTTAAAAGTACTTTTAATTGGTGTTTTTTACTATTCTAGGTGCCGAGAAAGAGGCAGAAACAAGTTGATAGTGCTGATGTTGATGTTCCAACAAGGAAAGAGGTTAGTATCTAATTTATTATGATTTTGAAAATTTTGTTTACAAGGTATTTTAAACATCTGTTTTTTTTATTCTTTTTGATAGGCACAGAGTAAGAAAAGGAAAATTATTGGCAATGATGGTGATAACGCTGATAATGATGGCGACAATGATGATTTTCAGCCCGCTCCGCAAAGAAAGAGTAAGCGGGGTACGGTTCCTTCCATTCATACCCAAGCACCTTTCACAGCTGAGAAGAAGAAGCATCCAATTTTGCATCCATTTGCGAAAGTTGATGCCACAAGACTTGAGAAATTGGCTGAATAGAAGAAGTCAAGGAAAAACAAGTGAGTTTTGTTAGTAAGATAGTGAGTTTTTTTTAATAATGGAAGAAGCATCATTGTTGACTGTTTTGTTGTTGTAGGCCACTATCAATCGCGGGAAATATTGTAGATACAAAGTGGTTTACAACCCTAGAGACGCCAGGGAAAGCAATAACAACAACGGTATGTCCAAAAATCCTTGTAAAATTGGTAACCCATGAATTACATATAGTTTTTAAAGCATCATTAAGTTATTTACGAAAGGGATTTTAAAAAGGGTTACATGGTTTATAAACAATTTTAAAAGATTAGAAAGTGGTAAAGAATGATTTACAAGGTATTTTAAAAAGGATTTACATGACTTGCAATCGTTTTTAACGGATTAGAATGATTTACAAGGGATTTTAAAAGCTATTAAAAAGGGTTTAATTGATTAACAATCGTTTTAGAAGCAGAACTTAGTGGCATAGAATGATTTACAAGGGATTTTAAAAGCTTTTAAAAGTGTTTAACTTGATTTACAATCGTTAAAAAGCATAAGTATGTGGCGTAGAATGATTTACAAGGTATTTTAAAAAGGGTTTGCATTTTTTACAATCGTTTTTAAAGGGGTTTTCTAATATGATAATTTTTATTTTTGTTGTGTTTAGCATGTTGATGCAGCTTTGGAGTTGATGAAAACGAGGAAGGAAAGCAATCCAGAATTATTCAAAAACAAATCAGTTGTATTTGTTGGATCGTCTTTCTTAAATGTGATTGATGAGTCATACATGGAGTTTTTGGATAACAAAGAGGGATTTCAGTTTCAGTCTGAAGAAATCAGTAAGCTGATAATAGAGGAAGAAACCAAGTGCATATTGGCTCCTTTCTGTATCAAAGGAAAATGCTGGGTTGCCTTGCTCATCCACTTAGAACAGAAGACAGTTTGTATATGGGAATGTGCAGCTTCTTATTTAACAGAAGAAGTCAAGAAAAAATATAATTGTTGCCTACTCTATAGTTATGCCATACATTGTTTGGAACATCCTCAAAAAAAAAGACATGGATGTCTCTCCATTTAGCATCAAAGTCCTGACCACTTTTCATATATCATAGTCTTAGAAATGAATATTCCGTAAGTCCTGACTTCTATAACTTCTTTGCTTAAGTAATTCTTTTGGTTTTTGGTTGTAGGCTCCTAGAAATGAAGAGTCTGGTATCTATATGCTGAAGTTTATGGAATGCTACTCAATGTATACCAGCCATTCAAACCTTGAAGGGAACATAATTCAAAACGTTAGGAATAAATTGGCTGCTGACATCTTCACCGAATTAGGGTCAGTCACTTTGTAGAAGTAGCAGACTTCTAATCAAAAAGTAGTGGAGTATAAGATAGATTTATCAGCTTTTGTTTCTGATTTCATAAAACTTTGTCATTTGAATATTTCATGAACATCTGTATGGAACAAGATTTATGAAGTTTATTTAGTTCAACTCCTGTTTTACAAAATTACTGTATAATGGTTGTTTGGGTTAACAGGTGCTTTGATTTGAATGGAAAAGGACTTTAAACATGCTTTTAAACAGGGTTTTTAAACGATTTACAAGCTGCTTTATAAGGATTTTAAAAGTGTTGAAAAAGCTGCAGTAGCGGTTATTATGAAAAAAATTTACAATCGTTTTTAAAATGATTTACAACCGTTTTTAAAAGAGATTTACAAACGATTTATAAGCTGTTTTAAAAGCGTTTTAAAAGTGTTGAAAAAGCTGCAGTAACTGTTATTATGAAAAGATTTACAACCGTTTTTAAAATGATTTACAACCGTTTTTAAAAGAAAATTTCAACCGTTGAAAAAGTTACAGTAATGTTAAACACTGTATTTGTTACTAGTTGGGCCTAGGCCTGTTATTTAGAAAAACAAACTGTTTTAGTTTAAAAAAAACTAAAAGCCCCAAAAACACTAAAGCCCAAAAATTCACTATAACCTAAAAACAAATTAAACAGGGATTGGCTGCTGACATCTTCACCGAATTAGGGTCAGTCACTTTGAAAAGATCTACAACCGTTTTTAAAATGATTTACAACCGTTTTTAAAAGAGAATATCAACCGTTGAAAAAGTTACAGTAATGTTAAACACTGTATCTATTACTAATTGGGCCTAGGCCTGTTATTTAGAAAAACAAACTGTTTTAGTAAAAAAACACTAAAAGCCCAAAAAACACTAAAGCCCAAAAATTCACTATAACCCAAAAACAAAAAAGGAAGGGAACCGTGAAAAGACAACAAAAACGTAACCAAGAAAAAAAAATATAAAAAAATACAAACTGTCGTCTTCGTCTTCTTCCTTTCAACAATCTGAAGAAAATCTGATTATCCAGCAAAAAGGAAGCAATTGAAGGTAACTAATTTACGAAACTGAAGTTTAACATTTGGGTTTATTCGATTTTTGCCGAATCTCTTTTTTGTTCTAGCATTTCTAGGTTTTTCGGTTGAAAACGAAACAAGTAAAATAGATTGATATTTGGGATTTTGAAGGAGTGTTGGAAGTTGTTATATAATTTTGATAGATTTATGTTTTAAAGTTTGATGTTTGGGTTTCAAAAACCTTCAAAGAAGATTTCAAATGCCGATTAACTTCTCTGTTGTAGCAATTTCAAAGTTTTTTCGTTTGGAAACTTCAACAGTAAATAGATTGATGTTTGGGTTTGTGTTTTAATTTATAGATCCTCACTTAATTTATGGGTTACCAGTTGATTGGAGTTGGTTTGGAAAAGGTTTTTTTTTTTCTATTTTCAGCGGCTATGTTCTTTGAAAAGGATTAAAATTTTGTTTTTGGAATGGTTTCAAAACGGTCTTTAAAAAGGATTATGGAGTAATGACTGTGTTTTACAAGGGTTTTTAAAGTCTTAAAACGACTTGTAATGACTTTGAAAAATGGTTTTACAAGGGTTTTTAAAGTTCTTTAAACGACTTGTAATGACTATGTTTATGTTTCAAAAACTACAAATGCATAATAGATTTTCAAAAATGGTTTTTAAAACCATTTCAAAACTGTGTTAATTTAATGACTGTGTTAATGTATTTAATCAGGTTTTGAGAAATATGAGTACAAAGAAACTGTTCTTCCCTAAAAGACTGTTCCAACCAGACAGCGAAGTAGATAATATTACAAGGGTATCAAAGCATTCATCCTTCAAAATTGTCTCGACTGTCAGGAAAGCTTTAGAACCGATAGAGTTCAACACATTAATGGACACATTCTTGGGTCCTATAGTGGAATTCGCTGAAATGGACTTAGCATTTTTAAGCCATATCGTTCATCATTTACTCCAGAGAAGAATACTAACCAACAATGACGAATTGCGGTTTGTATTTGCTGATCAACCTATGCGATTCTCCCTGAGAGAGTTTATCATAACAACAGGACTTCCAATGGATGATGAATCAGGAAGCAGTCCAAATGTGAAGAGAAAGAAGAAAGAAAAGTGGTGGATAAAAGATAATCAGACTTTGAAGGGAAAGCAGAAAAAAGATGTGTGGATTAACAAAGAAATGACTTTTTTAGATCTTACATATGTTTTGGAAAAGCGTTCTAAAAAGATGCAGCCAGAGGAGAGACTGAGATTGGCGGGTTCGTTACTAGTGGAGGGCATATTGCTAGCTCAAAATCCGACTACCATGCTGCCAATTGAGAATCTGAAGAGAGCTACTGATTTCGAAAAGTTCTGTAAGTATCCATGGGCGCAGATTGTGTACTCATATTTGGTAACTGAAGTGAAGAGAATCGGTAATGACTATTTGTTAAGGAAACAATATGGTCTATTTGGATTTGTTCAATCAATTCAGATATGGGCATTATCATCGGTTCAGAAGTTGGGAGAAAAGTTTGGCACTAGAGATGAATCATCTAGTGGAAATATTCCATTAATTCTCCAATGGAGATCAACATCGTCTCCTAGTGCAAAAGCTATAACAATGATAGCAGATGGTGACAAGGTACATTTTCTTAGCTGTGGCTTTTTTTTTTTATGTTTTAAACACTGTTTATAAATAAAGAGTATGTTTTACAATAGTTTTTACAATCAAGTTTTAAAGATTTACAAAGGGTTAAAAGCAATTTAAACTATTTACAACGGATTTTAAAAGGTTAATTAAGAATTGTGCATTATTTTTACACAGTTTGGAATTTTGTTTATCTTTGCAGGTTGAAGTGACACCAATAGTTGGTGTTCATACTCATGAATACGACCACTTGGTTTCACAGAAGAATCCTGAAGACAAGGATCTGTTGGATGTTTTTGATCTTGTGATCAAAGGATATAGAATGAGCAAGAAGGATTGGTGTCAGAGATGGATTCAAGTGGAACAAGGACATCAAGGAAGAATTGATCATGTCTTGAAACCTGCAATTGAAACAGTTGTGCATCAAAGCAGAAAAAGGAAATCAATGTCCTTTGGTGAGAAGGTAAAACTGGTATATGAAAATTGGGAGGTTCTTAAGAAGAAAGTTGGAAGGCTGGAGGGCTATTTAGGCATCGAAAGAGTTCCTGCCAGTTATACTAGAGAAGAACAAAAAGAAGAGGACGAAAAAAAGGAGCAGGAAGAAGAAAAGCAAGAGGAAGAAGGAAAAGAAGAGGAATTAGAAAAGGTATGTGTTTTTACAAGGGATTTTAAAAGCTTATAAATCGTGTTTTAAAGATTTTTAGCCGTTTTTAAAAGATAGGCAGTGTTAGATATGTATTTACAAGGGATTTTAAAGACTTCTTAATGGGGTTTTAAAAGATTGAAATTTGTTTTTAAAGGATAGGCAGTGTTCGATAAGATTTTACAACGGACTTTAAAAGCTTTTTAAAAGTGATTTACATGAGTAACTTGTAGTTATAAAACTTGTAATTTTATATACAGGTTGAATACAGAGGCGACGAAGGGACAGAAAAACAAGAAATCCCCAAACAAGGCAATGAAGAAATGGAAGGGGAAGAAGAAAAGCAAGAGGAAGAAGGAAAAGAAGAGGAAGAAGAAAAGATATGTGTTTTTACAAGGGATTTTAAAGACATCTTAATGGGGTTTTAAAGATTTAAATTCGGTTTAAAGGATAGGCAGTGTTCGATAAGTATTTACAACGGATTTTAAAAGCTTTTTAAAAAGTGATTTACATGAGTAACTTGTAGTTATAAAACTTATAATTTCATATACAGGTTGAATACAGAGGCGACGAAGGGACAGAAAAACAAGAAATCCCCAAACAAGGCGATGAAGAAATGGAAGGGGAAGAAGAAAAGCAAGAGGAAGAAGGAAAAGAAGAGGAAGAAGAAAAGGTATGTGTTTTTACAAGGGATTTTAAAGACATCTTAATGGGGGTTTTAAAGATTTAAATTCGTTTTAAAGGATAGGCAGTGTTCGATAAGTATTTACAACGGATTTTAAAAGCTTTTTAAAAAGTGATTTACATGAGTAACTTGTAGTTATAAAACTTGTAATTTTATATACAGGTTGAATACAGAGGCGATGAAGGGACAGAAAAACAAGAAATCCCCAAACAAGGCGATGAAGAAATGGAAGGGGAAGAAGAAAAGCAAGAGGAAGAAGGAAAAGAAGAGGAAGAAGAAAAGGTATGTGTTTTTACAAGGGATTTTAAAAGCTTATAAATCGTGTTTTAAAGATTTTTAACCGTTTTAAAAAGATAGGCAGTGTTAGATATGTATTTATAAGGGATTTTAAAGACTTCTTAATGGGGTTTTAAAAGATTGAAATTCGTTTTTAAAGGGTAGGCAGTGTTCGATAAGATTTTACAACGGATTTTAAAAGCTTTTTAAAAGTGATTTACATGACTAATAACTGTGTCCTGGCTTGTATTTGGGAACTTGTAATTATTTATACAGGTTGAATACAGAGATCATCATTCTACTTGCAATGTTGAAGAAACAGAAAAAAAAAGAGAATCCCAAACAAGGCGATGAAGAAATGGAAAGAGAAGAAGGAAAAGAAGAAAAAGTAGAAGAACATGATGAATATAATGATGTTGCAGATCAAGAAGCGTATATAAATTTGTCAGATGATGAAAATAATGATACTGCACCCATAGAGAAAGAATCACAAAAAAAAAAAAAAGAAACAAATGTCTGCTTTCCTTAACTTTTTAAAAAGACATGATAAAATTGTCAAAAAATAAAAATTTTGTTTTGATGTTTTGGTTTATAGGTTTTAAAAGAAGAAAGCGTAGAAGAACATGATGAACATGATGAGACTGAAGATCAAGAAGCATATGTAATTTTGTCAGATGATGAAGATAATGGGACTACACCCACAGAGAAAGAATCACAACCTCAAAAAGAAGAAACAACAGAGGTTTGCATTCCTTAATTGTTTAAAAAGACATGATAAAATTGTCAAAAAATAAAAATTTGTTTTGATGTTTTGGTTTACAGGTTCCAAAAGAAGAAAACGTAGAAGAACATGATGAACATGATGAGACTGAAGATCAAGAAGCATATGTAATTTTGTCAGATGATGAAGATAATGGGACTGCACCCACCGAGAAAGAATCACAACCTCAAAAAGAAGAAACAACAGAGGTCTGCATTCCTTAATTGTTTAAAAAGACATGATAAAATTGTCAAAAAATAAAAATTTGTTTTGATGTTTTTGTTTACAGGTTCCAAGAGAGACCAAGAAAGATGATGAAGATGTTAATCAAACACCACTCTCTACGCAAGAAGAAGAAATCCCCCAGGGACAGAGCAGTCGTAAGTTCTTTTTACATTCACAGATGATTTGCCTTGATAAACAACTTCTAAATATTTTTTTTTTTTTTTTTTTTGTATCAGTTCAAACTCCTTTGACGCCGGTCATGTTGAGTCAGGAAGTAATGGAAGAAATTGGCGTAAAAGTTAAAAAATGGGCGAAAAACAAATTAATAAGAGATCTACTATCGTCACTTGAAAAAGTAAGTTAAATTACATCATTGTTTTGCTGCAAAAGATTTTAATTCTAATCATTCTGGAATTTTTACATTTCAGATTCTTTGGCCCGACAGTAAATGGCAAAAAGTCGAAATTTGGGAAATGTGGGACGAGAAGAAATACAAATTAGCATTAAAGAAAGCAACGTTACTCATTCATCCTGACAAACTGCCTCGAGCTCATCCAGAAGTGAAATACCTAGCTGAACAAATCTGCAAGATAATAATGGTTAGTGTTAAACTCTTCTTTTGTATAACGATATATCTTTAAAAACTTGAATATTATTGTTATGCAAAAAATAACTTACAGGTTGAATTTTATTTGCAGGTAGAGAAGGACAGAGCTACTAAGGCAAAAATGGATTTAGTTATTTAGACTGACTTATTTCAAACATGTTTATTTTACTTTTGTTATTTGGAATCTATGATTGTACTTGTATTTTAATTATGACTGTCAAATCTAATCAAAATGCTTTACTATTGTCAACTGTTTATGGTTTTATAAGAATTGTCATGATTTACAAGTGATTTTAAAGGCATAAACAGCTTACATGGTTTGCTATCGGTTTTTAAGGATAATAAAGTGGTAAAGCATGATTTACAAGGGATTTTAAAAGCTTTTAAAAGGGGTTTACTTGATTAACAATCGTTTAAGAAGAATAAGTTAATGTCAGAAACTGATTTATAAGAGATTTTAAAAGCTTGTAAAAGTGTTTAACTTGATTTACAATTGTTAAAAGTATATGTAAGTGGCATAACGAAATATTTACAAGGTATTTTAAAAGGATTTTCAAAGACATTTTAAACAGGCTTTTACAAAATATGTTAAAAAGGTAAATTATTGGAATTACTATTAAAATTACTTGTAAAGTTTGATAGTAATTTTAGTAAACGACTTACAAGACATTTTAAAAGATTCAAGTTAAAAGCTTGTAAAAGTGTTTAACTTGATTTACAATCGTTTAAAGTATATGTAAGTGGCATAACGAAAGATTTACAAGGTATTTTAAAAGGATTTAAACAGACGTTTTAAACAGGATCTTACAAGAGATTTTAAAAGGTAAAATATTGGAATAACCTTCAAAATTACTTGTAAAAGTTTGATAGTAATTTTAACAAACGAGAGTAATGACACGACACAATGAAGAAAATATTAAAAAACCCAACAATATTCAATTCTTTGGAGATAAAGATATATCTAAATTGCAGCAACACAAGTTGAATTGTTGTGACCCGACTGACCACACCTACTGCATTTGTGTAATTTTGGTTTTGGCTGAGACCGTCCATGCTCCCAAACAGAAGGTATCCTCTTTTTCTTCCGTCTGCCACTAGGTACACGAGTAGAAGGTGGGAGACAAATAACTTCACTAATAGTTTCTGGAATCTCCCAATATTCCATATCACCATTTGGGTGAATGCTCTTTGAATATGCTTGACGCCACCTATAAATTACAGCGATGTAAACTGAGATTAAAACCACATAAACACAGATAAAACCATAAAAAGAGATATTAAAACATTTAAAAATGCCTGTAAAGTTGTGAAGAATAGAGATAAAACTTGTAAGTAGAATGAAACTCATCAACAAACATGTTTTCGTTCAGATTGATATGTTTAGCAGAAGCAATTCCATGTGCGCAAGGAAATTTATCAATATCAAACATACAACATGTGCAAGTCCTTTTGTCTAGATTAACCAAATGCGTTTTGGTATCTCCTTTTACCTCAAACTCTTCTTGATTAACTTGACAAACCTCAAGCCATCGTGTTGAAGTATCATATGACGCTTTCATTTTCTTCCCTACATTTATAGTAACAGCAGACGGATGTTGACTACTCTCTTCACGTCGCTCATTAAACCATCTTGTCATAATAGATCTGATTGACTCAAATAGGCAAACAATCGGATACTCGCGGTTCTGTTTCAACAAGGCATTAACAGATTCAGCTAGATTAGATGTCATGATGTTGTACCGATTTGAAGGAGAATAAGCTCGAGACCATTTCCTAACATCTACCTCCCAAAGATATTGTGCTAACTTTTTATCACTATTAGTGATTTCCCAGAACAAAGAATCAAATTCTGTCTTCGTGTAAACTCTAGAAGCCGCATAGTAAACTGGAATAAGTGAAGAACCTCTGAAATGGGTTTCCAAGTTTTTTTGCAAATGAAAAGTGCAAAGTCCATTATGAGCAAGTGGATAATTCCCTGAAAGTCCGCTTGCAATAGAAGCAGCTCGATCAGACACAAAAACTAAATCATTCTCATCAGGGATTATATTCAGCAAACACTTCAAAAACCAGTCCCATGACGCGTCATTTTCAGAGTCAACTATTGCAAAAGCAATAGGATACAAATTAAAATTCCCATCCTGAGCTGAGGCACCAAGCAAAGTCCCTTTAAACTTTGATATCAGATGGGCACCATCAATAGATATGACTTTTTTCATCAACTTATAACCTCTAATTGATGCACCAAAAGCCAGAAACGCATACTTAAACTTATTAGCAGAATCTTTTTTGAAAAAAGTGATAGAACCTGGATTCGTCACTTGTACCCTGTGGAACCACCTCGGTAAAACCTCAAAACTATCATCAGGTAAACCCCTCGCAAGTTCTGCTGCATGTTCTTGAACTCTCCAAGCCTTCGAATAATTGATTCCAACTCCATGATCTTTTCTAAATATTTCTATCAGCTGTTTAGGTCTGAGGGGAAGTTTTCCTCCTTCAAAATGGTTACTTATCAATCTTCCTAATGTCCTTGCAGATGCTTGACGATGACTAACATTCCTTAATGAAGAGTCACAACTGTGATGACTAACATACTTCCGAATAACATAACTCTCGGATCCACCAGCCCTAGTTGCACGTAGTCTCCAACTACAGTTTTCATCAATACAATGAAGAACATACTTCGTGAGATCTGATTTCACTGTATGAAACTCAAAGCTGTGCTTCACTGCAGACATCCGCAACGTGAATACCATTTCATCTTTGTCTTTGAAAAATTTTCCAATAAACAAAGAATCAGCATCACTTAGACCAGTTGAAAACGCAGAACTAGAATACTGTTGATCAAGAATACTAGATGTTTCAGATACACACGCCTCAATAATCCTAGAGGTTAACCTCGGCTGCCAAAATAAAAAGCTTACCTCAAACATCAATCTTTCTTAAATAATGATTTTACAAGGATTTTTAAAAGGGGTTTAAAAACGTTAATAATGATTTTACAAGATTTTTTAAAAGGATTATTACCTGAGTAGTAGATGCAGAATGAGAAGCAAAAGGATATGAAGTCGTCTCAGCCTGTAATAAACTCAATCACTGACTTAATAATGATTTTACAAGGATTTTTAAAAGGGGTTTAAAAACGTTAATAATGATTTTACAAGGATTTTTAAAAGGGGTTTAAAAACGTTAATAATGATTTTACAAGGATTTTTAAAACGATTAGTACCTGAGCATTAGGGATAGAATGAGAAACAAAAGGATTTGAAGTAGGCTCAGCCTGTAATAAGCACAATCACTGACTTAATAATGATTTTACAAGGATTTTTAAAATTATAACACAAGAAGGTTATTGAAAAACCTGCTCAACTGTCACAGAAATTTGCTCTACAGTCAAACATAACTGAAGCAATCCTCCACTCTGTGAGAATTTGTGCATAAAAGTTGCAAGCAGTCTATCGTTCCTAATATAAAGAGGATGAGATTGTATGGTTGTAGACGTGGAGACTAACTTGTAACTAAGCTTCAAAGAATTGGTTGAACTATCTATTTGAAAATCCTCTACAAGAATATCAACCAACGCGTGATAGGTAATGTGCTCATCAATGAGCACTAAAGAAGCTCCTAATTCAATGTCTAATTCAAATTCCCAAGTCATATTGTTTGTCAACTTCCACAAGGCACAAACAGAATACAATTCTAGCATTATAACCTGATAAGATAAATAACAACAAAATCAACAGCCACAAAAACACTGTCACTACAAAGAGAAGAAAGGTTTACAAATCGTTTTAAAGAGTAAGTAAGTAGCATAGAATAATTTACAAGGGATTTTAAAAGCTTTGAAAAGTGGTTAACATGGTTTACAAATCGTTTTAAAGAGTAAGTAAGTAGCATAGAATAATTTACAAGGGATTTTAAAAGCTTTGAAAAGTGGTTAACATGGTTTACAAATCGTTTTAAAGCGTAAGTAAGTAGCATAGAATAATTTACAAGGGATTTTAAAAGCTTTGAAAAGTGGTTAACATGGTTTACAAATCGTTTTAAAGCGTAAGTGGCATAGATCTATCACGAAAGCATATGCAAAAGAGGTAAACACTAAATCAGAATCAAAATCTATTACGAAATAGTATAACGAATTCACATAAGCAAATCTATCACGAAACAGTATAACGAATTCAAAAGGATTTTAGAACAGTATAACGAATGTACAAGGATTTTAGAAACAAATTCAATCATCAAATCTCAAACAAAATTCAAATTCGAAGCTGAAGCAAATGTCAAACTGTCGATTGAATCAGGATTCAAATAACGAATTCACATAATCAACAACAAAAATCGAATAAACCAATTCGAAAACGAAGATTTAAGCTAACATTATAAAATCAAACCTGGGAAACGTAAGAGATTCGACGGCGACACACAGCTCTACTTACGACGGCGAAGATGGGTTTTCACGGCGAGTAAACTCACTATTTCCGACGGCATGGGATTCAACGACATTCACAATTTCCGATGGAAGAAGAAGAGAGAGAGTGAAGAAATGAATTAGGTCTGTGGGTAGCTCATTAAGGGTAATTTGGGGAGAAAAGTATTAGAAAGGGTAGAAATGAAAATGGCAAAAAAGGGTAGAGTTGCAAAAGGGCATTGAGAAAAGGGCATTAGAGTGAATTATTCAAAAATTAATTTGTGTGTTTTGAATTTATATTTCTCGGATTTATATGAACAATTCAACTAGTTTAACTTGGTTCAACTTATTGGATTAGATTAAAAACATGTATGTATTTGTTTCCGTGATAATTTTTAATTTAATTAGTTGAACTAGTTCAAATGTCTATTCTTTGGTTTTCGTAGTAACATTTAATATAATTAGTTCAACTAGTTCGATTTAGTAACGCTAAAATGTTTAAATTTTTTAAATTGATAATTTATTATACACGTAAAATTATATACGAATATCTAAAGCTATAAATAAATAATTTTATATCAATGCAATAAAATTTAATATTTTCTAAAAAACAATGTTGTTTTCATATAATACACCCCTTCTAATACAAGGAACATTTAGTATATGATCACCTTATATGAAGTAAAATAGGTGAAAACTAAGCTTTTACCGATGTAATATTATGAAAACTTTGGAAATGCAAAATAATAGAGACAAAGTGTGAGTTCAACTTATAATTAATTATTTACCGTCTAGTTCAACTGTAAATTATGAAAACTGTGAAAAGTTCAACTATGAACACGATGGTACAACAGTACAACTATGAGTATTTTCTGCCGCAAAAAGACAAAATATTTTTTAGTGGGGTTCACATGTTGAGTAAATATAACCACTAAATTAAATCCAGCGTTTTTGTAGGGTCCATATACAGAATATTTATGTTTTTCTTATTTTTTTATTTTATTTTTTAAAATTAAATAAAAAGTCATTCATTAATGGTGAAATAAGAATAACACATATAGAATAGCATACAGATTAAAAAATGGCACTCCAAATTCAAATTTCTGGTTCAGGTGCATTCTTGACTGGAACTCAAACATAAGAGTGGTACTACTAATTTTTTATTTTCGAATAGTGGCATAAGAGGTGAGCCTTCACATTTTATGTTGATTTTGACCATTTTTCCGATAACTTTCAAATTGCCTAAGATAGTTTGTAACTACAAAATTTAATTGTAAACATTGCCTAACATATTCACGTAATTACGAAATTGCACTTTAGAACTTCCAAATTGTAAAACTTCGGCTCCCACAGGGGAAACAAAGCGACCGTTTTGCTCATCATTATTTATAGCCGCCGGCGAATTGATCGGTAAAAAAAAAAACTTCCGACGTTTCTACAAAGTTGCGAATCATGATCTACCTCTCTAGACGCTCACTCTCTTCTCTTCTCCGATCCGGTTTCAATCTCCGCGGCGATCTTACAGCAGCAGCTGTCTCTTGTTCCTCTCTCTTCTCCGACGCGGTACGTGTTCTCTCGCACTCGAAATTTATAATTTCTCATTCGAATTGATTCAACAATCACTTCTCTTGTAATGCCATGGATAGAAGATTCGAATTTGTTTTCATCAGATAGAGATTGATTAGGATTAGGGCTTCTTGTTGTTGAATTGGAATTAGTGATGGTGTGGTGATTTACACAGGACGGTGGGATTAAGAAGTTACACTCGCGAGCTGGGAATGCAGTGTTATGGAGAAATAGTCAGCTATGTAGTTCTCAAGGAAGCTTTTTTGGACGAGGAGGACAAGTCTCAGGTTCTGTGTTTCGATGTTTCTGCAGTGGTAGTGATACTTCTCCTCCTAGCTTGGATCGGAAGTTTTTGGCTCAGCTATGGGTTGCAGATAAGAAAAAGCTAAAGGCTATGGAAAAGCGATATAAGAAAGCTTCTAAGCATAGGAACTACACTGAAAATGATGGATTTGATGTCCATTTTGAAACTGTTGAGCCTACAGTGGAGCAACCACCGGTTAGCCAGTCTATGTCTGGTCTTCTGAAGCCTAAAACTTCTGATGAGGTGACTCATTATCTTTCCTTTGGCTACTAAATCATATTTGTATGAATTGTTCTTGTAACTTGGTTAGGTACCATTTAATTCTGTGACATTAGTGTAGTCTAAAACTGAACAATACAATGTTTTTCTGTTAACTAGATGGAACCAAGTATGGGAAACTTACTACAGAAGATAAATTTTGTTACTTTTTAGTTTCTGTTTTTGTTTATTAGGTTGGAAATTTAGCTCATTGTACTCTTGTTATCCTTGCATATCTTGAAATGTAGGAGTTGGAAATCATAATCTTATTCACTTTCTTTTTAGGCCAAAATTGCAACTCTGCTTGCACGATCGAATTTGCTGGTTACAAGAGATATTGAATGGGCAAATCTGGTTCTTGGTTTTGAACAGGTATTTTTTCTGCCAATTCTCATGTTCCTCATTTGGCTATGTAATACCGTTGTTACTTGTTTCTGATGAACTAATCATACCATGTTTGTAACTTTTACATATCAAATGTCCCGTTAATTCCTACCGTTTCATCTCCTTCCTCTCCACATATATCTGATATACCACTCTTGTAATCTACTTTTGTTTCTGCAGGAAAATCGCTATATTGTAGTAGATGTTTGCTATCCTGAGGCAGTAAGTGCTATCTCAACGCATAGATTCTAGGCTTTCGTTTACGGAAGTTTTGATTGTGGAGGGCACTACTATTACATAAGACCTTGAGTTCATATAAAATTTTGCGAATTTCAAACCTCTTTTTTCTCACTTTCTTGACAGCCTGTGGGGTCTATCCGAGAACAAAGCAATTTACTGGCGCGGCAGGTTACATTCTCACTCTGAAATTTTCTTTCTCCATACCTCAACTAATATCATTATGTGTTAATACTTTAAATTGGCTGTCACCAATGAGCAGTGTTTTTAAGTTTTGACGTGTTACAACACAATTCATTGCTATTCCTAACTAGTTATGAGTATACTTGGTTAGCATGTCTGCACTTTTTTTTTTTCCTTATATGAGCATATGAATGGGAAGGCTTGAACTTTCTTTGAATAATTGATTGTCTAGGTTCAACTTTGATTGTTGAGGCTTCACTTCTTTTCACGCGTTAGATTCTCCAGTAGAAATTTTTGATTTGTTGTTTGAACATCTTTCTCTCAGGAAGGTGCATACTGTGATTTTTTTCCTCATTGAAATTCCTGTTGCTAGCTATCTATTTTTCCTCAGTTGCATGTGCTATTTCGTTTTCCTTATCTAGTCTTTTGTTTCCTATTTTTTATGTTTGGACGAAGTGCGCTGATATTGCAACTTTAAGCAAGCAATGATAGGTTTGCTTAAAAACCATGTTCTTGAGTCTTCATAATAGTAAATGTAACATTACTCACTCAAAGCTTGTGTCGCCTCTATCAGTTATCCCCATGAACTTAGAATAGATCTGATTCTGTTCTACCTCCGAGATTGTATTCAGATACATATTGTGTTGGCAGTGATTTTCATATGTGTCGACTTAAATGATAAAAACCATTCACATGTGATATTAAATATATTTGCAGCTGCTTCGTACCCGGCGCCCATTTGTTGCTTCCATAACTGATGCTTTGGGTAATGAGCTTTTCCGGGTGAGGTTTTCTTACATTCTGTTGTTTGAAAGTTTCCGGCAAGAGAATTGTTGAATTTCTTTGGAGCTGAAATAATTCCTCTACATCGTTTAGGTTCGTCGACCTTTCTGGTGGCTCACAAGTTCAATATATGCTGAAATTGATGGAGAGGTACACTTGCGTAGGATTTCAAGCCTTTAAACTGTACTCCAATGTTAACTGTTTAATTTCAGCTCATTGTCATGTCTGGTACTGGTGTAGGAAATTGGTGTTGTTCATCGACGATGGCATCTATGGAGAAGAATTTATGATTTATACCTGGGGTAAACTTTATTTCTAAGCATCTTTTTTTAATTGGCTTTCTTGAATGCTTCATTGACCTATTAGATATCCTTTTCTTTGTTATTTGGGATCAAAAGACCGTGTATGTTTGTCTGGTATAACTATTAAGAATGACATAGACTTACAGTTACAGAGCACGTCTTTTATGTACAAAGAATCAACACGTGTTATGCTCTTCGTTAATCTATCAACATCTTTGGACGAACAAAATTTCTGACATTTGATGCTTGCAGGAACAACCAGTTTGCAGTGGTAGAAAATCCTGGGTTTTGGAATTGGACATTTACAGTGAAGGATGCTGATGGGGAAGTCTTAGCCCAAATAGATCGTGATTGGAGAGGTTTTGGCTTTGAGGTTTGTTTTCTCTAACTAAATGTTATATACTTAAAGATCAGCCAAATGAAGAATCTCTTACAGGAAAAATGAATACATAGTTGATTGTGGCAACCAATAAGCCTTGAAGATTTTGAAATATTTTCAGTGCAATCTATGTTAGACTAGAAGACACATCGTAAATATAAAAATCTGAATGTCTCCTTATATATGTGATACAGATATTCACAGATGCTGGGCAGTACGTGATCCGATTTGGAAAAGCTGATGCTGCAGCCAAGACCGGCCCTGCGACACTGGTGGGTTTACTCCTGTGCCGTGGACTCTTGTACTTGTAATTTTGGTTGTTTACTTTAACATTAGACATTTGATCGAGCTTTTCTTATGCAACTCATGACAGGTAGAAGAGTTAGAAGTGAAACGGCCATTGACTTTGTCAGAAAGAGCTGTTGTCCTTACGCTTGCGATTTCACTAGATAATGATTACTTTTCAAGACATGGTGGCTGGTAAGTTTTCCTAATAACGATCGCTCTTGTATCATTGTATGAAATTTTGGCTTATTCAGTTTCTCATTAACTACAACAATGAGACAATGGACTTTATCTAAAAATCATGGTACTGGTTGTTGTTGGCAGGGGAATCCCATTCATGGCGGTGGGTGAGTAGTAGGTAGGATTCAGTTTTTCACACTCTCTGTTTCGGGTAATGACTTGTGTGGCTATCTGAAAACTTGAGCCTTGTGTTGTGTTTCTCTGTCTCGTTTCAACTCATACGAGTATGCAGAGTAAATGTAACTTTAAATCATTCGACATAAATCGGTTTATATAATGATGATTATTGTGGATGATGACCAATCTGTCGAGAAGAATGTACTATACATGTGTCCTGGGGAAAGAACGAGATCTGTCTCTCAAGTGATGGAAACGGCTACCACACGTACACGTTAGGGTGGAGTAACGGTGGTGACACCGGACGTGGTGTAACCATGCCGATCAAGTATCTGATATAGCTGATTAACTCTTCCAAGAACCAGTTTCTCCATTTTCAACTACCACTGGATTCTTCTCTACTGTTTCAACGATGTTCTCTTAAATTGAAGGATCGGAAGATTCATCATATACGGAGATAAACTCACAGAACCTATCAATATCGGCAATCGACTAAAATAAAACATCTCCTATTTCTACACTTAGCTACAACTAAAATTGTAGTCGATTAGCATAAGATTAACAAAGAGTTCCCAAAAAAAGGAAACGTAGCAAGTAGGCAAAATTGTAAATGGCTAGAAAGAAGTCGGTCGGATTAAGAATCCATATCTACATATACATTTTTGCAGTTATTCTAGTAAATAAATCTTGTATTTGGCATTTATTTACAATGACATGTCATTGGCATTAAATCTTTTCCTCTAAATTATTTGATTTGATTTTTAATTCTTGATTTAAAATATCAATCACATTATCATTCAAATTTAATCCAAACAACAAACTTCAAATCAAATTCCTTAAAATTAGCTACACATAATCATTCACAACATTTTAAAACAACTTCGAAAATGTTTGTTTCTAAAAAAACTTCAAATAAAATATTTGATCTTAATCAAAATTCCCAAAATCAAATCCAATTCAAGAATTTATAACAGGATCTATGCTAACAAAAAATATTTTTTATTTAAAGATTTTTTCCGGAATACTACAACGGGTTTAGAATTTAAAACATGATCTATGCTAACAACATTTTATTATAATTTTTTCCTTCAATATCTGTAAAAAACAAATTATGAAAATAAATTAAATACTCGAATACAGGATGATCCTAGCATATTCCAATCACAAACTAATTAAAATAATTTGCTCCCTAAAATCTTGCATGATTATATTTTTTCGATCGGTTGCTATGAATTAACGAAACATATCTAGCTTTCTTATAAATACTATACACGTAAACCTCATTTCCCATCACCAAATATATATCACAAACGTCTTACTTTAGATTGGATTCGTGTCTCTTTTCTTTTAGAAAGAGAAGCAACGTTTGAAAAGAAAAAATATTCACGAGAGAGGAAGATGACAACAATGGTGACAGAAGATTTAAACTGAAAAGCAGTGTGGGATTTTTTTTTTAAATACCAATACGATTTATTTTGTATATTTTTTTTTGCATAACATGAATATTCATAACATCGTCACGAAAAATATCAATATGATTTATTTTATCTTTTTAGTTTTTTGATATTACTTTTATTTTATTTTTCAAATTATGTATTACAGTTGGGATGTTCTTAGTAGTTCTTGATCATTTTAAGAATATGTTAAGAAGAACTAATATAGTAATTAAAAATATTTAAGAAGAAATATATTCAATGTCTTTAAATAAAAATATTATTAAAAAGAAAATAACAAAATAATGTTTAATTTCACGAGACGGAGTTATATAATAGGAAGAGTATGGTTGATACTAAAACGAGATGGTTTACCACGGGTGAAATCATACAACTAACAATTAAAATACAGTTATATAATTTAAAATATATAACAAAACAAACCATCTTAACAAAAAAAAATATAATTTTAAATTTTAAATTTTAAAAATCGACTTACGGTGTATTATATGATAAAATCAAGGGATTGTACAATATATAGAAATTAGGATTGTATATTTATAAAATACAAAACAGTATGTTACATATAAATAATTTATAAACAAATTATTTTTCAGTTTTTTTTTTTTCTAAAACAAATAGTCCCGCGGTATTAAAATCTAGTATATATATAAATACAGAACTAGTAACGATTCTCTCTCTCTTTTGTCAAACTAGGGTTTCTGATAAAACTAGGGTTTTCTCTCGATCAGAAAACAAAAATCATGTTGGTAACCACTTCTAGTAGTTGTTGTGGTCACTGGTACGTTTTTCAAGGAATCTGCATCGGCTGCAAATCAAAAGTGCACAAAAGCCAATTCCGAAAATTTGATTATATTTTCAAAGGTTTACAGCTAAGCAACGAAGCTGTGGCATTAACCAAGTCCCTTACAACAAAACACTCTTGTCTCAACGAGAAGAAACTCCACCTTGTCCTTGACTTAGACCACACACTTCTGCACTCTAAACTAGTTTCAAATCTCTCCCAAGCAGAGAGGTATCTAATCCAAGAAGCGAGTTCAAGAACAAGGGAAGATCTATGGAAATTCAGACCCATAGGACATCCCATTGATCGCTTGATAAAGCTACGACCTTTTGTTCGTGACTTCTTGAAAGAAGCCAACGAGATGTTCACGATGTTTGTTTACACAATGGGTAGTCGCATATATGCTAAAGCCATCTTGGAGATGATTGATCCGAAGAAACTCTATTTTGGTAATAGAGTGATTACAAAAGACGAGAGTCCTCGTATGAAAACGCTTAATTTGGTTTTGGCTGAGGAGCGTGGAGTGGTGATTGTTGATGATACGCGTGATATTTGGCCCCATCACAAGAATAACCTAATACAGATTCGCAAGTACAAGTATTTCAGACGCAGTGGCCTAGACTCAAATTCTTACTCTGAGAAGAAAACAGACGAGGGTGAAAATGACGGTGGATTGGCGAATGTTTTAAAACTACTCAGAGAAGTTCACCGTAGATTCTTCATAGTCGAGGTCGAGGAGGTGCTGGAGTCAATGGACGTCAGGTCGCTGCTAAAAGAAGGATATAGACTTTGATCACAACGAAGAATCTGTAGAATGATGATCTCTTCCTCTCTCTTTGAAGTTCTTTAGAAACCTCAGAATCTTTTTGAGAAATCTTTTATGTGTTTTGAGATCACTGCCTTGACAACACGGCTTCTCTTAAATTTAACACCGTTCTTAGAGAGAATCTTAGAGAATGTCACAACTTATATGCTACATAGCAAAGAAAATTCCACATTAATGTGTTTGAACAGAGAGACTCAAAAATGTTCATCATGGTCTTGCAAAATTTAACCAAATTTTAATAAAATTAAACAAATTTTTATTAAAATTGGACAACGTTTTAGTTTTTTTTGTTTCCCCGAAAACCGATCTGAATCCAACACCATCCGTATCGAAACCGAACCGAATAGTTCTGTGTTGGATTCTGTTTCGTTTATCCGAAAACCGAACCGAATCGGATCCAACACCATCCTGGCTTTGATCCAAAGAAAAAATATGTTAGCTTTCACTTGTTGCTGGGTCAAATATTACTAAGCTTTGGTGATAGTTTTAACTTTACCTAGCGTGTGTAAAAAAATTTACTTGCATAAACCTTTATGACGATCAACAAGTACCAATAAATGTAAAATTTCTCTTTTTCCTAGTTAACGTTCCTTAATGAATAAATGTAAAAGTTCTAATTTTTTCTAGTTAATTTAACAAAATGTAAAACTTAAAATTTTTACGGATGTTTACATATATGTAAATGGCCTATGAAAAAGAAGACGAGAGAAATTTTGGCAGAAAGAAGAAGTTTTTCGTGTGTGTTGTAAAACAATATGGCCTATGAAGTCATCAAGGTTATCGCAATCGTGGGCGTTGCATTGATCATCATCATCATGATGCTGTTGGGTTATGCATGGTTTGTCTGTCGCCCCCGAGAAAAGATTGAACCCAATGTGTTATTTAGCTGAGCTTGATTTGTATTAATCCTTAGCTATTTTGTCTTCCGATGTTTTTTTTTTTTTTTTTATAATATTTATCTTAAAGTTTCTCGCCTATTTTCTGTTTTCTTTTGTATGATTTTATGATGAAATCGTTAGATTATAACATCAAATAGAATAGCATATTGATAATGCAACGCTGAAACAAACAAAAAAATTATATATTAAGGATTTTTATTTTTGGTTCAATGATATTGTAAGTTTGTAACCCTATTTTACATAATTTCACTGATGCTCTGATATCAAAAGAATACCCTTAAGGATCCAGAAACTGATTAAGTTGACGAGTCAATCTCAATCTCTAAGCAATTATCCACATGATTTGGTTGAAATGGAATAAACGCAGACATGGAGAACCACCAAGTGATGCAGACCAAATAATTAAGTTTGTGGATCGTCTAATACGCAACAAAGTCTCCTCCACCCATCTACATGACCCTCACAAACTGGAAGATGGGCTGAGTATATGGAATTAACACCCAACTTCTGTCTGTTTTTTCAGTAAACCATTTGATACAACATTCGATATACGGATCCACATGTACTGTAACATGGTTTTTTGGTGAACAAATTTTACACTCATTCACAAAAAAAAGATGTAATTAAATATAATATCCTCTATATATTAAAAGAAAATAAGGTTAAACGTAGATTGAAGATTCAGATATATATTTGAAAACTTTATAAAGATTTTAACAGGATTTAAAATGATTTACGAGGGTTTTTAACAACTTTACAAAGTTTTTAAAAAACTTTACTAGTTTTTTTTCAATGCATGTTTTTAGCTGGAAAAAAATTGTTACGGAGAAAAAAAATTGGCGCGAATTTTTTTTTGGCGGGAAAACAATTGGCAGAATTTTCTTTTTGTCAGAAAAAAAAATATTTTGGCGCCAAAATATTTCAGTTTATAATTTCATATTCTCATTAGATGAGGGTAATTTGGTCATTTTTCTCAAGAGAACATGTATTTTTTAAAATGGACAACAGAAAAGTTATTGCTGCAAAAAGGTAGTAGAAAAAGGTACTTTTGCAAATTCCCCTTTACTTTTTAGAGTTTCTTATTTTTTAAGATAATAAAAAGTTATATCTTTAATAACACATGTAAACATCTTATCGTTAGACTTGGCACGTTTCATGATCTCGTGAGTTAGTAATTTTTAAAACTGTATTTTATATAATAAGATATGATACACCCTCGTTACCGATATATTAGCTTTAAATGGTAACCATCAAACAGAAAAAAAAAATGAACATTGTTTTTCTTTAATTTTCAAAGAAGTACGTAATATATTTAATACATATGGACTCCACAAAATTTGCCATCATTCTTTTTTATAAGGAAGATTATACAACAAAAGTATTGCTCACCAAATTTGGTGAGGAACAAGAGAACCAAATATATCTACAAAAAAATAATTATTAAAAATTAAAAATACTGTAGCAATTATAAATTTACATAAACGATTAAATGAATATTATACTATAAATTAATATTTTTGAAATAACTTTTATAAGGTATAGAATTGTGTTTAAAACAAAATTTCATGTTCAGTTAAATATTGTGATTTAAGTTTAAACTAAAATTGACAAGTAATTAAGTTTTGAAGATATATTTCTATATGAAATAAAATTTATGAATTTCAAGTACTATCCACAATATCTATTACTTTAAATTTAATCTTAAATACTAATAATTTTAAAGTTCTTTTTATTTTCTAAAGAATTACTTTTATTCGTCTTCCTCTGATTCATTCTTTTTGTTTTCTAGTTCTTGAACTATCAACTTATCCACTCCAAAACAAATGGCATCTAAAGCGTTTTTTCTGTTGTTCATCTTACTATTTCTTACATGTAAGTCTATTCCTTTTTTTCTTTTAAATTTATGTATATGAAATTTCGATTTGTTATTTTCTATCTAAAAAAATATGAACTTAAGATTATAACATTGAATCTTTTTTAAATAGTAGTGGTAATTAAAAAACGAATACTATGAAATTGATGGATTACTATAATTTTAGTTTTTCACCATCAACATATATTCTTTTAAAACAAACTCAATGATCGTCACCATATTAAAAAAAAAGAAAAATTAATAGTCAACATATTCAGATTATTTCATTAAAAAAGTCAGAAGACATTAAAAATATATCGATCTATATTTTAATGGAAAAAATAAATATCTACCATCTAATATATATGTACATCTATGTATATCTATATGCTTCATAAGTTTTCAATTTAAATTTGAACTGAAAACAGGAAAAAAAAAATCTTAGATCAATATTTCAGATCCGCTAAAGAAATTGCCGGTGCCAACTTTGCATGATTATTTCTATTTTTCTACAAAGTATTTAGAAGGTAGTGTTGACCAAAAAAATCTAATATTAAATGGTTACCTTTGAACAACCAAATTAAAAATGGAAATAATACAAAGACCACAAAAAGAATTTGAACAATCAAACAGCTATATAGTCACTGAAATCTTTGCTCAAACACACGAAATTTGAGAAAACTTATTTACCTTTTAATCTTCTAATCTATCAATGACGTCAAGAGCAAAATCACTTTTCATTTTCTTCTTTCTCATTTCTTGTAAGTTTTTATCTTTATATCTCTATTATACGCATCTAAAACAACACTAATTCTGAAACATGTTTAAATGTGATTGTTAAATAATTTATTTGTACATCATGTAGGTACTTTCATGTTGCTCGAGACCGATGCATCAAGAAATAAGCTTAGTAGCTATATTCCGTTGTGCGGATCGAACACTTATTGTGGTGGCCTATGGTGTCCTAAAAAAGGAGGAAAGTATTCATGTATCAGTATGAGTTGTGACATTCAGGAAGATTGTCCAAAACTTGTTCGTTGCAAAAACTCTCCAGGTCCTTATTGTATGGAAGGATTTTGCACTTGTTAAAAAAGTGCTTTGTTTTCTTATAGTGCATTAATTAATGAAATAGAATATTTTATTGGGTAATCCATTTCCCAAGCCTTATAGTCGAGATATGAATATAATCGCAATAATAAGCACTATTTAGACTGAAACCATGTTGACTACTATGTTAGCAGATATACCTTAAAGTGAAAGATATGAATTTAGAGAAGTTTTATAAAGGTTTAGATATGTATGAAAACATTTGGCTTATAAAGGTAATCTATTTTTGATAACCAAGTCTTATGATATCATGCATTCACCTTTTATTAATACGGTTAGTATAGTGTGTTTGTTCATGTGTTCTAATGCAAGGGCTAAGCCAGATATTTATAAAAACATCAAAATGTTAGGATAACCAGTTAAATATAATGCCAAATCAATTTTTGTATTTTCAAAATATAGAAGGAGAAAAAAATAAACCTCAAAATATGTGAATGTGTAACATGTATGGTACTAAAATCTACCAAAAAAGAGAAATAATTAATCAATTTTTTCTAAAATATTAATTAAAAAAAAAAACTAATTCATGAATTCTTGCTAAAGATTTTTTGGTATTAATTACCTTTTTATAACACATATTTAGTTGAGTAATTTATCATTAAATTCATTGTCTTTTCTTGTATGAAAATATGATTAAGATTTTTTCTTTTATTTTAGTTTTTAAATAATTTTGAAATAGATAAATTAATGAAAATACAAAACTTTAAAACGAAGAAATGCAATAAAGTGTGGATATTTTATTTGAAAATGCTTTGGAAAATTTGTCTTTGGAAAATTTGTTATGTCACGTATAGTACTTGATATGAGATATATTTCTTTTTAATATAATAATCTAAAAATTACAAGCGATTAACTTCAAAGTAATGTTAAAAACAAATTCAAAAATTTCAAATAAACACTATATATTGCAAAGGTTATGGAGACTTATCTTTGATATTATTTATACTCAAGTCATAAAAAATGATACCACAACCAATAATCTCTCTTCCTCCTTTCTCTCTTCATAATCTCTCACTAGTCTCTTAAGGTTTAAGTAAACATTTGTTGGATTTCTACATAGCATATATCTTAGTAAGGATTGATATGTTTCATTAAATGTATGGATGTTAGGTACACCAACCGCAATAGCTCAGAGAAGAATGCAATGATATGCCGCCAATTGTGCAAGCAGGAAAGCTCTAAGGGAAAAAAATGCCATTGTATCAGTTCATCAACTCATCCTGCAAAACTTGACAAAGAAAAGATGGTGGAACATTTCAATGCTCAAACGCTCTTCCATTAGTGCCTCCCAGAGTCAGGCAACAAGCAGGAGGGGTACAACCGCAACAGAACCAGTCAATTCTTTGGGTCTTCGAGCAGCTGTCCAACTGGCGTCAGTATTCTGCAGGCTGCATTGGATGCAGGTAAGTGTGTACTTCCACTCTCTCACTTTCTGTCTTTCCCTGCTGGATTTTCTGGGATATTATATCGAAGAATATAGGAGATATTATATCGAAGAATAAGGAAAGGAATAGGCTTGGAAACAAGGAAGATTCCATATCGAGAGATTCTTGGAGATCCTAAGGTTAGGGTTCTGGAGAATTGGTATAAATATTCTAGAGCAGAGGGTGAGCCGCTTTGAGCACTCTGGGATATTTTTCGATACTTAGTAAAAACTTCAAAGCCGTGCAAAAGCTTGAAGGTGAGTGTGTAGTTCTCTTTGTCTTCACGGGTTAGTGATAATAAACAGAGAAGAGAATTAGAGCTTAGTTATTCTTAGTCGGGGTTGATCTTTTGGGTAGAATAGATCAAGTAAAGACCGAGATAATACTTGTAACAGAAGTTTATTATCAATAAGAATAAGTTTTTTAAGCAGTTCTCTGTGTTGTGTGGTATCTATACCTTTTAGATACTTGGTTTTGGTTTTCATGAATGTGACTCATGCTAATATCTGATCATTGTTTTTTATTATTATTACATGACCAGATTTAAAGCAACAAGGAGAGCCTCTGATCTAGAAAAAGAGATAAAAAACAAAAACCGAGTCCGGCGAAGCTTCTTTTCTTGATATATGTAGCCTATAACAGCTGATGTGATTTAAGCTACAAACGAAAATTGCATCATGTGTGGAATGGATGGTTATGTATATCAAAACCGTTTGAAAAGGAATCACAAAGTAATTAACAAGTGATTTACAAAAAGAAAAATGCGTAACACAATGGATAGATAAGCAAATACGTAACAGAATCATCAGCATTCAAAGACAGAAAGACCGTCGATAAGATGCTAGCTTCCAAAGCTGACTCCAAAGTCAGATTTAAATTTTTGTTTTCTCATAATCTCTGCTGTTAATCTATCTCCTATATAACACATGATGCACTAGTTGTAACAACGTTATTTACTTTTTGAATATAATTTAATATTATTTTCAACAAAAAAAAAAGTTACATTTGTTTAGAAAAACAAAACCGAAGAACGAAGCACCAAGATAACATTTCCTTACATTTCAAGACTAGTTTTATTATTTTCTTTGCTTTTACATTGCTGGATTTGAACCAAACTTGGAACATAACTGACAAAATATGGACTACATGGCCAATTTGTAGATTCCACAGGGACTTCTGCATAATACGCATTGTACGCTCCAATAATGTTTACCATGTTCTCATTACCCCTTACAGTCGATATGACAATTTTCTTTTCCTCATCGATCAGAAAACTATTGCAAAACGGTAAAGAATGACACATACTAAGGATTTTAAACTCCACAGAAAAGTACCTCTTCCAGGACATGGCGGTTTCACTATCAATTCTATTGGTCATCCAAATATCCATCTTTGATGAACAAAAGTTCTGATGTGATACTGAGAGTTTTTCTTCTCTAACAACCGATAGAACCATCGTATCACAATTCTTATTTGAGGGAAGACACAAACGTTTAAATCTCTCCATTGTAAAATCAAAACCGAGTAAGAAATTTGTTTCTTCATCTAAAGCAAGCCAATAAGTATTTCCTTTGAAAGACACACCATTCTCTGATTCTATGAGAAAGTAGTTGAGAGAGACTTTATCAATAAGAACCCTCCATGAATCAGTGGTAAACTCATAGATATTATACCTTAGGCCAATATGGTTTGGTGTCAAATAAGATGTCCAAAACCTCAAGATTTTGTAGCTACGGCATGATTTGTTATTTTTGTATCCTAGAGAAAACCTAGAATATGGCTTGTAATCATTTTCAAAGTTGATCCACCTGGTTTCCCCCAAACACGGATTCCAAACTAAGAGTCTATGATCCTTGGTGGTGCATAACAACAAACCATCGCAGTGAAAAACTTTGGCTATATAGACTTGTTCTGAATTATAATGTGAATCCTTTAGGCTAAGTACACTCTTAAACTCTATAGACGAACCAGAAAAGTTGAGATTGATGCTCATTGGACAAACCGTATAATCCTTCCATAAGAGAACATGAGACTGCTTTGGAGCTTTACAAAAGTGCTTCTCTGTGAATCTTCGGTTTTTGAATAAAGAGTTCCATTGTTTGCAAGTAAACCGTAATCGTTTCAGAGATGTGGCTGGGACCCTAGAGAGTATGTCTTCCACCAAATCCGGTGGAAGATCAGACATTGTTTCTCTTGTGAAAGAAGAAAGCGACTCGGAGGCTTGTAGTATAGATATTGGGGTTTTGAGTTTTTCACCCTTCAACCAATCTTTGTCTTTTATACAAACAAAAAATTAGGGTGTTGATTAATTAATATTAAATAGACTTGTATATAAAATTATAAATGTTACCATAAATTATTTTCATCACCATAAATATTCTAAACTTGTTAGATAGATAACATATTATTTTTCTTTTAAGAAACAAAATTAAAAGAAATCTTAAAAATTTATTGCATAAGTTTTATATCAAAGATGACAGATGTAAATGTACTATATAATGACTTAAATTTACGGTATTTAATGATCCCATAGGATTTTTACATCCCAAATTAAATGAGGCAAATTTAATAATTAGTTTTTAACATATTCACATAAAAATTGTTGCATTAAATAATAAATGTACATCAATTACAAAATTGTGTATTAATTCGTTTTTTTTTTAATTTAATATTAAATTATATTTAAAGAAAAACTAACATTTTTACAACTAGTAGTGCATCAAATGTTTGATTAACTTTGAAGCTAAAATTTTAAAGAATTTCGAGAACTATAAAATACTCAACTTCGCATCATTGTTGAGAAGATGAAAATTTTCTTGACAAGGATACGCAGATAAAAGTATTATTGCATAGACGCAGTTTCACAAATGTCTATGAATCTTCTTTTCATAATAGAAGTGGAGAACCAACAATGGTGATAGCCTATAAAAAGGCACCTGGTGATGTGTTACAAACAACCATATACTAGGCTTGTCAAGCCAGTGGAGCAGACTGCAATAAGATTAAAGCCTAACCAACCTTAGCTTGTTTCAAGGCCAGCAGGCCAACACTATCAAGGACCATGCCTTCGTTGTCTTCAATAATTATTACCAGCGTTATAAGCACAATGGAGGTTCTAGTTACTTTAATGGCGCATCACCGATTTTTTAAAAACATTTATCTATTTATGACTAAGAGGTTCCGAGCTAAGCACATACATTCTCACAAGCTGGGAACCAAAACATTTTATTTGGTCTGCACATTCATCCTCTTAGGCGGGAACCAAACCATTTTAATTTATATGGTTCTCTCCCGAGTGCCACTCAAAAATGATCATGGATTGCGACCCTAGTATGCAATTCTGGCTAAATCCTTTGGTTTTAGGAGGCTTAAAGTTCTGCTTCCAATATTGTTGTGTTTCAAAGTTGGTGGTGCAATAAATTTCACCTACATATCTTGTTTTACTCATTTGTTATTTTTGGTGCACATGCAATAAAGATTAGATGTTTCACTTTTCTCTTCTTCTCCAGCTAATGAAACAGATATTATATTCAAATGTAGAACTTCAATAAGATATATGGTATTAAAATTACATCAATTTGGTAATTGACATTATCCATTCTGAAACAAAATAAG
Source organism: Arabidopsis thaliana (assembly GCF_000001735.4). Classification (NCBI taxonomy): domain Eukaryota; kingdom Viridiplantae; phylum Streptophyta; class Magnoliopsida; order Brassicales; family Brassicaceae; genus Arabidopsis; species Arabidopsis thaliana. The sequence goes on along the minus strand of NC_003071.7, from coordinate 1,724,707 downwards.
CTATATATGATAAGCTTGACCACATTCCATATAACATAACTCATATATATTTGAATCAAATTCATAGTCAACAAAATTTGGCAGTTGATATGACTTACACCTAAATATAAGATCTTACATAATTCATTCTTTATTTTGTTGGTCAGAGTATAATCCATTCTAAACACAGAATACTAACACTATAAAATACTCGAGTTATAACCATCTTTAAGCTCTCAAACAGTTCAACTTGCCTCTTGTAAAAGATGAAAACTTTTTGTTTAGGGATAGCAATTGCTCTACTTTTCATAACAGTAACGTTTTCAGGTACAATATTATTGTAACATACACATAATCTCAAAGATCTCTATAACATGGGGTATCTTATTTTTGTAGCGAAAGCGGAGTTCGGACAATGGTGTGTAGCCGATGGACAGATACCAGATAATGTGATACAAGCAGCCGTAGACTGGGCTTGTCAAACAGGTGGAGCAGACTGCAGTACGATTCAGCCTAACCAGCCTTGCTTCTTGCCCAACACTGTCAAGGACCATGCCTCTGTTGTCTTCAATAACTATTACCAGCGTTATAAGCGCAACGGCGGTTCCTGTAACTTCAACAGCACTGCATTTATCACACAAACCGACCCTAGTAAGCAACTTTATCTAAACCCTTTTTGTTACAGTTATTTAAGCTCTTTGATCAATCAAAATCTTGAACCATCTGTTTCTGATTATCTCATGATTTGATAGGTCACGATTCGTGCCATTTTGAGTATGTGCCATTTTGAGTATGTCCAATGATTCAAAGGAAAGACCAAGATGAAATGAAAGATGATGAATTATACTACCGGTGAACAATATAAACAAATCTTTGTTGGAACTTGGAAGTTCTTGTAATGTAGAATTTTGATAAATTGTATGGTAATAAGATTACATTAATATGGTCGTCATTTACATAATCCCTTTAGCAACAAACTGAACAAGTAAAGGAAGATGCTTAATGGTTGTCGACACAGAATTGTTATTAAGCAATCTCTTAGGTAAACAAAAAAAAACAGTGAGTTCATATGTAGGATAAGCTTGACCACAAACTTGACAATATAGATGGTTATGAGATTGTTTAGAAAAGTAAAGTTGCCCATGCAGCAATGAACGCAAAGCCTCCGAATGGTGCCAATGTCGAAAACTTTCTGTCCTCCCGCAGCGCTACCATATAACACCTGCAACAACATTTCAACACACATGAAACTTCTCACATACTCATACCCGGAAATAGACTATTGAACACAAAACTAAAGTTATCTACTAAGCATCTAAAATATAGTTACTTCTCCAAAGAGCATACCTTCACATATCAAAGGAAGTACAAAGGGGACAAATACCATTCATTAACTCAAATACAAAGACCTATGCTATTAAATAAGTGATACAATGGTTTCCAAATGCTTCAGAGTTGGACACATGTCGAAATCGATAAAATCTCCCTAGCCACGAAGAATTGTGGCAAGTATTGCTACTGCTAGAGATTAGATATGAATTCTAGAAAGTCCAAATCATATCTAAATAGCTCAAATATCCATGAATGCACTACTATAACCTCAATGACAAGACATCCAACAAACATCTAGCACAAAAGCTCTACCATACACATCTCAAACTGAAGAATCTGAGAAACAAAAAGATAACAACTTACGTGCCGGAAAAGGCTACAATTCCAGCAGTCAACAAGCCACCAAACTAAGCAAGAAAAAGATATGTCAGCTCCATCAACTCTCAAAGGACAAAGATTAGAGAAACAGAGTACAAGAAGAGAAAGCTAACAATGTTGGGATATTTGGTGCTAGGAGCAGAAACAAGAGCAGCAGTGTGAACCAAATGGTAAAGTGAAGCCGTTTGCCACACCTGAACAACAACAAAAAAACCTAAACTTTCTCACAGAAATCCAACAAAGTATCGAATTTTCCAACAATTTTCAAGAATCTAAACCTGTTTGTAAGAAGGGTTCTCTGGTTTAAAGACATGAGCACCATAAGTTCCCAAACCAAGAGCAGCCATACCTAAACCAATTCTATCCGAATCAGTACCTTTCCTCACAAGATCAAAATCAAAAGATCATTACTTTATCTTAAATCTCACCGGAAATAGCGGCGACTTTGTGCCACATCCGAGGATCCATCGATCGTCGTCCTCTGATGTCTCTTAGATTGCTTCTTACACTATTTCCCATTTGACCAGAGACTTTAAGCGAGATGTGTCAAGTCGGTGATCGGGTCTTATTCGGTTTAAGCCTAAAACGACGTCGTATGTGATGTGTTATTTTCTTCACTACAGCAACTAAAAAGATTCTTCCTTTTGCTTCAGCTGCGAGCTTTGGTTGGATCTCTCACTTGCAAAACCAAATCCCTTATCGACTTCCACCGAAAGATCACTTCTTAACCTACACAAGGTTTGTTTTTCTCATAAAAATCAAACCTTTATTCTCTTTTCTTGATGATTTTGATGCTCTGCTTCTTCTTATCCACAAAACATGAAAACATTTCTTCTTTGATAAGTTTGATGTTGGTTTGTTGTAAATGATTGCTCTTTCTAGCAAGCTTTACTCTAAAGTGTGAAGAGAAATTGTCAAATTAGTTTGTTTAGGATTGGAACTCTTGTATGCCTTGTTTATTGATGAAGTAGTTCATGGCTGACGTAGATTCATAGAGTCATGAGTTGATTTCAATGATACTAGAGTTCTTGTTAGAGTTTTGATCTCCATGGATATTATTGTTCAATATTGATATCTAATTCAGTCTCTGATTAATGACTTTGTCTATGAATTCTACAGGTGTTTGTTATGAAGATCAGATAAATAAAAGGTCATTTGAGGATAATGGTTGATGTTCAAAGATTCTTACTTGCTTATTTGTGATGGACAATGTAAGAGGTTCAATAATGTTGCAGCCACTGCCAGAGATAGCTGAGAGTATCGATGATGCTATCTGCCATGAACTCTCCATGTGGCCTGATGATGCTAAAGATTTGTTATTGATAGTGGAGGCAATATCAAGGGGAGACTTGAAGTTGGTACTTGTTGCTTGTGCAAAAGCTGTTTCTGAGAATAATCTTCTAATGGCACGATGGTGTATGGGTGAGTTGCGCGGTATGGTTTCGATTTCTGGTGAGCCAATCCAGAGATTGGGAGCTTATATGTTAGAAGGGCTTGTTGCTAGGCTTGCTGCTTCTGGTAGTTCGATATATAAGTCTCTCCAGTCCAGAGAACCAGAGAGTTATGAATTTTTATCTTATGTGTATGTTCTGCATGAGGTTTGTCCATATTTCAAGTTTGGATACATGTCAGCGAATGGTGCGATTGCAGAAGCAATGAAGGATGAAGAGAGGATTCACATTATTGACTTCCAAATTGGACAAGGGAGCCAGTGGATAGCACTTATCCAGGCTTTTGCAGCTAGGCCTGGTGGGGCTCCAAATATTCGAATTACCGGAGTTGGTGATGGATCTGTCTTGGTTACAGTCAAGAAGAGACTAGAGAAACTTGCAAAGAAGTTTGATGTTCCATTCAGGTTCAATGCGGTTTCAAGGCCAAGTTGTGAAGTTGAAGTGGAAAATCTTGATGTCCGAGATGGCGAAGCCCTTGGAGTGAACTTTGCTTACATGCTGCATCATTTGCCAGATGAGAGTGTAAGCATGGAAAACCACAGGGACCGGTTGCTGAGGATGGTGAAGAGTCTATCACCTAAAGTAGTCACTCTTGTGGAACAAGAATGCAACACGAACACTTCCCCTTTCCTTCCTAGGTTCCTTGAGACATTAAGTTATTACACGGCAATGTTCGAATCTATCGATGTTATGCTTCCGAGAAATCACAAGGAAAGGATCAATATCGAGCAGCACTGCATGGCAAGGGATGTCGTCAACATCATAGCTTGTGAAGGAGCCGAGAGGATCGAAAGACACGAGCTTCTCGGGAAATGGAAGTCAAGGTTTTCCATGGCGGGTTTTGAGCCATACCCCTTGAGCTCAATCATTTCAGCCACCATTAGAGCCCTCTTGAGAGATTACAGCAACGGGTATGCGATTGAAGAAAGAGATGGTGCTCTGTACCTTGGTTGGATGGACCGAATCTTGGTCTCATCTTGTGCATGGAAGTGAAAGAATAAACGTCTCCAAGAATGTAATGCAAAAGACAGAACTGGAAGTAATAGATAGTTTTGTCTCATAACCATTAATAAGGTTGAATCAAATCATATACATCCCCATGCTACAACTATTACACAGGCTCCATCAACAAAGAAGGGCTCTTGTTGTGTTACCTTCTCTTCCTGTAACTCTTATTTGAACCAAATGGAAGTGGTTACATAAAGGTATTAAAGCATACTATTCCATTAAACACTAATCTAAATCTGGTCCCGCCTGAACAACAACTGTACAGTCTATAACCATATCGCCTGTACTAATCTATGTTAAAACAGCCATATAAATTACCACTCGGTACAACACTGAATGCTTAGCTTTGGGCAGGCTCTGTCTTGGGTTTTTGTTCCTCGCTCTCCAGGGTTCCTACTGCCTTCTCTTGACAAACAGTGGTTTTATCATCTGACTTTGCTTCCGGCTTGGCGTGATTGGCTGCGTGATCTTTGTTTGCATCTGATCTCTCTTTTATTTCCTCCTTCAGCTTCTCATCCAAAACTGGACCTTGATCAAGACTTTTCTCAAAGCCATTAGTCTTCGTTTTCTTTCTTAAGTGATCTTCGACATGCTGGTCTTTTGTAATGGATTGAAGAGTTGAGCTCTGTGGAGTCTTGTTGGCATCTCCTTCTTTATCATCAACTTCCGAGTCCAGCATGTTATTATGAGTAACAACTCTTCCTGGAGGCATATCGTGGTCGTGTTTTCCCTCGTAAGTTGTTATAAGCAACTTTGTGTCATGAGATGACCTCTCTACGTGTTTCTTGACGGGGCATCCAGGGCTTGAACATCTATAGTAGCTCCTAATACATAAAACATCAAATGGAGAAAGAACGTGAGCAGCGAAGAATGAAACCAAAAGTTTGACATTATATTTCAAACATGTAAGCAGTCACTACCTTGGATATGGGCTGCCTTTTACTGATTTCTGACCATATTTACGCCATCGGTACCCATCATTCACAATATCAAACAGAGTCTGAGTGTGAACCACAATGCGTGAATCATTGGTTGACCTCTCCACTGGACTCAGCTCAATGTTCCCTCCTTTCTTCCTGATTTAGTGACATCAACATAAGAAGAAAAAACAAGGAACACCAATGGTGAAGTCTTCCTCCAGAACCATGAAAAACAAACCGACATATCAATCATCAATACCTTCGCTTTGCGGTAGGACTATTATAATCCTTGTGAGTGTTGTCCCCCGTTATCCTACTTGATTGTGAAATATCAGTTTTCACATCATCAGCTGGTGGAATAACTGAAACATGTAATCCTCCATGGATCTTTGGTGGTTCGGTTTGACGAAGTGTCTGAACACTGGATCCAGATGTTTTCTCTACAAACATGATATCATAAGAAACAATGCACAGCTTATAAATTAGAGAAACTATATCTATTCTTTGTTCACCTTTACTAACAGCTGTGAAGACATCACTTCGCTTATCCTGATTGATAGGAACAGCACCAGCAAGAGGCTTTGGGTGATCATGTTCCCCAAAGTAAACGGTATCCACGACTTGTCCACCCGCAGACCGTTCCAACTGTTTTTTCGCTTTGCAGTTAGGGTGAGTGCACCTGTAATAGCTCCTTACAAACTCATTTCCTTTCACAAGTTTCTGTCCATATTTCCGCCAGTTGTATCCGTCTTCCATAACCTTCTCACGAATAAAAGGACTATTCCCTTCCGAACCAGACTGCAAAGATAATGCACCGCTACTTTCAGAAACCTTCGGTGCTTTCTCGGATACCGGGGAAGCAACATCTACTTCCGACTGCGAAGCTACCGTATGTGGAACAAGTTTTTCAAGCTCCTTACAGTCAGTAGATTCCAAACTTTCAACAACGGTTTCAGTTCTAGTTACAGCCACTGGTATGACCTCCGCTTTATCAGTAGTGGCAACAACATCATCCACTGCTTTAGTCTCATTTGAATGGTCTAACTCCATATCACTAGCCAGAACTTTTCCCACCTCAGCCATAAATACTAACAAACTCAAGTAAACTCAAAACCGGAGAGACTCGAGCTTAACCCCAAATATATCTAATTCCCAAAGCCTGAAGGAGAAATCAAAACAAACAAAAACCAAATCATTACAGTGAATTCACACTAAATTCCACAGAAACAACAATTAGGAATAAAATGTTGCAGAATAACCACTAAAAGTCTCCACTTTTGGGAAATTTCTATATCAATTACAATCTTAGTAAAGACTCAAAATTGATTAGTCCTATGCTTCACCAACGATCTTTAGACTCAAGTACTTTACTTTGAAACAAACAAAACCCCAAAATTAAAGCATTTGCTAAAATCTTATAACCAAATTACATAAAAAGTCGGCAAATTTGTTCCATTTACTACGGAGTTAAGAGACGACCCAGTAACAAGATTCGCATAAAGATTCAACATTTAATACTAAATTAAAGAATTTAATACAACTTCAAAAACAAAATAAAATAAAGAATTTACCTAGCACAGACATCGAGAAGATCATCATCCGACCAAATAAGATAATCCCAAAAAACCGAAGCTGCTTATGTTCTTGTAAGAATCTCGTAGATCGAAATCGAACAATCTCAAATTGGGTTTAAGAGAGAGAGAAAAGAGAAGAAGAACAAAAGGTCATGTCGAAGAATCAGATGGTTGGACTTAGAAATGACTATGGAGAAAGAAGAAGAAGAAGAAAGTGGGGAAGAGAGGTTTTGTTTCAGTGTTACGCGGTGTATTGAAAGATATGTAGACGTCGTTGATCTAACGGTTAGATGATACGTTTCTCATGACATATATTCTCCACCCACAAAACGCAAGCCGACAAAAGCAGAAGCAGTGGGACCCAGAGAACCCAGTGCATAATAATCTCGTGTGTCTCATTAGTATTGTTGTTTCTTGGTTACAAAGTGTGAGTAATATCAAACTTTGGGGATCGATTTTGCAAATACATGTAAATTACTTAACTACGAGGAAGAAAACAAAAGTATTGATTCTTACACAAGTGGATGTATATCTTTTTTTAGGACTACTTTTGTTTAAGAACTTGAGTACGTTTGTAAGAAAATGTTTAATGAAAAGGAGAATTGTCAAGGTCAATTTGTTGAACAACCACTGATCATCTAGACACTTTCGACTTTAGGTAATAATTTTTTAAAAATTCGATTTTTTTTTTTTTTTTGTTTTTTTGTTTTTCCTTACAAAAGAACAAATGGAAAATTGTAGTGATTAATACTACATTTTTAACGAAATTAGATGAGTAGAAAAACAGAGATATTAAAAGAAGATTTTTCTGAAAAAAAAATCCACAAAATCATCTATTTTTGCAATTTTACAATTTATATCTAAAAACTATAAAATAATTATATAAAGTTAAAAATAGTACGCAATATAACTTTTTTGCTATTGTAAAATTTTTAAATTTTGATAAATAATATATCAAATCGTAGCTTTCGAGATGAAGAGTTCAACTATATCTTTAAAATTTTCAAAAACAAGTATATGTGACCATAAAAACGTTTACAATATATGTAAAGTTTCATAAATAGGTTATATTGCATATTATTTATGAATTTATATGATTATTTTGCATTTATTGGACGTTGAAGGTAAATTTGAAAAAAAATAGGTGATTTTGAACGGGTTTTTTTTGCACAAAATTCCTAAAAGAAAATAACATATTTGTTAGATAACTTATGCTCCCTTTGTCCCACAAAGATAAATTTTCTAGAAAAAATATTTGTCCCACAAAGATAGAAGTTTTATATTTTCAATGCAAATTTTAAAACTATTTACCTGTTTTACCTTTATTAAATAATTAGCTAAATATTTATTATTATTTTTAAAGTTTATTAAGAGGTTAAAATTGTCATTATACAATATTTTTTAAAGAATGTGAAATTTTTTAAAAATATTATCTTAGTAGGACGGAGGGAGTAGAAAATTTTCCAAAATAGAAAAAACTTCATAAATTTTTTGTTTCTTTGAAAAGTCCATCTGTTAATAAAATATCAAAAATAACTAAGGAATAAAGATAAATTATGTTTGTAAAGTGACAATCTTAAAAACGATATTTAAAACTTGAAGTATTATTTGTAAGGTTGGCCGAATTTTGGGGGTTTTGGGTTCTCGATTCTAATTTGGGTGTGCTGGGTCTTTATTCAATGTCTTTCGATGAAGGGTTAGTGTATGAGAGTGACCCAGATGATCTCGAGTACGAATATCTGGGGAGTGATGTCGAGAGTGAAAATGTTGGTGGTGAAAACAGAAGTTCGGGGGACGATGATAGTGTGGTTAAGAATGAGGGAGACGACAAGGGAGATTACGACGATTCCGATGAAAGAGATGACAGAGGTGGTGATAGAGACTTACGTTTCGATTAATTAAAGAAATGAGAAAACGACGTCGTCTTTTTCTCGGGTCATGGGTGATTATTCGGGGTAATCGCAATCGCGGTACAGTAAACACGAATTTATGGTTAACTCCGGTTTAATCACTGGTTCAATTGGAGGCGTAGTATTTCACATGAATCCAAAAGTATATGTATGTATTTTGAGAATTTATTTGTTTATGGTGATATTTCAAAGGATCAAAAGTTTAGAGGAGAATGTTGAGAATGTTGAGATTGTTAATAGTATAGGGTGGAAAATTCGGCCAATCCATTATTTGTATAATTAAAAAAGTGTGTAGTTTTTTTACAAATAAAAACATTAGGAATAATTTTTCAGAAATTCATTTACTTTAATAGAGAAATGACTTTCCTACCCTTTTTGGAAATAAAGATGCTCAGACATCGTTATCTTCGACTTGATAACTTATAAGGTAAAGATAAAAACTGCCTAGATGTGGTGTTGAGTAGGAAACGATTAATCACCGTCTCTTTGAATGTTCATCGGCGCTTACAACTTGGGTTCTATCGTCATTCTCATTGTCGCCTTCTTCCTTCCCTAGTCATTCACTCTTCTCTAACTTCGCTTTTTTTTTGGAGAGCAAAGGTGATGATGAATGCAGAGGAAGATAGTTTTATTTCTCATAGATACCTAAGATTCAGAATAGATTTATTTACGAGAATACTCGGGAGAATCATCATAAAACACTAGAGCATGCCACTCAAGAGGTGACTGCATTGCATGTGGTAAATAGGAAAGATGACGCCCTTTACGTAAACCTGGAGCCACCCCATCACACTACAAACTTTGAACTACCCAACCGGAATGCCAAATTGATGGCTCATGGCGTCTAACCGACCCCTTTAGTGAACATGGGTAGATTGTCATGGATGGAGAGACACCTCTCTTTATAGGATTAAGAAGCTCCCGTCCGGGGTTATCCCCTCTTCAAGCCGAATTGGTTACCTTGCTTTGGACCATGGAGTGTCTCATCACGTCTTCGAAGATAAATTTTAGCTTTGTCTTAGATTGTTTGAGTTAATATCCATTCTACATAATCTACCAGAGTGGCTTACATTTGTAGTAGAAGTTTAACACTAAAAAACTTTTGAAACTTCAGGCCGATAACTTAATAAAATGGTGACTTTGACCGGAAAAAAAGAGGTAAGATCTAAGTGGCACAGAAAACTCCATCTCTTATGAAATTTCTTCCTAATTTATATAATCAGAGAGTCATAATTCGACTGTAAGAGATCAAATGGTATCACCATTCGACAACTTCATATCTGGCAAAAGAACTACCTTTCTTCTGTAAACCCTTCTACAAATAATTTAACATAATCTTGAAAAAAGGCAGTACTTAAAAGACTACAAGTTACCAAAAAAAAAAAAACACAACAGAAAAACTAAACACAACTTCTCCTCCAGCTTTTCTTCATCAATCCTGATTTGCCTTGATGTATAGTATAACTCTCATTGAATCTGACAGTTCCATGAACTCGAGAGAAAGAAGAGGCAGAAATTCTCATTGGTTAAACAGATGAGAAGAAAACCAACTACTTTCAAGCCACCACAGTGTTCTCTCCTCTTCTATCAAGAGAAGACGACTCTGCAACACTTTCTCCCATCTCTGTTTCATCTTCTTCCTCTCTGTTCGCGTTTTCTTCACCGCTCACATCACTAAAGCCCTTTGCTGCATCATCATCTTCAACCTTTGATTCTTTATCTTCTTTCTTCACATCATAGCTCTCAGTTGGCTCCTCGCCATCAAACTCTTCTTGTAACTTACTCTCCTCAACAAACTTGTCTGTGTCGTCTAGCAATGACCCTTCAATCTTGTGTATGTCTTGAGTCTCAGGCAATTGAGGGATGGTGTCGCAAAGCTCCATATCATCAACTTTGGTGACAGCATCATACATATGTGTTCCATCGTAAACCGAGTTTGTATGACTAAGCGGTAAATGCATCTGACCAACCTCAACCAAAGGTCCAAACTGGGATTCATCTTCACTACCTCCATAATCTTCCATTGGATCAATACCTTTTCTTCTCTTTCCCATCCCCTTCCTTCTCACCCTTTCTTTACCGCGCATTCTTTTCCCAAGTTCAATCTGCTGCTGGGTTTCTGGTGTAGCCGTTACCCCAACTTGATCTCTCAAGCAATCTTGCGCAAGGCCTATAATCCGTGAAATCATGTTGCCTCTTTCAAGGTCCAAATCATGTATTTGAAAATTCTCAGCTAACTCCAATATATCCCTCACATTTGAAATCTGCAATAACAAGGAGGATAAAGTAATAAGGTCATACCTACATACATACTGTCACAATGACCTGAGGGTCAAAAAATTTGTTCTTAGCTATTACCGTTCTTTGAAACTCGCTTGAGAGAGAGATGGGCCTTCCTACAATTTTTCGGGTAATTCCCAGATACCACCTCATGTAGTCTGCTTCGTCAACACCTTGGACATCGTCAGGTACAATGTTTTCCCACCTCATTTCCCATTCGCTTAACTCTGATTCCATTTTATTCGACAGGTCAACCCCTCCATCAACTCCCCGAGACTTTCTTACCCACCTTTGCACATCTGCTGGGATGTCTTGAAACAAGTCAAATTGTTTGCGACAGCGATCAGGCAGATGTCTCTCCGCCTTGTCAAAAGATATCAGCATTGTTTTCGATCTACCCAGCAGCAGAGACTTTCTCATACGGTCTGACATATCTCCTCCATTCATATTTTCATACGGAAGCCACACCACCTAATTCCCAAGGTATATCAGCAACATTAGATCAACAGAAGTATACACAAAGAAGAGTAGCTGATGAATATGAAAGATAAACAAACTTACATCAGTTGGCTTCATGACGTCCAATGCTTTGCGGTAAAAGACCACATCACGGTTTGCTGTAGGACCATTTTGCTTCCCCTTCCACTTAAGCACAAATGGGAACTGATCATGGATGGGCTCACGATTCAGCTTTGGCCTGCCAATGTTTAAGTGATAGTAACTCCAACACTACAGGAAACAGAAGATAAGGAAAGAAGATTAAGTCAATGTATTCAATGCTGAAACTAGCAGAGACATTCTGGATAGGTTCGGTAATAATATCCTCTTGGATCAACAGTTTAAAGAACAGGAAATGAAAAACCTTAAGTACCTGTAATAGCGTCAAGCAACCACATATCGTGCTTTGGGATTTAACAGAAGCATTCCCAAGTGCTCTATACAAGAAAGCCAAAGCAGCAGCACCCCAAGCAAATGTTCCAGCATCATCAAAATCCTCAAACAGCGGAAGATACATAACAGGCACCTTGTTTCCAGTGGTTGTAGAGAAGATGGTACTCCCTACTAAGTACAAAAGGTAAGCCCGTGTACGGCGCTCAACTTCTTCAAAAGATGCATCATCAGGACATTCAGAGAAATTATCTTTCAACCAGCTAAGCTTAACCATCCCACCACTAGCGGAATTAGATGCTGGTGACTTTCCTAAGTACCTCTCACATACCGCAGAACAAGTTGTATACGTTAATCCAATGACAGGTTTACCATCAATCCCCAATCCCAGTAACAAGGCAATGTCCTCAAGAGTCACAGTCATTTCCCCAACAGTGAAGTGAAAAGTGTTGGTCTCTCTCCTCCATCGCTCAACCAACGCAGAGATAAGAGGGTTATCAAGACTAATAGCAGGGATCCGTCTCAAAAACCCAAAACCAGCTCTCTCCACCAATTCTATCTGCTTTGGTTTAAGCTTCCACTCACCCAACTTTGATGTATGCTCATGACACCTCAACGCACCTCGCTCCTAAACCACATAAACAAAATGCAAAATACATAAACAACAACACTAAGCAAAAGCATCCAATTAATGTCACAGCTTCAACAAATCGATTATAACTATAGAGAAGAGCCATAAGAGTTAAAACCTGGCCATCCCAAACAGCAGATGAAACATGTTTCTCTTGATCATATAACACAATGTCCTTAAGTGGACCTGGATTCGCTAAGACATCCATCAGAATCAACACTCACCTGCACAAAACCAAACTTGAATCAAAAAATTACTCCAAAGCTTCAAACTTTACCAAAAAAAACAATAATTTTGATAAAAAAAATTGTGCCCTGAAGCAAATTATAGATTAAATTCCATGAAATCGAAGAAACCCTAATAAAAAATATCCAATCTTTCAAGACAAATGTAAAAGACACTACGAATTCGATTAACAGAGAAAAAGGTTAGATTTTTATTATCATTGTTGGGTTACAGAGAAGAACAATATAGAATCAGAGAGGCAAAGACGTTAAACAACGAAACGACGCCGGAGAAGGGATAGACTAACCAGAAAACAGCGCGGAACAGAGGATGAAGAACTTTGAAAGAATCAAAACGACGACGGAGTGAGATAAAAAAGGAGACAAAGAAAGAGTTTGAAGGAAGATCTCAGGATTTGTACGAACCCTCAAAACGACGGCTTCCTCGTCGTAAGGGATAATGCTTTTCTCTTCTCTCTTTTCTTTTATTTTGCTTTTTTCGTTATAAGAGGCAAAAATAAATATCTGTGTCAGCATGTAAATATGGGCCTTACCGGCCCAGGAGCTTAATTGCTTAACTTTGTAAAAATGTGTACAAGTTGTATAAAAACTAGGATACATTGACCTTAAATCTTACTAGAAATTTGAACTCTACACCATCATTTTAAAGTATTTGAGATATACCTAACATTGTTATAATGACATTTTTATTCTTATTTAGTAATCTTTTTTCTTCTCAAGAGTATTTTGTTAATCAACCCAAGGTTACATAAAGCCTACTGATTTTGCAAACATAAAAGAACGAAGCTCAACAAGATAGCTCACCAATTTTACATAGAAAGCAAAAAGAATTTTAGCGTTTAAACTAGATCCAAAGTCACATGTCAACCTTAAATTACTACTGCAACACGTGTTGATGAGTCATCAGAAGTGTACCGATATCAACCACCGCTGTCGAGCTCTGATTTCGGTAAAAAAAACGTCGCCGACAAACAATCGCACGAAAATTCTTTTTGATGTAACCGAAATTTTCTGAGCAGAGCTTCAATTGAAAGATACAGCAGAAAGGGAATTGTAGTACGCATCGGAGTATTCTTCGATCCTTTACCCCAATATACAATCTCTTGAAATTGTTCCTACAAATCAAGCTTTATACTCAAATCTCTTCAATTTGTGAAATTGAAACAATTCATGCAATCCACAAGCAGTCAATCACAAAGGAAACAAGTCGGAGAAACCCATCTTGAATAGATAATCACCGACTCATATCCAAGGCAATTATTGAAAGATAAAGATATAAAGAGATCGGAAAAAAAAACGATCTACGGGCAAGGGAAAAAGATAAGCCAGCCAACGCTACTAGTTGAAGTCATGCGTCGCTGGACGAAAGTCGGCCATCTCTGCTAACAGAGTTAGAAGATGCCGGACAAAAGCCCGAGTGAGTCAGGACAGCGGTTCACCGGAAAAATTTCGGTCTGTAAAAACAAAGAACAATCCTCTCTCTAAAAAGTCCAGGAGAGAGAAGAGAGAGTTCTTATTTAGTTATCACAAATGAGCATTTAAGATATACTTATAATGTTTATATTTTAATTAATTTATTCAAAAATTTCAAAAATATACACATATATATTTTTTTAAACTAATTTTTTTCACATGAATTACAAACATAATTTTACTAACATTTTTTTTTTATTTTAACTTCAATTATCTTAAATTTTTTAAAAACACATCGTTCAAAAAAGTTGACAATGTAAAAAATCAAGTAACCATAATATAAGTTGATTGTTCTAATATAAGTCGATAGAGAAGAAAAATAAGTCGACAGTTCAAAAATTCTACCATATTAATAAATTAATATAAATAAAATAAGTCTATTAGGATAAACAAGTCGGTATAAAAAAAAATATAAAATCAACAATCAAGAAAAAAAGTCAACATTTTACAAAAGTCGACATGGTTAAAAATCTGTCAACCTGAATATAAATCTACTATTTTAAAATAAGTCGACTGAACATAAATTAAGTCGAAAAAATGAAATATAAGTCGTTAGTTCAAAGAGTCGACCTTATATATAAGTCCATGTAGAATGAGGTAAGTATACATCAAATAAACAAGTGGACATAAAAAATTATATAAATCGATGAAAAACAAAATCAAGTCCAACAGTTCAAAAAACGGGGAAAATGTCTTTAAAGTTCTCAACTTATTGAAAACGTTAACTTAAATACTCAATTCACGACAAAATGAAATAAATATCAAATTTATGTTGACTTTCCAAATAAATACCAAACTTTCGTTGAATTAGTCATATTAGACATGACGTTAAGTGCTATAGCCGACTTTCTCATCATATTTGGAAGAGTTACAGAGCGACAAGGATGAGTTCACAAGCTTTTCTCTATCTTTCATCTCTCGTAGTGCTAATATTAAACCAGATATTTTGGCACGAAAAATTTGTACCCAACCGCTTCATATTACATATGTAAACATCATTCTTCAGGATTGGCTCGTTTGAGCCCTAATTAATTTTCGGATGACAAAAAAAAAGACATGACGTGACGTGGGTTAACAAACTATGTTAATAAGGTTAATTTACTGTTAACAGATCTGTTAATTGAAAACCACATCATTCCCTCGAATAATAAAACGACAATGCTTTGTCGTAATCGCTCAATAAAAATCTAATTTTCAAATTATATGAAGTTTTAATGTTATGAATTTTGCTTGATTTGGGGAACTAAGATTGAATTTTTGGAATTAGTTCAATTGCTATGATTCATTGTGTTGTTATATGTTGTTGTATGAAACAATGTTGTTTTCAATTAATAAGTACATTGATAGAAAATTAACTCCATTAATAAGATATGTTGATCTATTTAACGTCATGTCTAATATAGATTGGTCGACGAAAAATTGATATTAATTTCAAAAATCAACAAAAATTTAATATTTGTTTCATTTTGTTCGAAAGTTCAAGATTTAAATTAATATTTCTAGTAAATTCAGGATTTTCATGATATTCTTGCCATTAGAAAAACTAACTACTGGATATTAAAAATCAACGAGAGAAAGCATAAATGCCTAAGTGGACTGTTTTAAAATATCTCAAGGGAAAAAAAAATTAGTCAACAGTAACAATAAATTACAGTAGTCGATAGTTCAAAACATTGACTTGAGATACACAAGTCATTTGTCAACTTGATATACACAAGTTCTAATAATTCCGACACAAGGAAATAAAGCTAGAGGAGACAGAACAGAGATAGTATGCGCATTACCAAACCCATAACTCTATATAGAGACCTTTCTTACTTCCATTCTCTACTAAAATCTTGTATCCATGGTGAAATCTCTTCTTCTCCAATCACTATCTTCCGTGACTTACTCCGTTCCTCTCTTACACCAAATCATTTCACTATGTCTATCTTTCTCCAAGCCACTACTACCTCTTTCAATTCCTTCAAGTTACAAGTCGAACAAGTCCAAACCCATCTCACAAAATCAGGTCTTGATCGGTTCGTATACGTGAAAACATCTCTTCTTAATCTCTACTTGAAGAAGGGTTGCGTAACGAGTGCACAAATGTTGTTCGATGAAATGCCTGAGAGAGATACAGTTGTTTGGAATGCATTGATTTGTGGGTATTCACGAAATGGTTATGAGTGTGATGCGTGGAAGCTTTTTATCGTAATGCTTCAGCAAGGGTTTTCTCCATCTGCTACTACACTTGTGAATTTGTTACCTTTTTGTGGACAATGTGGTTTTGTATCTCAAGGGAGATCTGTTCATGGTGTTGCTGCAAAGTCTGGCCTTGAGTTGGATTCTCAGGTGAAGAATGCGTTGATTTCGTTTTACTCAAAGTGTGCAGAGTTGGGTTCAGCAGAAGTCTTGTTTAGAGAAATGAAAGATAAAAGCACAGTTTCTTGGAATACAATGATTGGTGCCTATAGCCAGAGTGGTTTACAGGAAGAAGCCATCACTGTTTTCAAGAATATGTTTGAGAAGAATGTGGAAATTAGTCCAGTCACTATCATCAATCTTCTTTCTGCTCATGTTAGTCACGAGCCACTACATTGTCTTGTTGTTAAATGTGGAATGGTGAATGATATATCTGTGGTTACTTCTTTGGTCTGTGCATATTCAAGGTGTGGGTGTTTGGTTTCAGCAGAGCGTCTTTATGCGTCTGCTAAACAAGATAGTATTGTCGGCTTAACTTCGATTGTTTCATGCTATGCGGAGAAAGGAGATATGGATATAGCAGTTGTGTATTTTTCTAAAACGCGTCAGTTGTGTATGAAAATTGATGCTGTAGCTTTAGTTGGAATTCTCCATGGATGTAAAAAGTCTTCCCATATTGACATAGGAATGTCGTTACATGGTTATGCGATCAAAAGCGGATTGTGCACAAAAACACTGGTTGTGAATGGACTGATAACTATGTACTCTAAGTTTGATGATGTAGAGACTGTCCTGTTTTTGTTTGAGCAACTGCAGGAGACTCCTTTAATTAGCTGGAACTCAGTGATATCCGGGTGTGTACAGTCTGGAAGGGCAAGTACAGCTTTTGAGGTGTTCCATCAGATGATGTTAACTGGTGGACTTTTGCCGGATGCCATTACGATAGCCAGTTTGCTTGCTGGCTGTTCCCAGCTTTGTTGCTTGAATTTGGGGAAGGAGCTTCATGGCTATACTCTTAGGAACAATTTTGAAAATGAGAACTTTGTTTGCACTGCTCTGATAGATATGTATGCCAAATGTGGAAACGAAGTACAAGCGGAAAGTGTGTTCAAGAGTATAAAAGCTCCGTGTACAGCAACATGGAACTCAATGATATCAGGATACAGCTTATCGGGGTTACAACATCGAGCTCTTTCTTGTTACTTGGAAATGCGAGAGAAGGGGTTGAAACCTGACGAGATCACCTTTTTGGGGGTTCTGTCTGCATGTAACCATGGAGGCTTTGTCGATGAAGGAAAAATATGTTTCAGAGCAATGATCAAAGAGTTTGGAATATCTCCAACTTTACAGCATTATGCACTTATGGTTGGCTTGTTGGGAAGAGCATGTTTATTTACTGAGGCATTGTATTTAATTTGGAAGATGGATATAAAGCCGGATTCTGCAGTATGGGGTGCTCTACTTAGCGCGTGCATTATTCACAGAGAGTTGGAGGTTGGGGAATATGTAGCTAGGAAAATGTTTATGCTGGATTACAAGAATGGAGGGCTGTATGTATTGATGTCAAACCTATATGCAACAGAAGCAATGTGGGACGACGTAGTTAGAGTCAGGAATATGATGAAAGATAATGGATACGATGGTTATTTGGGAGTTAGCCAAATATAATAATTTGAATCTGTGAAACAACAGAACAGGTTACTTATACGTTCTGTTAATACCTCAGTATTTTTACCTGATTGCTTTGCGATGGTGAGGAGAGTTAACTGGAGTGTTCGAACATAATATTTGTTGTTCAAGCTTCATTGATGAAGGTTTCTTAGAATCCTTGATAAAGCCTTGAAGAATTTATTATAGATCATCGACCATATCTCTATCCGGCTGAAAACGAGTATAGAAACTAGTTGTGATTGATTTTTAGATGACTTCTTGTGGGAGCTGCAAATACATAGAACATGCAGGACTACTTAGAGCTATTCACTGGAATTGGTGACCAAGGCGCTCCAGTTAGTGTCCTACTGTCCTTGAGCATAATGTGAGTTTTCTTACTGTCCTCTTGAGTTCTTATCTTCGAAGCTTGAATTGTATGTATTCTAAAAGACCTCAAGCATTGACAAAAGCAAGTATATGTTAGCCCTTTAAAGATATTAGAATGATTTTTCATGTTCTAGTTTTGTTTTCCTGGCTAGAAAAAACATTGTTGCAACTGGTGAAGAACTCTCTCAGCATATGCAGACTCAAAAATGTTGTATTTGCATATCTGTTGGGTTCAACATTCGAATTTGATGGCTAGGTTAGTTACATAGGTCATTCTCAGAATGTTGCATTCATATTTAGTTTTATGGTTGCCATTTATTTGACATCAGTCTCTCTATTGTGACACTAATGGGCTTGGAGTTTCTTGAGTTGTCATGAATTTTCTTTATCAGTCAATAAGGTAGTAGTAGGTAATACTGATATTAAGCACAATCTTCATGACTCAGCCGCTTAGTACATGCTTTTGAGTGTTTATTCTGAATCCAAATGATCTTTCTCAAGTTCAAACAATATTTATGCCGATTTCCTGACGTCATTTGTTTAGATCATTGTCTTGATGTTTTTGTTGTAGTTATCTTAAAATGTGTTCATGTAAATCTTTCGAATTGCCATTTCAAAGGGGATGGTTATCTGTATTAATTGGCTGATATCTCCTTCGTCTGAGCTCTACATATGATGCAAATGATGGATCCACAACTTTAGGTAAGTCAACTTTGAACCAACAAGTTACATTGTACATGAGGGTACTAAGCAAAGATATATAAATGATATTGTGTCTCTTTTTCTGTCTTATAATTAGGACCCAAGACCTAACTATGACTCCCACTGCATCTATCGACACCGGTCAAACCATCTCTCTTCATCTTCTCCTCTTTAGCCTTTCGACAAAACACAACCCACGAGTTAACTTCCATGGCCACGCAGACACCAACCAGCGTCGACAGACATAGACAGTAACCGAGCTTTGCGTACGACCTTCCTTCCCTTAAAACCTCAAACCCTTGGAACACATTCACCACGCCCATCACCACACACGCGTACCCGACAAAATGATGGTAAGACTTCCAGTACCTCCGGAACTTATTGGTCGTCTTTGGTCTGAACAGCAAAGCCAGTGTTTGCAGCGCCGCTGCTGTGAAAGTAGCTATCCCGAGGCTCCGATGTAACCCATAGGTCACTCCAGGGGAATTATGGCCGAGCACGATTCCAATGGAGAAGCCAATGGTTCCTAGGAGGAAACCGGTTAGCTGTATTGCTGCGTGGATGTAGAACCAAGTGGGTCCTATTGATTGCATTTGGCGGAGGTATCTAGCTGTTACTGCTCCCGCCGGGAGGAGAAAACCCCACGATATCGCGTTGACTACTCCGTGAGTCACTTTTAAAGCTCGGGAACCGCTGTTTTGATTAACAGTTGCAAATCCTATAGAAAGAAACAGTGTAAGATCAAACCTTGCTGAAGTGAGAAAGAATTTGGTGGTAGTATGAGAGATCAAAGGTTGAGAAAGAATTTGGATACCTGAAGTGACATCAAAGGTGGAGAAGGAGGAGAGATCGGTGGAAGTAGTAGGATGAATGGTGGGAGAGTAACCTTGGACATAAAGACCTCTGTTCCAAACATGGTGGATCTTAGTATTGTTCGAGGAGAGCTTAACAGAGGCATAAATCTGAACGGAAGCACCATTACGGATAGTGGCCATTTTACCACCGTAGAGAGAAGCAGAGGAGGAAGAGAGACGGACAAGGTCAAGCGGACGGGAAAGCAGAGGACCTTTCTGAAGCTTGACTGAAGAGTCAAGAACGTAAGGAAGGAGGATGAGCTGACCAGAATTCGGATCTGGAAAGGCGATGAGGACACGAGAACCAGTCATCTGCGCCGGGGAATCCGGGTTAATCCCCCATCCAACCCACCCGGAAGGTGAGATGAAAGTTCCAAAGAAACAAAGGTCGAGAGTAGCGTTGTGTGGATGGTATGTCCACGCGATTGACGCTTGTTGTGTTGGAAGAGAGATACATTTCTCGAAGCTTTTCGTCGCCGTCGTGGTGGTGCAGTGACCAGCTAGTGATTCAGGAAGCTTTGTTGCTAGAAGAAGAAGCAAGAATGATAGAATCAAAGTCGCCATTGTTTGATCATCTCTGTTTTTTTTGTTAATAGAGTCGAGACTTTTTATATGTGTAGTGAAACTTAAGAAATATGATTGTGATTGTAAAAGTTGATATTATGATTTTTCATTGAAGTCTTTGCTTTGAAGCTAAGTGAAACTCAAACACTCTCCACAACACAGTTGGTTGGTTGTGTAATATTTGGACATCTTTTTAATTATGATAAAATATGACGTGGATAAAATATGCCAGCTCGGATAACAGTAAACGACGTCGTTTCTTATTTCTGATTGATTCTCTGTAGAGAAGAGGAAGAGAAGAAGAATGGTGACAAGAATGGCGACGAAGGTGAGTTTGGAAGGGAAGAGAGTGGTTTTGGTACCGTACATGGCGGAACATGTACCAAAGTACCATCAATGGATGCAAGATTCGGCTCTTCTTGAAGCTACGGGATCTGAGCCGTTGAGTCTTGAGCAAGAGTATGAGATGCAGCTTTCTTGGACTCAAGATCCCAATAGTATGAAAAAACTCTAAACCCTATTTAGATATATATCTTAAATCTTCCATCTTCTTTATCTTAGATTTGATCAGTTTCAGTTTTACTCAATTAGGGTTTAGGGTTTTCTTTTAAACTACCCTAGAATCTCAATGTTGATTGTTTTTGTTTGATATTTTAGTCTTTTTCTGTGAATTTGATATCACCTAAGCTCCAAGTTCTTGGATATTTAGCTATATAGTGTCTTATGAGGTTCATTGAGTTCGTCTCTTAACCAATAAACAATGATTAGAGTAGATTCATGACCTTTTATATTTGATTAGGTCTATCTTCTTTTTCAAATGTAGTATTTTCTAATGCCCATGTTTTTGGTTTCAGAGCGGACTTTCATTGTCTTGGACAAGGATTTCGTTAAGGGAGACCTGGCTCATGGCCAACCTCATGTAGAAGGTTTGTTTCCTGAGTATAAAGGAGATTACTTTAGCATGCATCAGTATGGAATCTTCTATCTAGCTGCTGTGACAATGCAGTACTCTCTGCCTTTAGTTAATAATGTAGTGGAATTGTTATTAGAACAAAGTGTGTATAGTGGCCGGAAAATGAGAACATATCTACAAGACTGCTTCTTTGTTAGTGGTTTAGATCATTGGTGACTAGGTTGGCTTTAAGAGTTCTTCCTTATCTTATTTGGTTAAAAAGAAGTCCATTTAGTTTAGCTTGAATGCTCTGTAGTGTTTCTTCTGTGTATGTTATTTTCACATTTAGTCATTGTCAATATGTAACTGAAGCTTTTGTGCAGCAATGACAGGTGATGTGAACATTTACATGAATGATGTGGATGATCCAAAGGTTGCAGAAGTTGAAATAATGATAGCTGAGCCCAGAAGGTAACTTTAGTCTTCCCAATTCGAGTCCTATACAACGCGAATACACTTTAGCTGATGTTACTTCTGGCACATGATTCTTATTTTTTTGTTACAACCATTTGGTAGAGTAGCCGTGGTAAAGGACTAGGAAAGGAATCTGTGTTGATAATGATGGCTTATGGTGTCAAGAACTTGGAGATTCACAAGTTTACAGCCAAAATTGGGGAATCAAACACAGCTTCCCTCAGCTTATTCCGCAAACTAGTACAACAACTCAATCTCTTGTCTCAAATGTATGTGCTCCATTGCCTGTGTTTACAAAGGAAAATGGCTAAACACACTTTGTTGTTTGTTAAAAGGGTTTCGAGGAGTCTTCTTACAGCGGTATCTTCAAAGAGGTAAAAAGTAGTTTACTACTTCATACACTCCAACAAAGGATGTTACTTTTGGCATATACTAGATTGAGTTTCTTTAATCTGACAGGTTACACTCGAGTATCCGGTGACTAATCTCCGTCGAGAAGAGCTCTTGAAGTTATTGGATGAAGTCATTAGGCACACTCATTCATCGAACAACCCATCAGACTCACTGCTATCAGGAGAAGCTACTGCATAAAGCATTTTCTTCAGTGTTTATTGTTATTTTTCTCTTCAACTTGGGAAAGAATTTGAAATCATTGTAGCATGTATGAGTTTATAAATTATGATTACTAATATACATGGTCCATTGTTTCAATTCAAAGTTGAGTCCTACTATTTGTTGAGCCTAGGCCTGGGAAAAATACCCGAATCCAAAAAACTGAACCGAACCCGGCCCGACCCGAACCCAAACCCAAAATTTTAAAATATCCGAAGGGATTCTAAACTTCAAAACTCGAAAACCCCAACCCAAACCCATCCAAACCTGAACCCAATCAAATACCTAACATATCTGAAATATATAAATATAAAAACAATTTATTAGTAATAATCATATTTACAACAACTCAAGTGCTTAAAATATTTGGATTTTAAGTTTTTTTTTTTTTTTTTTTTGTCATCCGATTATAATTAGAGCTCAAACGAGCCAAAACTGAGGAATGTTGTTTACATAAGTGATATGAAGCAGTTCAGTGCGAACTTTTCGCGCCAAGCTATCCGCTTTTACATTTGCATTTACATTTACATTTGTATTTTAACTTATTTTGTATATTTTTGAATACTTTACCTACTTTTAGCTATATTAGGATATAAATACTCAAGTTTTTCAAAAAAATTGTGTATTTTCAAGTAATTTGAATATATTTTTATACAAAATTTTGAGTTTTGGATATTCCGGGTAAACCTAAATTCGAACCCGAACCAAACCCAAAATCTTAAAATACCGAATCTTAGATTTCCAAATCCAAAATAACCAAACCCAAAAAAAACCAAAAAAAACTAATCCAAACCCGATCCGATCCAAATCCGAACCGAACGTCCAGGCCTACTTGAGCCTATACAGGGATAAATATAATTAGCGACCATTCTATTTTTCCTATGATACACTTCCAAACTGAACAAAACGCAATTTTTATCATTATTGTAAACAAAACGCAAACGCAAACGCAAACGCAAACGTGAATAAAACTTGAATCCACTCATAGGAGAAACTTCCACCACTGATTCTTGCATAATCCGAAAAATCTCTGCGAATACTCGCAGTAATGGCCTCTTCTCATTCTCTTCTCTTTTCTTCTTCCTTCCTCTCTAAACCCTCTTCTTTCACTTCTTCTCTGAGACGGTTTGTTTACCTTCCCACTCGCCAATTTTGGCCAAGGCAGCGACATGGTTTCTCTACCGTCTTCGCCGTCGCCACCGAGCCAGCTATCTCCAGCAGCGGTCCTAAGAAAGCAGAGCCATCGACGGTCGTGCTTCCTAGTAATGAATCATCTGATAAGCTTCTCAAAATTCGACACACGGTACACTTCTTTTGGCTCTGTTTTTGTTTTGTGATTTTAAGAGAATTATGAAAAATTTATTCAAGTTGTTAACTTTAATGCTGTTAGTGAAGTTGGGTTCTGCAAAAGTTTGAATTTTGATTTCAATCTAATAAGAAATTTTTGGAATTTTAGTATGTGGTTTTGGGATAAAGGTTGATGTTTTATGCAGAGCTCTGTTTCTGTTTATGTGGGAATTTAGGAGAGTTCTGTAATTTTATGCTTTTAGTGAAGTATGTTTTTGCTAAAGTTTGAATTTTGATTCAATTTCATGAGAAAGTTTTGAGATTTTGGTATAAATGTTGTTGTTGAGCTGAATAGTGTAATTGATGTGGATTCAGTGTGCGCATGTAATGGCAATGGCAGTTCAGAAACTCTTCCCGGATGCAAAAGTGACGATAGGTCCTTGGATTGATAATGGTTTCTACTATGATTTTGATATGGAGCCTTTAACAGATAAAGACCTTAAGAGGATCAAGAAAGAGATGGTGAGTTTCTGATAAAGTCTTTGAGGGAAGAATTTAAAAGAGTATTCATGGTTTTCTTTGTACTTTATCTGGTAGGATCGTATCATTAGTCGGAATTTACCACTTTTAAGAGAAGAAGTATCTAGAGAAGAAGCGAAGAAAAGGATCATGGCGATAAATGAGCCTTATAAGATGGAGATTTTGGATGGTATTAAGGAAGAACCCATCACCGTTTATCATATCGGTACGCTGTAGCCTCCTGCTTGCTTTTCAGTTCTGTAATTTGTTCGTATTAAGTTTGGTAATAGCTTGTCTCCATCTTATGCCAGTTCGAATGCCCATCTAGGTAATGAATGGTGGGATCTTTGTGCGGGTCCTCATGTCGAGACCACAGGGAAGATAAACAAGAAAGCAGTTGAACTAGAATCTGTTGCTGGTGCATACTGGAGAGGAGATGAAAAGAGGCAAATGCTTCAGAGGATATACGGAACAGCTTGGGAGAGCGAAGAGCAACTGAAAGCATATCTTCATTTTAAAGAAGAAGCTAAACGCAGGGATCATAGACGCATCGGCCAAGACCTTGATCTGTTTTCTATCCAGGTATGGTATAGCCTCTTTTTTCAGTTCGGAATGATATTTTACTTTCGGGAGATCGTTGCATAAGCTGTTCAACTGCAGGATGAAGCTGGAGGAGGGTTAGTGTTTTGGCATCCGAAAGGTGCAATTGTTAGAAACATAATTGAAGAATCGTGGAAGAAAATGCATGTTGAACATGGTTATGATTTGATCTATACTCCTCATGTTGCCAAAGCTGACCTGTGGAAGATCAGTGGTCACTTGGACTTCTACAGAGAGAATATGTATGATCAAATGGAGATCGAGGATGAGCTTTATCAACTCCGACCAATGAATTGCCCTTACCACATCTTGCTTTACCAAAGAAAGCGTCAATCATATCGAGATTTGCCCATAAGAGTTGCAGAGCTCGGTACAGTTTACAGATATGAGTTGTCTGGTAGCTTGCACGGTCTCTTCCGTGTCAGAGGGTTCACACAGGTTAACTTAGACGTCTTTAATCTAAACGCTAACCCTGTTCTTATGAAGTTCTAGGATTAACTTAGTTGACATTTTTACTTCCAGGACGATGCACACATATTTTGTTTAGAGGATCAGATCAAAGATGAGATCAGAGGTGTTCTAGATCTCACAGAAGAGATATTGTCGAGGTTTGGATTCAACAAGTATGAGGTTAACTTATCAACTAGACCTGAAAAATCAGTTGGAGGTGATGATATATGGGAGAAGGCGACCTGTGCCCTTAGAGATGCTTTAGATGATAAGGGATGGAGCTATGAGGTTGACGAAGGAGGTGGCGCCTTTTACGGCCCAAAGATCGACCTTAAGATTGAAGATGCATTGGGTAGAAAATGGCAGTGCTCAACTATTCAGGTAAGAAAGCTTCATATACTCTTACAAATACCTGATGCTACTTCTCTATTAACGGGTTCTGGTTGGCACGCAGGTCGACTTCAATCTTCCTCAGAGATTTGACATTACCTATGTAGACACAAACTCAGATAAGAAACGTCCTATAATGATCCACAGAGCGGTTTTAGGATCATTAGAAAGATTTTTCGGTGTTCTCATAGAACACTACGCAGGGGATTTCCCGTTATGGCTCTCTCCTGTTCAAGTCCGGGTCTTACCTGTCACAGACAATCAGGTTTAACTTGTGCTGTCTCTCGAGTCTTCTGTTTAAATTCTTTTTGAAATCCATGTAACTGACTTAATGAGGGGATATGCAGTTGGAGTTTTGTAAGGAAGTGAGTAAGAAACTGAGAGCTTGTGGAGTGAGGGCTGAGTTGTGCCATGGGGAGAGACTGCCTAAGCTCATAAGGAACGCAGAGACGCAGAAGATCCCGTTAATGGCGGTTGTTGGACCCAAAGAAGTCGAGACCGGAACTGTTACCGTTAGATCGAGGTTTGGAGGAGAGCTTGGAACCATTCCTGTTGATGACCTCATCAACAAAATCAACATTGCAGTTGAAACCAGAACTGCTCTGTAACTTTCATGTAAGTGTAGAAGGACCACACAGATCTCTGTTAAGCATTTACATTATTTATCTTTCGTTATTCACATTTTTTATTCAACTTTCTATTAGATCATTTCCAAATCACATGACCATCAAAACAGTTAGTAATATTGAATAACACTAACATTTACTCGAAATTGAAACTGAATTGAACAAGAGTTTTAAAAAATGTCTATGATATAGATAAATGAGTAATACCTAATAAGCAACTCCGAGCACAAACCACTGAGTTTCATTTACGGAACGATATTTTTTCGTAGGCCATTTGATCTTACTTGTGGCAATATTGAAGACACCGCAATTCGAAACACGACGATCATGATCTTGATGATCTGGCCAGACGTCTTTATCGACGAAATAGATTGAATCACTCTTGATTCCATCACCAAGATCTTTAAGAGCAGTAGGTATTGTAACACCTTGACCAAAAACCAACATCTCATCTCCAAGAGAATAAACTCTTTCCCACTTGAAACTCTCAAGATTCATCTTAAAGATGTAAAACAAAAGTCTCTCTGCTTCGTAAAACACTTGTTTAAGGCTCAAGATGATCAAAACCTCACCTGATGATTTCTGAATCGCTATTTTCCTCTTCCAAACGTATTCCCACGGTTCCTCAACCGCGTTAAACAGATATTTCCAATACGGGTTTTCGGTTTTCTTTTCCATAGGATAAGCTCCAGAGAAATCAAAAATCCTGATATGATGATTAGCTGTGTACAGATAAAGCTTATTGTTCTCACATGCCATATCAAACACAACCAAACTTTTCCCATTATGATTCAGATTACACCAAGACCAATATCCTGACTTGTAGAAGAACAAGTAATGCTGTATGAATGTCCAAGCAACGACATAATCTCCTGTTGTCTCGTTTATCCATAGAACAGCTACCGAGTTTTTCCATTCAACAGAGTCAAAGTCATATGACACGTTACCATTACGAGAAGGCCCGAAGAAGCATCCAGAATCATTGGACCATTCATTTTGAGGTTTAAAGAATACTTGTCCTCCACGTATTAGTGACATTGATGGAAGATTGATCGTTGTCCGCGTCAAAAGGTTCAAAATATAGAATTTGAGACGACGATCGACCATCAGGAGACAGTTTCCGGAGCTAGCCATACAATAGATTGTTTTTGAGAGTCCGGAGAGGTTTCTTCTTGTGATTTTTCCTACGGTGGGAGAATCACCTTGGTGTATGAATCGCCATGGACATGGAGGCTTGTTCGCGCATGTTTTCCAAACTGAATACTAATTCGAGCAAACGCGCGGTGAGAATCAATAGGGCTCTTTAAGGTTTCGAAAATCTTGCGTAAAACATCGGAACAAAACTTGGACCAATCGCAATTTCTAGACACGTTTGGTCTCTTCTTCTTGTACTTGTTGTTCTTCTTCTTCTTCTTCTTGCTCATCAAGCCGTTCCCCATATCTCCGACTGCTTTACCGATCACACTAGGGTTTTTTTGGTTCTGTAGAAAAGCATGAGAGATAACGCTAGGGTTTTCTATTTAGAAAAGCGAGAGAGATAACGCTAGGGTTTTTTATTTTCCATTTTTTGTTTTAGTTGATATGGTTTATCTATGGGCCATAACGAAACATATTAAGTGAAGTTATCGAGTCATTAATTTTATATTACTTTATGGCCATAACAACAAAACATTTGTATACAAATATACTCTTACCGTACATACAACATGGACCATTGCACCAATGGGCAACATCGATCAATACATTTTAAAAACCCTATAGTTTAAAAATAATTACCGGAATTGACATTGAAAAAAAACTATTTAAAAAAACTGACATTAAATGTTGCATTAGCTTACAATTTCTGGAGGAGGAATAATGTTTTGGCATCCAAAGGGTTAAATTATTATTTATAAAAAAAAAAAGCTTAATTGAAACGATGTACATCAACAATCAGAACATGGTTACGAGAGCTAGTGGAGTGAGGGCTGACTGGCTGAGTTGTGTTGGACCAAAATTTTACTTAAGCTAATGGGCTTAATTAAATTAAAGAAATGGGTTTAAGAGATGGTCTAGCTCACGTTGGAGCTTTGGTGGTTGTCGGGTCGGGTCTTGAAAAGAGGAAACAAGTCGCTCTGTACTCCACGTTGCTAAAGAACAGGTCTTCTTCGCTTCCTCAACTCCTTAAAAATAGGAGTCGTTGAAGTATCAAGTCACCCACTACCTCCTATATTTTTGTTTGACATGGTTTTGATTTTGCGAAGAAACAAATTAAAACCTAAGTATATCAAACCTATAGAAGAAGGTTACAGTTCAAGTTTTTGTGGACACTAGCAGAGCACCACTTGAACGTTCACACATATTTTGAAAGTAAAACATCTCCAACAACCTCTCTATGTCTTAAACTCGAGAGTATCGTAGAAACTATGTTTGTTAGAACTGTGTTTTCGAGTGTTGCAAAACCAGTTTATAGAGGTTGTATCCTGGGATCCTTAAATAACCAGAACTGCTCTATAACTTTCACGTAAGAGTAGAAAGACCACATAGATCATAATTTTTTGTAATGAATTTTCTATTAAATTCTTTCGAATGAGCACTAACATCAAAACCATGGTAACATTTATACATATATAGAATTCAAAAATCAATTGATTGAATAACACTAGAATTATAGGGAAACTTGAATTCATTAAAAACAAAATATAAGAATACTCCTACACTCCATAGCCTCCTCTCTAATAAGCAACTCCCCAAACAAACCACTGAGTTTTATTAACGGAAAAATAGATCTTCTTAGGCCATTCGATCTTACTTGTGGCAATATCGAAGACACCGCAATTCGATACATGATCTTTATAATCTGGCCAATCTTTATGATCTGGCCAAACATCTTCGTCGTCGACGAAATAGATTGAATCACTCTTGATTCCGTGACCAAGATCTTTAAGAGCGAGAGGTACTGTAACCCCACGACCAAAAATCAACATCTCATCTCCAATAGAGTAAACTCTTTCCCACTTGTAACTCTCAAGATTCATCTTAAAGATGTAAAACAAAAGTTTCTCTTCATTTTTCACTATTTCCTTTAAGCTCAAGACTATAAGTACTTCTCCTGATCTCTGAATCGCTATTTTCCTCCCCCAAACGGATTCCGAAGGCTCCCCAACGAAGTTATTCTCCTGAATCGCTATTCTCCTGACCTCTCGTCATGGCATTCTAGGCTTGGTCATCCATCTTTACCAATTCTTAATTCTGTTGTCTCTCAATTTTCGTTACCACTTTCAAATTCCCAGCAAAAACAATGGTCGTGTTCCGATTGTCTTATCAATAAAAGTCACAAATTACCTCCACTCAACCTCTTGAATATCTTTATACCGATGTGTGGTCTTCTCCCATTATGTCAATGGATTCCTACAAGTATTATCTGGTAATTGTCGATCACTTTACTAGATATACATGGTTATATCCACTGAAGCAAAAATCGGAAGTCAAAGAAGTGTTTGTTGCTTTCAAGGCATTAGTGGAAAACCGGTTTCAGTGTAGAATCCGCACCCTATATTCTGATAATGGTGGTGAATTTGTGGCCATGCGATCGTTTTTGACAACACACGGCATCTCTCATCTTACAACACCACCACACACTCCCGAACACAACGGGATATCGGAGAGAAAGCATCGCCATATTGTTGAGACTGGCCTTACTCTTCTCAGTCATGCCTCTGTTCCGAAATCATATTGGCCTTGATAGAGATCGCCCCACACATGTCTGCCGCTTGAACAAAGCTCTCTATGGTCTAAAACAGGCGCCTCGGGCATGGTATCAAGAACTCCGAAATTATCTCCTTGCTGCTGGCTTTACGAACTCCTTGGCTGACACATCGTTATTCATTTACAAGCGGGCAAATTCATATCTTTATGTCTTGGTGTATGTCGATGACATAATCATTACCGGAGATGCTTCGCTTGTCAAAAACTTTAATGTTTCTCTTGCAGATCGATTCTCCTTAAAGGATCTTGGTGCATTGAGCTATTTCTTGGGTATTGAGGCAACACGCACTAAGAAAGGCCTACACTTGATGCAAAGGAAATATATAACAGATCTTTTGGCTAAGACGCACATGCTAGATGCAAAACCAATCTCTACGCCAATGGCTACAACACCGAAGCTTTCACTACACTCTGGTACGATTCTCGACGATGCCAAAGAATACCGCATGATTATTGGGAGTCTTCAATATTTGTCTTTCACTCGCCCAGACATTGCTTTCGTGGTGAATCGTCTCTCCCAGTTCATGCATAAACCAACCGATGAACATTGGCAGGCCGCAAAACGAGTTTTGCGATATCTTGCGGGAACGAAATCACATGGTATTTTCCTTCGATCTGATGCTCCACTCACAGTTCATTCGTTTTCAGATGCGGATTGGGCAGGAGATCTCGGAGACGGCCTCTCGACCAATGCATATATTGTTTACTTTGGTGGCAGTCCCATTTCTTGGTCATCAAAGAAACAACGAAGATTCTCGCGGTCATCTACGGAGGCCGAATACCGTGCAGTAGCCAACACTGCCTCCGAACTTCAGTGGATATGTTCTCTCCTCTCAGAAATGGGGATCTCCTTACCTGTGGCACCAGTTGTTTACTGTGACAACATGGGTGCTACTTATCTTTGCGCCAATCCGGTGTTCCATTCAAAAATGAAACATGTAGCTCTTGATTATCACTTTGTTAGAGGTAACATTCAGACTGGAGCTCTTCGCGTTTCTCATCTCTCAACAAAAGATCAATTAGCCGATGCACTCACCAAACCGCTTCATCGGCCACGATTCCAAGAGCTCAATTACAAGATTGGAGTCAAGGAACTGCCTCCATCTTGAGGGGGTGTGTAAAGGAGAAGTGTAGATTAAGGACATAAGTGTAATTAGTTATGCATTAAGCCCTAATGTGGAACCTATATATATTGTAAATCATTCTATTAATGAATTCATTCTGCTCACAATTATAAACGGATGATTCGAATACGGGTTTTCTTCCTCTATAGGGGAACCTTCAGAGAAATAAAAACTCTTGATGTAATAATCACTTGTGAACAGATAAAGCTTACTCTTCTCACAAGCCATATCCAAAACATCCATATTTTTTCCATTGAGATTCATATTAAACCAGAAACCATTTCCTTTCTTGTGTGAGAACAAGTACTTTTGTTTGAATGTCCAAGCAACAACATAATCTCTTGTTGTCTCGTTTATCCACAAAACAGCTAACGAGTTTTTCCAATAATCTGTCTCATCATCATACGACACATAATCCTTACCAGAAGGCCCGACCATATATCCATACTCTTGAGTTTTTGTTTCCTCCTTGGAAGCTTACTTTATCGCCACGGATCTTCAACTCCATTGATGTAAGATTGATCTTTTCCTTCGTAAACAAGTTAAAAATATAGAATTTGAGACGACGATCAACCATCAAACCCCAATATCCAGAGCTAGCCATACAATAGCTTGTCTTTGAGAGTCCGGCGACTTTTGTTTTCCTTTGTTTGGTCTTAGAATCACCATAATGTATGATCCACAATGGACATCGAGGCCTTTTCGAGCATGTTTTCCAAACGGAATACCAATCTGAGCAAACGGTTTTTGCTCAGTGAGAATCAACAGGGCTCTTCAAGATTTTATTAATATCTTGCGTAAAAGATCGGGGTAAAGCTTGGACCAATCACTATTTCTAGATATGTCCATGGTTTCGGCTACCTCACCGATCGCACTAGGGTTTTCAATTATATAAGCATGAAATAAGACCAAAGGGTTTTGGTTTTCATTTATTATACCAAGTAATACCTTCGTCTAAGTTACGTTTGGAACATAACACTATGCATTTTTTAGCAAATTGTTAAAAGATAGCGGCCAATAAAAGAAAGTAAAAATATAAACCATAACAAAGTATTGAATTAATGATTTAAAAAGTAATTTAAAATCTAACTTTCTTGAGAACATTATAAGCATTAGATTCTTTAATGACTTTAAAGGACTTTAGAGGATGTCTTTAATTTAATACACACAAAACAAAATCTCTTGGTTTTAGTCTTTTAGATGAGATTTAGAAGGACTTTACTACAAATCATAACAATAATAATAAAATGATTATTTTAAAAATCCAAATAAGATCATAAGAGATCACCAACGACGGAAATAAACTAATGCATGACAAGTTAGTTACACTATTTAATGTCATGCCAAAACGACAAGGTAAAGTTCTAAGACCATCTCCAATGGTGAGAGCCTTCTCATGGGCTCTCTACCATTCTTTAATATTAACTAGATGAACATTCATGCTACGCATGGGTTTTTGTTTTTAAAGTTGTCAAAAAAATTATGATTATAGTTTTTTTTGTTGATTTTGATCTTTATTTTATGTTTGTGTTATTATGTAATTAATAAATTCATATCTATTTTATATAATTATAAGTTTTTATGATTAAATTCATCTATAACTCGAAATATCACTTTTACTACTATATGGATATTTATATATCTATTATCTTAATTTTTCACTATCATGAACACATAAAACAATAATATATGATATATTGATCCAATGTATGTCGTTATGTTACTTATGTCGTTTGAAACTTGTCTAACTTAATTGTAACAAACAATTCTTTATTTCATATATTCCTTCGTCATCTAGTACACCAACCACATCCTAATATGATAGTAATTTAAGTCAACACTTTAGATCTCATCCCTTAAATATAGTCATATAGAGTCTCATTTATTTTATTTTTTTTTGGTATTTTTAACGTCTCAAAGGACCATTACGTGAAAAAATTGTATGTCAATGTTACCAAGTTATTAGAACGCACAAAAATGAAAAGAAAGAAGATCATATGATAAATCATATTTACAAAACGTAATAATTAGAAAATATCCAAGTAAGATTACTAAATTATTATGAGATTAGGTAGCAAGTATTTAAACAACAACAAAAGTAAATCTACAACACAGGTAAATTATTAGCCATTATGGATTAATGACTATTAATAAACAAAATTCAATAAAATAAGTTGAGTATAATAAAAATAGTGTTTGATGCATATTTATGATTTTTTATCTATTAATATTTTAGAAAAATTATTTAAGAGTGAGATTAATGGAGGGTTTAACACAACAAAAACTTTTGATTTTTCCTCAAATAGTTTTGTTAATCTTTTTATTTCATTAATGTAGAATGACACATGTCATTTTCTTGTGTGATGATGTGTTACTCATATGGAGAGACTTCGTCAACTTTCATATATATGATTGGAAAAATTTATAAAAAGAGAGCTTGTATGTATTTATTTTTGAAACAAAAATCATTATCCAACGGTAGTATACAAATTGTTTTCCACAATCTCTAAATCTCAAAAAAAAAAATCACTACCTTGCTAAAGAAACAATGTTAACTAGTTTTTTTTCTCTTAAGAAGTATAAAAGTCGAAAAGAACATATATCCAAG
This sequence comes from Arabidopsis thaliana, assembly GCF_000001735.4. Taxonomy (NCBI): domain Eukaryota; kingdom Viridiplantae; phylum Streptophyta; class Magnoliopsida; order Brassicales; family Brassicaceae; genus Arabidopsis; species Arabidopsis thaliana. The sequence goes on along the minus strand of NC_003071.7, from coordinate 1,690,968 downwards.
AACACAAAGAACAAGTCGAAAAGTCAACACACCTTCCTCTTAAGAAGTGCAGAAGCACAAATCCAAGAGACTCTTGATCAGTTCATCGACTTTGCTCAGTGAAAGAGAAACCAAAATATATGAGCAAAGACGGTTTACTTCACATAAGGAGATAAAAAAATTGGCAGTATTCACTAGTTCAGGAACATATAAGATTCTTAATGCAGTACCAATAAATATCACAATCAATTCAGGAACATATAAAACTTCTCTTGCAACAAAAAAATAACAACCACCTCATATTCAACACTAGACCAGACACACTCTGTTTTTCAAATCTCAACGCATCAATCAACTCTAAATAATTTGTATAAACCGTTGGCGAAGTTTTGTTGAAAGATGAAAGATAACATATAATACTTGTGAAATCATGAAACTTTTGTGTCAAAGCTGAAAATAAATAAAAGAGCACGAAGATGGTTCTTCTATATATATCTACATTAACTCTTACTACCACACAGAGGAGAGGCGAAAGTAAGATAGCAAAGAGGAGCTTAAGAAGAAAAACAAGCAATGAAGCTTTAGATCATTGCAACCTTACACAAATTTCTAATCATCGTTGTAATCCTTCTCTTATTCTATATCCATCATATGTTGTTCTTATTTCTGTTAATGATCACCCATCTTATCAGTTTTTTTGTTCTCTATTGTTCAATGAAATCAGAACCTACAACTTTTATGCATCCCTATGACAAATCCGGTGCCGTTTTAACGTCTAGGTGATAATCAATAAATGGTCCATCACCTCTCTAAAGATTGGAAGGGTCAAGTAAATATATCCTTAAACTTTCTATTAAATAATTTTCGAATGAGATTACCATCAAAACCATATAACTAATAGAATTCAAAATATCAATAAACTGAAAAACATTAGAATATAGAAGAATAAATAGAGTTCAAAAATCATTGAATAACACTAGAAATTTTAATAAAATTATATCAGCTTCCTACATTCAATAAAGCCTAATAAGCAACTCCCCCAACAAACCACTGATTTTGATTAATGAAACAATAGATTTTCTTAGGCCATTCGATCTTACTTGTGGCAATATCGAAGAAACCGCAATTTGAAACACGATGCTCATGTTCTTGATGATCTGGCCAAACATCTTCGCCGACGAAATAGATTGAATTACTCTTTATCCCATCATCAAGATCTTCAAGAGCAAGAGCTGTAACCCCACGACCAAAAATCAACATCTCATCTCCAATACAATAAACTCTTTCCCACTTGCGACTCTCAAGATTCATCTTAAAGATGTAAAACAAAAGTTTCTCTTCATTTTGCACTTTTTTTTTCAAGCTCAAGACTATCAGTACCTCTCCTGATCTCCGAATCACTATCTTCCTCTTCCAAACGTATTCCGACGGATCCTCAACGAAGTTAAACGGATACAGGTTTTGTTCTCCTGTTAAAAAATCTCCATAGAAATTGAAAATCTTGATGTGATGATCCATTGTCAACAAATAAAGCTTATTGTTCTCACAAGCCATATCAAACAAAACCAAACTTTTCCCATTATGATTCAGATTACACCAAGAATAATCTCCTTTTATGTATGAGAACAAGTATTGTCGCATAAAAGTCCAAGCAACTGCATAATCTCCTGTTGTCTCGTCTACCCACAGAACAGCTAATGATTTTTTCCATTCAACGGCTTCATAGTCATACGGCACTATATCATCCTTACGAGAAGGCCCGACCAAGTATCCAAAATTGTAATTGTTGCTTTTAGATTTGAAGCTTACTTGCCCGCCACGTATTTTTGACTCCATCGATGGAAGATCGATCCTTTCCTTCGTCAACAAGTTATAAATATAGAATTTGAGACAACGATCAACCATCAGGAGCCAGTTTCCGGAGCTAGCCATACAATAGCTGTTGTAGGAGAATCCCATGAGTTTTCTGTTGCCGTCTCCTACGGTGGGAGAATCGCCTTGGTGAATTATCCTCAGTGGACATAGAGGCCTCTTCACGCATGTTTTCCAAACGGAATACCAATTCGAGCAAACGATTTTTGCGCGGTGAGAATCAACAGGGCTCCTTAAGGTTTCGTATATCTTCCGCAAAACATCGGGACAAAGCTTGGACCAATCACTATTTCTAGACACTTTTTGTCTCTTATTCTTTCTCATCAAGCCGTTACACGTCTCCATGTCTTCAGACTACTTTACCAATCATGCGAGGGGTTTTCTGTTCTTTATATATACTAGGGTTTTGTATCAAATACACTAGGGTTTTTGCGTTTTAGTTTTCCTCTTTTTTTTTTTTGTAAATGATATGTTTTTATTTTACTATATATTATGATCGTAGCATCCAATATACAAAAGCTCTTGATGGAAATTACCGAGGCATTTATTTTACTATATATAACAAATTAAAATATCAAATATATATACAAAAGCTCTTGGTCGTTTTTTTTTCTTCTTTTTTGGTACAACATTCAGAAGCTACAAACTCAAATACGGAGTTGGCGTATACATGGACCAAGGATCCAATAGAAACATGTATAGTATTAATTGAGAAATACAATGTGAATAGCAATAATTATTTTTAAATAAATTACTGAAATTGACAGTGAAAAAAAAAAGAAACTACTGAAACAGCAAATTGAATACCCTCATCAAAGGGTGAAATTGTTAGAAACATAATTGAAGAATCGTGGAAGAGATCACATGGTTATGATTTGATCTTTAATACAACTTGGTGTTAATGATTTTGATTTTCAATATAGAAAAGATTATTGTCGCTTATTGAACCACAATTAACAAATTACGTTACTAATTGTATTTTACATATACTCTAAAATCATCAAATAGAAGATGTAGTTAGTTAAAATTGTCAAATAGAAGATGTAGTTAGTTACTAAATTCTAATCTGGACAAAAATAAAGATGTGGTTCATACGTGTGAGAAGAGACACTACCATTCTTTTATTACATTTCGTTGTAGTGAGGCTTTTTCTGTTCAGTCTTAAAATACAAATTAAACTGTCCAGTGTCCACTACACTAATCACTTCATGCTACGGCCCGCTAATTAATGTTTAAATATGTATTGATCGGATCAGAAAGAATATTTGTATGATCAAAAAAAAATCTGTTCTCTTCCTCACAGCTTTTCTCTCAGATCTGTTTGTTCGGGTTTATTTTTGCTCTCTTGCTTAGTTCTGTTTTTCACTCAACTACAATTCTTTCTTAAGTTTCTATGGTTAGATGAACTTAGACTGTTATTGTTTTTGGAAAAATCCGTAGATCTATCCGTCTCAATACTTTGATAAACTAAAATCTGTTTCTTTTTCTTATAAAATTGCAGATTTTGTATCACACATGGGATCTAAACCTAGCTCGCTGGCTGATGAAGTAGCCATTATTGTTGAGCAAGTAGACAAGGTTATGGGGATGGTTTTTTGGTGCCCCCTCTACTGGGAATCTATAGAACTCCTTGCAAAAGATGAGGTTTCACGAGCCATATTTTATGGACTAACAGAAGGATGTAAGCTTGATTATCTTAAATACAAGACAAAAGCTTCCATGGTCCCAGAAATGACACGGTTTTATAGTTAAAAGCTTAAAACATCTATGTTTTTATGTTTTTGGATTTGTTTTTGTGAAAGATGTTGTGCTTGAGTTTGATATTGTCGAATATGTTTCATGTTCATTGTTTATATACGAGTGCTTGTCTACTTGAATATGATGTGTTGTATGGATTATAAACTTGGATTTGATTTGGTTTGAATCTGATCTCTATGACGTAGCGGAAGCTTCTAGGATAGAATACATAAGTAATATCGAGTATCAATGGATCTCAAGCAGGAAAATCGTAGCTCGGAATTCTAATGTTATTGGAGTTCAATGGATTCCAATAAACAAAGACTTCAAAGACTTCGTTTGAGAATACTCTTCTCACTGCTTATCGAAAGCTCTTTCATTTTATTAATCAAATCAACAACTAAATACAATAGGAGGCCAAAAAAGGCTATATATAATAAAAGCATAAAATCCTAAAATCCATAGAATATTGTAAAATAATAATAATACTGAATTAAAAGATAAAAATAATAGATATTTGGAAATACATCAGGTCTCGTCTGCCAAGAATTTTTTTTTCCTTCAATATATCTTGTATCTTCGTCCTCGAATCTTGTATCTTCGCTGCATCGCTCTACCTCTAACATTTTCATACTTCACATACCGAAATGACAAATCATGGTATACAATAATCTCACTAACCATATCAAAATCTATTTTGTGATCCTATTGCCTTTTTCACTTTGCTCTAGAGGTCTCTTTGGACAACACTATAAATGGTGCTTTAATGCAGGTGTTCCTATTATTAATTTTCTCCAAACCTTTTTGGCAAGAAGGGCTTGTTTGAAGCAATGGAGATCACGAAACCTGATTCCACACTATTCCTTAGGCAACAAGCTTAAGGATTCTAATTCAAAAATACTTTTAGTTCATCAATATAATTTTGTGAAGAACATACACTTAAAAAAATAAGTGGATCAAAACTTAGATATTCGCTTTATGTCTTGAACAAAATAAATATTTCATACTTTGACCAGATTCAGAACAAGAAAGATATGTTCGGTTTTTATCAAAAATATGTTGGAAAAAATGATCAAAAACTAAAAATCTATCACAAAAAATTTCTTACTGATTTTCGAGAATCTAAAATTGAGGGACAAAATCCTTTAAAAACCTATCGGATAGAGTCATTTCTGACTGATTTGTTGTCAAAAATTGGTTTTTTCTTTCGGTAAAAACTTCTTGAATGAAAGACAACGTTGTAATTTTCTTTAACATGATTAAATTCGCCATTAGCCACCCCGAAATGTGAGGTTACATATCTTATAACTGAAAATTGCCTAGATTGACTCAAAACTAGGCAATAATAACTAAAATGACTCTCATTAATGATGGATAAATATACTAACACAAATTTTGTGTAAAAAGACCAATTGACCCTAGATGTCGATATTTAATGTTTTAGTGATAAATATGGTAATTTCTCTAATAAGTCTGTCATTACAAGGAAAAAAAATTGTCACCACTGTAAATATTAATATAACAAAAAAATATGCAAAAAAAACCATAATTGATTTTTGAAGTTATAGAATTTTTTTATATATTTGGGTTGACTATATATATTTACGGTATAGTTTTTAGTTGTAAGGTTTAGTGTTTAGGATGTAAAAATTAGTTTTGAATATTAAATTAAGTTTTAGATTTGTAGTATTTTTGAAAAATAAAATTCATTATAGTATTGTTTTTGGAAAAACTCATTTTAGTGGTATTTAAAAGAATTTCTAAAAACAATTGACAAAAAAAAATTAAATCTGTCATAATATGATTTTGAAAATAAAAAAACTGTTACAATAGTTAGTATTATTCTATTAAAAAAATCATGGAAACAGAAAACTATAAATCGGCCACCATAAGGATTTCAAATTACAAATCTGTCGTAACATAAAATATTTTAAAGGTCATTCAGGAATTTATTTTATTCTTTATTAAACCTGCCATCAAATGACAGATTTATGGTAATATAAATTTATCTGTCACAACATAAAACAACTCTGTCATAACATAAAACATTATATTTTTAGAAAACAAATCTCCCATCAAACGACAGATATTGTGTAATATTACAAGAATCTGTTATAACATAAAACAAGTCTGTCATAACATTAAAAAAATTGGTTATCGTTAGACGTCACTCTAGTAATTAGTTTTTTGACAACAAATCTGTTACAATGTGCCAGATTGTTTTAACAAAATTATAAATCTGCCATCACTTATCGTTAAAAAACATCCACAAAAAAATAACTCTGTCAAATTATATGAAATTTATGGTTGAATAAATTAAAAATATGTCAATCAAATTAAATCTGCTATAATTTATAAATCTGTTATCACTATCTTCTAAGAAGTCTGTCAACCAAAAAGGTCTGCCATAAAAAAATCTGTCGCAGTTAAAAAAGTCTGTAGAATAAGAATAAATCTACCATAACTAAACGATAGACTTTTATAAAGTTGCTGGAATTTTTTTTAAAGGATAATTTTATATTTATTTTATTTTTAACACATAAAAAAAATGTATTTAAAAAAAAAAAAAACTAATTTAACCCCAATATTTTATAAGATATTCTAATAATTAATCTCATTATTTGGGTTAATCTAGTTTTTTTCCTATCTTAGAATCCAGTGGTATTTCATGTCTAATCATAATCTTCACGAATATAATGGTTTTAACTTTAATAAACAATCATGAAACGTTAGCAAATGAAAACATCTTAGTTAATTAATAGAAATTTCAACAACAAAGTCCAAAGCATCCAGCACAATCTAGATTCTAGACTGTTTGTAAATTCACCAATCATTTTAAGAGAAAATTAACAAACGTCAATCGCGATGATGGGATATTTCATTGAGCAAACCGCACTGAGAACATCCAAATCCTAATTTTATTAGTCAGCACTACAACAAATTTATTTTGTAACTAATTAAATTGGCAATGATTATTAAAAAAGGGTCGGTTCATGCTGTGTCGCACTAAACGTGGACATGAGTATTTTCCACATTGTTGTCGTCTTCTTGGTACTACTCTCCGCGTTAGCTAAACTCATTTTTGACGACCATTCACCATTTGGACCAAGTTCTTTGTATGTTAAATAGTAGTTAATAAATCAGGCTATATCAATTCTTTAATCATCTACAGTATATTTATGCACGCTTTTGAATTAACATATAGGTTGTGACACAACACTGGTTTGGTATTATAACAAAATACTAGACTTATAAATCTCGGTCAGTCATATCACATCAAGTTTATTATATAGGCCCTATTTTTTTCTCACGCGCTGTGTGATCAGATTCAGCGATCAAAAAAGTAGTTGTTTAACACACAATTACGTTGAAAGTTTGTAAAGAGTTATATGGAGAGGAGTCGCTCAATTCTAAAACAGCGACCTATAAGAAATATACACGCGTCGCCAAAAATAACAGCGACTCAAAATTTTCACTAGTGACGTCGCCGACGTCCATACTGAACGATTATTTTTGTATCTCCGTTATAATTTTTGCCTTCGTCGGAGTCATTGTTGCTGTCGTAGCGATTAATAAACGAACAGGCCATAGTATTAACCTCAGGACTAGTGAAAATTTTGTGTCATAGTTCTGTTAAATAATGTAAAATACTAAGCCATAAGTAAAAGTAGTTTATCCCAACTCTTTTTCTTAATAATGGATATATCCTAATGTTTGTTGTGTATGATATATATTTATATGGTGGATGAGATTTCCCTAATATTATGTGGTCATAAATCATCTAAATCATAAATCATCTAACTCATAAATCATTATCAAATTCAAGAATCTCCAAGTTTTGTATATATGACAACCACTAGCATATATATCAGTTTAAAGATCAAAAAGCAGATGAGTAAGAGAAAAAGTTAAATATTCCTAGCTAAGATATGTTCTTTAATAAACACAAACCATGAAAAAAGAAGTGAAAAGCTTTTGTATATCTCACTAAATGCCCTAATATAAACGCCATCAACACAAAAGAAATATGTACTACTAGCTAAATTAAGTCGAGCTAGATATATAATTACATTAAGAGAGCGTATCTCATGCCATCACAAACCATGAGATGGTTAACCTCCGAGACCCTTCCATAATCTCCCGACACCCACACACCATCTGCCCTGCTAACTCGTGGAACCGAAAAACATGACATGATCGATAGCGGAAACTTCATTATTCCACCGTTACTCCCGTTTCCTCCCCCGTGATCTCCATTAACCGTCGTTGAAGGCAACGCGCTTTCGTCCGCCACCCGCGGGCTTTTTCGAAGATTTTGAAGGTTTCTTCTTAATATAGACAACATCTTGAGCATCTTTAGTGTTTTCTCCTTTGAAACTTATTTTGGGTTTTGGTGTTTGGAGAGAGCAAATGAGTTTTTTTTTTGAGGAGGAAGAAAGAGAGGTTACTTAGAGGTATTTATTGGGTGAAAACTAAAAAGTGCAAGTGGCCAATTGGGAAAAAAATTCCTTTTTGTTTATTTGTTATCTAGTCGTAGTAGTGCTTGAGTTTGTCATGGATATATTTTTGGTTCTAAGTTTCAACAAAAAAAAAGGGAAATAGTGGAGATAGAAACGTGAGGCTTCGCTTTAGGAACTGGCCCCATGATTAACAGAGATGGTGGGGTCTTATTTTACTTGGGTATTATTTATCTGAAAACAAAAAAAAATTGACAAGAAACAAAACTGAGTGGGATATGTAGTTTAGGTTTTGAAAGGTGATTTTACACATAGAATGATAGAACTAAAGAGTGCTCGTATAGCGGTCCCATGTTCGAGTGGTGATGATTTATCTGATGGTTTGAATTCTACCATATCTATAATCCATCCGAGAAATAGAAATCCGGAATTTCTTTTATGAATTATAAGTTAGGATATAGTGAAAACTCTATAAATTAATAATGTTGGGACCTTGAAATTTTATTAATTTGTAATGATATTAATTTATCATATACCATAAATTAATAAATTAGAAATATTTACACAAAATATAATATTATAATCCTTTTATTTTTATTTTTATAAAATTTATGCTTTGTCGTTTGTATATTCAATTATGTTAAATTTTATTTTTTTATTTTATTAATTTCTTTTCCTGCAAGATAGTATGTCCTTATATCTACGATGAAGTTGTGATTGATAATCTTGGGGTCTAGATGGTGATTGAGCTGAATGAGATAAATTAGCTGCAGAGAAATAAAATGTATGTTAAATAGTAACCATTTAGCTGAATAGTTAAATATAAAAAAATATTATTTAAAATAAAATCTAACAATGTCGATGAGAACTATTTCGACTTGCGGACCACATTTGCTCAGCAATTTGATCACGGACGATCTTCATATAATTCCCATCTTCATATAAGTAGAGAGAAATATTATCTTTCACTCATGATTGACTAACAACTATTGTTTTTGAAAGAAGAAAATGTGTTTAGTTCATAATATTTTGTGTAAAGATAAATCTTGATGGGATTAGTATATTTATAGGAACAGATTTTAGCTGTTGGTTTTAATAAAATAAAAATATGAATTATTCAAAATTGTCCAAAGTTTGAGCTGATTTATAAGAAGATATTATAGTTGTTGGTTCGTGTATATCTTATATTCGACAACAAAAGATTACAAATTATTCAAAGATTGAACTGAATTAGTTTAGTATTTGAATTTTCTAGATTCTCTAAACAAATTAATTAATTTAAATGTAATAGAGATAGAAATATATTATAAATTTTTATCACGTTCAATTTGTTCTTCTCCTAATTTGAGGTTGGACAATTTTCAGCTAAAAAGTGTAAATTTTCAGCTTTATGGTGGGCCCCAATAAAATTGGGTTGAAATTTTGTTAAAAGCAAATGGTGAATTTCTTGAGGAATAAAGTTGAACCCACAATTCGACTCTTTCATCTTAACAAATCTAGGTATCCATTTACACCCTTGATTATCGAAATAGAATGAATGTTCAAAGATAATGTGGAACCTTTGGAAATAGTGACATGTAAAAAAGTAATTATTAAGTATAAAACTCTTCAAAACTTTTGGAGGCAGATCGAGAAAACGACACCAGGAGTTTTGATGCAATATAGAAAATTACAGATAATCTTCAACGAGATCCGTACGAAAAGACAAATAACACTAGATTCATATTATACTAGATTATTTTAAAATGTATGCTTAAGAATTATGATAATTAATTACTGATATTATTAGGATCATATTTTTACACAAGGATTTCAAAAAATTATTATCTTATTATTTTATTAATTTTAATTTTATAACAAATTTAGTAATTTATCGTGTTTATTAACTTATTATATTTATTAATTTATAAAGTTTCTACTGTATATAAATTTACTTTAATATATATATTATATATCACCAAATATTGTAGTTTCTTAAAAATCCTTAATACTGTAAATATATGTTAATTTCGATTATATATGTATAGTGTGGTGCTATATGAGTTAGTCTTTAAATATTGCTCTTTTTCAATCGATTGGTCGGTGCAAATTGAAAAAGATATTCATTTTGGTTTTGCTGATTTATAATTTTGATAATTCACAGGGAAACAAATCCAAACCAAATCATACCGAATCACATATGGTTTTTAAATAGTTTATTATTATTATTTTTATAATAAATCCAATAAACACCAAAGAGAACCGAGCAAACCAAACAAATTACATACATTTAATCAAACCGATAAACCGAAAACCAAATAAGAACCTAAATCAGACGGCTCCAATTTGTATTATTTTCCAGTTTGGGGTAAGAAAATTTCAATTATGTTTCATTTTGCTCTTTTGTTTTGGCTTAACCTTTTTATTAGTTACTTTACTTACAACAATAAATTTGAATAATGTAAGACAAAAGTTGTAAATATAGAAAAACTAACCACTCTTACTAATAAACAATACTAATATTCAATTTATCTTCAACTACTAATTATCACATCATAATTGTCGGGTCTAAAATCTTAGTAGATAAGATAAATGACCATTTGTTTCATCTATAGCATTAGCTTCTTGGAAGTCGCTCCACAATTTGCATTTCTCCGGTAAGATGTTGGACAAGTTCTGTATTCCAAAAGATTAAAAACCAAAAACACTTAGAAACAAATAAAAACCAAAGTCTTCTTGATTAAATTAAAGCTTGTATAACACTAAACCATTGGTATAATGTCGGCAATCATGAAATCCAACTCTCAAATCAGTCTCCCATGACTTATTAAACTCCATTGCCATTTCCATAGCATCATTCCCTTTAGATGGTCCAACCATCCAACATCTTTGTCTTGGAACATTCTTCAACCTTCTTTGCAAAACTACACCTGTAACCAAACAAATAATTTTCTTTGATCAGAATCTTGACTACATTTGCATGATCAAAAAGGTTCGTTGAAAATCAGAGAAAAGTTGTCTGAATCACAGATTACATTCGATGTCTGAGAATCAGAACCTGGAATCAAATTTCCTGACAAAAGTGAGATTGCTGCTTCTATGCTTTCAGGGTTACGTGGCTGAAAATCAAACACAAGAACCTAAAGATTCCACAAAACGGATTAGGTCAACAAGTATTATTAACTCATTTATGCATTTTAGTGAAAGTTATATAGATAGAGAAACCTCTTGACGGATTGGAGAAGAAGGTTTGATGAGGACCATGAAATGTTGTAAATTTGAGATATTAAGTGAGTAAGCCATTGACATAATAAGTTGCGGCGGACCGGCCGCGGCTTTAAGCGGCACCGCCGCTACATAGATGGTGTCTCCACTACTACTAGTGGTGGTTGGTGATGGTGTGAAGAGAGAGGCCATTGTCTTCTTCTGTTTCGTGTGGCTTGAATCGTTATCTTCTTTCTTGACCATAAGCATTTAAAAAAAAAACATTATCCTAAAATGTGAGGTCATAATTAGTGATTTGGAGATTATATTATACACGAAATTATAAATCTGTTATGAGATGGGTTACATTAGCTTGGATGTGAACCAATATCAATTAAAGAAAAGCAAAATGGAGGAACTATCTCAATTCACAAGAGTGAGAATGATAATCTACATAATAATAACATCTCTTTAAATATCTATTGACTTTAGAAATGTTATAATGGTTGCCATTTGCCTTTCAACACAATTTGGTTACATGAATGTTTATACTCCTACTCTCTTTTGATCTCTTTTATTCTCCATGGAGTAGGAAATTTCATTGTTTTGTGGATAGTTGATGGTTCTACTCCCATAATTATGAATCCAAGGGCGTCTCGTAATGGCGTTGTAACCATAGAGATAAAAAAAAAAAGCTTTACTCAAAACGGGTTAAGGCTCGTTACTGCTAGTCCTGGGCGTTTGGGTATTTAGGTCAAATATTTCGGGTTCGGATTTTTTGGATTTAGAAGTTTAAGACCCGTTCGGGTAATTTAAGATTTTGGATCGGGTTCGGTTTGAGTTCAGGTTCAGACTTATTTATATATTCAAATATCAAAATTTTCTGTGCAAATTTATTAAATTACTTGAAATTTTCAAAAATTCCCAAAACAACACGAGTAGTTTTGCTTGAATATATCTAAAAATACACAAAAATAACTAAAATATCTGAAAAATTCTAATATTTTATATATATTAGTATAAATATAACTAATATATACTTATACTTGAGATATGTTTGGTTACCTATTCGGGTTTTTCGGATTTTGAAATTTAAACCCATTTGGGTATTTGAAAATTTAGGGTTCGGGTATTATGCCGAGGCCTAGTTACTGCCGTAATCAGACTAGTGAAACAAATTCTGCATATTATTTATCCAGATTGAACAAATCCCAAGCCATTTATTGACTTATCTTCAGATTATATCAAAGAGAATGAACTTTAAACCTCTTGGTATCATCTTAACTTGCAAATGAAGCAAAATTAACTAAAGAAAAGCAAAATGGAGGAACAATTTCAATTCACAACAATCGTAATGACAAACAATAATAATGATAAAAATGTATAATAAAAAATGGGTTTCAAAAATCAAAAAGACAATTCAAATGATGTAATACAATCTTTCACATTGTAACTTAAAAACATAACTCAATCTGCAAAACCATCTGATCACAAGAACAATGCCACCAAACCGGAAATAACCATGGAGATTGGTGCAAGTAGCAGCTTTTGTCCGGAGTTCTTGTGTGAGGACTTTGGTGAAGAAGCTCCTTCAGAATCAGCAACTGAAGGAGAATCCGAAGGAGCACTAACGATAGGAGCAGGAGCTGGAGCAGGCATTGGAGGGACATCAGTACCAAAGATTGCTTCGGGTAGAAGCACGCGGTTCACTTGGTAAACCGCAACAGGGTCAGTGGAGAAAACACTGCTGCTGACTTTAGTCCTGGTCCATAAAGAATCAATCCTAACCGTGCCAGAAACATCAGTGAATTTCAAGGAGTATTGACCACCAGCAAAGGTGCTCACTGGACCAGATTGGCTCAAGTTCTTGAATTCCGAAAGCGAATAGTAATGAGGCAGAGCATGGAAGAGAACAAGCTGCTTAAGCTGATCCTTTGTGAGATTTGACAAAGGAGGATTCTTCTGAGCTTTGAAAGCATCATCTTTAGGGACAAAGATTGTGATGCCTTCCTCAGTGTTGTTAGCTTGGTTTTGGAAAGTCTCAATGACTCCAGTCGAGAGAAGGTAGTCGAGGAATGTGTGGAACGGACCAGCTACACTTAAAAGCTCGGTGAGATTCACATTTTCCGGGGCTGGTGCTGGAGCTGGTGTCGGTGGCAGCACTGGAGCTGGAGGGCTTGCGGTTTTAGCAGATGCAGAGCAGACGATAAGCGCAACGACAGCGATAAAGATTGATAATTGCATCTTTGCCATTGTTTCTTGAACTCTCCTACTGCATTACAAGAAACCAAATCAGGATTCAAATATCGAATCTTTATCAAGAACCCTATCTCAGATCCGGATCTGTTTTCAAGAACGAATGATCTTTGAGTTCTTTAACAGGATCAAAGAATTATATAGCTACTAGCAAACTAAAACTAGTGTAAGTTAGTTAAGTCAGATCTTGAACTTGTTTCTTCAACATTACTGGAAAAATGAAAAACAAACCGACACAACAACAACAAACATAAAGACAGTAAGAAGCTAAAGTGTTCACAAGACACAAGAGAAGAAACTAGATCTGGATCAGACAAAAATAGAAACTTAAGACAACAAGTGTAAAGAAGATACATTCATGGAAGTAGTAGTTCAATGGCATTGTTAATTCAACTGTACCATAAAGTAGAAGAGAGAGGAGAGAGGGGAAGAGAGAAAAGCTGACCTGAGCTCAGAGCAAATAATGGTAAAATGTGAAGTCTTTCTTTGTTTCTTTCTTAGAAGATGAAGAGAAGCAGAGGAGGAAGAAGAGAGATGGTATTTAAAGAAAGATTTATTATTAAAAAGGAAAGAGTTTTTAAAGACAGGGTGTGTTGTAATGTAACTTATGCGGTGTAGGTGTTGTTGTTGTTGTTGTTGCGGCACCGTCTGGTGGTGCGCTTGTGACTTGACTATGCCGTTTTACAACAACAACATCATAATCTTGTTTTTATTTGATCATTTTTGCTTTGTTTAACCATAAACACTCTTCTTGATTTTGTTTCTTTTACCTATATGTATATGATTAGTGGGGGTTTTAGTGTCTTTCTCAATCATTAATTGTTGTTTTATTATTTTCTTTGTTTATCATTTATTGTTGCATTATTATTTGTTTAAATTTATAAATACATTTTTCAACAATTTTCAATGACTTTCAAATTTATTTTTTTCTAATCTACAAGTCCACATAAAATTTGGTTGTTGTAATCACAATGGATGCATTTTAAATGTTACTAGGCAGATTTGTCACAAGTTTTTCTTTATCTTTAATTTCTCGTAGTGCAAATGTTAAAACCGATAATTTAGCACGAAAAATTCGTGTCTAACCGCATCACATCATATATGTAAACAACATTTAAGCTCTAATTAATTTTGGTTGACAAAAAAAAAATGTTAGTAGGCAATTTCTTTGATTTGATATATCGGTTAAAAATGATTACGGATGAGATAGTTTCGAGTGATTGACAGAGGAAAGTGTAATGGTTAAACGTATATTATGTGAGTTTGAATCCGGATGGTTATCTTGTTAATGATAATAGCACAATGCCACAAACTACTAAACAATATATCATGATCTACAAACCAATTAATTGTAATTTCAAAATATAGATTTTTTTATTTAATTTTGGTTTACTTATTCATTGAATGAAAGCTGTAATATTTTATTTTTGATCTATTAGTAACATTATAATATCTTCACAAGGTGCGCATGAACATCCCCATTCTTTAACTTGTATTGTAATATAAACAATTACTTGGAGATACTTTAAAGGAATTTCTACGTTTTATATCCTTAATCCCGGATCTCAAAAAACTTTTATCTTGATCGGTAATGGTCAAGCTATATACAAGTTTGAATAGTTGTGTATGTTTCGAAACATATTCGCAACTCATATCTCCACTAAAAAGTTTATAAATATCGATCCAACATAAACCAAATGCCACCAATAATCTAGATCTCTCCACTTCTTTGCAATTTTTAACTAGTTTTGACATCCAATTGTTTTAGAGAACCCAACACGGTGTTCTATGAATTTTTAACCCATCAAATTTTAAACTATACTCTTAATTTTGTTTTTTACTTATTTGCTTTATACCCATTTACCGTGTTTTTTTACTGCTAAATTTTTTCTTATGGTTTTAAATCACCAATCAAATTCTATATGTACAATCAAAACATAACAAACTTGTAGTCGAGTTAAAAAAAAAAAAAAAAAACTTGTAGTCCTGAGTATTTATTATCAATTTCTAAGCTAAGTCATGAATATTTATATTGAGAATATATATTAACTCTAAAATTGAGAATAATTTCTCACAATTCGTGAATTGTAAGTGAAACTAAAATAGATATGGAAGAAACTTAGAAAGCAAATCGGAGTATGGTGAGCTTTCGTAATCAACCTTCAACTATTTGTCTTCTTCTTTAATTTTGACTCATCACCAACCTTGTGGTATACGATTCATTTAGTTACTCTTTCTATTCCTTTTCATAGTTTTTTTTAATTAAAAGCCAAGAAATTAAGAAACTGTGATTTAATACATAGTACAAAATAATTTAATCAATAAAAAAATACTACAGAAATCAAAAATATTAAATAAATATAAACTGAGTTTGAAATTTGAAAGATAAAAATTAAACAAACAATTTTTTTAGGTAAGTTAATCAATAAAAAAAATACTACAGAAATCAAAAATATTAAATGACTACAAATGGTGTATTAAAATTTACTCATCAAAAGTAAGATGAAAATTAAAATACTATACAAGAATCATGAGTCAATTAACTCAAAACTTATTAATTTTGAATTGAGAAATTATAAAAATAATTTTGTTCTTTGTAAGAAATGATAGAATTTCAAATTTAAAATTGCATAAAATTTAGAATAACGTATAATTATTGACTGAAATTAATCCCACTTATACCCAAAATGATCCAACCCAAAAAAAATATATATCATTTCATTCATATCTAATTAGTTTTGATTAAAAAAATATTTATTTTGGCATGATATCGATATTGAAACAAGAAAATAAATTCCAATTATTCAAGATAAAACTGATCCAAAACCAAACCAATCCAACTTATCACTTTACGCACTATCACTTTGTTTGACAATACTGTACATTGCTGTATAAATAATGAACTTACCATATATATTTTGTCTTCATCAAACTGAACCACCACCATATCCAAATATATAATCACTATTTTGACAATTAGTCTGCTGACAATCTAACAAACCATAATTACAGAAGCTTAATAATTCGCAACGACCGACTATTTTGTCACTATTTATAGATTATTGGTGATATTTCAAATCCATGCAAATAACTTAACATGCGTGTGTATATATATATAAATATAACAGAAAATAAATTAGGTAAACAGCAACATAGAAGACTTTTCTTTAAGTAAATGATATTTGCAAAAGTTGCTATTAATTAGAAAATAGCAAAACGTATATCGACAAAATTGATTGTATGAAATTCGACATGCTATTTTACTTCAGAAAATATATTTATTATTTTTGTTGATGAATATGTCAATATTTGATGAATTAATAAAAAAAAATAGAATTATTAAATAATACATCACATATTCATAGAAAATTAATGTGTGATGTATTATTTAATAATTTTCCCCATAATAAAGCTTTCATAATTTTTAATAATACATCAAATTCATCATGAATGTACTATTTAATAATTTTCCCATAAAACATTAAGTAAATACAAGTGTATAGCAATAAATTTTTTTATCTAAACTATTCATTTCAGATATATTAGATATCTATTTAAAAAAAATACTTTACCAATATATAAAGCATCTTTTTTTTGGAGAACATAATAAAGCATCTTATAACAATAAAGTCACATAAATAAAATCATCCAAAATGAAATTTGATTTTGTTTGCGTCAGTAAAAAATGATTTTATTTTATTTTATTAAATATCGATTTTTATTTGTCAACTCTTCCGGAATATGATATATTGATATGGATTAAACATCTCTTTACGTCTGAAAATTTGGTTTTTCACCGATAAAAATGACAAACAATTTCAAGATATAATATAGATGTTTGGATATAATATTATGATAAACGCATATTTGTAGAAAGTTTTGGTTTGTGCCAAAAGTCTAAACAATTTATCTGGTAGTCTAGTAACTGGTAAACTGGGTTTATAAGTATTAGTCAAAAAACATTTTAAATTCGAGATAGACAATGTGATATTCTTTTGGGGAGAAGTCGACTTTAAAACATTTTGATGCATTTTTACCAAAACTAATCGGATGAACTGATAAAAAAAAATTCTTAAAAAACCCATGAATAATATAAAAGTATTCTTTTGTATTCATGTATAATAAGCCGACAGAGAAATAGAATTCAGTTAAAATAAATTCATTAGTTAAAAGTCAAAAACTGTATTCGTTATTATCATCCACATGTTAATGTTGGATCTAAACCCTTCCAATAACCATCTATTTGACAATTTACTTTCCGAGTGTCCTTCCCTAAGATATCTTTTCTATTGTTGGTTGTATCAAAAGGTATGATCTTCCTTTCAAGCCTTACATTCACTTAAGACTTGGTTGATAATGTCGGGTGATTCCAATTAGACTCTATTATATTTTTCATGTCTAATTTTCAGATCCATGAAAAAACGTCATGGTCACTACTTGAGTTATGGTGATTTGATCATCTCCATTTAAAAAAAAAACAATCAATGAAACTACATTTCTTTGAAAATCAATCCTCGAGATACTAGTCTTGATTTGATTCCTTGATTTAACGCATTTAATATGCTAATAAGTTTATACAATTCATCACAAAGTTTTCCTACAAAATGCAATTAACTTAGCATTAGTCTTAGAACACTGATGATTTCATTGACCAATAATTTTAATGAAGGTCGATTATAGATTCATGTCGAATTTAGATTATACACTTAAAAAAGTGGGTCTCAAACCACTACAAGAAAATTGCCATTTACCGACTTCAGTATTAGTCACTCTGTAGTCGTTAAACTCCTCTTTACGACAAATAAACGACTATTAATATTAGTCGCTAATCGAGAGTCGCTAAATAACGTAATCGTATTTTAGTCGCAAAAGAGCGACAAAGTTACGACTAAGTTTAGGTAATCGCTTTTTTAGTGACATTTTAGTCGTTAAATTTAGCGACTATTAGACGACAAATTAACGATTAACTTGAGGGTTATTTAGTCGTTGTAGTTAATTAGTCGTTAAAATTTACGACTATGTTGTCACTATATTTAAGACTGATTTGCGACTAAAATATCCTTAGTCGGAAATTTTTGTGACTGAATTGTTATCAATAAACGACTGCTTGGTTACATTTTTGATGACTAAATTTGCGACTATTGTTGTTATTAGAACATCTATATGATTGTTACAAAGATGGAAACCTTCCTGAGAAAACAAAACATTACAATAAGCATAAACACAATACAAGAAGCATGAAAACAAATTTATTGTCATTTCAGAAAAGTACAAAACCCAAATTACAGAAACATGTTCGATTCACTACAACTTAGAATTTTGTTCAGCATAAGTACAAGCAACACAAGTACACATATAAAAACTTTGAGCCGTGATATTGAGTCTTGAGGAAGGAGTTAAGATTCAGACCTATGAAGCAGATGAAGAGGGAGAGGCAGCTGGAGAGGGTGAGATAGGATATGTGGTTGTCTCCTTAGCTGAATGAGATTCGAGGAAATTGAGGAACCGAGGATCATTTTTGCGCAAAAACTTCTCCACTAAGGACAAGTGCTCAAGCTTCTTCTTCTGCTCATCTGCAGCTCGGGAATTCTCAGCTTCACGCCTCTGATTGTAAGAGACCTGCTCTTCTATCTTGCGTTGAGCTTCAAGTAATTGTTCTTGCAAAGCCACAAAAGAAGTTGAGTCACCTGCTTGCTTCTGCTTGCCATTGACAAGAGACTCTTTGAGGCTTCCTACTCCATAAGGAACGCCTCTCGAATCCCTCTCAGTGGACTGCATAGTATGATAAAAGCTGAGATTAGAGAATGAAAAAGACAACTCAAAAACACTAAATTGGGAAACATAAAACGTTACCTGAAGAAATATGGTTGTACATTCCTCAGCTGTGAGCTCTCGTGCCCGCGAAGTGCCATCTGAAACAGTAGAAGCTTCAGCCTCGAGCTCAGACTGCCTCAGCTGCAAATTCTTCTGATATAACTCTGCAATCTTCTCTGTCTTTCGATCAACATACGTCCCATCAGGTTTTGTATGTGTTTTGATGAAAACGTCACCAATACTGACAGTTTTGCCCAATTGCTCTTCCCCATGCATATACGAAACATAATAATCTGGCATAAATCCTTGACTAAACAAATGACTACTAACTTTTCTACCCGAGACGATATGTTTTTTATTCTTGCACACAGCACAAGGACAGTGGAATTTACCTCGACAACTTTGTACTATAGGCTGGCTATTAGCAAATGTCAAGAACTCCTCCACTCCTGCGACGTATTCTGCTGACAAATTCCCTGTCATTTCTTCGAACCTCTTGTACATCCAATCTCGATTAAAACCACCGCTACTCGGATAATTATAGTTTCCCGCCATTATAAGACTAATAATAAAACTAAATATATTTTTAACGTTTTTTTCTTCAAAAACGTTTATTTTTTTAAAAGGTATTATTTGTATTGTGTTTGTGTTGTGAATGAATATTGTGTACGAGAAATTTTCATTATATAGGCAATTTTTGGGTGACTAAAACACGACTAAATAGTGTAGTCGTTTAAAATAGGTACAACAACTTACAAAACGAATTACATGTGTTTTTTTAATCGAAAATTACGTCTATTTTGCGACTATATTTAATGACACGCCGTTGTAGTCATTCAATAGTCGCTATTTAAACGACTATTACGAGGTGTCGTATATTAGTCGGCAGATTACGTCTATTTTGCGACTATATTTAATGACACGCCGCAGTTGTCATAGAATAGTCGCTATTTAACGACTATTACCACGTGTCGTATATTAATCACAAAATAGCGACTAATTTACGACAACATTCGGCGACTAATTACAAAGTGTCATATAATAGTCGCCCTTTAGCGACTACCAAGGCGTCTCGCCTCTACAGTAGTAATTTGGCGACTAACTAACGTCTATATTTTTGTTAGTTGTAAATTAGTCGTATAATTGTAGCCAAATAGTCATCAAATATAGCGACTATGTATGTAGTCGCCGGGTGTATTGGGTATTTAACTGTTTTCTTGTAGTGAACATATAATTTTGTCATGACAATACCAAAAATTGGTTTTGTCTAATTATATAATCGCAACATTAATCTTTTTGAAAAAGAGTCTCTACTTTCTAACTTTAACCCTTTTATATCTATATATACATTTTTGCAGCCACTTTGTGAAATAAATTCTGGAGTTGGGATTTATTTACAGTGGCTGCCACTGGCATTTAATAATTGTTTTTGATAATTAGAAAGAAAATCTTTGAATTAAATATTTGACAATCTTCCCAAAATCTCTCCACATTAATTACACGATTAGTTAGTAAAATAAAACTTCCAAAATATTTAATATCATTTAATTACTACAAAATTATCATTTTTGATATTGTTTTTCTACATGACTATAATAATTCGATTATAATCATCAAACCGCAGAGATATTTGATAGCATTTAATTACTACAAAATTAAAAAATATTTAGACAATGATTCATAAACATATCATAAATAAAATCAGTGAGTTTTTTTTACGGGACGGATTGGCGGGAGGGGTTTGACAGGACGTTACTTAATAACAATCGTAAACTATAAAATAAAAATATTTTATAAATAAATATAATTTGCAAACTTTTATATATAGTAACTTTAAAAAATAAATTGTCTCCGCGGTATATTACGGGTTAAAATCTAGTTCTTATATATATATATATATATGAAACAAAAAGAAAGAGATGAAAATACTTTGATGTCGGGATTTAGATAATGCAAGTATAGACTCGGTATAAAGATTCATGCATTGCCATGAAGACATAAGACATAAATATTATCATGTCTATATCTCACCGTCCAAGGATACATGAACATACTAAGCTTCTTGTTATATAGATAATGTTGTTTTTGGCCGGACAGGCTAAGACTATTTGACAGTGAAAGTTGTTGAAGGTGACCACGTAGCTAGGCAGGATACAATCATCCAACCCTCAAACATCACTTTTAATCATTAACCCTTACTTTCTCCTGGGACAAGACAGCTAATCATTCATCATTAAACGGCATCGTATCTTTACACAGCCACCATGTAGGCCAGTTCTTGATTAGGCGTGGGCAATTATATCGTTTATTAATATCATTACCCTTTTTGATCATTCTTATATCTGTTAAGAACTAGGTTCTAACATAGTTTATCTTCTTTAGTGGAAGCTAAAACTACAAGAATGTTATAAATTACATAATTTGCAACGGACTTTTGTATACTTTCAATAAGAATTTAGATACAGCTGCTTTGCATCTCTTTTGACCCAATCTATTTCCCATAAAATTTTTTTTTTCTAACATCTTAATACATGCCTTACAAAGGAAAGTGGTACATGCATTACAACTATGCGCATGATGCAAAAGCACATTAGTTTATTAATGATTTTTGACTTGTGGAGTTTGGATTTGTATATGAACCTCTTCTCTCCCAAAACTTGATGGACCTATGCATTTTTATGGGTTAGACATTGTGATGTGGTTGTCTTTCAGAAAAAAATCAACTCTTTGGTGCGTTTCTACTAAAGCTGAGCTGATCAGCTAATAGAGTTTATCAAAAAAAAAAAAAGCATTTTCATTGGCCTAACTTTATTAAACTTAGATTTCAAAAAAAACTTTGTTGAAGTTCACATTAACATAATCAGAAGCCCAAATTAATGATATAAGCTTAAAAAGAAAAAATGAAGAAGATAATAGTCAGAATTTTGGGTCCTCATCTCGTTGTTGATTGCGATCAATTAATGAACTTTTACATACCGTAATTAACATAATCTAAAATTCTAAAGTCCGCCCAACACTATTTCAAGTTTTTTTTTAAAGTTCCGAATCTTTGGCCCATAAACTCTTTCGACATCCGGGACCAGCCTCTAGTGTCCATTTGTTCATAGTAACTTTTTGGCCCTTACTACACTAAAATCTTATTTTTTTTTTGAAAGAATGTAAAATTTATATTCAAAAAAAAAACGTTGTTACAATAGATGCTTCTGTTTTTCTAATGATTTAGACTGAGAATAAAGAAGAGTGCAGATAATTTCTGAAAAAATGAAGCAGTTAGAAGAGAATCATGGTGAAGGACGCGTTGAGAACCATAGTCGTAGACAATTGTCGTAGCTATGGTCGCCAACGTCGTTGATTGAGCTGATTCTGTTTCGCACGGTTTTGTCGATGAGTTGGATGAGTCGAGTTGAGGGGGACTGCGCTTCTCCGTGACGTCTTGCATTTCTTTCCCGCCAGATGTGATAAAGAGATGCTTGGAAGACGTAGCGAAACAGGAAGAGAGGTTCACTTGGTAGAGTTGAGCTGCAGAGGAGAGCAAGTAGACGATCTCAATCAGTTGAATATTCGTGTGATAGGAGACGCCTAGTGAGATTGTCCCAAATTGCAGTGGTATAATGGCAGGAGAAGAATAAGTGGTTTCTTGATTCTTCAACATTGCCACAAAGAACACAGTTGATTTGTTGTCCGGAATTCCACTTTTTGATCCGATCACCCGTAGATAATCTATCATGGATCGCAAGCCACAGCAGGAAAGAGTATTTGGGTGTGTTGTAGGAGAACCAAACACCCTTATACCAAAGTCTGCGTGTGTGAAGAACCCGGATGTTGTGCCAAGTTGCTTTTGTTGAGAAGCTCTGTCTGAAATTGTCACCTGAAGAACGCCACAGTGATATGTCGTCACCTAACCTCCTGTTTTGACGAGTATACTGAATCTCTGCCTCTATCTTGTTGTAAATGGCTGTACGATGTCGCCTAGTCCTGTGAGAAGCCAATACAGTTTCCACCGTAGCTTCTAACGGAATCCCCATGTTTATTGTTCTGCGAGCATTTGTAATATCCACAAGCTGCCCGAGCTGTGACCAATTGTCATACCAGAACGATGTTGAACTACCACTTCTTGTCTCAACCTTACACATTGTTTTAGCCACTTCTCTATACTTAAGTAGCTTCTTCCACATCCAAGACCCCAAGCTAGAGCGATCGTTTGTAGACCAGAAGGAACCTTTCCGAATGATATAAGTCCAAACCCAATTAACCCACAAAGAAGGCTGCCGAGCATATGAGTCTCCAGATCAGTTTTAAACAACTAACCTTATTTGCTTCCGAAAGTGATTTGATACCCAATCCTCCTTCTTGTTTCGGTTTGCGGAGCGAAGTCCATGCTATTTTTGCTCTCTTGTGATTAAGCTCAGGTTCAGACCACAAGAAAGCAGAACATAGCTTCTCAATTTCTTTTAAGCATCCTGCTGGTAGGCGATATGCAGACATCCAGAAATTGGACAGACTTACTATCACATAATTGATTAGAGCAAGACGTCCCGCATAGGAGAGTGAGCGAGCTGTCTAGGAGCTTATTTTTGATCTTACTTTGTCAATAAGAGGCGAGTAATCCGCAGTTGTCATCTGCTTCGTCATAAGTGGAAGACCCAAATAACGAACCGGTAACTGACCACTTGCGAACGAAAAAGCAGAGAGAATGTGGTCTCTATTCGGTTCAGAAACCCCGGCAAGATAAAGTGTGGATTTCTCCAAGCTTATGTGCAGCCCTGACTTGCCTGCAAACTCATGAAAAATATTGATAACTCCTTCAATCGATCTCTGCTGACCATCTATGAACACCATTAAGTCATCGACAAAACATAAATGAGTTAGACTGAGCTTCTTGCATTTAGGGTGATAACCAATGTTTCTGCGAACTGCAGCTTCATCAATCATGTGAGACAGAACATTCATGCAGATAACAAAAAGGTACGGAGAGAGAGCACAACCTTGTCTCAAACCTCTCTTGTTGCCAAAGAAACCTGCCAGTTCCCCATTAACTTGGACAGAAAATGTGGCCGTCGAGATACAAAGTTTTATCCAATGGCGGATTTTTTCCGGAAAATTTAGAGCCTCTAAAGTATTCAGCAGGAATTGCCATTGAACGGAATCAAACGCTTTCGAAATATCGATTTTCATGGCACATCGAGGAGAGATTGAATCTTTATGGTAGTCCTTGACTAACTCCGTGGCCAAAAGAACATTTTCCATCAAGAGCCTTTCCTTAACAAAAGCAGATTGATTTTGGAGAATAAAACTTGGCAACATAGCTTTAAGGCGATTAGCTATAATCTTAGAGATTACCTTGTATATCACATTACAGCATGAAATAGGTCGATAATCTCGCATCAAGGTAGCTTCATCTTTTTCGGTATGAGCGCTAGAATTGTTGCATTTAGCCCTTTAGGAAGGAAGCCTTTAACAAAAAAGGATTGGATTGCAGCAATGAAATCTTTACCGGTTATTGACCAAGTCGCTTTGAAGAACTCACTTGTGTATCCGTCAGGACCCGGGGATTTGTTACATGGTATCGCAAACAAAACTTTTTGAATTTCTTCTGCTGTTACCTCTCTCGTCAACATGTCCTGATCAGTTGCAGAACATCTAAATGACATCAGGTTTCTCAAGTCGTCAACTGACATGCCCTGAAAATCACTTGGTTGATGTGTGAGAAACTCTTTAAAGAATCGCACAGCTTCTCCTTTTATTTCCTCACTAGTTTGCAGCAAAACATCATTCGGTCCCTTTATCTCCCGAATTGAGTTTTGCATTTTTCTTACTTGCGCAGCTTTATGGAAGTAAGAGTTATTTCTGTCACCAACTTTCATCCAGTGAAGTTTTGATTTTTGTTTCATGTAGCCTTCTTCCAGATCTGCTCAATGCTGCCAAGCGGTATAGGCCTGCAACTCTTCTGCGATAATTTGCTGCGTCGGGTTAACTAGTGTGTTACTTTGCTTTTCACAGAGCAATTCATGAGCCTCACGAGTGCGCTTTGGCAAGTCCCCTAATTTCTCTTTCCCCATAATTCTCAAGCTCGGCTTTAAGGTCTTTAGCTTCTTTAAGAATCTATGCAAAGCTGAAGTAGAAATAAACAAAGGAGCAGAAGCATTCTAGTGGCTCTCTACCGCAGGCAAAAACTGAGGTAATGTCGTGAGGACATTAACAAATTTAAACGGCTTGCGACCCCCTATCGCTTCAGCCTCAAGCATTATCCTTCCCCTTGTATGATCAAAACAACCTCCAGACTCAAAAACACTATAAGAGTGCGGGAAAGTAGTACACCATGAATCATTAACAAGAACTCGATCAAGTTTTTTGCATATCAAACCATCCTCCCGCTTGTTACACCAGGTAAAGCGAGGACCATGGTATCCATCGAGAATCTCGTTAAAATCACCACAAAGCATCCACGGTTTGTTGCGAAACATGGGTGAATCGTGGTGATGTCTAATGTCTTCCCACAATATTTTCCTCTCCTCCACATAATTTGAAGCATAAATAAAGGAGCAAAAGAACTCTTCCTCTTTTCCCTCCAATAAAACTGAACAAGTAATACAGGAGTTAAGCGAACACTTGCACTCCACACTACCCAAATGCGGCCTAAACGATGTGATTTGTAGTAATTAGTCAGTGAAGACCAATCCTGAAAAGTAGACGAAATTATATCTGATGATTTGCCCTCATTAACTCGCGTTTCGAGAAGACCACCAAACTGCATAGAACTTTGAGATAACCACTTGCGGACGATGGAATGTTTTGAAGATTTATTTAGACCACGGACATTCCAAAAAAAAACCGACATATGATTACTTCTTTTTGGTGACCCGGCGATCTGAAACACTCTGGTTACCCTTTGTGTTTTGATTGACGGATCCTTTAACAACCTTGTGCATAGTTTTAGAAGCTCGAGGAAAAGAGGGACGAGTCTCCTGCGTACCTACCACCTCTGAAGAGACCACTAGCTCAGCTGATTGCTTAGTAACAATCTCACCTTTTTCTTGGCTCTCTAAATCGTCGGTGTAGTCTTCCAAAGCTAAAATCTTATTACATTTTAGGCCTTGTTAATACTTGAAACTAAATAGTTTGAGTTTGGATCTTGATTAATTTTATTATATAAAATATGAGTTTTAAAATTAGTTACTCGCATAACCATGACACGTGTTAAGTTTATCATTTAGATGTTAATATGTGTTAGAAAGTTTTACTTTCTTCTTAACAAAAAGGAAAACTACAAAAAAGAAACATATTCACATATACTAATTAAATGTCTATATTTACAAAATTTAACTTTAATTTTTCTTACTAAACATGAAAACTAACAATAAGAGTTTATATAATTAAATTGTATTTGTATTGCAAAATAGAATTGTATTTGAATTTTAATAAAATCAAATTAAATAGTATTTTATTATGATAAATAAATAAATATATATATATATATATAGTATTAGAAAATCAAATTTGTAAGACTGAATATTTTTCAAGAAAATATTAAATTAAATATTGAAAAAGTATATGAGTTGCTATTTAAAATTCAAATATTCAATAAATTAGAGTGTAGAAAATTAAAATACAGTTTATTACGATGAAATGGATACTTAAGATGTATAGTAAAATTTAATGTGTATGATTGGAATTTTTATTAATTCAAGTTTACTAAATTAAATATTAGAAAAAGTGTGTAAATCACTATTTACTATTCTAAAATTTAAATATTATCTATAAATCTTTGAATTTATATCTTACACTCGCATACCTTATCCAGTACTATATAAATGATAGTTCTTATGGTTATGTTCTAAATTTCTCTTAGAAATGGACTTGTACATAAGATCTTTTTTTGGAAATCATGATGGGCCTCTAGGACAGCCACTCTACCGTCGTATCCACTTGGGCCAGACATGCTTATGCTTAATGCTGATTCCGAGAGATTTTAAATTGATAAATGTGGAAAAAGGGTATTCGAAAAACCTTATCATAGTTTAGGTTCACATTTCGTGTGGTGATTGAAGAATGCCTAATAAATACTTTATATCATTTTAAAAAAATATTAGGAGATTCTGTACCAAAACCCGTAATCTTCCCAGATTAGTACACTACAACATTTACTAATTTTTTCCTAAGCGACACTCGAACCGACGATCTCTAAGCTTTTCCTAAGATTACCAGTTGATCTAACGACACTTGGAAGATAAATACTATGTCTCTAAAATTTTAAACCAAATTATTCATTGCATATGATAACCAATATTTTCTTGATAATGTGTAGGATTAAAGATTGAGAAATTATTATTATTATTATTCTTATTTTTTATTTTATTTTAGTTTTTGTTAAAGATTGAGTAATTTTTTTTTTTTGTATGATTAAAAATTGAGTAATTTAGATTGAGAAATTATCTAAATTACCATTATAAGAAAATTATGTTTGAAGAGTTTTTGGGTGGTTTAAGAAGGGTTCATAATTAGGAAGGGTATCAAACGCAATTCTGTGGCAATGTTGGATTTTTGCTGTAATTTTTGAGGAAAGAAAAAACATAACAAAAGGTACTATTGAAAATCACTTTTAATATTTGTCAAGTTCTAATAAAATCTACATAAATTGATAGAAATATCCATTATTTAGATAAAAATATAATAAATCATTAAATATTTAGATATTTACAATCTTACAGAAATAATCTTCTATAAAAAGCCTCTGGAATCACTAATGTAATAACCTATTATTCTTAAAAATGTCAGAGAACAAACATTTAAATAAAGAAAATAAAAATACTAATCAAAAACATCTCTCCCGCCTCTGTTTTATTTCAATCTAAGTAGGAAGAAATATAAATTAAGCGATCTTTCTCTAAACAAGATTTGAGCAAGAATCATCATATTCAAGAGATGTCTAGTTACGTTGGTGTTCTTGTCTCTGATCCATGGCTACAAAGCCAATTCACACAAGTGGAGTTACGCACTCTTAAATCCAAGGTCAGTCTCTTTAATATCGTTATATCACTTTAGTATTCAACAAATTGATCTTTTGGGTACTTTTTTCGTAGTTTTATTCGACAAAAACTCGATTCGGTCGTGTCACTGTGAAACATTTACCACCAGTGTTTGCAAAGTTGAAATATTTCAATGGCAAGTTTGATGAAAATGAGATCAAAACTATATTGGATGAGTCTTATCCCAATCGCGCTAAGGAAGTTGAATTCGAAACCTTTCTCCGGGTGAGTTTGTTAATGATCTATAACAAATTGGCAATAAGTGGATTGGTCCATGTCGTAAACTGCGTTTACTATATGATTTGTGATAGGCCTTTTTAAGTGTGCAATCCCGAGGATCAAAAGGCGCTTCATCGTTTCTCAAGACAAGTACTACAACGTTCCATCACTCGATAAACGAATCCGAGAAAGCTTCATATGTGTCACATATCAATAGTTATTTGAAAGATGAACCTAACTTGAAGAGCTATCTTCCAATCAACCCTACTACAAATGCTTTGTTTGATCTTGTTAAAGATGGTGTTCTTTTGTGGTATACATTAATCTAAAATCTACAAATTATTCTATAACATGGTAAAGTTTTTAGTGGTTTGTGATTCCACTTCTTGTTCCATTTGGTTGCACAGTAAGCTTATAAACATCGCTGTGCCTGGGACTATAGACGAAAGAGCGATAAACACAAAGAAAGAACTTAATCCATGGGAAAGAACTGAAAATCTTTCACTATGTCTCAACTCTGCTAAGGCAATTGGCTGCACTGTAGTCAACATTGGAACTCAGGACATTGC
Source organism: Arabidopsis thaliana (assembly GCF_000001735.4). Classification (NCBI taxonomy): domain Eukaryota; kingdom Viridiplantae; phylum Streptophyta; class Magnoliopsida; order Brassicales; family Brassicaceae; genus Arabidopsis; species Arabidopsis thaliana. The sequence goes on along the minus strand of NC_003071.7, from coordinate 1,661,856 downwards.
TGAAGGAACAGTAAGTATTTTAAATCCTTTGTTTTCAGTTTCATCTTATGTTTTCTAACTCTTTCTTTGCAGCCACATCTTGTACTAGGGTTGATCTTTCAGATTATAAAGGTAATTACTTCACATTACTTTACTTAAAGAGAATGTGACATGGTTACTAATGTTTGTGTTTATGTTTTAGATCCAATTGTTGGCTGATCTCAATCTTAAGAAAACTCCACAACTTGTTGAGTTGGTGGAAGAAAACCAGGTAAAATATACATTGTGAACATTTTCTAAAAACTTTGAGGCTGAAGCTAAACTCAAATATTCTTTGTGAATGGTTTTTTCAGGATGTGGAGGAGCTTATGGGACTAGCTCCTGAGAAACTTTTGCTAAAATGGATGAATTTTCATCTTAAGAAAGCTGGTTATGAGAAACAAGTAACCAATTTCTCTTCTGATGTTAAGGTACTACCTTGTCCCTGGTATGCTTATTTCGTTTCTTTCTCGTGTACTCGATTCGTTAGTTTTCCTTTTGTGGTTTGTCAGGATGGAGAGGCATATGCATACCTGCTCAATGCTTTAGCTCCAGAACACAGTACAAATGTCACATTAGAGATTAAAGACCCTTCAGAAAGAGCGACGAAGGTTCTTGAGCAAGCAGAGAAGCTGGACTGTAAAAGATTCCTTTCTCCTAAAGATATAGTTGAAGGCTCTGCAAATCTTAATCTTGCATTTGTGGCACAACTGTTTCACCACAGGTCACTAGCATGAAAGCTAATAAAGAGCAAGTTTACTAGTGTTTTTTTTTATAACTAATATGTGAAAAACTCTGTTTTAGGAATGGATTGTCTGATGAGAGTCCAAAGGTGCCTATCTCTGTTGCTGAGATGGTCACAGAAGATGAAGAAACTTCTCGAGAAGAAAGATGCTTTCGCCATTGGATGAACAGTCTCGGTGCTGTGACTTATGTCGATAATGTTTTCGAGGATGTTAGAAATGGGTGAGTATTGCAATCTTTGTTTCATTGTTTTTAATCTTGCTAGAGAATCTCAAACTCTCCTCCTCATGGCATATGGCAGATGGGTTCTTCTTGAAGTTCTTGACAAAGTATCACCAGGCTCGGTCAACTGGAAGCACGCGAATAAACCTCCCATTAAAATGCCATTCAAGAAGGTTGAGAATTGTAACCAAGTTATCAAGATTGGGAAAGAATTGAACTTCTCGCTTGTCAATGTAGCTGGTCATGACATTATGCAAGGAAACAAGAAGCTACTTCTCGGTGAGCCTCTTGCAAAAGAAAGTGTGTTTAATGTGGTAGTTTCAGTTCAAATTTGATGACAATCTGTTTCTATCTGCAGCTTTTTTGTGGCAGTTGATGAGATACACAATGCTCCAAATCCTGAACAACTTGAGGTCTCACTGCCAAGGTAAAGATATCACAGAGGCAGATATTCTAAACTGGGCAAATAGGAAAGTCAAGAAAAGTGGTCGAACCTCTCAAGCTGTGAGCTTCAAGGTAAAGAAAAGAGTCAAACCATGTAAACTAACCCTAATCCATCTTCATTAAACCTAACAGTTTTGATGGTTACTCTATTAGGACAAGAATCTGGCAAATGGAATCTTCTTTTTAGAGCTTTTGAGTGCTGTAGAGCCAAGAGTTGTAAACTGGAGTCTTGTATCCAAAGGAGAAACACGTAATAACAATACTATGTTACTTTGTTCTGTCTCTTTTTGTTGTTATCAGCATTATAGGTATGGCTTATAATTTGCATTTTTAAGCAGAAGAGGAAAAGAATTTGAATGCAACATACATCATAAGTGTTGCAAGGAAGCTTGGATGCTCAATCTTCTTGCTGCCTGAGGATATTTTAGAGGTATATATATTTTCGTATTGCACCGGGTTTATTTTTCCGAACTTTTTCGAGTTAATCTGTTTGTATGTTAACCAGGTAAACCAGAGAATGATGCTTATATTAGCTGCTAGTATCATGAACTGGAGCCTTCAGCAACAATCAGACACTGAATCTACTGTCTCGGATGATACTGACGTAAGCTCTGTGACCGAAGAGATCTCCAATTTGTCGACAGACGATGGATCTTCAGATGTTTAAAATGATGATATTGTAAAAGAAGTTTGAAATTTCTTATGACTAAACTCTGCTAGTGAAGCAAATGGTGCATGTACTAAGATAATGAAATTTAATCATCAATATCTACAACATGTTTATTCATTTGTGTAAAAGTTCGAGAACGAGGTAACAGTATGTATAATGAAGAGACTCAAAACTTGTTTTTAGAAAAACCAATAATCATGCGCTGGTGTCTTTGTAGTCCTCAGCTTCTGATTCGGATTTCTCTCGCTCTGCTATTTCCACAAGCATTGCAAGGCGCTTATCGAAAATCAAAGCACTCTCGTCTCTCATGTCAAGCTCTAAAGCCTCTGCTTCAAGCCACTTCTCTCTCAGATCATCAAGGAGATTCCCTTGGTCTGTGGTCATCATGGCACCTGGTGCACTTGGAACAGTGGTTCGAAGTGAAGAGTCTCCTGATGGTGGAGGCAATGTTAATAACATTGCCCTGAACTCGTGGGTTTCAACAAATGCCTCAAAATTACAAGCAACCAAGTCCAGGCAGTACTCTCTTATCTTCAACACTCCGTACCTATACCATTGAAGTTTTAAACTAAACCTGTCAGCTCATATATCATCCATCAATGTGTTACTAACAGAAACATTCTTAGCACCGCATTCTACAATCCACCGGAATCAAAGACATCAATTAGAAAACAGGTTTAGATAAGAAGAAAACCATACATATCTGACAAAACCAGCCATTGACAGAGTTCTGCAGGTGTGGCAGTTTCCAAGTGAGGCAACAAGGCGTCAGCCACAGCACGTTTAAGCGGAAACAGCAAGTAGCGAGATGCAACATCAAAGATCTCCTCAGCCTGCTAAGTAAGCAAATTATCAGAGGGCAGAATATATATAAAAAAAAAACACTTTCCAAAATGGCAAACAGTTTTTGACCTGATTCGGATTGATCTCCTTTAAGCCATCAGTGTACCTGATAATGCTTATAGAGTTAGCTTACCATAACAACAATGCTTTCTTCAACAAGTTTTTTTCAGGTCTTTTACAATCACAAATGCTTACATATACTCAATCATCTTCTCAAAAGCCTCTGCACTCAAATCATGTTCTTCAAGAAATGGAAGAGTATCACCCGGCAAACCATTCTTCCCCTCATGAAAATCATTCACTCGTGATAATCGTGCTCTGAAGTACTCTGATCTTGAAGCTAGAATAACTTGATGGCAGTAGAAATTTCTTTTATCAACTCTAACACAAACATCAGCAAGACTTTCCACAGAATCACCAACTCTCGTATCCCCAACAGATGAATCTATTACATCACCAACAAACGATTTCGCTAGTGAAACTCGAAGAATCCTATGCAAAGAAGCAGGAAGCCTGTCTTCCTCTGGAAGTGATATACCCTGTAAGATAAACCGTTTCATGGAGTTATCAAGATCTCTATGAGTCTTATACTCAGCATATCTCTGGTGAATCAGTTCCTTCTCAATGATTTTCTGCAGTGATTCACATTTACAAACTTTGCAAATCCTAACAAGATCTTCCATATCATCAACAGATATCTCCAACCTATCTGAATAAAAGAAGTGAATAAGACTACAGAGAGCAGGATACGAAAGCTTCTCTTTCGAAAACCGAACTTCTCTCCGGTCTTTCCATTCATTCTCAAACTTCTGCTTGAAAAACGGAGATCGAGCACTTAAGATAACCCTGTGTGCTTCAATAGGTCTACCTTGCACATAGAACATCACATCCGGTGGAAAGTAATTCGAACTACCAAACTCACTCAGAGTATCTACAAAACCAGAAAATGCAAACACTAAGCCTCTCTCTCTAGTCTCGAGTAACATACAAAGCAACAAGCTCAAGAACGATTTAGACGTTACTAAAAACTGGATTGTGAGTGAAATGGTGAAGCCAAATTATCTCAGTAAACATCTCTACACATTGGAACGGTTCAAGAACTCAACTTTCTCAAAAACTCGATTCAAAGAGCTCAACTTTCTTAGAAATTGGATTCAAAGAACTCAACTTTCTCAAAAACTCGATTCAAAGGGATGAACTTTTTTCAGAAATTGGATTCAAGGAACTCAACTTTCTTAAGAACTAGATACAAAGAACTCAACTTTATTAAAAATTGGATTAAGAGTGAAATAGTAACATACCAGAGACATCAAGATTAGCTTCTTCTTGTTGAAGATAATCTCGATTATGACAACATCCCAAAAAGGTATCTCTAAGAGAAGCTTGCAAAGGAGCAAGAGGAGGAGGACGAGCTTCAAAAGCCTTCAGAAGCTTCCGAATCCTTAAATTAAGAGAAGCATAATGACAACGATCACCATCAAAAGTATGTTCAGAGCAAATCGCACCGTTCTCTAGAAGCAATCGAGCAGAGTCTATGTGACCAGCGAGACAAGCGTAGTAAAGAGCAACAGAGTCCCAACGGTCACGTGCGTTGACGTTGACTCCGGTTTCAACAAGGTACCGGAGTCTATCGACGTCACCGGCGCGTGAGGCTTCGAAAATGTCTCCGTTTGGGACTTTCTTTAATGGTACGGATGGTTTGTAGTCTTGGAGGTCGAGGTCTAGATCTTCTAGGTCGGATTCGAGTGTCCAAGATGAGGAATTCTCAATTGGAGACATTTTGGTCTTGGAGGATAAACCCTAAAGGGCAAGTTTGTGACATTGTTTCCATGGATGCGGTTTTGTGTTCAGAGTTTGGTTTGGTTCGAATCCGCAAACTTGGGTTCGGTTAAGCTTATTTAGTGTAATAAAATTCGGTTAGCGTTCTAATTAATGGAATTTGGTTCGGTTTATATAATATGACAATCACTTACGCATATGTAGGCAAGTTCTGGCTGTCGTGGCCGGAGCGCCTAATGGAGCATTGTGATTCTAGAGAGTCATCCTCTTTTTATACTTTAGAGAAGATTTACAGTTCTTTTTTTCATATATTTTATTAATTTATTATGTTTAATTGGTATTTTGTGTGTTGTTCCTTTCGATATGTATTAGTTTCTTAATTGAGTTTTAGGATTTTAAGTAGAGATTCAATGAATTAATAGGTTGATTGTTGTTTGGAGTTCTTAAGACTGTGAATAGGATTAATCACCCTGTTTTAGATTTTAAGTTTTTTTTTATGTATCAAAAGTGTTTGATTAAATGAATGAACCAAATGTGAATTGCACAATATATTTCTAGCCAATGAAAGTTGATGGTAGAATGTATTGTGAATCAAATGAACCTAATTCTAATGCGAATTTGACTAGAAAATTACGAACGAGAGTTTAGTAGTCGAGTAGTCAAATTTAGTGATTAATGTTTTGAGAGGAAAATTAGTCTAAATTTATGTTCATGTTCAAAAACAATGCTTCATTGTTGAAAATTCTTGTGTCGTGTTTCTATTATTCATTGAATCTTTGAAATACCCATAACCCAATATCTTTAATTCATAAGTTTAATTGTTAAGTTATCTACAATTTTTATTTAATTACAATCTGAAAACCCAAACAAACAACTTTTTTGTTTTAGGTAAGAACTAGTCTCAAAAATGCTTAAAAGTGTATCTTTGGTCCTTGTAGATCGACTTCGAATATACTACTTTTTGGTTAAGTGTATTTGAGTTAATTACTTGAGCAATCATTTTAAATATTATATTTTTGTTTTTTTCATAAAAAAGTTATATTTATAAACCAATTTTTTGCTTGATCATTACCACAATCTACTTTTTAAAAATTTCAATCCCTTTCAATCTATTTTCAAATTCACTTTGTTTGATTTTTAAATCAGTAGATTCTACATGGATTTCCAAATCTACTAAAATCTAAAAGAAATTAAACTCCCCTGTTTTTTTAAAAAGATATATTATCTCTACTAAGATCTCTCATTAATATTTTTAAACATATAAAATTACATCTTAAATTTATTCAATTGTAATAATCAGTTATTTAAATATTAAAACCCCATATAGATACTGAAGTCCATAATTGGCCTAGTTTTGTTTTTGAATCTGGAATTTATATATATATATATAGCTTTCTACTCAAGAAAAGAGAAATATCCTTGTTGCAATTTAAAACAATGACTATCACAAATCTCCCAAGCGATTTATTGGAGGAGATTTTCTCTAGGTTTCCATTGAACTCTATGAGAGCAGTGCGATTAGCTTGCAAAACGTTTTATACTTTATCTAAATGTAAGAGCTTTGCCAAGCTACACTTTGGTAAAGAAACAACAACAACCAAGGAAGGGGAGTCCCAGATGATATTGTTGATGGATTACAATCTTTATTTGATTAGCGTTGTTGTCGATGGTGATCCGTATATAGAGTGTAAAGGTAAACTTACTTGGTTAAACAATTCAGAACAAGTAGAGATATCTCAAGTCATTCATTTTGAGGGCTTAATGTTGTGCATATTAAAAAAAAGATACTAGGCTTGTGGTTTGGAATCCGTATTGGGGGCTAACAAGGTGGATCGAACCCAGGTATTCCCACCACCTAATCGGATGCGCAAGGTTCAGTTACGCTCTTGGATACGTGGGTAATATCTCATGTCGTAGCCACAAATTATTGAGGTTTATAGATTATTTCTTCCATGGACCTGAGTTAGAATGGTATGAAATCTATGATTTCGAGTCTGGTTTATGGACGACTCTTGATGTCACTCCACACTGGTGTATATCTCTTGGTAGCCATGGCATATCTATTAAAGGAAACACTTATTGGAGTGCTATTACAAGAAACTCACGCAGCCACGGATTGACCATATATGATCATGACCACATAATCTGTTTTGATTTTACAAGCGAGAGATTTGGACCGCTTCTGCCTCTACCGTTAAACGCTGAGTATTATGGCGATGTGATTTTATCTTCTGTTAAAGAAGAGAAGCTTGCGGTTTTACAACAGCAAAACCGTGCGAATCCATATATGTTTGATATATGGATTACAATTAATATTGAGCCTGGCCATGTGTTATGGACCAAGTTCTTGAAAGTGGATATGGAAACTGTAATGGAAACTCCATTTAAAAGTAGTGAAAGTTTCTTCATTGATGAGAAAAACAAAATTGTCATGAGTTTTGATGAAACGTTAAATCCTTACACAATTAGCATTTTTGGAGAGGCTGGATACTATAGAGTAGTGAATCTCGAGCAACATGCCAACACATGGTCTAGGTCACAAATGTGCACTTATGTTCCAAGTTTATTGCAAATCAAGCAACTTCCTCTTATTCAAGTTGAAAAATGTTTCATCATCTAAAAATACAAAGGAAAAACAAAAACGACATTGGAAAACATCGATATTCGATATGATGAAAACATGTTGGACTTGCTGCACTATGGTGAAGCCTAATGATCGTTTCTTTCATTTACTCTTATTCTCTGTGAGCAATATTACATTGTTTCATCATCTTCTATATTATTCGGTTTGTTTCTTTCTATGCAACATGATGATAAAGATTTGCTAAAAATACAAAATAGAATAAATGAACAACAATGAAATATATTTCTTTTCTCATACATATAGTCTATCTGAAATACAAATGTATTATCAAGGAGCCGCCTGAGCATTTCTGATTTACGAGATCACGAGGTTCATAATTTGTCATGTTATTCTTTATTCTTGTGCATGCACATTTACATAATATGTCTTCAGCTTTTGTGTGTTTCATTGCTGATTTGGTTGAATTTGTTTGTCTTGACGAATTTTGGTGCATACATTCCTTTGAGGACTTGTATGACTATCAATCAAACAGAACTCATATATAGAAAATTGAGGACTTGTATGAAAGAGACTTTTAACCTTGTGGCGAGTTGGTTGGAGGATGTTGGACATTAAGTATGCCAATCATAACATGAGTATCATTCTTATTGGACACAAATGTGATCTTGTTCGCAAGAGAGCTATTAGTAAAGAGGAAGGAGGAGAGTTTGCCAAACAACATTGCCTTCCGGCGTCTGCAAGAACATCTCAAAACATAGAGGAGGTCATCATTACTTGGGTTTTGTTCAAAAAAAAACTTCAAAGTCGTCCATTTTTGCAATTTTACCATTCACGTCTATAAGATGCAAAATAATCGTATGAAATCCAAAACAATACAAAATATAGCTTTTTCCGCTATTGTCAAATTTTAAAATTTTGATAAATAATATATCATTTCGAAGCCCTGGAGATGAGGAGTTCATCTAAATCTTCAGAATTTTCAAAAACAAATTTATGTGATCATGAAAACATATATAATATATCTAAAGTTTCAAAAATATCCTATATTGCGTATTATCTTGGATTTTACATGATTATTTTGTATTTTTTGGACGTGTAGGGTAAAGTTGCAAAAATGAGCGACTTCGAAAGTTTTTTTTGCACAAAACCCCTTATTTTTACAAAATATTTTATAAATATCTTGACCAAATATATCTTTCTTTTCTTAATTAGTATGACCTATATATATATACGAACATGGTTTCATAAAGACTGCTGAAAATATTCTTCAAAACATTGAGTCTTTGATGTATCCAACTAGGTAATACTTCTTCTTTCTTTCTTTTGTTTTCTTCTTGTTCATATCATACTAAACCAGCCAATGTGATTTACAATTCCTTTGATCTCAATTTTTAACAGTCACTGGGCATCAAAGTTGGATATTCACGTTCTCAAGGTGAAGCTGGAGGAAGATATGGTACCATCTCCAAGGATGGTGGTTGTTGTGGTTAAAGTCTCAAAAATGTTGATCCTCTTTGTTTTTACTAGGAGTTGGTATTTTTTGTGACATGTGCGCATGTTTATCTATAAAACCGAGTATACATATATCATTAATGTATAGGTTTTTTCTTCGGAACATGCACAAAATTCATTTAGTGCAAAAAAAATTATAATTCAACACGAAATACTAAAACTCACAGTTAATTTCTTGTTTTAGAATAAGCATTTGATCAAATTAGGCAAGAAATAGATTATATAATTTCATTTAACTGTAAAATCTAAACTCTAACCGCTCTTTTATAAACCTAAACCGACATATAATTTCATTTAATTGTAAAATCTAAACGGGAAAATGTTATTTAATACCTGAACTTTCAAAAAATGGCCAAATTAACCGTGAACTCTTGAAATGGTCGTTTTATACCTCAACAAAAAGTTGATTTCTAATTTAACCTATAATTTATCGTTGACTTCTAATTTAACCTATAATTTATCGTTGACCCGGCCAAATCGACTCACCGTTAACACTCCTTAACAGCACTTCTAACAGCCGTTACAAAACATGGCCTAACAGCAGTTATCGTTGGTTTAAGGACGAAAACAGTTGTTAGTTACGCTGTTAGGAGAGCTGTTAAGAAGTGTTAACAATGAGTCGATTTGGCCGGGTCAACGATAAATTATAGGTTAAATTAGAAGTCAACTTTTTGTTGAGCTATAAAACGGCCATTTCAAGAATTCACGGTTAATTTGGCCACTTTTTGAAAGTTAGGTATTAAATAACATTTTTCCCAAATCTAAACACTAACTACTCTATTATAAATTCAAACTGGCATATAATATTGTTTAATTGTAAAATCTAAACTCTAATCCACATTGATAAATCAAAACAAACATATAATTTTGTGACACTAGATCTAAACCCTAAAATGGCAAGCTGCTCTTCTCTAACACTAGATAGAGTCCCAATATCTAAAGAACTCCGAAACTCAAATGGCAAAGACAAATGCGGCCCAAATCTCTCTTTTGTGAAATCAAAACCTAGTAGAAAACAATTGTCACCTTCTCTTGTTTTAGCAAACCAATATGAATTTCCCTTAAGAGAGACACCATGACTATAATGACTTATATGGATATTCTCGCCTAGGGTGACATCAAGAACCCTCCATAAATCAGAGTTAAAATCAGGCCTGGACAAAATACCCGAACCCAAAAACCCGAACCGAACCCGACCCGAAAGATCCGATTCGAATGCACTTCGGTTCCCTACCTAATACCCTGTCGGATCTTCCTCTTTTGTAACTTCGGTTCCGGGTTTGGGTTCGGTTGATTGTGAAAGAAGGTCTGCACAAATTGGGTAATCATGTGGAAGCCATCCACAATTGAGTGCTATATGTGAGATCTTCTACTTCTAGATGTGACTCATTTGAGCAGAAAGTTGTGACAGGTAAGATTACAAGGGAGAGTTTGCCTTTGGATGTCAAAACAAGGTGGAATTCCACCTACTTGATGTTAACAAGAGCAATCAAGTTTAAGGTGGCATTTGACAAGATGGAGGCTGAAGACAAGTTGTACAATGACCACTTCTTGGAGGTAGTCGATGGAGAAAAGGGGATTGGACCGCCTACTACAAGTGATTGGAGGGAAGTAGAGAGGTTAGTAAAGTTTCTTGGCTTATTCTACACTGCTACTTTGGTCGTCTTAGCGTCAAGTATTGTTTGCTCTTACAAGTGTTATGGTGAGATAGTCACCATAGAAACAAATCTGATGGGAGTGACTCATAGTTATGATAAAGAGTTGAGGACAAAAGCTATAGAAATGAGGGAAAATTTTAACAAGTATTGGGATGAACAAAAGAATATCAATAGGATGTTGATAATTGCTAGTGTGTTTGATCCTAGACAGAAAATGGAATTTCCTAAAATGTGCTTTGAGAAACTTTATGGTGAAGACACTTCAGAAGCCAAGGAGATGTATAATTCTGTTTGTGATGTCATGAAGGCTATGTTGAAGGAGTACACTATCATTTTCAAGGGACCAAACACACAATCATCTTAGTTTAATCCGCCTTCATTTACTGCTGCCAGAGATACTTTTGCATGTGAGTTAGTTGAAGATAGTATTGTTGAGTTTGAAAGGATGGACGGGTCTTATAAAGAGATGGTTAATGAAATTAGGGTTACTGATCCTAAAGATGAGTTAGATATCTATCTGAAGGCAGAGGTAGAAAATCCTAAAACTCTTCCTTGAATGGAGTGGGATGTCTTGTCTTGGTGGAGACTCAATAGTCAGAAGTATCCAGTTTTATCAGAAATTGCAAGAGATGTACTTGCAATGCAAGTGTCATCTATCGCATCTGAAATTGCTTTTAGCACCAGTGGTCGTCTTTTGGAGCCAAGTAGGAGCTACCTTACTCATTATATGGTAGAGAATTTGGTTTGCCTTGAGCAGTGGTTGAAAACTGAAATCAAGCTGAGTGAAAACACTTTTCTAACAAACGCACAACTTCTTGTTGATATATAATTACTTGATAAGCTTGAGAAAGGTAACTTTATCTATGTAGTTTACTAGTTTTAGTTTTAGATGTTGTTTGAAAATTCTCTTATGTTCTAACACAACTTGGGTGTTGATTGAACTCTTTTTCAGAGCTTCAAACTGAAGTGAACTTGGACTAAAAGACTAATCAAGGAAACGACTACAAGGTAACCTCATCACTCCATTTTGTTTTCTTTTACTTCTGAACTTGGTTTATGGCTCAATGTTAATATACTAGACTTATGAATCAATGATCATTTCGTAATTCATTTTTACTTGGTTTATGGTTTAATATTTATTATGGTTTTTCATTTTTCAACTGAGCTTATTTGGTTTTGATGTAACAGGAACAAGTCATGGAGAATCTATCATGTTTGGATGTTGCTTTGGATTTGAACTTCTTTCTTTACTTTGAATGCTTTGGATTTGATATTGAATAATGGTTTTATGTCTTGCTTTGGATTTGAACTTCTTTCTTCTATTTGGATGGTTTTATTTGGATGTTTTGAATCTTGCTTTTTGGCTTGAACGTATGAAACTTTTGTTATGTCATGCTTTATTGATTTTATTTTCAAGTTTTATTTATTACAAATTTACAGGTTTTATGGTATATTTACTTAGTATCAAGTATTTTCGGGTATATTGTAGTAGTTACGAACTAGTATCCAATAATATTCGGTTACTTTTCGGTTTTTCAATGGAAGTACCAGTATCTATCCAAACCCGAAATGTACCGAACCGAACCCGAACCGAAGTTTTCAAGTATCCGAACGGGGTCTAATATTCTAGTTCCGAAAGATCTGAATCCGAAAGAACCGATCCGAACCCGAACCGAATACCCAAACGCCCAGGACTAGTTAAAATCATAGATTTTGTACTCAGAAACAATTGTCACGACAAAAATTAATGAATCTCAAGATTTTGTGCCTACCGCATCATTTTCTGCTCTTCTCATATCCTAGAGCATACAAATACAAGTCGGATCGGTGAAAACTAGGCTCGACCTCGATCCACCGGTTTTGTCCATAATACGGGTTCCAAACCACTAGCTTAGCATTGTCTTTCGTGATGTTTAACAACAAACCATCGTAGTGAAAGACTTAAGCTACATCTACTTCATCTGATCGTCTAGGTTAGTAAATTTAGCTTCATGCTTTATACACGATTCAACGTTGGTGTTTAGATTGATGTGCGTCAAATAAACCCTAAAATCAATCATCATGATTACGATAAACTCCTTTTTTCTTTGCTGTACTTTTGCATGACCAACGTGCTTCTTTACAAAGCTCAAATCTTTGAATAAAGTGTTCCACTTTTTGCATGTAAATCAAACTGCTCTTAGAGATTTCATCGGAACCCTAGAGAGGATCTTCTCTACCGTATCCCTTGACCAAAATTAATGTAATGTTAACCTTCGAAAAACAACTCTTTCCAGACTTCTTCCGTCAATTTAAGACATCCTTGACAATGACAACAGAACAACAAAATTACAAACCCTAAAAGGCTTAAATTGAACTTAAAAGCCCAAAACCGATAGTTATGATGGAAATTTATTCATTCAAATTGAAGATAAATAGCGAAGCACTATTGTACAACCAAGTTTCTTCTGATCAGCATAACTAGAGAGGAATACAACAATAATCGACTCTTCATGTGAAGAATACTTTGACATCCACGCATGGCTTGCCCAAAATCCACAACTTGCAAGTATAGAGGCCGTTCATACTTGGCACATGCGAATGCGACATAGAACATTGAACATCACGAGAGAATGGTTGCAAAGAATGGTTACTGTAAAGACCATATCACTGCTTGAAAAAACATAAAACTTGGAGATTGAGATCCGAAGAAGAAGAAGAAGCAAATGAAATACGTTATGAGAAAACTACTGATTTAAGTGGATTGATACTGTTATGGAAGCTTTGGCTTTGAGAGATGTGAAAGAGAAACCTTTAGATCTTTTAAGCTTACTTATTGAAGATTTCGTGTAAAGTTGGATCCTTTTATATAGCTTGTAATCGTTTTGCAAACAAAAGATCATACTAAAGAATATTATCTTAAGAGTGAAAGAGTTGTACAGAAGAACGAAGAAGATGCTCGGGGTATCAATGTACAAGACTGCATTTGGGGCGAGACATATCTCTCTTTTTTTTTACCTAAAGAACAGAGGTGATGAACATGGAAGAACCAGCTCTCTCACATGTTAGCTGTAGTTTCTTTTATTTCATCCGATGTAATCGTCTGCAAGATTCAAACAAGAGAAAGAATTAGAAATCCATATACTATATACTATAGGTTCCCAAATTCCCAATACTACTAAGTTGCTTCGAACCATTAATGGTATCCTTAAAATGGAGACAGAACCTTCAAGCTTTGATTTGAGATTTACCTGATCTTTTCCAGCGAAATCATTATCAGGAGTTAAGAAAAGCATACAATGGCACTCCTTCCTGATGAACAAGTGATAAATACTTTAGTACAAGATGTAAACAAGCAAGTATTATCAGAATAAACCGTCAACAGATGCAAAATTGATCGAACTCTACTACCTAAACTAAGTCCTATTAAAACACAAAGGATCTTAAATTTGCGGTGTATCAGAATTTGATCAAAAGAGCCACATAGGCCAAGAGTTTTACAGGAGTTTTCTAACTATGGTTAATTCAATTTCCACTTGCCTAGCAATATGTGAATACATTCTCTGCATCAATCTTGATACAACCAATACGGAGCATCGGCTACCTCTATGGAAACTACAACATACGTATGCTGCTGAATACTATCCAACTAATAACAACAAGGACGTTGGAGACGATCTATATAACCAGCTTTTCCCAAAGGACTTTATATTCTTAGTTCTAACTATATAGCAACCCCAATGCTTATTATGCAACCACATGAAGAAGATAGTTCTTACCTCTCTCTCATTGGAACACACGGACAATTCCAAAAGCCTTGTCCAACCTCAGCAGCTTTATCATCATAGTGTCTACATCAACAACAAAGGATCAAACTTTACGAATACATAGATAGTTCAAGATTGCTCGGAAGAAGCAAATCACCTGCAAGGGCAAAGCGGTGCACCATATGAATCTTTATGCTCAGCCAAACCCTGCTCACAAAGTTAAGCATTAAACCTCAAGATGTTTACATTCACTAACTCATAATCTACAAGTAGAAAGACACAAGCCACTTCAATAGTTAAGCAGTTGATCACAATCTTCATATCAACACAAGTTCATCTGAAATTTCAATAAGCTCCGATTGAAATCAAGAGTACCTTAATAACGACTGAAGTAACTCCTTTATCAACACAGAAGTAAGTCCCAGAGCGACGAGCATATTGCTCGGAGAATTTCCTCATAATCTCTACTGATTTCTCCGACGGTTCCGCTGCAAAAACAAGAAGAAGATTCAAGATGAATCCAAAACCGAAATCACAATCACTTTAAACAAAGATCTAGGGATTCAAATTGTTTACTTTTCGCTCGGATTACGAAGCGACGAAACGAAGTTCTGGGAGTGACACCAAGTGGACTCGAAAGGAATCCGAAGCTACAAGAAACAGCTTGAAGATTCATCGAGTTTTTTCTGGAATTTGAAGATCGATGAAAAGTTTCGTCGTGGACTTGAAGATTTTTCTTCTCCTCTTGAAATTTGGATTCGTTTATGCTTTTTAGATCGAAATTTTCAGATATTTTTTTGTGTTCATTTTCCAGAAACCAATGCTCGCCACTCACAGAGAGAGAGACTCTCAGAGAATGATAAAGCTTATCCTCAAACCGGAAATAACCGGAATTCGACCATCGAATCGGTTCAAACTTTGCTTCAAAACTTTCGGTTCAATTCGGTTTAGATAAAGAATTTGAGTAGAATTATGAATGAAAAAATCGAGTTTTGGTTTCGGTTCGAGTTGGTGAAATTAGTTTGGTTCAATTGCAATAGAATTCTGATTTGGTTTTAATTTGACTCCAACGTGGTTCAATTACATAAATTTCTAGTTTTATTTTGTTTTAGTGTATTGGATTCAATTCTCTTATGAAAGTTCCGGTTCAATTATGTTTAGATAATAGAATTTAAATTTTAGACTAATGAATAAAAAAAATTGGTTTATTCGGTTTAAATGAGAAATCAAAACCGATTTTCGTTTCGGTTCACGTGGAAGAATTTGTTTTGGTTCAATTGCATAAATTGAAAAGTATTTTGGATACCTTTGAAATTGCTTTGAGGTAATTTACAAGAGATTTTAATATCTATTATGGTCCAAAACAAAGAGTTATTTACAGAAACAGTTACACACTTTTTATTGTTCATCCAATATACATTTTCTTGCTTCACCATTTGCTTGATTCTTGTGAGTTATTATAAAAAGGAAGCGAGTTTGATCCTGAAAACAGTTCAAAAGAACTAAGAGATCAAATGCGAAAAAGGCATACGATTCGAAAATTTTCATAGTTCGGTTTCTCAGAGATTACCGATGTTTTTAAAAGGGTTCACGCAATGTACTTACGACTTGGCATGAAGGTATTCATCTACAGTGATAGGTTTAGCTCCACCATACCAATTGATGAGAAATATATCGATGATCTCGAGTTTAAAGAAGCGGAAATCATGATCCTTAGGCCAATCTGCAAATGATAAAACCATCACATGATAATACAAATCTATCATGAATCTGTATCTTAAGAGATGAGTGAAACAATTAATCACCCATCATCTCTGGATGCTTTGTGAATAAAGCCTTTTTGGCTACTTCTGCTTCCTCAGATCCTCCTTCCAATATCAGCAACTGAAACATTATAATAAGATAAAGACCAAAGCATTTTACAGTAAGTTTCTTTGTCGTGTCAATAAGAAAAAACTCTTTTACCTTCCCGGTAAGGGTTAGTTTAGAGCAAGTAGGATTCATTGGATCTCTTGTACAAGTTCCAAGAGGAGATTCACTAATTGCAAGTGAAGCTCTCTGGTCTTTAAGTGCGTTTCTTGCAGTTGGATCAAGTGTTGTTAAGTAAAAGTAAGGTATACCGTTACCTTTCTCGGGTAAACCATCACTAAACGATACAACATTCCTGCAAATAGAGACCATTGAGATCTCAATAATGTCAAAGCAAGAAAACACATTGTGATATGATTCATGGAAAACAAGATTACCCGAAGGGAGCGCCTTTATGATCAACGGATAGTGTGCTGGAAGAGGAATACAACACCGCAAAAAGAATTAGTAATACACAACTGTTACACTCACATTACCTTGCTGATAACAACAATGCAACAATCTCTTTCACTAATAAAGATCTCAGGTAACTATAGTGTATAGAGTGACCAGTGGTAACTACAGAGTATAGAGGAACCATTTGTTACTCCTAGTGTCAAATCTGAAATCCTAAAAACCTTTCAATTTCAAAAGAATCAAACTTGACGAACTACCAAATCTCAGGAACCCAACAGTACTTGAAAGTCAATATCAATTTCAATAGTATTAAAGCTTGATGAAGCAAATCCATAGCAAGTCTCAAGAACCCAACAAAGTTTATCAACAATAGGATTCAATCTGCTAAAAAAGCTACAAACTTCTGTAAAAATATAACCTTTACCAATTTCAATTTCAAAAGATTCAATCTTTTATCACTGATTGGATTCAATAGCCCTAATAAAGCTCCTAATAATTGAGAGTGGAGCAAAAGCTATCATCTAAACTTGAGAAGCAAGATAAGCAGAAAGAGACGAGAATTAGATACCTAAGAACACCCCAAGAATTCTGAGAGACAAGCCAACGAGCACTTGCGGCGTAGTCATGTCTATCAGGCTTGGTGATTGTAAGAACCCGAGCAGAAGAGGATTGTTGTAGAATTGTCAAGAAGACGAAGAAGAAGAAGAAGAAGATTGGACGAAGAACAAGGACTTGAAGTTCCATACTTTTTGTGTCAAAAATGATTGAAACGAAATTGACAAAAGATGACTAACGAAAATTTTAAGTCAATTCGTCGTCATACCCACACCGAGAGAGTAACTTTAATGTTATTCTTATCTCTTTGGATCTCTCTTATCTTCTTCTTTCATCATATTGTAATTAACTTATAACTTGCAGGAGATGGGCAAAATATTCTTTAATTCTAGGAATTCACATGTATTATACCGTTTATTATTATAATCGATTTTTTTTTTTTTTGTCGTTTATTATTATAATCGATTTAAATTAGTCCATTGTAAGATTTCATCCGTATAATAAAAATTAAATATTTATAATATTTTAAATTTATTTTAAAATTTATATTTTTTAAAATAAAGAACCATAATAAACCGAACATTTTTAGTTTTGGAAGTTTAAAAACTCAAGTTTTTTGTTCATTCGTATTCAAAATAATTTTATTTCATCTTATAATATAGGGTGAATTGCAAAAGTAACTACTTTTCATAAATTATTTAAGGATATAGCACTATAAAATCTAAAACTAAGTAAGTAACATGTAGATGACATGAAATGTCGACAAACTCCTCATTTGCAAGGCTTTGGACGAGCTGACGTGGTGAACATACAAGAGAAAAGATTAATTTTATGTTTTTGGATAATATTATTTTGCACACCCCATTACATTTTCTTTCTAAAAATCTCTCTAAAATAAACTGATTTAGACTTCTAGCTATATTAAAAAAAACATTAGATTTTTTTCTGATTATGTAGTGGTTTGAATTTTTTAAAATGAACCAATATTTACAAAATAGAAAAATGGTTGTAAGTAAAAAAAATTGGTGTTCTAAAAACTGAAATAGTATAGACAAGAAAGTAGAGATGCAATATCAAATAGTATTTCAATTTCAAACACTGTGGTTTGGCCAATGAAAACACTCTATCATGACAATGAATATCAATCAAAACAAACAATTCAGTTTAAACGCACCTAGTATAACATAAACGTAAACAGTATATTCACAAAGAACAATATTTGGGTTCTCATATTCACCATTCTTTATTCTAGCCAATCAAAATATTTCAACTAATAAATAATTAAAATTATTTAATTATAAAATCAAAACTTTAACCATTCTTGTATAAATCCAAACCGATATATAATCTTGTTTAATTACAAAATCTAAACCCTAATTCTCGTTTATAAACCCAAACCAACATTTTTACTCGTTTAATTATAAAATCTAAACCCTAATTGTACTTTCTAAACCCAAACCGACATTTGACTTCGTTTAGTTGTAAAATTTAAACTTGTTTATAAACTCAAACCAATATTTAACATTGTTTAATCATAAAATCCAAAACCCTAATATTCTTTTTGTAAACCCAAATAGATATATCCTTTCATTTTAATTGTATATTAAATTTTATAATTAAATATGTTTTTATTAGGTAACAGATTGGTTAAAATAAATAAATGAATAAAAAATTATTTTTAATTTACAAAATAGAATAATATCTTGCAAACTTTTCCTAAAATAAAAAATGATTTGTTTGACTTAATCTCACTAGAATTTCCTGTGAGATTTATAGTCCTATTTATTATAAGCAATTTTAAAAACTAATTAGCTAATCCATGTTTTTAAAATTCACTTTTGTAAATATTTACTCATCGTCATCGAAATTGAAAACTTTTTGTGTGAGGCTGATGTGAGATCCTCCTTTGCTATATCTCCATTGTCGTAGATGAATTTGTTTTGGCGATGACAAAGAGAGAAAATGACTGTTGTGAAAAGAGTTACAAAAGAATTTTGCTTTAAAAAAAAACTGTTGGAGAAGAAAGAGATGATGATATATGCATCATGTTGGAGAGAGGAGAGAAGCACGTGTATAAACAAGGGCAAATGTGTATATACTACACAATATATGCTGAATATCATATCCAACTTTTTGAATGGTTACTTGTTAAATTATTAAATTTTTTATGGTTATACACCCAAATTTCCCTATAATATAACTCTAAACTATTACCCATTTTTTTAAGTAATATGAAATATTGTACATATATATTATTTTTTTATCGTTTAAATCATATATTTATGTTTATTCTAGATAGAGAGATTTTAAAAAATTAGTTAAGGTAAATAAAAAATATGATTAGTTTAAAGATATTATATATATATATATATATTAAATTTGATAATTAAATAATTAATTTCGTTTCCAATTATTTTTTTGATAGAAATGGTAACTTTTTTCAAAAATTAATGTTCTCAGGATTGGAACACAATAAAACCAGGTAAATAATCCGATCCATTAAAGTTATGTAATATCCGAACATAATTAAACCGGGTAAATTTTGACTCATCTTAACTAAAATATTAGTGAGAGAAATTCAAACATTAAAGACAAAAAGTGCTGCTAAAAATGTGTATATAGATTTAACATTAACTAGAAAAATGATACATAATTTTATTTCCTAATAAAATAGGCACATTTGAAAGAACAAAGGTATACATCAACTTTGGTGTCAGAAAGCTTAAGAACAGAAGGAAGTTTGCATCGAGAGTTACACATATAGCAAACTGGTCTACAAATAGAGGTGTTGGATACCACGTTAGCTCTCCATGTTGTTATATGAGAACCTGGCATGATATATGAGAAATCTCCCACAACACAAGATATATGTAATATGGTTCCACAATCGTTGCATGTATAGAACCATTCCTTTGGGTTCACTTTCGTTTCACATGCTTCACACCAATAGTCACCACTCACATTCTTGTCACCGAAAGACAAGAAGAGAAGATGATCATCGTATCTATTTCTCATTACCTTTTTTGGAAAAAGAGCACAGTTTCCATCCAAAATGTAGTCACACTCATCACAACGAAATAAAACGGCGCCCTCCTCTCTGCATCGGCTACAAGGCTTCCAGTCAAATGTAGTGTAGTAATATAAAGGATGTTGATGGCTTCCGTGCTCAATTGTATCCAAAATTGCAGCGCATCGTACATCTATAGTAACATAAGGGCCTGATTCGTATCTGAAACCAGTGAAATGTTGTTTACAAAGACCACACGAAGCGTTAGCTTTGTTGCAAGAATCTGTGAATAGTATGAATGACGTGTTGTTGCACACGTGGCGTTTCTTCCGTGGATGATTTGCACATTTTTCGTGGAGTATAAAACTACATTGGTTGCAACTGTAGAACGGTTCTGACAAGATCTGGAACACACACGCTTCACAAACTATATTTTCAGGTTGAATCCTGCCATGGCCATCATTGTTGATTTGTAGGTTATGATCATGGCTGAAATGTTTTATCGTGTTAGCATCAATCATCTCGTATGGCGCAATTTCCTCTTCTTCTTGCATCCCTTCTAGCTCTATCATGTCCCACACATCGTTTCTTGTTGCACATAGTGAATGAACAACAAAACTAGGACATTTGAGGCAAGTATAAGCCCCGTAGAACCCATCCACTTTTTTGCGGCAGACTTTGCATTTCCACTCTCCATGTCCAAGGCGACGGGTGTAAGAGATGCGGTGATCGTGGCGGTTGATGTTTATGACCCGTGGTAAATCGATACACTGGCGATGAATCATGAAATTGCATTGAAGACAAAAGTAAGGACTTCGGTCACCTAGCGTCCCGCAAGCATTGCAAGTGAAATCAATGCGTCTTGGAACGAGATGTAGTTGATGTTCATGGGTTGTAAGGCTTTCAATACGAACCGGTGGTGCGTTTTTCATACATGCTCTACATATGGTGAAATTACAAACATCACAATGGTGAATTTTGGGATGTTGTTGATCAAACTCCTCCTCGCAAAGAAGACACTTGTTGTCGGCGTAATCGGGTGCTTCTTCAGATGTGATGTGTTTGAGTGTGTGTTGCGGGTGAGAAGTGTGTTTTGCTTCTGGAAAAAACTCAGCACATTCTCCATGGAAGAGTGTATCACATTGATAACATCCATACCATCGATAACCGCGGAAACCCGCACCGCCGCACGCTTTGCACTCTCTATGTCCCTTCCAAGAGTGCCATCCCACGAAGAATTCAAGTAGATGCTCGTGCAGATTGGATTTTTCAAGAATAAGGAGTGGGGCAGGTCCTTTAGCACAACGAAAATCCAACTTGAAGTCGCAAATAGAACATATATAACCGTTTTCAAACCGACCTTCACACCGACTACAGAATGATGCTTTGTCACTTATGAGCAGCTTGAGAGGATGATCAGGATGAGAAGTGTGCTTGATTTCTGACAAAGACTCAACACACTCTTTATGAAACATGGATTCACATCCCACCTCATTGCAACAGTAGCCTCCGTAAATGTAACCAACAGACCCACACACATTACATTTACAATGTTCACGAGAAAAACGAGTAATAGGTAACAAAGGATGTTTGTGAATTGGTGATACCTCCACTATTTCCATGATGATTAAAATCTCTCTTTTGCTCTAGTTTTTTTTTCTCTTTTTCGTTTTTCCTCTCTCATTTCTCAAAGCTATACATACATAAACAAAATTAATACCACCTGGCCGGCCAACACAACGTGAAGACCACGACACAACATGAAATCCTCTTAAAGACAAATGACATCATTAATTAATTAAGATATTGTATATGTAATTAATACCACACCACGTAAAACTAAAATGGTTGGATGTGCTCTAACAGCAACCATGTGAGAGTCTCGAGACAGCTAAAGTCAACGAAAGGCGATGATACTTTCAAGGTTTTATTCATTTTAATTAGGGTTAGGTACAAGCACGACGAACGATTCCAGAAACATATTTATTGAGTGGTTGCGAATTGGTTTCATAAAATTATTGTCGACGAATTAAAACTTATATAATACTTCCTTTTTTCTTTAATGATTGATTTTCTAGAACCAAAAAAATTGTTTCAATGATTTTTTATATTTCTTATGCAAAATTAGTTAAATATATATTATTATTATGTCTTTATTGCTTCTTTTTTTAAAAATTTATTATCACAAGATTATTAATAAACACAAGGTAAAAAATGTCATTAATGTTTTTTTATATGTATGTTTTTCAAAAAAAATCAATCATTATGAAACAAAGAGTAATAATAATCTCATTACAGAGGGAATTGGCCTCATTTCGTATATAGTATAATTATCAAAGAAGTCATGAAGTGAAACACATTAGTTTTGTTAGGGATTTTTCTCTAGAAAGAATCTACGGGGTATCGAATGAGCTATTAATCTATATAATATATCAATGGAGGTGAATAGTACGTAAGAAACTGAGTCATCAACTTTTTTAGGTTTCCATAATCCCAACATTATCATCTACAAAATTGGTTTATGATGAATGTTGTTAGGAAAATTACTTTAACAGTAATTGCTCATAACGAATGATTAGATAACTAAAATTACATTTATCAAAAAAAACA
The DNA here is from genome assembly GCF_000001735.4 of Arabidopsis thaliana. NCBI lineage: Eukaryota > Viridiplantae > Streptophyta > Magnoliopsida > Brassicales > Brassicaceae > Arabidopsis > Arabidopsis thaliana. The sequence goes on along the minus strand of NC_003071.7, from coordinate 1,639,199 downwards.
AAAAAAAAAAACAAAAAAAAACTATGGTATAGCGTGGGTGATCACCTAGTATATTTAAAAATATAATAACTAACACATGAAACAGTGATAAAAAAAAGTTTCTAATCATGAGTGATCATAAAATACAATTGTAGCTTTTTTGGAAACTGCTTTTTTAATATCTTCCTTCTGACCCGTATTAAAAAATTTCGATCGCTCTTCCACTTTGTACTTGGTTACATAATTTCATAGAATATAAGTAAGTATATATAGTTTATAAATCCTAGAAGGCACAAAGAATAATTATCCACTATTAGTAATTAAATATTGTCAAATGAATTTTTCATTATTAATATTTGTATATGGTATTTGTTTAAATTTAGAGAAATAAAAATTGAAATTAAACATATATATATAAGAAACAACAAGGAGGAATATGTGGCCTAGAAAATCTCTATTTTTTTTGTCCTCACTCTCTTATAGGAATACTTATGGACTACATTTTCTTTACTTTCTTCTATTTTTGGAAAATAAGTTTTTTATATACAACAATTAGATGATTGTGTCATAAGCATTCTACCAAAAACAAAGGAAACAAAACAAAAGAAGAAACATAAAGTAAAGCAAAAATGGGTAAAAGTGTAAATGTCACTGGTTTCATCATTCATATGATGATTTTCTTGTTGATTTTAACAGGTAATATATATATACATTGTGATATATTAATCTCTTTGAAGTCTTATATATTCTTACTTTTTGGATTTATGACTAATGTTTAGGCAACTTTAATAAAAATTCAATAGCTAATGTGAAAAAAAGGAACCAGAAAAGTTTCCCTTTTCGTTTGGAGTTTCTGTTTGCATTTATCATAACGTTATTTTATCAAACAAAAATGTTCTATTTCTCAAGGATTTATATTTTTGTTTTAAAAATTGAAAACGTAGTGTAATTCATCATAGTTTAAAGGATTAAAGTGCTTCATGTTTTTTTTTTACCATTGTGTATCAATCCCGACATAAATTTTATTGCTCTTGAGATAGCTGAGAAATGGCATATATGTTACGTGAAATAAACTTTACACTACTAATCATTTTGTATGAGATTTAAGTAGTAATCCTAAAGTTACTGTACATCAAGTTAGTAGTCATGCAAGTAATCATCATAGCTAGAGATTATTAATGTTTTTAAGCATCATCACTTTTAAATTGTGGATTAACCAAATTTTTGAGGCAAGAGAATGTAGATCTAATTGATCAAAACCAAATGATTAATAACTTATGTATAAGAGAATGATAGATCTAATTGATTTTTTTTTGTATAATTAGAATTATTTAAATGTATCTTACATATCGATCACTAATGGATTAGGAATATATGGACAAAAGCATAAGAGGAGAGTGCTTCAAGTACCGAGCCCCTTACACGCGTGGATCTTGTGACAATTATAAACACGTCAAGTCCGCAGTATGCAAAAAAGTTTGCCAACGTAGAAAGGATTTTGATGGAAGATGTGAACTTTTTCAGGACGAAAGAGGATTGCAACTAGGTTGCTTATGTTTTTCTTCGGATTGTAAGTGACAATTGCAAACTTCAAATCCTATGTGCAACAATATTGTTTATTATTACCAACCATCAATAATATGTCATTAGGACTTTGTGGTATACATATCATATGATATATCCATCATATGCTATCTTCAAATCTTATGTATAAGAATATTTAATTTTTTCGTTATTAGTGTAACGCCCGTGAACCGGAAAATCGGTTAGGATTTGTTTTTAAATCATCCGGTTTAATTGGTTGGGTTAATTGGAAACCCTAGAGTGTGCCTATAAAAGAATGAAACTCGAAATTAGGGCTTTAGTTAGCCACTTTTCGTTTTATAAAGGAGAAAAAGAGAGAAAATGAGAATGAGCAGAATCGTTAGGGTTTGGGAGAAATCAGTTTCGTCATATCAAATCGTGGTAAAAGGTAACGAAATTAGGTATAGTTATTTCCAAATCCTTTATCGTTATTCTCCAGTTTACAGAATTAGATTTGGATTAAAATTGGTTGAGTTATTCGCAGTTTCGTGAGACACGTTTTCTCAGACGCGAATTAGGACCAGCGGAGATTGAAACTGAGATCGTGGTCTCGTCTGTTTTCCGATCGGCACGAGATTTTGTGGGCAGCTTTGTGACGTCTGCAGCTAGGATTTAACCGGAGCGATTGAATAGTTAACGGTTAGCTTGTATTTTAGGGTTTCGTCTTTGAGACGGTTTGTTTCTGGTTTTTCCTGTCCAGTTTGCTTCAAGGTTGCTTTTGGTTGTGCACTTGTTGCAGGACGTTTCTGGACTGTTTCAGACGCAAGGAGAGTCTCTCCTGGGTTTAATTGCTATTAGAATCAATTTGTTAAGGTGAGTGCGTGACCATGAGCTTATCTGAGCGATTGGGTTGTGTGATGATATGTAGGTGTGGTGAATGTGTTTTGGGTGAATTGTTCAATGACTGGTTTATTTGTATTGTATTCGTGATTATACCTTTTTATTTGCTTGTGTGTATAGCTCGTAGATGGGAGGATCGCCTCACTAAGTATTTATGACAATACTTACGCATCTCATTGTGTTGTTGATGCAGGTAAAGATAAAGTGTGATTGTGAAATCATGGCAAGGAAGAGAGGATGATCTAGGAACTCGTTTGTTTTATGTTTGGTGTTTTTGGTTATTGGAACCCGGTTAGGATTGTCAGTTATTCTTGGTTTTGTTGATCGAATTATTTATTTATTCATAAAATAGTATTTCTGACTTGCAGTTTAATTATTATGTTATTGGTTGGTTTAATTAGATATTTATGGGAATATTTAATTATTATTATTATTTTTTTAAATGGGTCGGGTTGTTTCAATTTGGTATCAGAGCGATTACGGTTCTATGATGTGTAGAAAAATTAATTGATGAATTATTTTCCTGTTGATTGATGTGGGATGAGCTAGGGTGTTAGCATATTGAGGATTGATTATGGAGTGTTTAGTCAATTGTGTGTTGTTGGAGTCCTAGCATCATCTTCTCCGAGCCTTAATTGAGATTCCACGGTAAGTTGTTTGTGATATATTCGATTGTTTTAGTTTCTTAGCCATTTGTTCTTGAGTAGCGCAGATGGTTAGAGGAGCTGGAGTTCGTGGTCGTGGTCGTGGTCGCGGTAGGGGACGAGTCCTCGAGGGTATCGGCGAGAGTGATGGCCACAGTGCCACAGTTGAGCAGAGTGTGGGTTCGCAGCCTGAGTTTGTGGAGCCCGGGGTTAGGAACGGTCTTGGTGCCGATATAGCTGGTGCAGCCGGAGTGGGGCTGGTGGAGCTGGTGTCGGTACCGGTGTGCATGCCGTTGGTGCTGAGGGCCCAGGAGCCCAGGTTCCAGAGGTTGGTTTGGCGGGCCTGTTGAGGCAGTTGTTGGAGCGGTTACCAGGTGTGGTACCAGTGGAGGCTCCAGTTGCGCCACGAATGGCGGAGGTGCAGCAGCGGGCTGCAGTTGCTGAGGAGGTTCCATCTTATTTGAGGATGATGGAGCAGTTGCAGAGGATTGGCACTTGGTATTTTTCTAGTGGTACTAGTCCTGAGGAGGCCGACAGTTGGAGGTCGCGGGTTCAGCGGAACTTCGGTTCGAGCAGATGTCCGGCGGAGTATCGGGTAGATCTAGCAGTGCATTTTCTAGAGGGTGATGCACATTTGTGGTGGCGGAGTGTGACTGCTAGGAGGAGGCAGGCAGATATGTCTTGGGCAGATTTCGTGGCTGAGTTTAATGCCAAGTACTTTCCGCAGGAGGCGCTCGACCGTATGGAGGCGCGTTTTCTTGAGCTGACACAGGGTGAATGGTCGGTTCGGGAGTATGACCGGGAGTTTAATCGACTCTTGGCGTATGCGGGTCGGGGCATGGAGGATGACCAGGCCCAGATGAGGAGGTTCTTGAGGGGACTTCGACCGGATTTGAGAGTGCAGTGTAGAGTGTCGCAGTACGCCACGAAGGCGGCACTGGTGGAGACGGCTGCTGAGGTAGAGGAGGACCTTCAGAGGCAGGTGGTGGGAGTGAGTCCAGCGGTACAAACGAAGAATACTCAGCAGCAGGTGACACCTAGCAAGGGCGGCAAGCCTGCACAGGGGCAGAAGAGGAAGTGGGATCATCCTTCCAGAGCTGGACAGGGTGGTCGTGCAGGATATTTTTCTTGTGGGAGCCTTGACCACACGGTGGCGGATTGCACGTAGCGAGCTGAGACGAGGGAGTGCTACCACTGCAGGGAGAGGGGACATCTCCACGTCAAGGTTGCTGGAGGGCAATTTCTAGCGGTTCTGGGGAGAGCGAAGGGTGTAGATATTCAGATTGCAGGGGAGTCAATGCCAGCAGATTTGATTATCAGCCCTGTAGAGTTGTATGATGTTATTCTGGGAATGGATTGGTTGGATCATTATAGAGTACATCTCGACTGCCACCGTGGGAGAGTTTCTTTTGAGCGGCCAGAGGGAAGGTTGGTTTATCAGGGAGTGAGACCTACCTCAGGGAGTCTCGTCATCTCAGCAGTGCAGGCAAAGAAAATGATCGAGAAGGGCTGCGAGGCTTACCTGGTGACGATATCTATGCCGGAGTCTCTGGGGCAGGTAGCAGTGAGCGACATTCGGGTTATTCAGGAGTTCGAGGATGTGTTTCAATCGTTGCAAGGATTACCACCATCACGGTCTGATCCTTTCACGATTGAGTTGGAACCAGGGACAGCGCCGTTGTCTAAGGCACCCTACAGGATGGCTCCAGCAGAGATGACAGAGCTAAAGAAGCAGCTAGAGGATTTGTTGGGTAAGGGATTCATTCGTCCTAGTACTTCACCTTGGGGAGCGCCGGTGTTATTTGTGAAGAAGAAGGACGGGAGTTTCCGCTTATGTATTGACTACCGGGGGTTGAACTGGGTCACTGTGAAGAACAAGTACCCTTTGCCAAGGATCGATGAGTTGTTGGACCAGTTGAGGGGTGCTACTTGTTTCTCCAAAATCGATTTGACGTCGGGTTATCACCAGATCCCGATAGCGGAGGCAGATGTTCGCAAGACTGCTTTCAGGACGAGATATGGACATTTTGAGTTCGTGGTGATGCCTTTCGCGTTGACTAATGCACCTGCAGCGTTCATGAGGTTGATGAACAGCGTGTTCCAGGAGTTTTTGGATGAGTTTGTGATCATCTTTATTGATGACATTCTGGTGTATTCTAAGAGTCCAGAGGAGCATGAGGTACATCTGAGGAGAGTGATGGAGAAGCTGCGGGAGCAGAAGTTGTTCGCTAAGTTGAGTAAGTGCAGTTTCTGGCAGAGAGAGATAGGTTTTCTGGGTCACATTGTTTCTGCAGAGGGAGTTTCAGTGGATCCAGAGAAGATTGAGGCTATCAGAGATTGGCCTAGACCGACGAATGCCACTGAGATCAGGAGTTTTCTTAGGTTGACAGGGTATTACAGGAGGTTCGTCAAGGGGTTTGCGAGTATGGCACAACCGATGACTAAGCTGACAGGGAAGGATGTTCCTTTTGTGTGGTCACCGGAGTGCGAGGAGGGTTTCGTGAGCCTGAAGGAGATGTTGACGAGTACACCAGTGTTAGCATTGCCAGAGCATGGACAACCTTACATGGTGTATACTGATGCCTCGAGAGTTGGTTTGGGTTGTGTTCTAATGCAGCGTGGGAAGGTTATTGCTTATGCATCACGACAGTTGAGGAAGCATGAGGGCAACTATCCTACTCACGATTTGGAGATGGCTGTGGTAATCTTTGCCTTGAAGATTTGGAGGTCTTATCTTTATGGCGGGAAAGTGCAGGTGTTCACAGATCATAAGAGTTTGAAGTATATCTTCAATCAGCCAGAGCTGAACCTGAGGCAGATGCGATGGATGGAGCTGGTGGCTGATTATGATCTGGAGATAGCTTACCATCCTGGAAAGGCTAATGTGGTTGCAGACGCGTTGAGCCGTAAGCGCGTGGGCGCGGCTCCAGGGCAGAGTGTTGAGGCCTTGGTGAGTGAGATTGGTGCTTTGCGGTTGTGTGTTGTGGCACGAGAGCCATTGGGATTGGAAGCTGTGGATCGAGCAGATCTTCTAACTAGAGCTCGGTTGGCTCAGGAGAAGGATGAGGGGTTGATTGCGGCTTCTAAGGCAGAGGGCTCTGAGTATCAGTTTGCAGCTAATGGGACTATCTTTGTGTATGGGCGAGTTTGTGTGCCTAAGGATGAAGAGTTGCGACGGGAGATCTTGAGTGAGGCACATGCGAGCATGTTTTCCATTCATCCAGGAGCGACTAAGATGTACCGAGACCTCAAGCGGTACTATCAGTGGGTCGGGATGAAGAGGGATGTAGCGAATTGGGTTGCAGAGTGCGATGTTTGCCAGTTAGTTAAGGCTGAGCATCAGGTGCCAGGTGGCATGTTGCAGAGTTTACCCATTCCTGAGTGGAAGTGGGATTTTATCACGATGGATTTTGTGGTTGGGTTGCCTGTGTCGTGAACCAAAGATGCTATTTGGGTGATCATGGACCGTCTGACTAAGTCAGCACATTTTCTGGCCATCAGAAAAACCGATGGAGCGGCGGTGTTGGCTAAGAAATATGTGAGCGAGATCGTGAAGTTGCATGGAGTACCTGTGAGTATTGTGTCAGACAGGGATTCCAAGTTTACTTTTGCATTTTGGAGAGCCTTTCAAGCAAAGATGGGTACTAAGGTGCAGATGAGCACGGCTTATCATCCACAGACAGATGGGCAATCTGAGAGGACTATTCAGACGCTTGAGGATATGTTGCGGATGTGTGTCTTGGATTGGGGAGGTCATTGGGCGGATCACTTGAGTCTGGTAGAGTTTGCTTATAACAATAGCTATCAGGCGAGTATTGGGATGGCTCCTTTTGAAGCGTTGTACGGGAGGCCATGCTGGACACCGTTACGCTGGACCCAAGTGGAGGAGAGGAGCATATATGGTGCAGATTATGTTCAGGAGACCACGGAGAGGATCCGGGTTCTTAAGCTGAACATGAAGGAAGCTCAGGCTCGACAGCGGAGTTATGCTGACAAGAGGAGGAGAGAGCTTGAGTTTGAGGTTGGGGACAGAGTGTATCTTAAGATGGCCATGTTGCGAGGTCCGAACAGGTCTATCTTAGAGACTAAGTTGAGTCCGAGGTACATGGGTCCGTTCAGGATTGTTGAGAGGGTGGGACCAGTGGCATACAGGTTAGAGTTGCCTGATGTTATGCGTGCGTTTCACAAGGTCTTTCATGTGTTGATGCTGAGGAAGTGTCTTCACAAGGATGATGAGGTGTTGGTTAAAATTCCAGAGGATCTTCAGCCCAACATGACTTTGGAGGCCAGACCAGTGAGGGTTCTCGAGAGGAGGATCAAGGAACTTCGGCGGAAGAAGATTCCTTTGATCAAAGTCCTGTGGGACTGCGATGGTGTGACAGAGGAGACTTGGGAGCCAGAGGCGAGGATGAAGGCAAGGTTTAAGAAGTGGTTCGAGAAGCAGGTTGCTGCATGAGTTTGCCTTTCCTTGGTTTCCAGTTTCAGTGTTGTTGAGTTTTTGAGCTTTTGAGTTGTTGTTCTTATTTCTCTTTCATTTGTATTTTCGTTTCGAGTTGTAACGATCATGACAGTTGATGATTAATAAGATGAGTATTTTTTTTCTTGGATTTGACTTGAGTTGTCTTATTTAAGAATGTGTTGTGCGGTTTCCAAAAATGGAAAGTTTCCTAGAAAGGACTTGTCTATTTTTGGAAAGTTTGAGTAAACAACCTAAGAGAAAGGTGTGTTTACGAGATGGTCGGGAGTTGGTCATAAGGATGTTCTCGAGGGGATATGATGGATGGTAAGGCATAGAGGTGTCTTACGCGAATCCATGAGAGAGTCTGGAGATATGCTCGGAAGCGTTTAGTATTGTTGCTCGAGGGACATGAGGGTCCCAACGACTCGTGAGGAGCGGGGTATGCTCCTGAGGTACCGGTAACTCGAGGGACATGGTGTCTTTAGAGTACGAGGGGTACGGTGGCTTCGGGTGACGATCCGAGAGCACGCTTTAGGGTGACGACCCGAGAGTGAGTTTTGTGGTATTATTTTCTCTAAGTGTCGTAACTCGATGACTTTGTGGCTGAGAGTGAGCCGACACAACTCAGGGTTTGACTTTGAGTGGGGAAGATAATATGTGTGATACCCGAGATACCGTAGGCCGAGGCCTGAGAGTGACGGTTTATGCTCGAAGATTGCGGTCTGAGAGTGGAGAGTGAGTTGTGAGCAACAATGACTAGTAAATCGTGAGTATATCGACTAGATAGAGAGACCTAGAGGGGGTCTGGTTGGAGGGAGTGCGGACTGTAGTGATGGTTGCACGGAGTTCCTCAGAGTGGAAGGGTGAAGCTAGATTCGAGGATGAATCTATGTTAGTGGGGGAGAATTGTAACGCCCGTGAACCAGAAAATCGGTTAGGGTTTGTTTTTAAATCATCCGGTTTAATTGGTTGGGTTAATTGGAAACCCTAGAGTGTGCCTATAAAAGAATGAAACTCGAAATTAGGGCTTTAGTTAGCCACTTTTCGTTTTATAAAGGAGAAAAAGAGAGAAAAGGAGAATGAGCAGAATCGTTAGGGTTTGGGAGAAATCAGTTTCGTCATATCAAATCGTGGTAAAAGGTAACGAAATTTGGTAGAGTTATTCCCAAGTCCTTTATCGTTATTCTCCAGTTTACAGAATTGGATTTGGATTAAAATTGGTTGAGTTATTCGCAGTTTCGTGAGACACGTTTTCTCAGACGCGAATTAGGACCAGCGGAGATTGAAACTGAGATCGTGGTCTCGTCTGTTTTCCGATCGGCACGAGATATTTTGGGAAGCTTTGTGACGTCTGCAGCTAGGATTTAACCGGAGCGATTGAATAGTTAACGGTTAGCTTGTATTTTAGGGTTTCGTCTTTGAGACGGTTTGTTTCTGGTTTTTCCTGTCCAGTTTGCTTCAAGATTGCTTTTGGTTGTGCACTTGTTGCAGGACGTTTCTGCACTGTTTCAGACGCAAGGAGAGTCTCTCCTGGGTTTAATTGCTATTAGAATCAATTTGTTAAGGTGAGTGCGTGACCATGAGCTTATCTGAGCGATTGGGTTGTGTGATGATATGTAGGTGTGGTGAATGTGTTTTGGGTGAATTGTTCAATGACTGGTTTGTTTGTATTGTATTCGTGATTATACCTTTTTATTTGCTTGTGTGTATAGCTCGTAGATGGGAGGATCGCCTCACTAAGTATTTATGATAATACTTACGCATCTTATTGTGTTGTTGATGCAAGTAAAGATAAAATGTGATTGTGGAATCATGGCAAGGAAGAGAGGATGATCTAGGAACTCGTTTGTTTTATGTTTGGTGTTTTTGGTTATTGGAACCCGGTTAGGATTGTCAGTTATTCTTGGTTTTATTGATCGAATTATTTATTTATTCATAAAATGTATTTCTGACTTGCGGTTTAATTATTATGTTATTGGTTGGTTTAATTAGATATTTATGGGAATATTTAATTATATTTTTTTTTTAAAAAATGGGTCGGGTTGTTTCAATTAGATATCATATTGTTGTGATTTTTTGTTAACCAAATAAGCTACATTACCTGCAGAATCGCGATTAACTTAGACTAGTTTACAGCTATTGCCCGCAGATTTTTTTTTTTTTTTTTTGTCATCAGATATTATTTAGGACTCAAACAAGTCAAAATTGCGATAAATTATTTACATAAGTAATGTGTAGCGGTTCTGCACTAATTGCTCGCGGATTTCAGAATACTATTATCAGGGTTTCTCAAATACTCTTTATAAAAGAGAAATCGATAATTTTATTATTAAACAGTATATCAAATTCAATAAAAACTGGCAAATACATTATACATTAAACCTAAGTAGGCTATTGATAAGAAAGCTCAAAATCATTAAGAACCTCTAAAGAATATCACAACTTGTATAATTTACCCTAATGGAGAAATGGCCAATCTCTAATTACATAATTGTGTGGTTAAAGAAATGATTGTGGAGTCAAAGAAAAATAAAAAGAAAAGTAGTAATTGTTTATCACTAACTATATGAGATTTAATTGAGAAAAGAAAAGGATATTGATACAACAATAGACAAAATTAGTTCTAGCTAGTCTAACACATGTAAAGAGTTGATCTACTTCTTTAGCAAATACATACCATCTCTAAACTCTAGTTTCTCTTCAGAAACCAAACCAGAAAGAAAGCTCTGAAGCTGTTGCAGTGACTTGTCATAAGAAGGATCAGCCACACAAAACATCTACAACAAAACAACAAAAAAAACAGAGCAATCATCAATGATCAAGACAAATAATATTGTAAAATCAGTGAGGTTTGATGTCAGATTGTTACCTTGAGAGTGTTATGGATTCGTTCTAGTGCCATGCTACCAAAATTTGTGAGCATTCCCATGATGAATTTCTGAAAACATGGTTGATAATTGTTTAGATTTGTATATCTCTGGAGAAGGAAAAAGTTTCCCAAGCATTTTACATACCTCGTATATCGTCATTTCTTTGCGAAGCTGATCTTCCACAGAGGCAATTGATGTTTCACCCTCTTCCTCACCTGTTAGAAGCTCCTCGCCTTCGTTCTTTCCAGAATCAGTTATGGATTCAACGAGCGTTAACACACTGGAATTTGAGTTTGCTCCTGTAGATTCTCTCAGAACTCCCTAAGTACAGAAAAACTTGCAAATAAGCTTTTCATCTAAATGACTGGTTTAAAGCAGGAGACTACAATTACGGTATATACCTTGCTTATCCAGAAGTTTACTCTTCGGTTTAATGCATCAATGGGTATCCCAATGACTTCAGCAAGATCTTTATAGGTCCAACTGAAAGATTACATAACTTCAGTGAATTTGGAAGATGGAAATATCCATATTGACTGATTCTTGTACTTACCTTTTCTTTTCTTGAAATTGCATAATAATGGCTGCATGTGTGGGTGAGACTGTGAACTGCATTGCTCTGTCTTCAAATTGCAGCTCCAACTGAATCCATCCAAGCCATTTCAGAGAGATGCATAGGTCAGTATCTGATTTACCCAATACTCGAAAACATGAAACTTTCACTTATAAGTATTTATTCTAGATGTACCTTGACAGTGCCAAGATTTTTCTTCCAAAGTAATTTACGAGGGGTCTTGATTTCATGATATCGATTGGCATAATCTGATAGCAGCTTGTCGACAGGTCCAGGTAGCTCTAGAGGTTCATCCTGAAATTCCTCTTCTAATCAGCGAATGGAAGCGATCACAAGAATCTATACGCCTCATATTTTACGTATGACATAATGGATACAAAATCAGAGGGAAGAACATATGAATACCTGAATTGGTGGCCAGAAGTTTGTTGAAAGTATCGTTGAGGTGAGAGTATCAACAGAAAGCTCATTCTCTCTTAACTCAGCGCCTAAACACAAGCAATGGACACAAATACCAAGTAAAAGAACCAGACAAGAACCTACCTTGCATGAGTAAAATTGAGAACAAGAGAGAAATATAACCTGTTTGAGATGCTTTTTTAATGTTAGTGTTCACTCTCTTAGAATCAATTAGGTCGTTCAGCATTATCTCACATCTTTGCATACTGGCTTCTCCAAAATGTATCTATTGGCATAATAAGAGAAGGTAAAGTTAGATTCAACACTATAGAAACAATCCAATAGTTTGGCAAGTCAAACTTAAGAGGGACAAAATGGAGCTTGCCTTGAGAAGTTCAACAGTGCGTATCTCAGTGTCGATGTCATAATCAGTCTTGTTGAGAAGCTTTTCCGCAAGCATAACACGATATTCGTTTACTAGTTGCTCTTTAGATCCAATTATATCAACAAGCATTCCAAGTATGTCTACCTTCCTCTGACTGAGGCTACCTTTTAAAGGATCAGCCTCGACAGGGTCCGGTTCCCAACTGAGGTGAAAGCACATTAAAAGGTGTCAGACAAATCCAATGCGAAGCAAGATGATAATCAAGAAAATATACAACAGGAAGGATACCGGGAAGCATTGATCCAGGCTTGCTTATCATCGGTGTGAAAATCATCGTCAAAACCGACATTCTCTTGACTTTCTTCATCCCTCATTAATTCTTCAAGAAGACTATCCCCAGGGTTTCCGGAACCATTTGCATTCCCTCCACTTCCATCTGTAAGCATAGTGACGATACATTTAATGGTATCTTTCCGCCCCCGTAAATAGTCTCTAATTGGTTCACCCACTGCTTCCAGAAATACACCAGCTGGATCTATTGCCCGAAGAGCTTTAATAGTCGACACATACTGATGTAATATATCATTGGTTGAGGCACCAGCAGTGAGCAAACGGTATTTCAGCGAAGAAATAAAAGATTCAACTAGCTTAGAATGTTGTCCAGTATATTCAAGACACTGCTTTAAGTCTTCAATGGCAGGAGAACTGTTGCATCAACAAAATTTTCATCAGAGACGCAAGATATTTCGACTACTTGCAGTTTTTAAATTGGCTCTCAAGTGAGATATGTGGGCATAAAAAAGTAACATCAGAAAAGAAAATACCTCTCAGGATAATCAACAATTATCTCAAATAATTTGGCAATCCTTAAATCTTGAAGTGTTTCATATGCAAAATATTCTAGCCGTAATTTCCACCGAACAATTCCTTCAGAAGGAGTCACCACTCTGGAAAAGCTTGGAGATGGGCAACAAGCCAGAGGGGACGTGAGGCCAGACGATGTGGTACCATAACTTACGGAATCACCAAGATAAGAAAGAAGTGCATTAAGGAATTGTAGAGGGACTGTCTGAAAAGAGAAAATAAGATGTCAGGAATCTCCAAATTACCAAACTAATCTGATGGAGCAGTGAAAATCTAACCAGCAAAAACTACCTGAATCCATTCTTTGATTGATTCCAAAACAGAAGTCCTGTAATCATCACCAGCCAGATCATGGACTTTCGCCTACAGTATAACATTGCCAAACAGGGTACAAGTTACTGACAATAGATATAGTGTTATAACTCTCTGTGAGGCAGATGAATAATCTGATGCATAAAAAATACCTTAAGGAGCAAAAAGATGGCAGAAGCATAAGCATTTTCAGCCATAGATGTAAATCCAATACTTCTAAGGTCACGGACCACCTTCCCAATGTTCTTCACCAACTTGTCATGTCCCAAACGTTTTCCTTGGGAACAGCCTTCATCAACATCCATTTCTCCGTTTTTATATCTCAACTTCTCGTCCAAATCCATGCAATCATCCTCTTGTTCTTCAATACCATCTCCGTCCATGATTGCGCTTAACTCCTCCAGCCTTTCCTTAAAATACCAGTGGAGTATTTCTAAGAACATAATAAAAAGAGGAACAATAAGAGAGTAATGATTGAACAAGTGGCAAACGTATAAATAAAACTTCCAAGCAATCAAACTACATCAGAAATCACACAAAGAACAAGCTTTCAAAGATGGGTATACCAGGAAAATGCTGAGGAAGTGTAGTCATCAGAGTTGAAGACAGCATTGACTGGAACCTCGAAAAAAGATGAACTCTTTCTGTATCTGAGTTCTGTCTATCATCTGACGACTGTTCTTTAAACGACTGCAAAGCATGAACTACTATGGACAGACACTTCTCATGATACTGCTTTTCAATAGAAATTTCTTCCAAAGCCTTGCATAACACTATCTGAATCTCCTCTCCATAATTCTGCCCAAAAGCACTCATTTTTAGTCAAAACTAGAAGTCAATTTCAGAATATTTTATAGCAAACAAAGAATCAACCAAGCGTGTAACTTCTTACATGATGTTTCTTCTCACTATAAGCATCAAAATGTTGCCAAAAACTCGATGCACCTCCCTTCTCAAAAGCTTGCTGAAACAAAACAAATGTATCATAAGAGAACAAACATACTTCTTCCACTTTTACTCTACACCAACAGAGCAGCTACTAAGTGGTACAAGCTAATCAGTTATGCAATCAGAAAGCTCCAAGACTCAAACTTTAATCTAAAAGGAAGACGTTTATGTTCAGTACCTCAAGTGATCTAAGAAAGTGATCACGAACAAGAGAATCAAGCCCATACTTGCAGAGACAATACACATGAGACACAAACTCATCTTCAACTAAGGAATCTCCAGTACCAGCAATGAGAGACTCTACAGTAGTGAAAAATCCATCATAGCTTTCAGTAATCTCCTGAATCGCATCGTCTGATAGAGTTTCTAAAATCTCTAAATTGCAATCAGAGGAACCTAAAGCTTCCATCTTTTTCACTCTTGAGTAAGTAACAAAACCTCCTAAAACCCTAATTTCTTGCCCAGCAAAATCACAATTACTAGGGTTTCACTGGCAAGAAGATAAAATCAGAAACCAATCTCAATTTCATTTCACTGAAGAAACAAAATCAAACGGAACACATTAATGAAGAAAAGATTGAAATTTACATTGATGAAGTTCAGAGAGAGAAGCTATAGAAGAAGATTCATAAAGTTTGGTCATTCACAAACGCAATTATAAAACGCTAACAAACGCAAAAACAAAACGGAATTAAAAAAGACGTTTTATTAGGCTCCATTCTGATTACTCTGTTTTTCAACTTTAGTTCAAAAAACTTGAGAATATCCGACTACAAAGATACGACCTTTCAATACAAAATCAGATCATCGTCGTGTGTTTAACTTTAACGAATCTAGGTTTTATTGAATCTCGACATGTCGGAGGAGAAAGTCGTCGCTGTGATCATGGTTGGTGGTCCGACCAAAGGTATAACATTCTCTTTTGGATCTCAAATTCTATTTTCAAAACATGAATTTTTGATTTTGGTTTTGGGTTTTTGCTAATGTGGATTGGTTTAGGAACTCGATTTCGCCCGTTATCGTTCAATACACCGAAACCATTGATTCCTTTGGCTGGTCAACCTATGATTCATCATCCTATCTCTGCTTGTAAAAAGGTTTCTTCTTTTTACTATTTCTTGCTTTTGATCCCTGAGAAAAGTTTGGTATTGCTTGAGTCGTGAAAGTTGTCAACTTTGAAATGTGGATTGCTCATAACTTGTTTTGATTTGACATGGATCGTTTGTCTTTATGTGGGTTTGTTCCATTTTAGTACTCTACACTTTGGAATATTTTCTTGTTGTTGTATGATTTGTAGTGTCAAAGTTTTGAACTTTTCATAGTTTCTTCAGGCTCAAAGGATGGGAAAGTTCTCAACTTTGTAATGATGATTGATCATATTATATTTGTTTTGTATTTGGCATGGACAGATATCAAATCTGGCTCAGATTTTTCTGATTGGATTTTACGAGGAACGAGAATTTGCTTTGTATGTGTCTTCAATATCTAACGAGCTGAAAATTCCAGTGCGGTAAGTTGTAGTAGCATTTGTGTTTTTGGTTTTTGGTGTGTAATGTGAAATCGAGAATTGAACGATGTTCTTGTTATATAGATACTTGAAAGAAGATAAACCCCATGGTTCAGCTGGTGCTCTTTATTACTTTCGTGATAGAATTATGGAAGAGAAACCGGTTTGATTTCTGATGAAATTCCCAACTTTAGTTCCTGCCTCATCAGTCATTTGTTTTCCTGATTGATCTTCCATTTCTTGTCTCTTTGAACAGTCACATGTTTTCCTCCTCAACTGTGATGTTTGCTGTTCTTTCCCTCTTCAAGGCATACTTGGTAATCTCCCTTTGAAATCGCTAATCTGCTTCATCGTTTTCATTTTCTTACTTTGATGTACTTCACTACTTTTCGTAGACGCACATCGAAGATATGGTGGTATTGGAACTATGCTAGTAATCAAGGTTCGTTATCCTGATGTTATTTTAGATGTCACTAAGGAAACAAACATAAAGATCAAACATAAACATGAATATCGCTTTTTCACTTCAGGTTTCTGCAGAAGCAGCTAGCCAATTTGGTGAATTGATAGCTGATCCTGATACTAAAGAACTCCTGCATTATACAGAGAAGCCCGAGACTTTCGTAATTATCTGCTAAACAATCCTGTTTTCTTAATTCCTTCACAGGCTCTGAAATTTGTTTAGCTTAAATTATCTACTCAATGCAGGTCAGTGACTTGATAAACTGTGGTGTCTATGTGTTTACTTCAGATATCTTCAATGCAATTGAAGAAGTATATAGCCAAATAAGAGACACATGTGAGTATTCATTATTGGCCTCTCTCAGAGACTTGCAATATTATCAATTAGAGACCTGCTTCATCATTTTCATGATTCTTTTGGTCTTTTCATAAGTTATTCATTGTATAATCTCTTTAAACTTGGCAGCTAGCAACTACCAATCCGCTACAAGGTCTGTTCCTGCAGATTTTGTGAGATTAGATCAAGATATATTGTCACCTCTTGCTGGAAAGAAGCAACTATACACATATGAGAACAAGGATTTCTGGGAACAGATCAAGACTCCGGGGTAAGTTGGTGGTAATCATTGTTTCAGACGTTCTTGGATTACTCCTTATGCTAAGAAATTGCTTTAAACAGGAAATCTTTGAAATGCTCGGCTTTATATCTTTCCCAATTCCGCGAAACATCGCCTCATATTTTAGCTTCAGGAGATGGTACTAATAGGAAACCAACTATAATTGGTGATGTTTATATTCACCCATCCGTAAAACTGCATCCAACCGCAAAGGTGAGTTTATTTGTTTCATCTCATGAATTCTAGCTAAACTTCTCATTCAGTTTGCAAATGAAATGACACACTTAAATTTCTTTGGAACAAGATCGGTCCAAATGTGTCGATATCAGCAAATGTTCGTGTTGGACCTGGTGTAAGGCTTATTAGCTGCATAATCTTAGACGATGTTGAAATCAAGGTAATTTGGAATCAGTGTTTTAGAATGTTCTTCTTGTTATGAATCCAAAAGATTCGTTGTTTAATGTTCTCTACTCTTGTTAAATGCAGGAGAATGCTGTTGTTATAAACTCAATTATCGGATGGAAATCTTCTATAGGTAGATGGTCAAGAGTTCAAGCTAGTGGAGATTACAATGACAGGCTTGGGATTACCATTCTTGGTAACTTCATTGTTTTCTTTTTGTTCAACAAATTTTTCGTTATATTTTTTCTGATTAATTTGTTTCTGCAGGTGAGGCTGTAACTGTGGAAGATGAAGTAGCAGTCATAGGAAGCATTGTTCTCCAGAATAAGACTCTTAATGTTAGTGTTCAAGATGATATCATCTTGTGATTTATCACAATGATTATCGTTTGGATTTTTTTTCTTTTTAATTGAAACAGAGAAACTTTTACAGAATTGTGTATTACATGAATTGAGTTCACAGGATTAGATTTTGAGTAAGTGAAACTATGGAAGATTTGTAAACTCTCACTGTACTTTGTGTTTAGATACTAAAAAGATTTTAGAAGAAAGAGTTTTAAAAGATCTAAGATAACAAGGAATCAAAGAAGTTTTGCTTCTTGATTGTGTAATCACTAGTGTTCAATACCTCCTTAGGCTCCTTTCTTTTGTGCAAATTGCTCACTAGAAAAATTGTTTATCTTGACTTCGTTTGTGGGGGTAGGCCCGGACATAATACCGGAACCCGAAGAACCGAACTGAACTTGACTCGAAATAACCAAACCCGTTCTACTTCGGTTCCGGCTAATTACTTGATCGGGTTCTGTTTTCAAATAACCGTGGGTACCGGAAATTACCCGAACTGAACCCGATACCCGTGGGTACTTTTTATTACCCGAACATATATATACATAGGGCTGCGCATATGGGTAACCCGTTCGGATTCGGGTAAAACCCGTTCGGGTTCGGGTTAAATGGGTAATGGATTTACTACCCAATAGGGTAAAATGAAAATTTTCGATTTCGGTCTAGTTCGGGTACATTCGGGTTCGGGTCGGCTTGGGTAAAGAATTTCAGGCCCTAAGAATAGCCAAACAAATGAAAACGGGTATTTTATGTGTAGATAGCGGGTACCCAACAAAAAAAAAACCTTAAATATTAACAAATTTTAATAATTTAATTAGATTTAGATATATTATACTAAATTTTGACAAACATAACAAATAATTTTTAA
The DNA here is from genome assembly GCF_000001735.4 of Arabidopsis thaliana. Taxonomy (NCBI): domain Eukaryota; kingdom Viridiplantae; phylum Streptophyta; class Magnoliopsida; order Brassicales; family Brassicaceae; genus Arabidopsis; species Arabidopsis thaliana. Next base: position 1,621,141 of record NC_003071.7, on the reverse strand, counting down.
ATAGTTGGGTATTTAGATCTAAAAGTAATTGATATATTTAGATTTATAATTATAATTTTAGATTATTACATTATATTAAGATTAAATATAATTAATATTTTTGATATTAAATCTATGTTCGGGTATCCTGTTTGGGTAACGGATAAACCCCGGACCGACCTGATACCCACGGGTTTACTAAAACTTTACCCAATGAAGTAATTTCTTAAAACCCTAACCCACCCCAACCCGATTTTTCGGTTCGGGTATCAGGTTCGATATCGGGTCCCGTTTTTTGCCCAGCCCTATATATACATATGAGGATATATATACACTAATAATGTGACTTGTTTAATGATTTGAGTTATGGAACAAGCTTAAAACAAGGTTTACTTCTTGTTTTATATTATTGGCTTAAGGAAAAACTTGTTATAATTTCAGATCTTTCGGGTTTTATGGATATTTTTATGTATGTTTGGGTATATTTGGACAAAGTTTGGGTAAGTAGTACTCAAACCCGAAATAGTTTTGGTTACTTATGGTTTTTTTAACTAATACCTGAATTATCGGACCCGAAGTGAAGCCGAACCGAACCCGACCCGAAATTGTTGATATAACCATACGGATCCAAAATTTCTAAACCCAAAAATTCGAACCCGAAAAATCCGACCCGACCCTGACCCGAATACCACATGCCCAGGGCTATGTTAGGGGAAAAAAAAAAAATACATGTGGGCTTAAATGGGGTTTGAAATTAAAACCGGTCTGAATAGACGGTTCATTAAGAAAACCGGCAATTAAAAACCGAACTTCATAGAGAGTCTTCTTTACGCATTCTCCGTCATTCGGTTAAGTTGCATCGATCGTTAGGGTTTTATCGAGAGAGCAAGGAGAGCGATTTCTCAAATCGACTTTAATGGCTGACGACGATTACAATGAAGTCGATGACTTGGGGTAATCTCTCCCTCTCTGTTTCCTATGTTAGTATCATTTGTACTCGATTTCAGTTGATTCTATCTTCTTCTTCCCGACGAATCGTAAACGATTGAGAACAATTGGATCAATTATTGTCTAGTTTGAGAGTCTATCAACGAGATTCTTTTTTGAAAATTTGCTTATTGTTCTGGCATCGTAGCATTGATTATAATTTCATATTGTTTAGATAGAAAACCCTAATTTCGTTTGAATCTTATACATCGGATTTCAAATTGTTGATGTTATGTGGTGATTTTCAATTGCAGATATGAAGATGAGCCAGCAGAGCCTGAGATCGAAGTAAGTTATTATTTGTAGAAGAGAGATTGACATTGCTTATTATTATTACTAGGCTGATTAGAATGTGTTGGTGTGAGTAGGAAGGAGTAGAGGAAGATGCTGATATCAAGGAGAACGATGATGTTAATGTTGACCCTTTGGAAACAGAAGATAAGGTTGAAACAGAACCTGTGCAACGCCCACGTAAAACCTCTAAGTTTATGACTAAGTATGAACGTGCACGTATCCTCGGCACTCGTGCTTTGCAGATTAGGTCAGCTACTGAGAACAATCTTTGTTGATTAACCGTTTAGTTGGCTCGGAAAGTTTGATTCTATGTACTGTTGTTGGCTGATACAGCATGAATGCTCCTGTTATGGTTGAGTTGGAGGGTGAGACTGATCCACTTGAGGTGTTGCCTTCTTCCTTCTTGTTGTGTTTTTCATGATTTGTCAGTAAATGTTGATATGTATATGAACATTTGTGTTGTTTATTGTATGATTTGGCTTAAGATTGCGATGAAAGAGCTTAGGCAAAGGAAGATTCCATTTACCATTAGACGTTATCTACCTGATATGAGGTGAGATTGCATTAGTTATATCAATACTTTTAGCTCTTCTTTCAAATTTGATATCTTCTTTTCTTGCGACTTACTTATGACTCTGAATCAGTTACGAGGAATGGGGAGTTGATGAACTGATCGTCGAAGACTCGTGGAAACGTCAAGTCGGTGGTGATTGATAAAATCTGGCCTATGTGTTTTGCAAAGCTTTCTGCTCTTGTATGGATTATGAACTTACGATATAGTCGCATGTAGAACTTCTTCATTTGTCCTATTCTCCAACACTACAAGAGTCAGGGACTCCAACAAAAATGCATGAACAACAAATTTTTTGTCCCAAGTTGTTTTTGGACATGGGTTTCGACAAGCCTGCATGTACATATACAAAGAAAGAAAATCCTTCGTGAAACCAAAAGAAGAAAACATCTATAATAGTTTGAGTATTGAGTAAGTACAACTCAATTGATAAACCTTTTCTCTCACACTTCCCAGCTTTTGTCGTCTCACAGAGTCAGATCGATTGATGCATAAATGAGTGATGCTAAAAATCAAAAAGCAAGATTAGAGAAGAATTATGCATGTTGTTTAAAGAAGTTGAGAAATAGTAATGTTAAAAACTATGTGAAGCGCTTGCTCGAGGATTGTTTCAGCAACACTATACAAGTGACTGGACTCAACTACTCACCATAGTCTCGGCCCAACGCAAGGATAGTGTAGCATGTTTCTTGATGAAATACATCTTTCAAACCACCGTTTACACCATCTGGCATGAGAGGAATCGAAGACGTCATGATGAATCTCCAAAATCTGCAGCCACTCTAATACAATGGATCGACAAGCAAATGCGTTTCCAACGCTGGCTTCAAAGTTGAAGTTAATCACTAAATTGTTCATTCTAATTTCTGATTTCAATCTATTTCATATAGAACATATGATACACTAATTGTAACGACGTTATCTTTTTTGAATCTAATTTACCATTTTCCAAAAAAAAAAAAAAAAAAAATGCAGGGATTAGAGAAGAATAATGCATTAAACTCAAAGCAAATAACTGTTAAATAGACCTTGGGATACACAACGTACAAAATAATGCATCTACATATACATTTTTGCAGCCATTTTAACAAATAAATTCTGGACTTTGAACTTATTTACGACTCAATGCCACTGAATTTATGCTAACAGTTAAATCAAATATTTACCTAACAAAAATATTACCTAAAATCTCTCATATATTAACTCCACCATTACTTCAAACGAAATCATTCCTAAAATCTCTCATAAGTATTTATTAATTTTCGGTTTTAATATCCTGTAAAAAAAATCGATTTCAATAAAATGAATTAATCATCCTGATTTTTCGTTTTAAATCATTTATTTTTGTTATAACCAGAGAACGAGATAGAAGAAATGAGTGTGTTATTCCATTGAGATAAAGGGTTCTTTATATAGGTGTACAAGGAAAGGGTAAAACCCTAGAAACATCTAGATGATGGGTTTAGATGATGGGCCTTATAATGGGCATCCATCTTTATTCATAACACTCCCCCTGATGACCATTATAGTATCATAACTCGTAAAGTATTTGAAATGCTGCCTCATAAAGGGTTCTCATTAAAATGCTGCCTCGTAAAGTAAGGGTACATCCACACATATCATTCAATCTCCCCCTCGGAAACATCTTCTTCAGGAGATGATTTTCAATCAAATACAATATCTCGTTGGAATTAATAACCATAATCTTAATGATCAAAATTATATGGTTTTCATATAGACTTATAAATATCATTATCCAGTGATATTTTATCATAGATAATTGTCATCGTATTACTTATGATAACTCTGTAGGAGTTTTAATGATTTTCAAAACAAATATTAGTTTGATCAATATATTTTGACAAACTCAATATAAATATACATTTATATGATTATATGTCATGTTATATATTTCTTTTTATTCGATCGAGTAGAGTTCTAGAGAACATAATTCTCATATAATTAATCCTTCAGAGATTATATCTTTCAAGAATTTCATATAAATGTCATATCCAGTGTTCCGTGTCTTATTGCCAGACTTTAGATACTTAAAAATATTACATCCACCACAAGAGAATATATCTCTTCATAATAAATTTCTTATCTTTGTGAAAATCTCATTAATTTCACTATTCTTTCACATAAAGACTCATTTATCTTCCAATGATGTTTTTATGGTTTTACACATCATGTGCATAGACTACTAGTCCAAATATCTCTACTAGAGATTATAATTATATGTCTATTTCTTCTTTTCCATTTTTGGCTAATCATTACTTTGTGTACACTTTTCAATAGACTTTCTTTCATAATCCTCCTTTTTGTCCATAATATCAACTGCTCATAGCATGCAAATATATTACGACGTCGATTTGCATTTGATTCCATTATATTTTGACATGACATAGCTAGCTAGATCTCTTCATTGTCAAGTACTTAAATGTTTCATTTGTCATGTTTATGTCTCTTTTAGAGATCATTCACTCTTTTCAAGAGATCATCAAAATATTTATTTCCTCAATTTGGTCATTTTTAATTTTGTGCTCCTTCACTTTTACGAGGATATTTATATTTGGAACCAGGGTCTATTACGCTTTATGCGATCTTAAGACTCAATAGCAGTTTGAAATTGGTCCTTACAGGACATTCATTATATTCTGGAGCATTTAATTTACAACTGGTATAGGTGACTTCATCACTTTATTTGGGTCAGCAAATGCGTCTGGCAATTACAACGCTAAATTCTGTAATTGAATTATCTTTTGGACTCTTAATATACATTCTTTACTCCGAGGATCATTGATAATTCATTTCTATTTATCTTTTTCACCAGTTGTATACATTCTCCCCCTTATGTTGGAATAGCTGACTATATAATATGATAGTCTTCAAAACGGTATATAAATCCTTCTAGGATGGCTTAGTTATCATTCATATCCAACATGTATTCTTATCCTCCTTCGAGGGTTCATCTCAACGTGCTGTGGTGGAGCACTTATCACATTCAAAGATTTTAGATGAAAACTATTTGGTTTCTGACCCAAAACCAACAATAATGGGGGAAACTATTAATTATTCATTGGCTTGATGCGTATCGATGTTACTAAACCATTTTGTGTATGAACATGAATTTCAAAATGTTAAACACTTATCCCAACGGATATCCAATAATGGTTATAATAAATAAACACTGAAATACTCTTGTACTTTAATCAAGAAAGTAACCTCGCAAACTCTATGTTGCGGGTTTATAACAAGGATAAATATGACCTTCTAGTCGATGCAACAATCGAGTCAATGCGTCCATTGAATCGATGCATCTTTTATAGCCATTAGGTATCTAAATGTCATACAGTAGGTGATCAACCCATAATCATCTCCTTGCATATGCTTACGAATAGATAAAGTCAAAATTATTTTGACTGGTATAAAAATCACATTATCATATTGTTTTCTCAGCAAGTAACAATTGATAAATCATTAGGAAGAATCTTCTGGTTTTTCACCTAATGTCCACATAATTCTCAATACTTTCGCATCATCATTAAACCAGGATGACCAATCCGGTTAAGCCAAATATACTCTTGAAACTTCTAGTTTTTTTTTTTTTTTTTTTTTTTTTTTAAAACTTATGATTTACTTTTCATTGCTTATCAGTTACTCCCTTAATGAGATTTTATAATCAAAATTACTTTCATGTATTTTAATAATCAATTATATGTTAATATTAGGGGTGGGCATTTTAACCAAACCGAACCAAACCGACCCAACCCAACCGACCCAAACCAAACCCAAGCTTAGACTCAAAACTTTTATATTTCATTTGTTCTTCCGTTTATACGGTTAAATGATTTTTTTGAACCGAACTAAATCTCAATCGAACTAAAACCAAACCAAACCAAACTAAACCTGACCCAAACGCAAACCAAACCAAATTAACTTCGGTTGAGTATAGTTAGAATTTTACAAAACCCAAATAAATCGAACCGAACCCAAACCGAACCCGAAATTAAACCGAAACGCCCACCCCTAGTTAATATAGCAATAAACAAGACAATAATTGAAATATTATATTCTAGTATAAAAGATATTAAATTTAATTTTGACTAGCTATGTAAGATCTTATATTCACTTCAGAATATGAGTATTACTTATCATCAAATAACTCATATATTTTCTCAGCCTTTGAAAAAACACTCGATTCATAATAGTTCTTAAATTGTTTTTCAAAATACTGTGTCTACAGGACAACAATACTTGCGTAAAAGTTTAAGCGTTTGTTTTACCATCTCCGCATCAGAGATATTCTCTTAACAATGTGAGTTATATTCACAAAGAGACTTCAAGTCTTGAAGTTTTAGTAATAACTAATTATAACTTGCTTCTAATAACACATTCATATAAGAGTTGCTTTATACAACTTTTAGATCTTTAGTAGTCAAAGATTGAACATAATCTTCTGGATATGTCACGTATTATCCATTTATTACTTCTCCTCCTCGAGATGATGAAACTTCAAGTTCATCCATCTCGTATTGAATTCCACTCTAGAATCATAATGTATTTTATATCTCATCATATTAACTTTAAAATTTGGAGAACTATACCGCATCGATGATTTTAATTTTGTATTCCCATAGAAAACAATGTATATGCTCTTCTAGAGTCTTTTAATAAGATTTTATACTACTTGATATACTAGATTATTTCATCGTTAAAAGTTAGAAATTTTACTTATTTTTTACTATATTTATTTTCTCAACTTCTGGTGATAATTTAAGTTCTTGAAAAAACTTTGACCATTAAAATTATGATATCTTCTTAAGATACATTAAACTAGTCATTCATGAAAATTTCTATAAGTGATTATACCTTTAAATTAAGTTATTTATAAATCAATTTATTTCATAAAATAATCAAGTATTATATACCAATACAATTTTAATGCAATATTGTAAAACCAATCAGAATAAAACTATTTTGTGCAAAATCTGGATTTTACATATATCTTGACAAAACTTTTATTTAGGATAATATGAATTTGTGCAAAATTTGGGTAAAATGATTTCGTGCAAAATTAGGGCAAAACCATGAACAGTTTTTTTTCTCTTTTAAAAAATTAATACAAATCTTTTAAACAAATTTTTCGTGCAAATTTAGGGTAAACAATATTCATAATCAACTCTATTAACGTAAAACTAATAATGCATCAACTATGAAATTTTAATTTTCAAAGAAGTATTAATCTTCAAAATCCTTTTCAATTAAATATTCTCAACAAGCAAAAAAAAATGGAGAGAACATCAACGAAGTTCGCTTTTGTTGCCTTCTTTGTTGTTACATTCGGTAAAATTTTATTTCATGTGTGAATAAAATTAAAAATCTCTACATGCAAATTTTATGTTTATAACAACAAGTTAGTTTGGTTTTGTAGTGATGTGCATCGTAACTACACGAAATGTTGAAGCAAAACGTGTATTATCCGAAGAAATGCCACAAATTGCTTTGCATCATGAAGCTTTGCAGCAAAATGCGAATCGATGGGGTCTTGGGTGCAAAAAAGGATGTCATTTGATATGTTATGCTCCTGATCCAACTTTTCCTATATGTCGTTGTATATGCTAGTTTTTATACATCCCCTCGTTTAATTTAGTCAAATAAATAAGATATGTTTTCATTAATAAAAAAAAATATTTATACAACCACATGAATTAAATTGGATTTGATAATAAACATATGGGGATTTCTAGCCTTCAAGCAGCAAAAATCTATATAGTTGAACCGGCATCGTTTCAAATTTATAAATCGGTGAAAATTTTATTAAGTTCAGAAACTTATTTTAGGTTCAGTTTAAAAAAGCGTTAGATGGTAAGCAGGACGGTGATTTAGCGCCTAAAACGTTTAATCATAGTCTAAACGATTTTAGATGGTTTAAGCGTTTACAACATAAGACATTATAAATATAAAATTTTAAATAAAAAAATATATAAAAGTATCTGCTAAAAAAATAAAAATATTAAATAGTAAACAAAAATTAGACAAAAATATATTTAATTAATTCATATTAAACAATATATATTAAGATAAAACTTATTAGTTAAATTTTGGAGTTGGAAATTAAAAAAATATATTGAAAAGAAATTTATATGAATTTAGGCGGACAAAACGATTATATAGATGTCATAATATAGATGGGATTTAGACGACCGCCTAGACCACTTTAGTAACCGCTTTTGCAAAATTGATTTTTGATTTAAGAATATTACTCGGTTCCGGTTTAATTCGGTTAAACCAACAAATTTGGAATTCAAAGTAAACAGCTCACAAAATCACAAAAATCATGTCTTGACGAAAATTTCCTCCGGCGACTCATCGGGAAAAATCTCAAAAGCTTCCGCATCAACAACAATGGTGGATCATCATCATCATCATCATCATCAACATCGACCTAATCGTCTTTCAGTACCACAACCAACAATCGGAAGAACATACCCATCATTCCCTTACACTCCAACTCCAACCCCTTCCAAAACCCGTCTCTCTTCTTCTTCTTCCTACAGATCGATCCATGGAAGCAAATCATCACTTTCATTTCTCTTTCTCATTCTCTTCTCTCTTAGATCTCTTTACTCTCTCTTACCTTTCCTTCGTTCTTCACCTTCTTTCTCTCTTTTCCCTTTCTCCTTCCTCGTCTCTCTTCTCTCTTTCCTCTTCTCACTTTCTTTCACTATCATCTCTTCCTTTTCACCTTCAAAGAAAGACCCTTTTCTTCTCCGTCTTCAAAATCGTTCCTTTTCCTCAATTTCATCTCTTTCTTCCTCTCAAATCAAACTCTTACTCGCTAAATCATTCCTTCTTGCTTTCGTCTTTCTTCTCCGTTTTCAAGCTCTTCGTTACTGTGGTGCTGCTGCTATGATCTTAGCTGAACTCTCTGGCACAGTTTCAGCCAGAGTCTTGTTTAGTGATACTGGTGGAATTGGAGTTAGATCATCTAAGGTTCGTGGGTTTTGCGTTTTGTTTGCTGGGTTGTTGTTGTTATCAATCAGCTGGGATCGTGTTGATTGTTTCCCGTTTTCATCATCTGTTGAAAGTTGGGGTTTTTGGATTTACCCTAAAGAGAATTGCTTGAGGATTTGGCCTCTGTTGCTTCCGTTTCTATCTGGTTTCTTAGGTTGTTATGAGAAAGTTTCTGTGAATTGGAATGAGATCAAACAGTTAGATCAGAAACGAGTTCGATTACTGTCTTTGTTTCTAACCACTGTGTTGTTGTTCCCACTTGCTATTTGGAGTTTCTTCTTCTCTGGTAGTGGTGATGATAGTGTCTCTTTTGGGAATTTAGGTTGGCCTTTAGCTAACACTGTTGTATTTGGAGTGTTGTTGAGTGAGAATTATAATGATGATAAGTTTTCAAGCTCGAAGAAGAAGGACTCAGAGAGGGAGTTTCTTGTAACGTTTCTATGTACTATAGTATTGGAACTCTTCTATTTTCCTGAGCTATCTCTTTGGGGATTGTTGCTTTGTGGTTTGTTGCTTTACATTGCTGTTAGAGAGTTGGAGTCTGTGTATTCAGATTATCAAGAGATTGGTATGGAATCGCCTGAGTCGTTTTCCACTATGTTTATGAAGCCTATCCGTCACATTTTGAGCGAGAAGAAATCGAGGAAGATTGCGTTGTTTCTTTTGATTAATACGGCGTATATGGTGGTTGAGTTTGTGGCTGGTTTTATGAGTAACAGTCTTGGATTGATCTCAGACGCTTGTCATATGTTGTTTGATTGTGCTGCTTTGGCAATTGGGCTGTATGCGTCTTATATCTCTCGTCTTCCTGCAAACCATCAGTATAACTATGGCCGAGGTAGATTTGAAGTGCTTTCTGGTTATGTTAACGCGGTGTTCCTTGTTCTTGTTGGGGCTCTGATTGTGCTTGAGTCGATTGAGAGAATCTTGGATCCTCAGGAGATTTCTACAAATAGTCTTTTGGTTGTTTCGGTTGGTGGGCTTCTCGTGAATATCGTCGGGTTAATCTTTTTCCACGAGGAACATCATCATGCTCATGGTGGATCTGGTTGCACACATTCTCACTCACACCAATCCCATAGCCATAAAAATGAGGAGCATCATCAGCATTCAGATAGCCATAAACATGAGGAACATCATCAGCATTCAGATAGCCATAAACATGAGGAACATCATGAGCATGACCATCATCATCATTCCCATAGCCATAAACACGAGGAGTGCAACCACAACCACGACCATGAGCATCAATCCCATAGCCATAATCACGAGGAGTGCAACCACAACCACGACCATCATTCTGATCACCAACCTGAAAAAAGCGAAAAGAAGGAGCATCGCCACATTGATCACAATATGGAAGGAATCTTTCTTCATGTTTTAGCAGACACAATGGGGAGTGTTGGAGTTGTGATATCGACACTCTTGATTAAATACAAGGGCTGGTTAGTTGCAGATCCAGCCAGCTCAATCTTTATCTCCATCCTCATCATCGCTTCAGTCATTCCGTTGCTACGAAACTCTGCGGAGATTCTACTGCAAAGAGTCCCTAGGGCTCACAGGCAAGACCTGAAAGAAGCTATGAGGAACATACTTAAGACTAAAGGTGTTTGCAGTATCCAGAGGCTGCATGTATGGAGTTTCACCAACTCAGACGTCGTGGCTACTCTCCATCTCCTTGTATCTGCAGATTCAGACAAGACGGATACTAAGTTACAAGTGTCACGTTTGTTAGAAGATGCAGGAGTAAAGGATTGGACATTGCAGGTGGAATCTGTTAACTCATAGCAATTGACATGGAAGACACATTAATTGTGCTTCTTGATCATTACTATCTTAGAGACTGAAACAAAATTTTCAGTTTTGTGTTATGAAAAGGAACTTATTATAAAGTTGTATGATTTACAAAACAATACATTTCTTAAACAGAGAATCCAAAATAGAAATACATTATTGATATTGACATTACATCGGTGTTATCCCCCGATGATATCCCAACCTACAAGTCAGGTTCCCTTAGTGAAAGTAAAAAAAACCAACAAAAACTAACTAATTATCTCATTTATATATTCAAAACACTCACCATGAGACCTTCTTTCACTGCCAACTCTCTAGCCATGTTTACAGAATCCTCACTACTAACCTGTTTAGCTCGCACGTATTCTCAAAAGTCAAAACATAAGCTTTTAAGTTAATAGAATATTATGAAAAAAATGGAAGGTCTAGTAGCCTTATACATTACCTCAACAACTTTGTCCATAACATCCATATCCAAAATATCCGGTTTAAATCCAACCCCATTGCCCGTGATCTCATGTGGGCCTAACTCAAAGTTCAAAACTCTAACTTTAGCACCGGCAAAAAACTTGGATCTTACACTGATTTAGACCATGATGAATCAAAAGAGGATAAAAATATTAAAGATTCAAAATTTTTGAAGACATATGGATGTCAGAGTACAAGGCGATTCTTTGACGTGGCAAGCTGCGATTAGTTGCTAGAGTTTCAGAACGTAATATGCAAGTATTCAAGTTATTTAAGATATCTTAGAATTAGGAAATAGGTTAATGACGCTTGTGTCATTACTCATATAATCAGAATTTAGATTTTAGATTTAGGTAGCCGTCTTATATCACAACTCGGTGAATCACAAGTTCTAAGCTAGAAATTATTAGGGTTCTTGGTGAGTGAACAGAGAAAGATACATAGTTGTTGATGTGTTGTGAGTTTGGGTAAATTAGAAATTGGTCAGTAACGGGTTGTGTTAACAACTCAACACAGTGTAAATCTGATTAAACAGATCTGATAGATTGTTTAAGTGATTTAAAATAAAGAAAATAAGTTCTTTTCAACATATCGATATCTCTAATATTCTCATTTTAATGTGATCATGGAAAGCACAAAGGACTTGGAATTTGATCAAGAGCTTGTAGCCGAGGAAGAGCTTGAAGCAGAGGAGCAGCTTGAACCTGAGGAGCATTTTGAACCAGAAAACGAGCTTCTAGCGAAGAAAGAGTATAGGAAAGATGTTATCTTAACCTCGTTGGTTTTGATACATGATCATCAAATGGGTATGTGTCTTATTTGTACTCTTTTTCCGTTGTCAAGTTTTGTCCCAATGGGTTTTCTTGACAAGGTTTTTAATGAGGCAAATGATTCACATTCAAATCACCCATTTGATGATCCAAACCATGGTATAACATTCAGAACTTGGACTCAAGGAATATATATCAAGTCTAAGTCATTTTATGTCTATTACAAGCCCAAGAAGAGCCCAAACCAAGTGGGTAATTTGATGGTCAAGAGGAGTGACGAAAATAGAAGTTCAAGGGTCATTTTTGAAGCCAAAGGGTCTTTTCTATTCAAATTCTATATTTAATTATTATGTTGTGTTTCTAGGCAACCTTCGAGTATATTCCAAGATTTGTCTCTTTCTCTTCTCTTCTTCTTCTTCTTTATAAACTCCTTGTAATCTCTTATGAGAACTCATCTATCTTTTTATCAAAAACTCTCTCTTAAAAATAGATCATGGATCCATTTTCGTATGTCGAATTTTGATCTTTCTCGACTTATCAAAAGGCTTTTCCGCATCCTTTTGTGGCGTCATTCAATCCATCATCTCGTCTTTGAGTCGTGTGTCGTCTCTATTTCGAGAATATCCACTCCAGATCTTTCAAGTGCCGAAATTGGGATTGATTCCTCACCAGGATCATATCATGTGGTATCAGAGCACAAAGGACAAAGGACTTGGAATTTGATCAAGAGCTTGTAGCCGAGGAAGAGCTTGAAGCAGAGGAGCAGCTTGAACCTGAGGAGCATTTTGAACCAGAAAACGAGCTTCTAGCGGAAAAAGAGTATAGGAAAGATGTTATCTTAACCTCGTTGGTTTTGATACATGATCATCAAATGGGTATGTGTCTCATTTGTACTCTTTTTCCCTTGTCATGTTTTGTCCCAATGGGTTTTCTTGACAAGGTTTTTAATGAGACAAATGATTCACATTCAAATCACCCATTTGATGATCCAAACCATGGTATAACATTCAGAACTTGGACTCAAGGAATATATATCAAGTCTAAGTCATTTTATGTCTATTACAAGCCCAAGAAGAGCCCAAACCAAGTGGGTAATTTGATGGTCAAGAGGAGTGACGAAAATAGAAGTTCAAGGGTCATTTTTGAAGCCAAAGGGTCTTTTCTATTCAAATTCTATATTTAATTATTATGTTGTGTTTCTAGGCAACCTTCGAGTATATTCCAAGACTTGTCTCTTTCTCTTCTCTTCTTCTTCTCTTTATAAACTCATGTAATCTCTTATGAGAAACTATCTATCTTTTTATCAAAAACTCTCTCTTAAAAATAGATCATGGATCCATTTTCGTATGTCGAATTTTGATCTTTCTCGACTTATCAAAAGGCTTTTCCACATCCTTTTGTGGCGTCATTCAATCCATCATCCGTCTTTGAGTCGTGTGTCGTCTCTATTTCGAGAATATCCACTCCAGATCTTCCAAGTGCCGAAATTGGGATTGATTCCTCACCAGGATCATATCACATTTGGTATCAGAGCAGGTGACCGACCTGAGTAAACACTTAATACAAGTTGAGATCCTGCGGATTAAGGGTGTCGAAGTCAGAACTCATGAGACCTGTACCTCTCGATCACAAAGGTTATGGTTACTGGAAAATACGGATGATACAACTAATCAGAGGAGAAGGAGAAGATGCATGGACTGCTCTAGAAGATGGCTGGGAACCTCCTTTGACCACAACAGAAGAGGGTCTTAAGGTGTTGAAACCAAAGCCAAACTAGACTGAGAAGAGAATAATCTGTCAAAGTTTAATGGAAGAGCTATGAATGTTATCTACACGTGCCTAGATGACAATGAGTTCAACCTGGTTCAGGGAAGTGAATCAGCTACACAGATATGGGACATCTTGCAAAAACTGAATGAAGGAGATGTCAGTGTGAAACGAAACAATTTGGATCAGCTTGCTATAGATTTCGAGAATATGAGGATGGATCCTTCAGAAACGATTGTTCAATTCAATGCTTAATTGAGTAAAATTGCTAACAAAGCTAAAACTCTGGGAAAAATGTACAAGGAGAAGAAGTTAGTGAAGAAACTTCTCTAATGCCTACCACATAAGTATGCTACACACAAAGCCATCATGAGGGTATCAGGTAACACAGATACACTTAAGTATGAAGGACTAGTTGGAATTCTGAAGTCTGAAGAAATGGAAGCTGCTGAAGATCAACGAAATCTGACAAGCTTGGAACTCTTGATCATCAAGTGATCTAAAGTTGGATTAGCTCCAATTCTTGCTCTAATACCAGATGATGCAAGAATCGGAGCTAATCCAACTTTAGATCACTTGATGATCAAGAGTTCCAAGCTTGCCATGCGGAAGGTGGGATGATGAAGGTGGTGATCTGACAAGTTGGCGATCGCTTCTCTCGTGTGGGATCAATTCAAGAGAAAATGATGGATAGAAGGGGTGATTGACTCGCTCAATCAGTGGGGTAATCGACTAACTCGATCAATGTACGAATGAAGGATATTGAATCACTCAACAAACTTAATCCACATTCCCGAAGTACTTAGTGACTCACTCACAACGAACTACAGAACAAATGACAAAGAATCAAACTTTGACAAGTTGAAAACGTTTCTATTAATTTTAAAATGATCAAGGGTGCTTTACAATGAAATGAGAAATGAGCTTATATAGAGCTGAGTACAACGTTCTAAAACTTCAAAGAAAGAAACAAATTAAAACATAAATGAAAATATTGGACATTAATTGTAGAATATGTCCAAATAAGGCAAGTGAGGTGTGCTTTGTATCTTGTCAAATTGGGGAGGAAGTTCTGACGTCTTGGAAGGTTCTGAAGGGTCTCAAGATTCTTACATAAGCGCACAAACAAAGTAGGAAAGAGTTGTTGAAATTGATCTCCTTCTGGTCCATGTATGGCAAGTAGTAACTCTGCGGGTTCTTGTGTGGTAAGATGTACCAAAATTCGTGTGTGTGTGGTCTAGATGTTCTCCTGGTTTCCATATGTAGCTTTGAGGTGCGTCCAAGTGTAGAATAAGGAAAATTTCTTTGTTTGCCTTCATTTGGTGTGGTACTTTAAAAGGTAGTTCAACGGGTAGATCAAGAAGTAGTTCAGCGAGTAGTTCAGCCAGTCTGTCAGCAAATACATCAGATATATGTACTTGTGATATCTTAGAATCATTTGCTTGGTAAATGATTCCTTGATGACTTGATGTTGCCTCGTTAAAAACCTTTCTAGGTAAACCCATTGGGACAAACCCTAGATAAGGGAAAAAGAGTGCAACAGTCATATTTCCACAATATGGTGACCCGGCTTGCTGGTATTTGATCCTTCTTGAATCATCATTAGTCTTCTTATGGTTAATTTGCTGGTGAATAATTAACCTTGTACCTTGTGCTTAATTGAGACTTATTGGGCAAGAGTTCTCCAAAATGCTTCTTATTAATCGGTTTGATGTATGTACCGACTGGTTTGGTATGCTCCCGGTTTAATTTGATTTGGATGTTTGTATCACCCGTAGACCAATGACGTGAACCGTCAACGGCGTAGCACACAAAGCTCTCAGTTACCAACTACATTCGCGTCACGTGAAATCAAATTGATGAACTATTCATAAGCTCTTTCAGAACGGAACCAAATGAAACAAAGGAAATGATAACACTAGCTTAATCTACCAATCTCTTTCCCTAAGGTCGGTTGACACATTTGATTGGTCATACTAGCTCTTCCAAACACCAAGTTATCTAATAAAAAAATCAAAGCACAAGCCAACACAAATCAAATCTCCATAGAGGCAACAAACATTAATTTCAACACACGAAACCAGAATTAGGCAACGACAACAAAATTTTCTACCTAATGTATTCTATAGGCAACAACAACAAGAAACATATCAACACAAATTAACTCCCCTAATATATTCTAAAACACTTTATTTCTGCCTATAATAATAAAATTTGTTTCATTTGGCAGTGACCATAGTCAACATCTATTAGTATAGTCACGTTAACATGTGTGTATCTATTTTGTCTATTTACATGATAGCAAATTTTTAATGTCATTTTAGTAGCACCATTTATCTACCAAAATTGACACCTCATAAAAGAAAAACTGAAATTTGCAAGAAGGCAAGTTTTGTCTAGAAGTTCACACTGATGGTCGAACACGTAAGTCAAAGTTCTTGTTTTCCTTCAATGATATGATTTAATTAAAAAAAAAAAAACCATAATTCTATTTAGTGAACATGCGTGTGAGTTATGTATATACATATAAAACAAACTCCAAACTAGGACAAGAGTTTTAAAGTTCATCTCCTCTCTCTTTTCTCTCAAACCAAGACGCAGAAAGAAAAAAAGAATTCTCCACAAGATGATGAAGACGAAGAGGAGACATGAAAGAGCACTTACATGTACGTACATATTGGCATATTTATACGCATAATATCCACTATATATATACACTCTCACCGGTAATGAATGCGAAGAGATGCATTAGAGGCTACTTCGGTGTTTCGCCGGGAAAATAAAAGTTATCATGAGTCGTCGGCGTACATGGGAAGGCCAGGCATTTTTGGTTTAATTTTTCTCTCTCTTTCTATCATATTATGTAATTCTTTTTATGAAAAAATGTCATATTTTCATAAAGTTTCTATTGTTGTTATTCAGATTATATCGCAAACAAATTCGTAATAAGATGAAACGATGGAAATGTTTTCCTACTTTCTGTGTTTTTCATCTTCTTCCTACAACATTCACATTTCTTGTTGTAATGTGAATAAGAATTAAGAAGACTACTTATATATTACTATATAGTCTATATATATATATATATATTTATGAACAAATTAATATATTGTCGTTGTTTCTTACGTAATTAGTTGGTTCAACGTCAAATCAATTGGCAAATTATAACATATGTTATCCTTGTTTATTAAAAATTATGGTGTCGTAGCAGTTACGTAGCTTTCCTTGTTTCGAGCATTCACGCTACGTACATCAATAATAAGTATTTTGTTTCTATAAAAACAAAATCTACTGTATATTGACAAATATTCAGGTGCTGAAACGTGAAATAATAAATATGTAGGTATAATGGAAAGTATACTAGAAATTTCTAAGAATTTAATACTTTTTTTCAATGATATGTGTGAACTCGAATGCGTCTTGAATCTATGATATACAATAAATGTATTCTTGTAGATATTTCAATAAAAAAAAAAGACACTTGAAGTCTTTAGAAAAAAGAGTACTAAAAGTTAAATCCAAATGGTTTTAAATTGAACAAAATTTCAGCCTCTTTGATTTATATTTCTACTTTTTTTTCATTTAAAATGATTTTAAGGTTTTTGCAATTAGTAAATCGTTAATGTTAAATGATTTTATAATTATTCACCTACTTAAAGTATTATTCGACCAAATGAAAAAAAAATAGAAGAATAGAAAACAATACTAAATTTTTTTAAAAACTAATAAATCGAAACAATTTCTTTTTCTCTTAAAACATCAATTATTATGAAATGGAGGGAATGAAATTATATAGTTTGGTTTAGTTAGCTAAGGGACTTACTACATGTAAACTGATAACTAGGTAAAGGTCTATCATAAGTTCCAAAAACAAAGCTAATTAAGATGCTTTTGGTTGATATTTTGTCTGCTACAAGAACAAGTGGGAGTATGGAATAAGGGCTTGACAAAACAAACATACAACGAATAGTTTATCCAAATCTAAATCCTCAAACTGCAATATTGTAGTTATACTACAATACAATTGAAAAAAAATGAAAACAAGAAGAAGAATTGTTTAGATATTTTGGGCCAATGAATATTATTGGGAGGAGACAAGAAGAGAAGGAATGGTAGAGAGGGAAATTGCCGGCAACTATCAAAACAGGACGGCACGCATTGCGCCCGAGGGGGCTCTTCATTGTTGACTTCACTCTCGTTTATTTTTGTCTTTCTTACTAAATGATTTGTTTCTTAATTAATTTGACATGTAAATACATTAATTTCTTTTTACAATTTCATCTCGCTATACTTAAAAGTGCATAAGATAAGATCGTTGTGCTCGTTATTCCATACACAAGTATCAAAATTTTTTTTCTTTCATCTATTTCAAGTAATTTATGATAAGTAGATTATAAATGAAAGAAGAATAGTGTGATTAAGTCTCAAGGTCAATAAAATAGCTTTTAAAGAGAGACCGGAGACTTTATATCTATTCTCTCTTTAGATATTTGAGAGAATGAAAATAATTTCGGTTTGAAAAGTACTCCGATATAGGCTAGCATTTTTAGTAGCGATGTTCGGCTTCTCTACAATATAGGCTTGCTTTTTTAGAAGCATTGGTCGGTTTTATTCAGGCATAGGCTTGCTTTCTTAACAGTGTTGGCCGACTCTCTTCCTGCATTGACTAGCTTTACAATGCTTTGGCCGGCTTCTGTTTTGGTGTTTCATAGTTGGGATTTTCATTTTGAAATCTTGAATTTATGGTATGTTGTAGTTTGGCTTAGTTTGTTGTCTTTGACCTTTATTGCTTGATGTATGCGTTCTATATCTTAATAAAATACAAAAATGACCAAAACAAAAGAGAGAGAACTTGAGATATAGTATTAAAAGTTAAAATTTTGTTCTTTTTATGTATATATTGTAATTTTGTAACACTATAGTTTCAGAAATATGGTGATGCATGCAGAGAGATTTAAAATAAGGATTAATTATGAGAAAGAGATGGAAAAAAATAAGAAACTTACAAGATCCGGAACTTTCGTATGTACTTACGAAAACCGGCACTTTCTTCTATAGAAATAGACCGTTCTACCCTTCAATCATCATGTAGAGATAAGAAATAAAATATTAATTTCTTTGTTGCAGACTGTTCAAATTTATTCATCGTCTTCTATCTCTACTTCCAGTTAATTGCATAGTTCAATTTTTGCCTTCCCTCTGTTACGCATCAACACCGACGAAGAATTTCTCTGATTCATAAAAAAACCTAAGCTTATCCGTTGATCTACTTCGTCAGTATCAATCCCTTTCTTTTAATTAAAAAAAAGTGAGATTTGCATTCATAGCTTATCACATACAGCCAAATTACTTTGCCACACTTATAGAAGATGAAGATTGGGGTTTCATAGTGGATTTGCTATTCCCGATTACAAATAGAGGTGAATTGTTATGCTTTGCTAAATAATTCAATTTTAAAAAAATATTTACGATTGCATCTGAAACATTTACCATTGTTCGTTTGATTTTTTTTCTTGGGTTCCCTTTCAACATCCTTAGGGTTAAGTTTCTGATTGGGTTTCCCTTAAAATCCATTCACAAGATGATTTCAATTTTGAAATCCAGACAACAAAACACCTAAAGCTTCTCAATTTCTAATTAATCCCTTTTGATTACTTTGTAAACAATTAACAATTACAAAGTAATCAAAAGGGATTACAAACAATTCATTTGATTTTCCCCTTAGGTTCCATATTTACTAGTTCTCTTAGGGATTAGTTTCTGTAAACGCAATCGAGAGGAACCAGTTCACTATGTACACATCTAAAACGTATAAAGTCTGCTTGATTTTTTTACTTGGGTTCCCTGTATAGTATCATCTTTAGGGTTTAGTAATCTTGAATCAATGGGGAATTGCAACTATAAAAGATTTTTGGGATAACAGATTTTTTTTTTGCAGAAAAGTTGGATTGTGGAGAAGAAGCTGCGAAGATGAAGGAGGAAAGAGAAGCTCAGATGAAAGGGGTAAAATTGTCAAATTCCAAAGCCCAAAGTCCCTTTTTTTGAAGCACACTCTCAATGTGCCTAAAATCAGAGTTTTTAATAAAATTATTTCTATTTTAACAATAAGCCCTTAAAATAATTGATTTGGCAATCTATGTCACCAAAGTGCATTTATCTTTTCGATCAAACGTTGAAGAGAACTTCAAAGCTAAGCATGTTTGGGATGCAGCAAATTCAGGATGAGTGACTTTCTGGAAAGTGATTGTCCGAACCGTGTGAATGAGGACAAAGCACAGGAAAATATCATGTGGTGATTTGTAAGGGTGGTAAAAAATCTTAAAGCCTCTCGTACATAGTGAACCGACAGTTGGACAGTGGTAGAGCCCATAGACCCGAGAAAGGACATTAATGCTCATTAGTAGAAACGGTCAGAGCATTACAAATTGTGTCAAGCTCTGATATGCTTTTCACATGCTTCTTAACTACTTTTAAAAATTGGTCGATGCGTGGTTAGTCCATGGGCACAAGAGTGAATAATATAGTTTTTAGTATTCATACCTACTTCATATTTTTTTATTTTGAATATATGAAAGTTCAAGTTTGAAGAACCTATATCTCCTAGAGGCGGGACCTACATAAGGTTAAATTCATCTTTTTTGTACATAAACAAGTAGACATGTTTGCCGCCAAGGAGGTGCTTAAACTTGGAATACGTAAGACTATAGGATCGGGTTTTGGAACTTGCATCTGGACTGATCCTTGGATACCAGATTCCCCAGCACGCCCTCCGAAGGGACTTACTTCAGAGAGAGACCCGCTTGTTTATGTCAATTCATTGATTGATTTTGGAACAAAACAGTGGAAGATGGATCGTCTTCGAAAATTATTCCCACCAGATGAAATTACCTTTATATTAGGGATAAAACCGAGCCTTAATGTCTCGAGTGATGGATATTGTTGGACCATGACAAAGTCTGGGAATTATAGCGTCAAATCTGGATATGAAGCCGCGAGAACTCTTTCTCACCCTGTTTGCGATCACCCTTCTCAGGGACCTAGTGTTACGGCATTAAAGGCGCAAGCTTGGAAATTAAAACTCGAAAATTAAAACATTTCGTGTGGCAATGTGTGTCTGGTTGTTTGGCTTCGTGCCAACGACTTTTCTGTCGCCATATTGCTAGAGATAATGGATGTCCTAGATGTAGAGCAGAAGAAGAGACGATCAATCTTTTGATTTTTGAATGCGCTCCGGCTAGACAAGTTTGGGCCCTATCTAACATTCCATCATCCCCAACATTGTTTCCTTCAGCTTCCCTCCACAATAATTTAGATTATTTGTATTGGGGGTAAAGAGGTGGGTGCAGATGAAGAAAGCATAAGGATATTTCCATGGATTATGTGGTATATCTAGAAGGCGCGAAATCGAAAGATTTTTGACAATTTGAGTGTACCACCCAAGGAAACTTTGGACTTAGCAATTCATGAAGAAGAAGAATGGAGACGAGCAAATCAGCGAGAAATCCCCTTAAACGAGGCAAACCCCACTACGCCGGTAATGACGGTACCTACGGATAATCTTGTTTGTTTTATTGATGGGTCTTGGCATGGAGCGGAGGCTAGGAGCATACATGGTTGTCTTGTTGTGCAGGGAGGAAGATTGGTGTATTTGGGTTTGAAGGGGTCACGTAGAAGCCTTTCACCACTTCATGCGGAATTAGAGACTCTTCTGTGGTCGATGAAGTGCTTATTGGCAGTACCGATGAGTAGTATTCTTATCTTAATGGATTGTTTGGATCTTTTAAAGATGACATCTAACCCCGAAGAGTGACTTACTTTTGCATCAGAGATGAAAGATTTCGTGTATTACAAGGACTTATTTTCTACCTTTAGTATTAAGTTTATCCCTCGTAGTGGTAATACCTCCGCCGATCATCTTGCTCCTAGCCTCCGCTCCATGCCAAGACCCATCGCATAAGTTAGAACAGATTTAGAACATATTTCAAAGCTTTCAGAGACAAAAGCGAGATCAGATTTAGAACAGATTTCTCTGGCGCATAAGTTAAAGTGGGAAATCAAGTTGGGTTGAAATTACCATTCCATTACGGAACCGCACATAAACGTGCTTCCCATTCAAGCCCTTAATCCTTCAACTATTTGACGATCACCACTTTGTCACTCTTTTATGTTTTTTGATGTTTAGGGTTCTGTGAAAAGGATTTATTTTGTTTTGATATTTTTTGTTTTAAGTCATATCATAACCATATATACCTCTCAATAGTTTTTGGCGACTATGGATTCCCGAAATTTTTTGGCAAAGATTCCGAACATAGGGACCCTATGATAAGGGTGATAGAGCTAAAAACAAATATAATGAAAGTGGGTAAAAATGCAGCGGTAACAAAAATTACTATAATGATTACTCTCTATCCTATATTGAGTCTCCGTCCTTGCAAATAGATTTAGAACATTAATCTAAATAGATTCAATTGAATCCTTCTTTTGCAAATTATTATTTAGTGCTTAAACTAATTGATTGAGATGTTGAATTAGTAACATCGATACTGTCAGATATCTCATATCCGTATGGCTATTACATTGGAAACATGGCACCATTTTTATGACAGTATGGAAACCAATATTTCTAGATAATTTTTTTATATTATAAGATTGGGATCGTATTTCTCCTTTCTCAGTTTCACATTGATTCAACTACTAACATAAATGTGCTTCATTATTTAGACTTTGTACCCTCTTTTGGGACCGGTTGACTTTTGGGGTTTGATCTGAATGTGATAATTAAGTAAATTACTTTGTTCAAAAAAAAAAAACATTACTTTGTTCATACATAGTTATATAGGATTTTTTTGTTCTTTTTTTTTTGTTAAAAGGTTTCATGCAAATTTGTTACAAATACTTTTTGATAATTCAGTCCCAATTGTTTGTTGATGAGAATGGATAATGAAATCCAACCATATACTAAGATCAATATTTTTTTACAGTAAACCAAATTGATTTTTTAAAATTTATAACCATTTGGCCTCAGTTCACACTGAAAAAAAAAAAATTATAACCAAGTTTCTTCATAAGCCTTTTCAAGCTAAAACCAATTTTAATTGAATTTTTTATATTTAAATAAAAACAAATCTATAATATTAAAGTGAAGAACTTGAACTTAAGCTTAACAAAAGTTGGATTGAAAATTTACATTTGCTCTAAGAGAATTGGCACCCATGACCAAAAGTGAGCTTATAATTAAACAATTAACATGAAATTTGTTTTAACTTATTTTTCAAGAAACAAATTACTTTTAAAAGCTATCACTTACTTGAAATGACATTTCTCTTCGTTTTTCCTTTTTTCTTCAACGTCTTAATTCCGTCTCAATAATTTGCTGTCTTCATAAAAACAGATTAATTTCATCATCGTATCTAACATAGACGAAAAAACTCTCACTAATGTTAATACATCATCATAGCATATTTTTATTTTTTAGTTAAGAAAAACAAAATCATACAATAACTTTCCGTTGCGTATATGAAATTGACATGTCTCCACTCATTAATTGCATAAATAAATCAAGTTTAATATAAACATAATTTCAATGGACCTTTAGTTTTATTTTAGGGTTTTGTGCAAAAAAAACCTTCTAGCTCGTCTATTTTTGCATCTTTACCTTCAACTTCCAAAAAAATACAAATTAATCATACGAAGTAAAAAGTAATACGCAATATAATCCTTATATGATGAGTTAGAGAGTTTTTTTCACAAAATATTTTATTTTATACTAATATATTTTATTTTAGTTTATACATAAATAAGTTGAAATTTATTATAAACATATTATTTTTACCTAAATAGATCTTTTGAAATCATGGACTTCTAATATTCCAAAAAGAGCACTTTCAAGTACTTATTATAATAAGTTTCAGCAAAATCAATCATGCCGAACACTCTTACGAAATCAGCTTTGTCTGTTGTTCTCCCTTCCCCGTTGGTGGTGGTTAAGGATCCTTTACATTTATACAACGATACTAGATTTTAATCCGTGATACACCGTGGGGACAATTTATCTTTTAAAGTTAGTATATATAAAAGTTTACAAATTTTCTCTATCTATAAAATATTTTTATTTTATAGTTTACAACTGTTATTAAGTAACGTCCTGCCAAACCCGTCCCGCCAACCCGTCCCGTAAAAAAAAATATTTATTTTATTAATGTTGATCTTATTTATGATATGTTTATGAATCATTGTCTAAATATTTTATAATTTTGTAGTAAATGCTATCAAATGTTTCTGCGGTTTGATGATTATAATCGAATTGTTATAGTCATACAGAAAAGTAATATCAAAAATGATTATTTTGTAATAATTAAATGATAATAAATATTTTGCAAGTTTTATTTTAGTAACTAATCGTGTAGATAATGTGGAGAGATTTTTGGAAGATTGGTAAATGTCAAATATTTAATTCAAAAATTTTCTTTCTAATTATCAAAAACAAACATTAAAAATCAGTGGCAACCATTGTAAATAAGTCCAAACTACAAGATTTATTTAACAAAATAGCTGTAAAAATATATACGTAAATATGCTAAAAAAAAAATTGTAAATATTTAGCCCATATTTTTGTCAAAATTAATTCCACTTGTTTCTCCACTTTAAATAAATCGAATCCACTACAGTACATGAGGCAAACGCTTGAATTTGATGTCGTTTTGGAGACGAAAATAGTGTGTCATTTACTCATTTATACTCTAAATACTCGCAAGGCATGAAGTACTTTAAATCGTAAAGCTATATAATACCAAAACAAAAGAGATTCATACCCACACAAAAATATAATAACATGGTAATATTCTCATAATAGCTAATAAAAATGGCTTTTGTACTTATCATGTCAATTGAATAGAGTTAGTTCACCAACTTTCATACAGTATATAATTAGTGATCTATTTGTATATTTAAATTCCGTTACAAATTTATGATTTATTTACGTGTACAAACTTTTGTAAATTAAATAAATAAATTTATGCACACTCTTGTATAGTGTATACATAGTTGAGCTGGTATTTTTAGTATAATTTTTTTTTAGGGCAAAATCATAAATTATATTATTTTGAAATAATAACATGTACACCGCCCCAAAATTGTCATAATGGAAAGAAACATAGATATATTGAGAATAACTAAAGAGGATAAAATAAGCTACATATATAGGCACACCATAATCTAGAAAAGAAACGTAGGTTTCGCTAACTAACACAAGAGCAAAATCTACTTAAATATAAATACATACAGAGTGCATATCAAAAGCAATCCCTAATAATAATATTACTCTTATATCTATTTAGTTTCCACACACAAACATAAAAATAATTTAGAGGAAGTGAGGGAATGTGCTGTTCATGAGAGCATTGGCCATGATGTGATTAGTCTTCTGTGTTGGGTGAAATGAGTCCCAAAACACATACTTGTCTGCGTTTGTACATGTGAATGGGTTATTCCTTTGACAACCATATCCCATCTCGAACATCCCTGTCGCGCAACATGCCGCTCCCACCACCTCGAACCCTTCATATTTTTCACCAATCAAACATTAATACATATAGTTATATATATACAAATTAGAGATAATATAATGAAGTTATTTATGATGGAATTGTTAATAGCTATAGCATACCAAAGGAGGAAGGGTTCTTGATGATCCGCATAAATGGCTCATAGGGATTTGAGAAAACGAGGTTGGAACCAGGGAGCTCTTTGCTCAGCTTCTCAACCATCTTATCAAGCTTGCTGTTGAACTGGACGGCTATGTCGTTGTACCGTCCTACGCACTCACCTCCAGTGCCAATGTTGGTGGCTCTCTCTAAAGGCATGCATCCCATTGGAGGTAACCCACCTAGTGAGATCTTTCTAGCACCAAGTCCATGCAACTTCTTCACAAATTCTTTCGCGATTCCGGCTAGAAAATCTTGGTAAAGACTGACGGAATATTGCGAAGAACGGCCCGGAAAGGCAAAGTAATTCTCGAGGAAATCGTTGGTCCCTATGCTTATGAGGTAGAGAGAGCTTTCTATAGTCTCTGTGCCTCTGTCTTTTCCTTGGTATGCTTTAAGTTTTGTTTGGTATTCTTTGTAGTATTCGAGTTGTTTCCATAGAGGTAGTACCGACTACAATCGCAATCAGTGGAATATAATTACTACATGTAGGATAATATCCCAAAACAACATTTGCCAACAAAACAACATGTAGTACAAAGATTTGTTACATTATATAACCAAGACAACTATGATAGTTATACTATATATCTCATCAATCATAAATGTCTATAAAGACGTGTAGTTATGTAACATATCAATGTAATAAATACAAGGGAGAGAAAAGTCCGTACCAGAACATCAGAAGTGGCGTTGTCATAGCCAGTGGCAGCAGAAGCAAAGGTAACACCTGTTGCAAAATCCGAAATGTTATAAGAAGGATCCAAGTACGCCGGAATGATTGGTTTAAGCCCTAAGGCTTCGGACATAAAATCCGTCGCAATCTTTCCGTTACAAAACCGTCCGGTCGGCTTTCCACCAACAAAGTCCCGTCCATATGGCTCAAAGTTGCTTCTAGCAACAGTTGGGATATAGTTGTTGTTCCCGGCATCAACGGAAGAGTCGCCAAACACGATGATCGCGGGTATTTTACCGGCAAATGTTACGGTTGAAGACATAGCTATTAGGAAAAGAATTGTGAAGAGACTTTTGAGGTGTCCCATAGTGTTTGTTTTTGTGGTTATGATTGTGATAGTGTGATTCCATGAGCTGTATAAAAGAATAGAGGCCTCTCTTTATAAGAAAACATGAGTGTTTGAAATGTGGTTTCATTGAATAAGGAGAGGTTTGTTGTGTGTTTCAATTAATGCTGAAAAATTCTGGTGAGACATTATTATTTTCAGCACGATTTGTTGTTTGGTCGTTTGCCGCTCCATCAATACTGCTCTCTTTTACCGTTGGATTGACTTTGCTATGTGTGTACTCTCTAAATTTTTGTAGTTATATGATTAGGGATATGACTAAAAAGGGAAATATTTGTGTATTAATTCTTCAGTTAGGTTTCAGTTTATGAAAGGAATTATCTGTCGAGAGACTAAATGATATATTTAGTTGAGTAGGGTCTACATATCTTATCTCATCATCAATTCAAGTTGGAATAATGTTTTGGGTTTTAAACGATATGGTCTCAAAATAGTTAAACTTTCTGAAATTAGGATCTTGATTACATGAAGGACCTTAGATTTAATCCTCTTTTTTTTTTTGTCAACCGATTTACTAAAAAAACAACAACTCAAACGAGCTATTTGTGGAGTATGTTGTTTATAAATGTGATATGATGTGGTTCGATACGGAGTTTTCGTGCCAAATTATCCGCTTTTACATCTGCGAGAAATTAATAATAAAAAAAAAGTGGAGAATTCTTCTCTATTGCTCTTAAAATCCGCCAAATATTCTGAAGGACCTTAGATTTAATCCTATCTCCATCAAAATATTAAGATTAACTTTGGAAAAATAAATGATATTTTTGCTTTTAAAGTTTGATGTAAGTAACATTTTCATAGTTTTATCAAATTCCATCGCCTTAACGTTGTTAAATGCAAGAATTTGATGTGATGTGATATAAGTTCACCCTTTTTGCATTTTTAGTGATCATGAAGTATATGTTTTATAGCCAAAATGAGAACTGAAGTACATGAACATAGCTCTTTAAACTAAAGCCCACAACAAGAAACATAACAAATAAATTAGGACGAAAAACACGAAACATCCAACAACATGACTTAATTATGAGACCATGTCATTCCTCCAAAGTATGATTGGAAGTGTATCTCTTTTATTACAATATTTACTATCGCCGGGATTAAATGAGACGATTAAGAAACATAGAGAGGATTTCACAAATATCTAAAAGCAGAAATGGTGTGATGAATAAGTCAATTATCTATTTTTCCCTTAAAGAGAAAATAAATTTAAAGAGTTTTTGGAATAATAAGCTTTTGTGTTTGTAGCTTTTCTTTTATATAGATTTCAGACAACCCAAAATTGAACAGTTTAATCTTTTTTATCCATATGACCAACCTTAAAAAAAAGTTAGTTTAAGAAAATCAGAATCCTAAAGGTTAATAAAAAGATAAGCTAAATTTATCAAATATTTTGATAGTCTTGGTTACTATTTTTATAATTGTCAGTCCAACTTTTTGCTATAAGCCCCAAATATCAAACTTTTTGCTATAAACCCCAAACTTATCCTAAGTAATACTCAATCTGTTCCTTTTTGTTTGATCCTTTAGGAAAAACACAAATATTAAGAAAACATATGAAATGTTGCTTTTAAATTTACTGTTTTTCGTGATTTACAATTTTCAATAACTCTAAACCAATAATATTTAATAATTTGTATCGAAGTTTACAATTTATCAATTATAACTAACAATTATTGCATTGAAAACCTAAAAAATAATCTTTTTTAAACAATTTTTTTTTCTAAACAATCAAACAAAAAAGAACAGATGGAGTACTAATTTAACAGAAGAAAAAAACTCTTACTTGATAAGTTTTAGATCCAAAAACAATAAACATAGGCCATTCAACATCTACAATCACTCACTGTAAGTCTATAACTATCACTGTCTCCTAAACAAGTATCACTATGACTGATGGGCCTCAATAACATGCTGATAAGAAGTGGGCTTAAGAGGCCCATTAAAGTCCCCATGAGAAATCTTGCTTTCATCGCAGTTCATTGTTTAACAACGTCACTTTCACTCTTTCAGAGTTTTTGATTCTCTCTCTTCTCCGAAATGATGTTTCAGATTACAAAGAGCAAACTTCGTTTCCCTCTCTCAACATTCACTAAGAGATACTCATCATTTCAAGCTGCTAAATCGGTGATTGACAAGGCTGCAATCGATGGGGAGCTCAGAGTTTTCATCGTCTCCGGCGAAGTTTCCGGCGATAACATCGGTTCTCGTCTTATGTCCTCGCTTAAAAAGCTCTCTCCTTTACCCATCCGTTTCAATGGAGTTGGAGGGTAAGCACTTGGGTTTCCCCCAATTTAGAAGTTTCTTATGAAAAGTTTTGATTCTCAATTGAAAATTTCATAAAGTTGGAACATTTGTATCTTTGCTTCTTACAAATTGATAGATCCTTGATGTGCAAGAAAGGATTGAATTCGTTGTTTCCAATGGAGGATTTGGCTGTAATGGGTGTATGGGAGCTTTTGCCACATTTGTATAAATTCCGTGTGAGTAACCTTTTGAATGGTTTGATATAAAGCTACTCTAGATTCTTTTGATTGACTAGTCTAGTTTTTGAGATACTAGGTGAAGTTGAAGGAGACTATTGATGCTGCGGTTAAGTTTAAGCCACATGTTGTTGTGACTGTTGATTCAAAGGGCTTCTCTTTCCGTTTACTTAAGGAGTTACGAGGTAAACAACACAAAACTTGTTTCATCAAACTTGTACGAGAGAATCATTGAGCTTTAGTGAATAGAATGCTTGCTAAACAGTGTCGCTTAACGACTAAGACATACTAAATTCAAAGCTTCATTGTGGTTTTCGAAAAGCACAGTTTTCTTGAATAGTACCAAGATTTATGTATGGAAGCTTCTTCTCCAGTAGGAACATGTTTTTGCGTAATTTGACACTAATCTCTAGGATGATGTCCTTGATTTTGTTTTCTGTAGTAGAAGTTGAAAAAGTAGAGAAATAGGAACCTTAGAAATGGCTTTTTGAAGCCAAACATTCCTGAATGAAGTCATATATATCATGTAGGACAATGGAGGAATGCTTTTTGGCTTTGCAGCTAGATACAAGCAGCAGCGGTTGGAAAATTGTTCTGTGCATTTTCACTATGTCGCACCGTCGTTCTGGGCTTGGAAAGGAGGAGAGTCAAGACTTGGAGGTCTGTCTGAATTCGTTGATCATCTTTTCTGCATTCTTCCGAACGAGGAAAGGGTTTGTAGGGAGCATGGGGTTGAAGCAACGTTTGTTGGACATCCTGTTCTTGAGGATGCTTCTGAGTTCGACCTTGTATGCGTTTTCTTCTTCTTCTTCTTGAATTACCTCAGTTTCTATGACACTCTGTCAGAATTCTAAGTGAAATGGTGCTCTTTTCTGCCACAGGTGAGAAGGTGCAAGCCTCAGGAACTGAAACTTGAAGGCTTGAGTTTTAGCGAACACTCAATACCTTCTGGTAATGTGAAGTTTATCAAAATGATTTAACTTTTCTACAGATTGGATATCTACTTTTATTGATATCTCATTGTTCTTCTGCTGCATTGCATAACTTTTCATGAAACAAGACTCCACTGTCATTTCGGTTCTACCGGGGAGCAGATTACAAGAAGTTGAAAGAATGCTACCCATATTTTCCAAAGCAATGAAGCTACTCAAAGATCCGTTTCCAAAACTAGTAACGCTTATCCACGTCGCATCCAATAATCAAGTTGATCATTACATTGGAGAATCCTTCAGTGAGTGGCCAGTTCCAGCAATACTAGTCCCTAGTGGATCCACTCAGCTTAAATATGATGCCTTTGGCGTAAGTCTTTGAAACCTCGTTCTAAGTGTCTCATCTGTTTACTCCTCTCATTTTGCGGTGTTCCATAATAACAGGCGAGTCAGGCTGCATTATGCACTTCAGGAACAGTTGCTGTTGAGTTGCAGCTTGCTCATCTACCTTCCCTTGTTGCTTACCGAGCACATTTTCTAACAGAGCTATTAATCCGTTACAAAGCCAAGATACCTTATATTTCTCTCCCAAACATTCTCCTAGACTCCCCAATCATTCCTGAAGCTTTGTTTCAAGCTTGTAACCCTTCAAATCTCGCATCGATACTAGAGTATATCTTTTTCTTTTCACCCACTTTTACTTTATATTTTGTTATCTGGCAATTGAGAAATGGGCATGATGATGACGTGAGATGTTGTTTGAAACTGTAGGAGACTACTCTTGGATGAAAAGATGAGAGAAAGACAAGTTGTTGGTGCTGAGAAGTTGATACAGCTCTTGCATCCGTCAGAAAGCAGAATGGGCAACTCAATTCATTGCACTGGTTTGGAATCTCATCGATATACGCCAAGCATTTTAGCAGCTTCGACTATTCTTAGTTATGCCAGGCGTTAAAAACTATCGTGAGTCACATGCCTTTGTTTGATACTAGAGTACGCTGAGATACTTGCTATAATCTAAGGTTGAATTTTTTTCATAAGAGTTCTAACATATGGTAAATTACAGTTAAAGGCGAAATGATCCATGTAGATTAGAATGTCTCAGCTTATTTGGTTTGCAGTCTAAGACAAACAGTCAAAAAGGGCTTTCGAAAGCATAAAAGGATAAAGTGAAAGTATTGAATGTCTAAGCTTATCTGCTTTGCAGAAACAGATAAGATCCTACTAGTGTGGCTTGTCATAACTGGTTTAATAGTATATTTCGCTGTAAAGATCGATACAGAATTGTGGGAGAGTGAGGAATAAACCAGACAAAGATGCTTCCAATCTCATGTTCTCAAACCCCAAACTCTCTCAAGCAATGCACCAATCTCCATGTACAAAAAAGAAAAAGAAACATTCTCACAACAGTATATTTGTTGATGAAAATTCTTGCAAGAGTATATGATTATCTGGTTCTAAGAGCCATCCATTGCAATATCACCACCAGTTGTTGGCTTTGGTGGAGTTGCTCCAAAAGTGAACTCCTGAGGAGGGATACTTGAAGCAGGAGATGAAAATATAGAAGAAGTAGGAGCATTGTTGAACACAGGAGCTTGTGCTTGATTATCAATCTTAGGGAAACCAAACCCAAACGTTGGAGCATCATTAATATTCATCGCCGACATCATCTCAGATCCGAATATCCCCTGCTCAAACTCCTGCAGTTGTTGGTAAAACTCTGTGTACAAAGAAAAAGCAATGAGTAACAGTTTCAAGAACAATAAGTAAGTTTCTAATCCAAAGTCTAAGTACTTGCCTGGACTTATGTCAGTGCTTGGTCTCCGTTGTTTAACCCACTGATGACTCTCAGCGAGTCTCCACCCTTTTCGTTTCATCAAGTACGCTACAACAACCGCTGGTGATCTGTCATGTAATCGAAACACAAAACATATCACTCTATTAGTCTAAATAATTAATGGTAATCATAAGAAAGCAGCCGCAAGTTTAGGATGAGAGTAAGAGAATGATAAATGTACTCACCTACTTTTCCCAGACATGCAATGCACAAGAACACGTGCCTTGTCCTTCTCACATTGGTCTACACAAAGCAAGACCGTCAAGAAAAAATCATAAAGATGAAATCTAGAAACTTGAGATAGAATCAACATACCTAAGAACTTAATAGCATCATCAAACTGTAAAACTTTTTCATTATCAAGACCATGATAAGTGAATGAATTCCTGTAGAGATTCTGGCACATAGGAACCGTCTGAAACAGAGTAACAAAAACAGAGTCAATACCAACAAATAGTAAACAACACATTCCTCTCTATTACCATAACAGGAACTTTAACAGAAACCATAAGTCAACAAAACGTATAAGTATAAGAAAGATTCATCTACAAGGCAAAACCCTAACTAAACAAACCGATTCAAAGATTCAAAGATCTTATCTTTTTCTTAAGGGTCATCATCAATGTTTAAAACAAAAGCAATTCATGAATTCAAAATCAAAGCAAAGAAACTCACATTAAGAACACGAGAGATTCCTTGAGTCTTAAGAAGCTCAGAGCGAGAAGCGTTGTCGTAACTACCGAGGTAAAGAAACTCAGGGAGAATCTCCGACGGAAAAGCACTGACGTGGACTTGTTGCGGCGCCACCGTATCGGAAGAAACAGGCATACAGTGACCACAGACTCCACATACTTCTCCTTCCTCGTACTTATGGTAATGCCCACAAATCGAACAAGGGTTCTCTCTTTCTCTCTTCCTCATAATTTGATTTCGAAAATTAAACCTAGATCTGATTTCTGATCAAAACCCAGATCAGAGAAAACCCTTGATTTCACAGACGGAGGAAATTAGGGTTTGGGTTTGGAGAAATTTGTTTGAACGGAAGAATTGGGAAGGACGGAGAAGAAGGAGAGACTTGAGAAGAGAGTTTTTTTTGTATGAAGAATTGTTTTCTTCTTCGATGGGATTAATACTGATTCGGATAGATACGTGCCACGTGGAGTTTAGATTTATGTAAATCTTCTTTAAACAGTCTCTCAGTTTAACAGGTTCTGTAATAGATACGGGAGAGAGAGGATCTCTAACTGAGTCAAAATTGTTAACTGAGCCATTTATTGCAGATTTACTTTTCTTTTTTTTTGTTCAGGATTTACAGTAAAAATAAAAAAGAATTTTTTTTTTTTATTTAAGTATATAGTCCATTTTTTTATTTAATTTTAAATTTCCAATAATATTAAATCAATATACATGACAAAACGTTTAAATAAAGTTACAGGCCCAAATACACAATAAAAACCGAAATTAGGCCGCATGTCCAAATAGATGGCAAAATGCCAAAAACCGAAACAAGGCTCCAGGTCCAGAAGAGAAACCAACTGAATCTTCTACTGAAAAACGCCAAACCAAGTGACAAGGAGAGATGGACATGGGCGGATGATCTGTTGAGCTCTTGATAAGAGATCGAGGTGACAACAGAGGATGTTTTTGATCTCAAGAACAACTGTAGAGGCAGGTTTCCATATATAGTCCATTTAATGATTGGATTTTGCTAATTCTGTTAGGGATATTGTTTTATGCTAATTTCATACTTATTATTATGTTAACTTGGTTTTAAAGGGTAAAGTAAAAGTTTAAATAATAAAGTTATTTAAATTTCTTTTATTTTTGTTGTCGACCGCTAATAATTTAGCTTAAAAGAGTCATTCCTAAGAAATGTTGTTTACATAGGTAATATGATGCGGTTCGATACGGATTTTTCTTGTCAAAGAATCCGCTATAATATTTACACTACCAAAAATTAAAGATGAAGAAAAACTTGTGAATTCTTTCTTATTGTTCCGTAATTCCTCCAAATACTCTGAGAAAGTCGTCCATTCGGTTGGAGAAGACACTATATTCACCAGGTCTGAACAGTTTGTAAAAAGTTATTTAAACTTTATTAAATACGAGAACAGTATTTGATAAGGGAAACTGAAATTAAATTATTTATTTTACAAAATTTAATAAATGTGACTTCTCGCAACGTCAAAAATATATGTACATATATATATATAATAAATGTTACGCAAATTATGTAGAATTCATTGTCATTATGTATGCATAGTAATTAACTTTTTTACGTCTACATAAACGATTTCGATCGTTGTAAATGACATTCATTATTTCAATTACAAGAGAAGTAATAAAACATTTTTCTCCTCTTTTGTCTCTTTACTATTTAGTATTTTGATCACTTTACAAGTTTAAAAATAATCTACTATTTATATTTATATCCACCATAAAAATAATTCACTTATTTGTAACAATTTGTAAATTTATAATTCGCTATAAGTGTTAAAATATAGGAGATTGACATAAATGACACTAAAAAGGTTTATTATTGCAAAAATGACACATTCTTTTAAAACTTGTACAAATAGCACACAAAAATTTTAATCCTCTAAAAATTAATTAAAATAAAATATAGAAAATACACAATATCTAATCTCATTTCTTCCAAATCCAACAGCTTTGCCTTCGAAAAACCCGACGACTTCGTCGCTCACCGGATCAAATCTGAAATCTTCAATGACACTCTCAACTAAGCCCTTGAATGAGATATTCTCATCTACCTCACAAAGGGATCCACCTTTGTTTGTGTCTACAAGAAAACCCACTAAAACTTATCATTTTGTTCACACTCTCCACAAACAGAGTATATCTCTACCATTTATATACCAACCCTAAAGAAAGCAACAACTAATACAATAAACAAACTAGAAGATCTATAGTATAAAAACACCAAAAATCTACAAAACTTTCAAATACTTGGACATGACTTACAATTATTTCAGAGATTCGCTTGTTTTTTAATGTTTGTGGATGATATATTCCTGAGACAACAAGACTAGCTGCACAAAGAGGCAAATATGTCATGTTAGGTGTTCAAAATCGATTGATTTTGATGCTTATTTGCAGTGAATCAATTCACGAATCAACAAATTCGCCTAATTCCACATTGAACGCCCATTATACCAATATTAATCGTCTAATTTCGTTTCCGAAACGTTTCGAAAACGAGAAACGCACTACGGGAAGAGTTCCCATGCAACATAGATTATTATTAATAGAGCCAAAAAAACCGGACACTAGTAAACCAAAACAAACATGGGCCATTATTTATAACAAGGCCTAAAAATGAAAACCAAGCCCAACAAGAAAACTCTTAGGCAAAGCAACACACTCTGTCATCTCTAAACGTGGTGCCGTACAAATGAATTTCATTGACTTGTTTACACGCGTCCAACTCGTCATCTCTGTTTTGTCTATCGCCGGATTGGAATATTCGCCGGCAAAGAGAGAACAGTCGAATGATTCTTTCTTGACCTGGTAATCATGTGGAAAAATTAACGATTCTCAAATAAGCAACCAAATCTCTTTTGATTTCTACTGAGAATAAATGATTCAGTTCTTTTTGTTATAATCTTTTCCACAATACCATGCTTTAATAGATCTTCATGCGCTTTCTTAAACTTCCATATCTCTATTGAATTTTTAGATCTTGAGATCTAATCCGATTAGAAGGTTAATTTTTTGAAGCTCCATACTCTTCCGTCAAAGCACAAACCTTAGAGACTTTCTTCTTCAAAATTGAATGTCACATATATCAGAACCATTAATGTCACATATATCAGAACTA
This sequence comes from Arabidopsis thaliana, assembly GCF_000001735.4. NCBI lineage: Eukaryota > Viridiplantae > Streptophyta > Magnoliopsida > Brassicales > Brassicaceae > Arabidopsis > Arabidopsis thaliana. The sequence continues at coordinate 1,585,620 of NC_003071.7, read as the reverse complement.
TTAGAGATTTACCTTGAAGTCCAATGTTTTTAAACCCGACCCGGACAATGAACCGGACTACCTTCTTGGTTACTGGGTCATTGGGTCAACCAGGTTGAACCACGAATCAATTTTTTTTTTTTTTTTTTAATAGAGATTTTAGAGTTTTAGAATTTTTATAAATTTAAAAACAAAAATAATCATATCATGTTTATAAAATATAAAATCAGATTATGTTTAATAAAAAGTAAAATCATTTACACCAAAAAAAATAATATATATATATATATAATATATAATATCAAACAATAATAATGTGATTAAACTTTTTAAATCCAACTAAATGTTTAATACTGTAACAAATATAGTAGGAGATTACCAATGCCGAAAATAAACTAATAAAATATTGTGAATTCACACAATTAATACCGGGTGTCTCACTCACCATTCGATTTATTTTTTAAGACGGCACTGTGAAGTCTTCGTCGAAATTTAAAATATCAAATGAGTTTAACAACTGAAATTTTTTTTAAAAATGATTAAATAAAGTATAAAATCCTATATTTTATTTCAAAATGAAGAGAGTTTTTTAAAACCGACACCCGACTGGTTCAACCGGTTCACCAGGTCATGGGTTAATGGTGAGTTTTTGTGGGGTTTTTTCGTTTTTGAACTTGTCGGGTTTTAGCACTTTATCCAAACCGGAAAAATGTTCGGATCACGATCAACCAGTCGGACCGGACGGTCCGAGTCGGGCATGAAAACATTGTAAATAACCATTCCATTGTTGTCGCGTTTGACTCGAAAAGCTCCTACAGTGCACGGTTTGATGATTAATCAGTCTGGTTAACGATTATTTGCAAGAATCAATTAATTTCCGGCTTAACCGATTGGTTAAATATGATTAAACCATTGGTTAACTTCATATCTAGAGGACGAATTTAAATCCCTGATAAATTCTAAAAAGTCCCATCATCGCCGTCGTCTCCGTCACCGTCGCTGTGAAATGGCGACATCTAATCTCCGTAGACACTTGAGCGCAAGTCGCCTCCGCTTAAACCGCTTCATCTCTACTTCTTCTTCTTATCATTCACATCGCCGTGTTGTTGTCACTGGTCTCCTTCTCTCTCCATGTACATGTATTCACATATACTTATCTCTGTAATTTCTCTGATTCGACATTGTTCCTGTAGGTCTAGGCATGGTGACTCCACTTGGTAGAGGCGTTGAAACAACGTGGAGGCGTTTAATTGATGGAGAATGTGGGATTAGAGGATTGACTCTTGATGATCTCAAGATGAAGTCTTTTGATGAAGAGACAAAGTTATATACTTTTGATCAGCTTTCTTCTAAAGTTGCTGCTTTTGTGCCTTATGGATCAAACCCTGGTGAATTTGATGAAGCCCTTTGGCTAAACTCTAAGGTATCTCTTTCTTCTTAAACAAACTGGCTTGCAGCTTATAAGGACATAATTAGTAGGAACACAGTCAAATCTCATCTCATATTATATAGTTTTAGATTAGAAGCATTTACGTGTTGCTTGCTATTGACAACACTGTCTCACTGAGCAGCAATGTCTTTGTACCTTCTCATGGAGGAAACCATTTTTGGGATTAGTGCTACTCATTTTCTGTCTTTTGGAAGCTTAATATTGTTTGTCAGAGATATGCAAAAAGTAAAGGTTTTGTTATTGTTGTTTTTGAATCCTGGAGGCAGTTGCGAATTTTATCGGATATGCTGTATGTGCTGCCGATGAAGCTTTGAGAGATGCAGAGTGGTTACCAACTGAAGAAGAAGAAAAAGAGAGAACAGTTAAGTCTTCCTCATCTGTAGATCAAATGATGAGGACTTCTGCTTTTTAATTTGGTTTCTCTGATTTTTGAAATTTTGTAATACCAGGGAGTCTCTATTGGTGGTGGAATTGGAAGTATATGTGATATTGTGGAGGCAGCGCAGCTGATTTGTGAAAAGGTTAAACCTTTCTGTTGTCTATGCATCATTTTCTCAGGAATTAGAGTCTCTTAAGGATTGTCTTATCCTAGTTGCGTGTAAGACTTAACAACGATTATGGTGATGCAGAGGCTGCGGCGGCTTAGTCCGTTTTTCATTCCAAAAATATTGGTAAACATGGCATCTGGTCATGTGAGCATGAAGTATGGATTTCAGGTGTGTTGAATTTTCCAGTTTTCTTTTATGCAAAAGAGTATGAACATCTTAGACTATCCAATGGTGGTTGATTTGGATTTTTTTAATGAGAGTTTTAATTATGCAACTCTTTCTCATTGTGATAATGGGGTGATAATGATATGGGATTTAAACATACTTTTTATTAACGTGTCTAGAATAGTCCTCTGATGTTCTTAAGTAGTAAACCGTTTGCATAGCATTGCCATGCTTTTGAATATAGGGGCCAAATCATGCTGCTGTGACAGCTTGCGCAACTGGTGCACATTCTATAGGCGATGCCACTAGGATGATTCAATTTGGAGATGCAGATGTTATGGTGGCTGGTGGAACTGAGTCTAGCATTGATGCTCTGTCCGTAGCTGGATTCTCTAGGTAACTAATGATCGGTCTCACACGCTTTTTGTGTGTTTAAAGCTCATTTCTTTCTTGGAAAATAAAGGCATATGGTCCAAAGTCAGCAGATTACTATTTACTTTTACCGCATTAATGTCTAAAAACTATGCTACAGCATCTTAAATAGGCACAGACACAACAAACAAAAATGTTTTTAATGAAATTTTGAACCTGTTTTTTTTGTTTTCAGATCAAGGGCTTTGTCAACTAAATTCAATTCTTCTCCACAAGAAGCTTCACGGCCTTTTGATTGTGACCGGGATGGTTTTGTGTAAGTCACATTCTTCGTTGTTTATGTGAAAATAAACCCTGTTTTGTTTATGTTGATTCCATCTTTTTTGATTTGGTGTTGCAGGATAGGGGAAGGTTCAGGGGTTATAGTATTAGAGGTAAGATTTTATGGTCCTTTACTTAAACTCTGGAATCTTGGATAGTCATCCCCTCAGCCGTTTTTTGGTCTTAATCCAAACACTTTTTTGATTTCTGGTTATGACAAAAGGAATATGAGCATGCAAAAAGACGAGGAGCAAAAATTTATGCTGAGCTTTGTGGATATGGGATGTCAGGTTAAGCTCATAGATAAATAGTAAAACGAATTTTACTCTCGTAGATAATAATAGTGAAGCACATTATGAATTCATTAAGAATGAATCTTCATGATAAATAGGCGATGCACACCATATTACTCAACCTCCTGAAGATGGAAAAGGAGCTGTTTTGGCCATGACGCGTGCCTTAAGACAGGTAACCTCCATATTATTAATCATCGGCCATTGGTTAACTGCAGTTTTGTTGTTATGGTACTTCTGTTGATGATCATTTATGATCTTGGCTTTAGCAGTTTGAATTATAATGATTTGGTTAAATGTCCATGACTTTTCAGTCTGGTCTGTGTCCAAACCAAATTGATTATGTAAACGCACATGCAACATCAACCCCAATAGGTAAAAAGATTGAAACCTCGTCTTGGTTCTCTTTGGTTTTACAAAAACTGAACTGATGATTCTGATAACAAATCCACGATTTCTAGGCGATGCCGTGGAAGCGAGAGCTATCAAGACGGTATTCTCTGAACATGCTACTTCAGGCACCTTGGCATTCTCCTCCACCAAGGTAAAAAGACATAATTTTTCTTATTGACATGATGTTACTGAAGTTGTAGTCCAAGTGATAACTATATGTCTGCTAAATTTTGTCTGTAAATAATTTGACTTGTTTTGATTGAAGGGGGCTACTGGTCATCTTCTTGGAGCAGCTGGAGCAGTGGAAGCTATTTTCAGTATCCTTGCTATACATCACGTAAGCATTCTCATTTCTTAGTTTTGTGTTGTGATGATTAAGGTTTAGTGACCTAACCAGAACCTGCAAAAACTTGGTAGGGGGTTGCTCCTATGACGCTGAATGTCAAGAATCCAGATCCCATCTTCGACAAGAGGTTCATGCCTTTAACCACTTCGAAAAAGATGTTAGTTAGGACAGCAATGTCGAATTCGTTTGGCTTTGGAGGAACAAATGCATCTTTGCTCTTTGCCTCTATCTAAACTTGTGTAAACAGCATAGCAAAAGTTTTGAACTGATCTTGCTTTGATTGCATAGAAGATTACATTAGTGAGTTCCCTATGAAATTACAGATAAAGTTTTCTTGCAATATCCTTTTCAAATAAAGTTTTTAGCACTGATATCAAATGATATAATCAAGGATGTGATTTTATGGATGAACAAATCAAAGGGGAAGTTCTTAACTTCATGTATATCTATTATATATGAAAAAGAACTAGAGCATTAAAAACCTATAATTGACTAATGGGAAAATTCTAAAAAACAAATCTCAATTAAGTTTTAATACCCAACAGTTTTTGGTTATAATAAAAGTACACATATTAATAAAACTACACAATTTAATATCCAAACAATTAAATATTGTTATCTTCATAGTCACGATCTCACAATAAAATTTCAATTTTACCCTAACATCTTAGTTAATTATTAATTTTTAGATGATGTGGCATTAATTTTATGATTTTGGATAAAAATTAATTTGTTAACATTTTATTTTACGTTGTCTATAATTTTAAATTTTAATTTTTATTATAATTATTTTATATTAAAATTCAACATAAACATTAGAAGAAATAACTTATATTTTAAAATAGTTAATGTTACAGTCTTATTTCATCGTCGCAATATCAAAAAGACGTTTTTTCTTCGATTCTAGATTTTCTCAATTAATCGATACGAGAATCGCAGGTAAAAAATTCATGTCCCCCTCTTTTGCCAACATTAAAATTGATAACCATTGACGATCTCCTTTTAATCCTATCTAAAATTTTAATCGCTATCTAAATTTATTTGATTTTATTTGTCGTAATGGATATGATATCCACGAGTATTGATATGAACTTCCTCTTCTTCCTAAGAAACTCTTCATTCGAATTAAATCTTCACGATTAAGAGTTTCGACAAAATCTCAATCCAAATCTCATTGTCTTTCTCGAAATTTATCAATTCATAAAAATAGCTAATTTTGTTTTTCTTTTTTTAAAGATTTTTTGTTATTTTTTTATTTTCAATTTTAAAAATAAATTAATTAAAAAAATAATATAGAAACAAAATATGAACAAAAAGTAATTTTTAAAAATTAGAAAATTAATGCCAAATCATCTAAAAGTAATAGTTAATTGAGCTGGAAAAGGTAATATTGGAATTTATTTTTGTTGTTAGATCGTAAGTATAAAAATAACAACATTTAATTGTTTGGATATTAAATTGTACAGTTTTATTAATAAGTATATTTTTTTCCAACCGAAAACTACTTGGTATTAAGCATCTAAATAAAAATTAATTGTTGTTTTTTTTGGGGGAATTTTCCATTGACTAATAGTCACTTATTTTAATTTTTGTTTGAAATTTGTACTAAAAACAACCGTAAAAACTAATATTATTAGATGACAATCTTAAACTATAATGAAAATCTTATAATTTAAATATGTGGCCAGTTCATAAATACAAGATCCAAATCAATTACCAAGGAGATAATCAGCAAGATTTGCATAACAAATCGTTCAAACATATAAGCTCACGATAAAACAATCAACATAGATCGCTACTGGAACATCTACAGAAATTATTCTCTCTCTCTGAACCATCTAGAAAATAGCAATAAAAAGAACAATGAGCTCCAACGGCTATTTAAGCTCCGTCAACACCAACGGCAAACCCTCTTCCCGATCCAGAGTCTTTCACTTCTTCTTTCTCTTCCTCAAAGCCTATGTTTCTTTTAGTGAGTCTATTTTCTGTTGACTCTAGCTGACGTGGAGTTGACTTTTTCTTGACATACGATTGATGAATCGTATCACACACCTAATGGTAGTGAACCAACACAAGATATGTAATCAGGAGAGGACTCTCGAAGATTCCCAAGGTGAAGAAACGAAAGAGGATACCATCTCAAGCTCAAACTCAAACTGCAAAGTGGCTTTGTCAGAAGATATTCAGAGATTAGGATTAGGGTTTGGTAGTGTCTTTGACGAATTTGGTTGCGTAATATTACGTGGATACAACTCAAATCTATGTAATTCACCTTTTTTGCATTCTTGGTGATTGATCGATTATTGTAGTATCTTAACTTGTATGTGTTGCTCCATGTTTGTAAAGTTGGTAGCTTTTATTCTCTCTGTTTATTACTAGAACTAGATATAGACCCGCGGTACACCGCGAGTTGATTATTTGCGTTAGAAATTAAATTATTTTTTCAATTCAATATCATCTACATTTAGATAATCAAGTTATATTTTGAATTTATCATCTTACTTTTTATATAGATTTACTTTTGATGTTATATTAGTATTTGTTTGGTTTGATTCTGTTTAGTTAAGAAAACCTGTTTATTATACGCATCATTATATAGAATGTGTATTTTATGGTGCATTATGATGTGTTTGTTATATAGTTTTTTGTTAAAAATAAAAGTATTAAAATTGTTTAAATTTAATTTTATATGTAATTGTAGTTATCTTTAAGAAAATAATGTTTTTCTGTATGAAATAGATGTATATTATGCTTGGAAATTTATAAAATTCAAATTCTTATTGTAACACAAATACAAAAATTCAATCACTTAAAATTCAATCATGTAAGAAACCAAGATAATCCACAACTACAGCAAAAGGCTCATTCTTGTTTCAGAAACGTGCTAATGAGAATTGAACAAGTCTTCACTAACAACTTCAAAGATAATAATCACTCCGTCACAGTGTCATCACTTACCCATCTCTGCAATTTGACGACTTTCTTAATCTTTTATGATACTGCTATTGCTTGTTTAACAAGTATTTTTTTTATAATCTTGATAACTTTTTTTCATTTAACTTACATTAGCGAGTTCCCTATGAAATTACAGACAAAGATGTTTCAAATGCCTACTTTTGCTTGCAATATCCTTTAAGCTCTTTTAAGAATATCTTGACCTGAAACCTTCTGTAAGAGGAATGACTTTTGCGGATACTTTCGATTGCAACTTAAGCACAGCTTCACGGATTTCCTGCCATTGCAACCACAAGTATTAAGATGAAATACAACATAAGGGGCTAAAACTTTTACTAAGAACATGAAAGCCAAATTCAGACTCTCACCTCTACATGGTAACGTGATGAGAAATGCGTCAATAATACAGTTTTGCTCCGGATCCACTTTGCATTCTCAATAATCTGCAATTTGTTCATGGAAAATTCCTCTTACAGTGTGCTTTTTACAGGTGTGTTTGAACATAAATAGGATCGTACCTGAGATATATGAGTATGACCGAGTGCTTGCGCATGCTCAGTGCTAAAACTTTCATCCAAGAAAGTTGCCTGCCAGATCGGTTAAGCTCAGAAACTATAACATAATCCAGTGAAGTTTTAAAATGATATAACAGTACCGCCAATAGGATTCAAGTAAGTACCTCAGTTATAAGAACTTTTGCCCTCAACGCATCAGCATTACGAGGGTCAAGCATATACTCTGAAGTTGTATCTCCAGTGAAGGCTATCTCGGGGGATAATATCGTGTCCGTAATCTGTAATTAAGTTCAATATTATTGTACTTTATCAAACCTCAATATCAGAAATATGGCTTATTATAAGCAACAAACCTCGACGCCAGACTTTTTAATCTTTTCTATCTGTTTTCCTTTGAGGTGAGCATACTGCTTCTGCAACTTCTTCCTGACCGAATAGATGACATAACCCTAAAAGAACTCAAGATCAGTAAAAAAAAAAGACGCTCTCATGCCACATTCACGATGTGTAGTACCTGACTTGGTATAACATGGTGAGTTGCAAATGGTCTAACAACAATGTCATTGCGCAACTCATATGTTTCACCTGCCACCACCAACAAAGAACTCAGATTCGCTATCTAAACAAGGTTGGCTTTTAACAAGTCACTATGTCATTACCTACAGCAAGTGGTATCAATTCTACATTCAACTCTACTTGACCCATAGTCCTGTGAATCTCAAGAAGTTTCTCAACATCTTCTTTAATAGATGGTGGCACAAATATTTTCGGTGGCTCAAGATTGTATAAACCACGGCTCGCTACATACATTGGAAGCCCTCCCTGAAGAAAACACTAAACTTAGCCACAAGATTCATACAAAAGATCCCATAACTCAATCAATAAGCAGAAACATCAAACCAAATCTAAAAGTATGTTCAACAAAACTAATCCTTATCCTTCCAAATCATAGTACAATGGCTCTATTTTGAACTAAAATGTATCATCAATTCAACACTAAGATTCATCCACAATTCAATCAAAAGGCCGAAACTTTAAACGAAATCTAAAGAGGGTTTTGAAGAAAGACTCAAATTTTGAACAACTCACGATATGGTCAAGATGGGCATGAGTGATAAAAAGAAACTTCTGCTGAATAGCACGAGAAGGGCACCTCCCAATATCAAAGACACATTTGAGCTCAGGGACGATAACACAAGTCTCGTGCCCACCTACAGAGATCCCTTCAATTGCATAACTCTCCAATTCGACACCTTTACGGTTCACTGCAGCGCGTGCTTTCCGATACTCTTCTTCTTCCTCAATAGCTCGGCTAATCGATGAGAAATAGCCAGAGACTTTGACGGGACTCACGAAATGTCTACGGTTGCTCTGTATCTGTGCGGCGAGCTGGTGAGTAATCACTGGAGGTTTATGGTGTTTGGTGGAAGGGAAGATTTTGGGAGGTGAAATTGGAAACGAAGAAGAAAGCTGCATTCTTTTGTGAGGTTTTACGGAGGTTTTTGGGGTTTCCTCTGTCACTCAGACATGAAACGATAGAAAATGCAAAGAACGGCCTTTTTCTTGGGATTGAGTGAGACCAAATTAAACTGATCTACTACATATGTATAGCTCCGGTTTAATGCTGGTTAGGATTGTTTTTCGGTTAATTTGGTTTAGTATAGATTGTAATTTGTATATATGTATCCAACATTTGTAACAAAATTTATAGAGGTATTCAACTATTCATCATACAATAAAATTTTATTAATTTATAAAAGTACTATTAATTTATAGAGAGTTTAAACTAATTTTGTAATTTTTAAAAGATTTTTTCTAAAAAAGATTTTTTTTATTTGTAATTATTATCTTTTTAGAACCAATTACAAAATAATTAAAATTTATTATGTATAGACAACAACAAAAAGAGTTTTGAATGTAGTAAAAATATTAAAAATGAAAAAGGAATATAGCAAAGGTTATGTTTCACTAAAATTTCTTATATATATATATTTTAAGGAATTTATAAAATTATTAATTTATGATATTGATGAGAGCATATTATATTAATTTTATACAATGATTTTTTTAATAAAAATTATTTTATTAATTTATCGATTTGTATTAATTTTTACTATAGTTACAACTCAAAATCGGAAGAATTTGTTAATTTATAAAAACTATTAGTTTATCGAATATTAATTTATAGAAATTTTACTGTAATATTATAATTTTTAGAGGTTTAACTGTTTTTTTTCTTTTTTTTAAGAAAGGTTTTACGGTCTTAGATCCAAAATTGATATAATACTCAAACCGAACTAACGATTTTTCAATCCAACCAAATAGAAAATCGAAAAACTAAACCAAACCAAATGTCAGATACTCAGATTGAATGAGTGGTAAGGTTCCGTAATAAAACCTAAAACTAAGGGCAACAATCAAAACACGTTTACTTTTATTATAAACAGATTTCTGGAGATATCGAGAACATTTTCGCAGCCGCAAGCTACAAAACTTTTGATCCCAAATTCAACAGATATCTCTGAATCTATCGCTTCCAAGGGTTTTCTCTAGCTTAATCTCAGATTCGAATCGTTCCATAGTGGTGAGCTTCGTGTTCTTCTTTCGTCTCTTACTCCTGATTCTCGATTTTAGGGTTTTCAGTAATTGCGTCGGCGGCGAAAGTCTTTATCGCCGATCGATCTTCCTTATCTAGAAATTATTGATCAGAAACTGTTGGGTTTTGTTTGATTCTTGTCAAGTTTTGATTTTTCATGCGAAATTGCTCAATCCCAATTCAAAGTTACGATTTTTATTGAAAACCCTAGATTGGTTTCTTCAAGTTTGTCACTTTGATTCAATCTAATAGCTTAGCTTAATCGTTAAGTCTCTTTTTTGGTTTTAGGTTTCATTTGCGATTTAAAGGTTCTTGTTTTGGTATTTGTTTTGCTTTGGTCCTTTAAGTTTGAGAGGCTTATGTAGATTATAAGAGAGAAGAGTATTGCTTTGCATGTTTAAAGGAAGAACTTTTAACTGAACATTTGTATGATTGGTATGTAGATACTATGCCGAAGAACAAGGGAAAGGGAGGAAAGAACAGGAAGAGAGGAAAGAACGAAGCAGATGACGAGAAGAGAGAGCTTATATTCAAAGAAGATGGACAAGAATACGCACAAGTCCTTCGTATGCTTGGAAATGGAAGATGTGAAGCTATGTGTATCGATGGAACCAAGCGTCTTTGCCATATCCGTGGTAAGATGCATAAGAAGGTTTGGATTGCAGCAGGTGATATTGTGCTTGTTGGTTTGAGGGATTACCAAGATGACAAAGCGGATGTGATCCTTAAGTACATGTCTGATGAGGCTAGGCTTCTTAAGGCTTATGGTGAGCTTCCAGAGAATACTCGTCTTAATGAAGGAATTGTTGGTGATCTTGAGGATGATGATGATAATAATGATGATGACTATGTTGAGTTTGAGGACGAAGATATCGATAGGATCTAAGGCTTTGTTTGTTTTTTTTTTTTCCGGCTTGTATTTCCAATTTGTGAGACGTATGACTTCTGGTGATAAAACATCACTGTTGTTGCAAGATACTTACTGTTTTATATTTTGTTCTTCAATATCTCTATTGTTGGTTTCCTTGGTGTTCTTGTTGCATAAGTTTGTCTTTCTTCGCAATCCATTCAAAATGTTGTGTGTCACTGTTGCTTCACACTCTTAAGTTTAGCTGGTACAGAGAAGATGAATCGAAATGATTATGCGAATGCTGAAGCTGAAAGTGAATTCAGTTCAGCTTAAGAGAGTAAAACATAGTAAGCTGATAATGCTTGATATAGAAAGCATTATGTTGCATGGATTCATATGGATGACATACATAAAAGTGGGCACCAAAAATACAGAATCTACTTGTCCAAAGAGAGAAAATTATATACTTCTCCTGCCGAATATGAATACTAAAGACAGTTTAACTTGTTAACAAAACTCAAAAAAGTTATATACTTCTCTTGCCGTATCGAATCTCTGCCTTCATCTTCCTGATGAAATCCTCACATTTCTTGTTCAAATCTTCTGAACTTAATAAACTATCATTTATCGCATCGTCATCATCATGATCATCTAGTCTAGTGATTGAGAGGTCTTGTACTAGTATTCCCTCATCTTCCTTAACAACCAATGCAACTTCTTCTTCTTCTTCTCTAGATAAAACAACTCTTCCTTCTTCTTCTTTAGAAACATTACTTTCTTCAAGTAATGCCACTACTTTATTGACTTTTGTTTCTTTTAAGTCTTTGATCCCTACTTCTTTGGTTTGTTCAACGATGTTAATGGCTTTACCGTGCGAAAGGGAGTCAGAATTCCCATGGAAACTCCCCAAGATAAAGCCCACAATCCCATTGCATAACAAGAACATGTACTTCTTGTCCACAAGATTGCTATACATGGCAAGCAAATGGAGTCTTTGTTGAAGAGAAGAGATTAAGGAAGAGTAAGATAGTATAAATGAGAAAATGGATGCAAATGCTATGATCTTAGTGACTATTTTCATCTCCTTCACGCTTCTTTCTTGTTTTTGAGATTCCATCTCATCTATCTCTATCTCTCTCTTTATATCTCTCTTGCTCTATGTGTCTTGCCTTTGAATTGAGAAAAAGAATGGTGAATGCGCAACAAGTTTGCGGAACCTATTTCTTTTTTATAGATTAGTGGGTGGGTTGTGTATAATTTCACCATTTTAATTATTATTTCTTTTGGTTAAATTACTCTTTTGAACCATTCACACCAAATTAATCTTTAGTTTTTTTTTGTTTGATTATTTTTAATATATCCCTAACTTAGCTTAAAAAATTACCAAATAGTTGTCGATAATATAAGAGATATTTTTTGAATACAGTAAAACCTCTATAAATTAATAATGTTGGGATTGTGAAATTTTATTAATTTAGAGAGGTATTAATTTATCAATAAATTAATAAAAATTACCAAATAGTTGTCGATAATATAAGAGATATTTTTTGAATACAGTAAAACCTCTATAAATTAATAATGTTGGGACTGTGAAATTTTATTAATTTAGAGAGGTATTAATTTATCAATAAATCAATAAATATTAATTTATAAAGAGATTTTCCTAATTTAATAATTTTTAAAAAAAATTATAATTTTTTTATTATAGAAATTATGTTTCTAAAACCAGTTACAAGTAAAACATATTAATAATTTCTAGAAAACAACACCAAAAATTTTGATAGAGTAAAATATGTAAATTATAGTAAAACAAAGGGTAAATATGAATTTAAGCAAAAAATTATTATAAATATATTTTTAAGAATTTTATTACATATAATATATATATATAGTTGATACATTTATATAATTATTAATTTATGATATTGATGAGACCATATATTTACATAGAACTTTCAAAAAAATTATTATCTTATTAATTTATCGATTTGTGTCACATTTTACACTGGTCCCAACTCGGAACCTGAAGAATTTATTAATTTATAGAGGTTATTAATTTATAGAGTATTAATTTATAGAGGTTCTACTGTACTAATTGAAAAACAAGTATTATTATACTTTATGTGTATAAATGTCTTAAAATTATACTTTTAGAAATCAATAGTGTTTTTTTTAATACCAAAAGGTTATGGGTCGAAGTCCGTAAACCTCCATGCCAAAAACCACAACATGTAATATTAGTTTCGTTCCAACCGTCACTCGAACCGGTGACCTCTATGTTTCGTCTATAGTCTTTATCAATTAAGCTAATGTCACTTGGTCACAACTCAAACAATAGTGTCTTTATTGTCAACTGAAACAAATGTTTATCAAAAATATCAGTTTTGTTTTCTGAAAAGATAGCAAATGTTTAACAACAATCGGTCGCAACTCAATGCTACTACCTTCCACGAAAATTCTTGAGTTCGTGGATTTTTGTTTTTGTCGTAAGCTTCTTTTGTCTGCCTTTGAAAATGTCATTAAATATGCCAAAACTAAAAGACCATTGACTTGATTTGTGTTTTGTCACAAAAGGCCATTGACTTGATAGATGTATTTCAAAGTCAGCTACTCTATGGATGCTTGTCGTTCAATGTCGCGTTTTCTAAATTTCGTCATTGTTACAGGAAGGTTTTTGGTAGGTTAATAATAGAAAAAAGGATCAAATCTTTTTAGGTGAAAGAAATAGATTGAGCCATCATTATTGGTGGGCCCTGAAGAAGAGGTAATGGTGTCAATGTGTTTATTTGTGGTTTCCCAAGACTTACGAAACTCAATTTCTTTTTAAAATAAGATTGTTGTCGGTGAAATGGAGTAATAGGATTCAGGAAGGTAAGGACAAAGCAAAGCCACTAGCTTGGCGATTTTTGGCCGATAAGAATTTACATTACAATTTGGCTTTTCTAAAGATTTTATTACTAAAGATCGATAACTGATAAAACATAGAGAATCACATGAACCATATTTCAAAATGGTGAGAACATTACACTCATTACATCAAGAACGTTTATTAGAAACCACCAAACGTAAAATTACAACGACAAATTCAAAAGAAACCTACAAAGCTAACATAAACCCCTTATATGTCAACTATCATGCGAGAACGAAACCGTCACTCATGTCCTGTTTGACTGCATGTTGGTGAAAAGTGTTTGGTTAATTACCTCTCTATACCTATGCAGACTCAAAGTCCTTTGATCTCCATAACTGAGCAGATTAGCCATCTATTGAATCTAATGGAGAAAGTAGAGTTGCCTAAGAACTTTTGTGATGCAATCCCTTGGCTGCTTTGGGGAATCTGGAAGGCAAGAAACTCCACTCTTTATGCGGATAAATTGAATGATCCCTACTTTTTGGTCGCTGCGGCTTTTGAGGAGGCAGATTAATGGCCTAAACAAAACTCACTGACTCGCCAAGAGAATACTCGGATGATCAAATGGTAACTACATTGTGAGAGAAGATGAGTCAAGCCACTGATGGGTAAATTAACATGTAACATTCATACTTGATGGATAAAAGATTCATGTCACGTTGGAGGTATAACTTGGATTCTAAGGAACCACTTAGGAGACACAGTTTTTCATGCTCGAGGTGCTTTTCTACCAATGGTGAACTGCATTGCTGCAGAACTATATGACATACTCTGGTGCATACGCACCCAGTGTCATGCCTAACCTATATAGGGCACCAAAAAATAAAAAATAAAAGGCTACATTTTTTTTCTAAACTAGGCAAATCATTTATTTTTATATAGTGTTTTTGGACTCTTTTTTTTTTGGAAACAAAACTCAAAATCATTCAACATTTATGGAAATTTGTTATTTGTTTTTCATTTTCATTAACTACTAAATCTTGTTTTTCGATAAAAAAATTTTAAATTGAGCAACATTTGCTTTGTTTTTTTTTTTACATTTTTTAAAAAATCTTCTCTCAAAATAGAATGTGTTAGGCCACATTTTTAATTTTTTTCTTAAGCTTCCATTGACTTTGGCATGAGGCTGTACGCAACATACATGATCCTCATGTAAAACCGAACATTTGGTCAGATTGTAATGTTGCCTTGGAGGTATTGCAAAACTGGAGGACTGGCGAAAGTACTGGTCCCAAATTCTTAAGATCAACTAAGTAATATAGGTGATGCGGGAGGTTAGTTTCAACATCTCTTCACTAAAAGCTAATTCGTTGGCCATAGATATTGCTTGCAGCGTTACAAGAGAAGACGATTCACTTGTTAATTATTTGGCAAGAGGAGGTCCGACATGGCTCAACCGGATTGAAGACGAACAACACGCTGGAAGATGAGACTCTACTTTGCTCCTTGTCCCCTGTTTTTATTTTACTTTGTCTGTTTTGTTTTGCAACTTTGCTATTTCTCAAAGACGATTAAATAAAAAAAATCAATATCAATAAGTCTAACTAGCTATTGTTTTTAAAAAACATTAAAATTCTATAAACTAATACCCCCTCTGTTTCTGAATATTTGTAATTTAAGGTTTTTGCACACAAATTAAGAAAACATACAAATCTCATTTAATTTATCTCTTTCATATAAAAACATCATTAATTATAATTAATCCAACCAATAAAAAACTATGATGTAAAATATAATTGGTTAAAAACTATTAAATACATTTAATGTTTGCATAGAAAAATAAAAACAACAAAGTACACTTAATTAGAAACAGAGGGAGTAATTAAAACCTTAAATGGTAATTCCACGATAGATAGAATATTTACTAAAATAAATAATAGAGTTAAATGTAATGTTGAAGCAAAACAAATAAAATGAAATTACATATTACTCGTGCTTATCTAAAATCTACCCTTCATCTGTTACAGGTGGAATATAGAAGGCTGCTTCTAAACAACAATTTAGCGAACAATAGTAAAGAGTAAATTCTTCTGTAGCTCTCCTTATAAGGAAGGGGAACTTACAACGAAGTTCACAATGGAAGCAGAAAGGTCGAGTAACACCATTATTGGGAAGTACTTCATGAGCGGGATCTCTGGGATCTATTAGTCCTAGCTTCGCATTATATAAATCTCCAAGTACACACTTTAAATGAAGGCTGACCCCACAATCATCACAAGTATAGTAAAATACACTCGGATCTGTCTTGGTCTCACAAATATCACACCACAAGTGACCAGTATCGAAGTCAGAAGCACCTTGACGTAGTGACAGAAGATGATCGTCACACCTATGTTTTACTTTACTTGGTAAAGTAGCGCACGTCATGCATAATGAGTAATCATCACACACTATACAGTTGAGATCATAACCTGCTTTGGTGCCACAAGCCTTACACTTTTTGGAATGTTCCAAGGTCCAGTATAACGGGTGTGGATGCAAATCGTGTAGAAAGGGTTCTGATATGGAACTACACTGAAGATCAAAGACAAATTCTTCATCGCCATGGTCTTCGTCACACTCGTATCTGAAACCATTAGGAGTGGTATCACAAGTAGAACATAAAAATATAGAAGCCTTGTCAACTCGTAGAGTGAGTTTATGGTTGTGCAAAAAATGTCGTCTCTTCCGCGGAAGACTTGCACATACTTTGTGAATGATGAAATCGCATTCCAGACATTTGTAGGATAGATTGCCATTAATAGCAAGAATGCACCCCCGGCAACGCGTAGCGTCATTTTCCATATGACAATTCTCATCCAATCTAAGTACATGTTCTTCATGACTAAAATGTATGATATCCGTTTCATTAATTACTTTGAATGGATCTTCAATTTCTTCATCTTCTTCGGACACATCTTCGAGTTCTCTACCATCCCACACTTCTTTCCTCGTTGCACATTTTGAATGAACAGCATAACTAGGACAAAGAGAACATGTATATGCTCCGTAGACCCAATCAATCGTCCTACGACAAACTCCACACTCCCAATCTCTCTCTTCTTGACCAAGATGAAAAGTGTGAGAGACACGATGATCATGCCGATTGATGTATATGACTCCCGGTAGACCTTCAATACAATCTTTGTGTACCATGAGATGGCATTCATAACATACATAAGGATTACGGTCACCTTCCAATCCACATGCATTACAAGTAAAGGTGACTACTCGTAACAAGAGGTTGAAGCTATGCTTATGGTGCTTTGGCTCGAAAATAGTGAGTGGTGGTAGATTCACCATACAGTCTAGATCCATGTTTACATTGCATATCGTGCAACGAGCATACAAAGACGTCGTCGAAAGATCAATTTTACAAAAATGACAATCGTGATTTCCATTGATGAAGATCTTGGGAAAGTGACTGCACGGAAGAGCTCGAAGATCTCTACGCATTCTATATGCAATGAGAAGCCACACTCAATGCATTGGCAGACCAAGCTATCTTCACTTTCTTCTGTTTCGCACAAAATGCAATGAATAGAAGAGGCATTCGTAAATAATAGAGGATGATGATGAAAAGACATGAGTTGGGTTATGGTTTCTACTTTGGATTCGGTAGAAGACATTTTGTTTTTCACCAAAAGAAAGAAAAACATAGCCGAACTTTAGTTTGAGTTTTTATCTTATGAGGGCTCCTCTTGGTATATATATACTTAATTTCCTTGCATTTTAATTGATTTTTTTAAAGACGTCGTCGAAAGATCAACTTATAAATTCATTTTAATTGATTTTTTTCTTTGTATTTTATATTATCAATGGTGATTGAGGGGACAATACTGCATGGTGCCAACTAATTCATATAAAGAAATAATATGCAAGTTTCGAGGTTATATCCTTGTATTTGTAGGTATTTTCGTTTATATATGGAAAAAAATACTCAGCTACACCAACTATAATAGAATACATGGTCACACATATACGAACTATATGATGACATGTAGTCAACATCACAAACATTTTTTTCCGGTATATCAATTGTCGAAACCCGGTGTTGACCATCATTGATCGGTATTGACCAACAAAAATATTCAAAAATATGATTTTTATTATTTTTAATATTACTAAAACAAATTATTCTATTGAATGGTTTATGGTATTGTAGAATAAATAAATACATACTATATTTAACAAAATATATTTTGTATAATTCTTACTATTATTTATTTTTTTCAGTTTCAAAACTAAATTAAAAAGGAAATAAAATAAATTTTTTATTAACAATGTAAAAAAAATCAATTCACTTTTATATTACTTTTGAAATTGAAAAAACTATCTAACAATAATAATCAATGTATTAAATAGATATTCAAACTATCTTTATGTTGAATATAGAATATGTTTCCTTTTAAATTATCAAACACTATAAACGATTCAAGAGAATAATATATATATTTTTTTTATATAAATATTTTTTTTGAATATTTTTGTTGGTAAATGTCGATCAAAGATGGTCAACACCGGATTTTGGTGATTGGTATACCGGATAAAGATGTTCGTGATGTGGATATGTAATACATCTAGTTCATGTAGTTGGTTGTACATTTCAAAAGTTGGCATATATAATCATGTATTCCGTTATATTTAGTGTAGCTGAAATCGGACGACAAGAAAATGTTGAGAGGAAAATTTTGAAAATTTGTCAAAATACAATTAAATTAAAACGATTTTGATATAGTTTGCAAAAGAATATCAATGCACTTATATTATACACAATAAGTCAATAACAAACTCGATCTATTATCTGTTGCGATTAATCAAGGTGATATTTAATTCTTTTTTTTCAAGTTTGTATGAGTTGGCAATACGTGGAAACAGCTGTGAAATGATGATAATATATGACTTTCTAGTATATGGACTTCCTAGGCACATGCTAGATTAAGTCAATATGGGCATATGTATTGAGATTACCAAAATCTTTGTTTAATTTTTTCAGAATTTGTAAGCAAAATAAATAGATTGGTTTTCTTGGCCTGTCAGGTACTCCCATTAGCCTATTAACTTCTGGCGTAAATTATTGAACTGATGACACCATTTGTCAACTACGCATATAAGATTCTTTACATTTTGGTAGATCTATTATATGAATCTGCATGGTGCCTTCTACCAACGAATCTCACTGTCAATTGAGTTTTACATTTTTAATATATTAAACATTTTCTTTGTAAGAAAATCTTGTACTTTCTACTGATTTTAAAATTTTATTGCTTTTTTACAATCTCTTACAAATGCCACGTATATAGGGTTCAAAAGCAAATAAAATACTTGGTTCTGTGCCGTTTCATAATGTTTTAATCATAAGAGAGTTTGTGTGTATTAATTTTTTTACAAGAGATCTTGTCTTTCCACATGTAATAGAGGTTCGGGGATTAGTCCTAAACCCTTCCATAGGTTGGGGGATTTACCCTAAGTTATCAAAAAAATAAAAAAATATGTAGTAGAGGTCATCTGAAGAAGGTCTCCCGTTATCAACGATAATCTAGAAAATATCATTCGGAGTTTCTACTACCATTAAAAATTAATAACTTCAAATCAAAACCAAAAGATTTGTAAGTATCATAAAAAAATATCCATTAGATCAAGGATAAAGGATATATACAATATTTAACATTTAGTCATTGTGTATAAAAGGTCTCGTGCATAAATAGGAAGACGTGACCTTAGGTTTTGGTGAGCCTCAAGGAAAGACTGTTGAGCATTTTGAGAGAAAGAGAGTGATTTTTAAATTGGTGTTAATCTAAGTGTTTCAAGTTCACTTAAGACTTGTTAGACTTTTCTGTTGTTTGTAAAATCTTTTAGAGTCTTTACAAGTTTAGCTAGGTATGTTTAGGCTCATTTGAAAAATTTAGAACGTTTTTTGAGCAAACTGAGAAGTTGTGCTGAAAAAAACAACTCGGAGACCATATTTATAGATGGTGTCGATCAACACCATTCATAGATTTCGGCCGACACCGGTCGTGGACAGAAGCTTTAGACAATTTTGAAGTTTTGAAGAATTGCAAATATGCCTTGAAATTTTTCTCTATTTGCAAACTAAGCTCAAATCGTGTTTTTAACAATAAATAGGATTGATCATTGTTTAGATTTAAGTTTTATTCTAAGTTTTATTCTAAGCTTTATTTTTTAGAGAGATTTGTAGTAGAGGTTAGAGAGAAGAATCGGGTTTCTTTAAGAGAAGATTCAGAATTGCTTTATTTGTTTTATTGATTTCTTAATGCAATCTATGTTATTCATTATGTTTGTTTCATTCACCATATATGAGTATATATTTTGTTAGGTTTAGGGTTTTCAAAAGTTTATGATGAATTGTTAGGTTGTTAATTTGTTAGGATTGAATCAATGGAGTTCTTCATCTAGATTGTGTTTATTACTAATTCTAGATTCACGAACTAGAATCTGATCTTCGGTTGATTAGTTGAAACTAGAGTGTAACTGATTGCCTAAACTATCTTAGATGAGCAAAATAACTATTCATAAAGAGAATTGGGTTAGGTATTTTGTGAACAATCAAACCTGCAATTAATGCTTGTTTGAATTGAGGAATTTAGCAAAGTGACTTGGAATTTTAGATTTAGGCATAGATAGTCATCACAACAGAGCTGGTTAATTTTACTAATGTGTTTAGAGTTCAAGATTGGATCTTAATAACAACCCTGATAATCTATTTAATCTGCAATTCCAAATTACCTAAAATTTCCCTAACTCTAACTCTTTTTCCAACTGAATTTAGCTCGATTTTAATTACTAGCTTATTTTAATTTACAATCTTTCTGTTTAACGTTTTTTCAAATATTGATAGTTTATTGTGTAAACTTGAGAACTTTGTAGAATTCGAGCCTAAGTATTACATTTTGATCTCTTAATTTGAGAGAGTGGTTCAAAGGGTAAATTGTGCATATCAGTTATATTATGCATCACAACGTCTACATGAGACATGACACAAATTGAATCATTGGACTAGATTCAATTTGTGTATTGTAGAGGTTTGGATCCTATCATTGATCCTATATGAATACAAAAGATAGTTTAGCTAAACTCTAAAAAATTAGCTATCGAGGACTAAGAAAATTATATACTTCTCTTCCCGAATTGAATCTCTGCTTTCATCTTCCTGATGAAATCCTCACATTTCTTGTTCAAATCTTCGACACTTAGTAAACTATCATTTATCTCTTCGTCATCATGATGATCATCTACTCTAATGATAGCGAGGTCTTGTACTAATATTTCCTCATCTACCTCAACAACCAATGACACTTCTTCTTCTTCGATTCCTCTAAATAAAACAACTCTTCCTCCTTCTTCTTCTTCTTCTTCTTCTTTAGAAACACTCTTTTCTTCAAGTAATGCCACTACCTTCTTGAGTTTTGTTTCTTTCAAGTCTTTGATCCCTACTTCTTTCGTTTGTTCAATGATGTTAATGGCTTTACCCTGCGAAAGGGATTCAGAATTCCCATGGAAACTCCCCAAGATAAAGCCCACAATCCCATTGCATAACAAGAACATGTATTTCTTGTCCACAAGATTGCTATACATTGAAAGCAAATGGAGTCTTTGCTGAAGAGAAGAGATTAAGGAAGAGTAAGATAGTATAAATGAGAAAATGGATGCCAATGCTATGATCTTAGTTACTATTTTTATCTCCTTCATCTTTCTTCCTAGCTTTTGGGATTCCATCTCTCTCTCTCTATCTCTCGCTTCCTCTCCCCTTTTAGTTGAGAAAAACAATGGTGAATGATAAGCAAATAATGTTGATTTAGAAGAAAACAATCTGATGAATGACAAGTTTGGGAACCCATTTCTCTTTATAGATGATTGGGTAGGTTGAGTTTGATTTCATCATTTTAACTAATTTTCTTTTGGTTTAAACAGTTTTATTTTCTCCTTTGAACCATTCAAACCAAATTAATCTTTAATTCTTCCTTTTTGATTACTTCTGTTTACTTCTAGATCTTAATACTTACTTAGCTTTCTTTTGTTAAGAAAAAATAACTAATTGTTTTCGATGATATAAGAGATAACCTTTTTAATACTAATGAAAGAAAATAACTTAAGTAGTTAAACTCTACTTAAAATATATATTAAGGTAAATGTCTTACGTTTATATTTTATAAATCAAACGTTATCCCTAATGCAATTGAAGTTTTTTTTTATATATATAATGAAAATAGTATTTGTGATAAATCAGTTTATAACAAAATGTACTTAGAACTTGCTCGACACACAACTTGAAACGGTCACTATCTATAAGCTACTTCGACGAAAATTCTTGAGTTCGTAAATTTTCTTTTTGTCGGAAGCTTCTTTTGTTTGCCATTGAAAATGTCATTAAACACGCCAAAACTAAAAGACCATTGACTTGATTTGTGTTTTGTCACAAAAGGCCATTGACTTGATAGATGTATTAAAAGTCATTACTCTATGGATGCATGTCGATCAATGTCGCGTTTCTAAAATTTCCTCTTTGTTAGGTTGATGATAAAAACTAAAAAGGTGAAAATGTTTCAAGTGAAGGAAATAGATTGGGCCATCATTATTGTTGGGCCACGAAAAGAGGTATATGGTGTCAATGAGTTAATTATGGTTTCCAAAGAGTAAAGAAACAAAAATAAAAGATAGTTGACGTCGGTGAAAACTTTAGAAGAAGACGGATAAAATATGGTTATAACTTTTAGCCTTTAGGCGTGCATATAGAGATAAAATGGAGCGATAGGATTTAAGAAGATATTGTACGTCTGCATGTCAATTATCTAACAAGGGTGTCCAAGTAATGCCGTGAGAAATGGGTTTGTAATTAATAGGTCATGAGGTAAAGAGAAAGCAAAGCCACTAGCTCTTCAATGATATCTTCTTGGTTAGCTAACCAAAACAAGGGATTAGAGAATTAGGTTAGGAAGAGATAGTTTTGGGTGAAAGGGAAAAATATGTGTAAGTGTTAATGATAGAGTGAATTATTTTCGTTAATATAGGCAGAAGACTAAATTTTGGCTAAGTTTAGCGGAACAAGTTATTATAGTTTTCCGCGTAATAAAATTATATATTAGTGTTAATAAAATGTTATAGTAGCCAAATTATGTCCTAACGTTTATAAAATGTTATTTATATGAAAACAAAAATTACAGTTAATCTTGAGTAATCTGTGTTAGGCCGTTACGCTATCAATGTATATTTTTCTTTGTAGTATCTTGTGATTTAATTTGTAACCGATAAAAATCTATATCAAATTTTAGCATTACGATTTCACTCGTCAAGATTTTTCCGTAAAGCTTTAGCTTTTCTAAAGATTTTCTCTTTCAAGATTGATAATTGAGAAATGAGAAACAAAGATAATCACGAAATGGTAAGAGCACTACAATCATTACATCGACAAGTTTATTAGAAAATCACCAAAGATAAAATTACGACGACTAGTCTAAAATAAAACTACAAAGCAAAAGGAAAGAAAAAAAATAATATTAAAGAGAAACAGTAGACGAACTAGTTTATGGAGTAGAAGCTTGACGGATTCTTAGACAAACTGTGAGAGATGGGATTGATAGTTCTGACCTTAGAGCGAAGTTTTATCGAAGCAAAGATGTGTCCGATCACTAATCGACAAAACACACCAAGTCTATATACTATTGCGACTGCTACCCAATTCAGCACTCGCTCATCCGGTTCCAACAAAGATTTTATGGGTAGAATGTAATGTACGTAGGAACGAGGACATGGATTTCTCCACAAAAATTTCCAAGGCCATAGATTGTCCACAAGTGAAAACTTACGACTTTCAAACTGTGTACTTTTGGAACTACCCCTCTTGTATATTATGGGAAAAGTTAATTTTGGACATAATAGAGTATGGTTTAGAGATAACCATACATTTGTTTCAGTAATGTAAACCGGTATAAGATAAACCGGGTTTTGCCACTTACTATAAAAGAAATACAGAGAACCTTTACCTTTTTTCTTTCTCTCGTCTCTAACAAACTTGTTTCTATTATGGTATCAGAGCAATGAATTTTCAAAATTCATTCGATTCTTCTTCGTTTTTTGCTTTGTTCTTTGATGATTCTCATTGATCTTCTTCTTCTTCGATAGATTCGTTTGGTTTACGTGCCGGAATCACAAATATCGATCAAGTTTTCTTCAGATTCTGTTAACAATGGTTGTAACTCGCAAAATCCCTCGTCGATCATCTCGTGTAGCTTCGTCAGCTCGAAGACAAGTGAATCGTGATGATGATGATGAGAGTTCGCCAGAAATTCCTCCGATTGTTCCTCCGATTGTTTCTCCGATTGTTCCTCCGGTTGTTCCTCCGGTTGTTCCCGTTTATACATCATCGATTGATAATCCAGATAGTATTCATTCTCCATATCATCTTTCTAACAGTGATAATCCTGGAATTTCTATAATTTCTGAGGTTCTTGATGGTACAAATTATGATGATTGGCATATAGCGATGAAAACTTCTTTAGATGCAAAGAACAAGATTGCTTTTATTGATGGATCTATATCTCGACCTAGTTAAACAAACGCTATGTTCAGGATTTGGTCACGATGCAACAGTTTAGTGAAATCTTGGATTCTAAACTCGGTTTCAAAACAGATCTATAAAAGCATTCTTCGTTTTAGTGATGCATCTGAGATTTGGAAAGATTTGGCCACACGTTTTCACATTACAAACCTTCCAAGATCATATCAATTGTCACAGCAGATATGGTCACTACAACAAGGTTCAATGGATCTTGCTACGTATTATACTACTCTGAAGACATTGTGGAATGAGTTGGATGGCGCTAATTGTGTTACAGTATGTAAAAACTGTGATTGTTGCAAAGCTATGGAAACAAAATCAGAACATGCTCGTGTTATTAAATTTTTGGCTGGCTTAAACGAATCCTATGCCGTCATTAGAAGTCAGATAATCATGAAGAAGCATATTCCAGAACTTGCTGGGATTTACAATTTGTTGGATCAGGATTTGAGTCAAAGAAATATCACTCCTGTTCAGAATGCTGTAGCTTTTAATTTTTCAGCAATGGAACCAACTCAAGCTTCTGTTAATGCTACTTATAATCATTCAAAACTGCAGCAGAAAGTGATTTGTTCTCATTGTGGATACACTGGTCACACTGTGGATAAGTGTTATAAAATTCATGGTTATCCCATAGGATTTAAACACAAGAACAAGAATGCTCAACAGGATAAACAGATTGTTCCTCCAAAACCTGTTGTTGCTCAGTTAGCTTTTACTAATGCTACTTCGAGTGATTTGTTAACAGGAATGGCAAAAACTCTAACAAAAGATCAGATTCAAGGGGTTCTTGCTTATTTTTAAGGAAAACTCAATGATGGTTCTGTGACATGGCTTCTCCATCTGGTGCTACGATTACTGCATTACCTGGTATAGCTTTTTCTTCCTCCACATTACGTTTTATTGGAGCCTTGAAAGCTACAGGAAATGTTTTATCTTCATCCTCATGGGTGATAGATAGTGGAGCTACACATCATGTGTGTCATGATATAACATTATTTCAGACATTATCTGAAACCATGAATGATTCTGTTACCTTACCTACTGGTTATGGAGTTAAAATAACAGGAATTGGTTCAGTGGAGTTAAGTGATCATATGATCTTGAAGAATGTGTTATATTTTCCAGACTTTCGGTTAAATTTACTGAGTGTGAGTCAGTTAACCAAAGATTTGGGATATCGTGTAAGTTTTGATGAAAGTTGTTGCATGATACAAGATCATATCAAGGGGTTGATGATTGGTAAAGGGGAACAGATTTCAAATCTCTACGTTTTGGATATGCAATTTCTCGTGAAGAATTCAACTCAACCACTTGTTTTTTCTGCAATTCTTGTTGACTCTAGTTTATGGCATAGTAGACTAGGTCATTCATCTAATGTCAAAACAGATCTTGTTACAGATGTACTTGGTTTCAAACAAAGGAATAAAGATGATTTTCATTGTGTTATATGTCCCTTGGCCAAACAGAAACGATTATCATTTCCATCCAAGAATAACATCTGTGAATCTGCTTTTGATCTCTTACACATTGATATATGGGGACCGTTTTCTGTTTCTACATCATAAGGATACAAATACTTTTTAACCATTGTGGATGATCATACTAGGGTCACCTGGTTGTATTTGTTGAAAGCAAAATCTGATGTATTGTAGATATTCCCTGATTTCTTGAAGATGGTGGAGACTCAATATAAGACAGTGGTGAAAGCAGTCCGGTCTGACAATGCACCTGAGCTTAAGTTTGTGAATTTGTTCAAGTCGAAAGGTATCATCGCATATCATTCATGTCCAGAGACTCCAGAACAAAACTCAGTTGTTGAACGCAAGCATCAACATATTCTAAATGTTGCAAGGTCATTGATGTTTCAGTCACGGGTTCCTGAAGAGTATTGGGGAGATTGTGTTCTCACCGCAGTCTTCCTTATCAATAGACTTCCCACACCACTACTGAAGAATAAGTCTCCTTATGAAGTTCTTACTTCAAAGAAACCAAAATACAGGCTTACGTGTCTTTGGCTGTCTTTGTTACAGTTCAACTTCGTCGAAGAACAGACACAAATTTCAGCCAAGAGCCAAAGCTTGTATCTTTCTGGGATATCCTAGTGGTTACAAAGGATACAAGTTATTGGATTTGGAAACCAAGTCCATTCATATTTCAAGGAATGTTGTTTTCCATGAAACCAGATTTCCCTTCAGTTCAGGTGATTCTGCTGGTCCTTTCTCTGATATTTTTGGCAGCATAAATGAATCTCTTATTGAGAATGATACAGAAATTGTTGACAGTAACATTCCTGTAGTTGTGAGTGAGGCTCCTATTTTGAGTGAACCTCTTACAGTTGTGAATGATTCTGTCAATGATTCACATGAGGATTCAGCTCCGAAATCAGTTCCTACAACTTCAACCTCTCGATCTAAAAGAGAGAGTAAACAACCAGCTCATTTGAAGGATTACTTTTGTAATCTATCGAGAAAAGGAGTTCAATATCCACTTTCTGACTATATGTCTTATGATCAACTTTCAACTCCATATCGAGCTTATATCTGTTCAGTTACAAAGTTTTCAGAACCTTCTTCCTTTTTTCAAGCTAAGAAGTCTGATGATTGGATTAAGGCTATGAATGCAGAGTTGCAGGCTCTAGAAGGCACTGCTACATGGGAGATTTGTTCTTTGCCTTCAAATAAAAAGGCCATTGGTTGCAAATGGGTTTACAAGGTTAAACTCAATGTTGATGGAACCTTAGAACGTTATAAGGCTCGTTTAGTAGCAAAAGGCTACACGCAACAAGAAGGAGTTGATTTTGAAGATACCTTCTCTCCAGTGGCAAAAATGACAACAGTTAAGACCTTACTTGCAGTTGCAGCTGCTAAGAAGTGGAGTCTTCATCAGCTGGATATATCTAATGCGTTTCTTAATAGGGATTTGTATGAAGAGATTTACATGAACCTAGCGCCAGGATATACACCAAAAGAAGGAGAGGAAATACCTCCTAATGCAGTTTGCAAGCTAAAGAAGTCTCTTTATGGACTAAAACAAGATTCGAGACAATGGTTTTTGAAGTTTCGTTCTACTTTGCTGTCTCTAGGCTTTCAACAGTCTCATGCTGATCACACTCTATTTGTGAAAAAACAACAATGGCAGGTACATTGCTGTTCTTGTCTATGTAGATGACATAGTAATAGCTAGCAACAATGATGAAGAGGTTGCAAATCTAAAAGATGATTTGAAGAAAGCTTTTAAACTTAGAGATTTGGGATCTTTGCAATATTTCTTCGGATTAGAAGTTGCAAGATCTGCCTCGGGTATATCTGTTTGTCAGAGGAAATATGCCCTGGATATCTTAGAAGAAACTGGTATGTTGGCTTGTAAGCCATCTGCTATTCCGATGGAACCGAGTATCAAGTTAGTTGGTGATGGAGCTGAACCTGTCATTAATGATTCGGCTTCTTATCGAAGATTGGTAGGGAAACTGATGTATTTGACTATAACTCGTCCAGAAATCACTTACGCTATGAACAAGTTATGTCAATTCACTTCAGCACCAAAAGGGTCACATATGAAAGCTATTCTTAAAGTCCTGCAATATATAAAAGGCACAATTGGAAATGGCTTGTTCTATTCTGCTACTTCTGACTTTGTTCTTAAAGGATTTACGGATGCAGATTGGGCTTCATGTCGTGATTCAAGAAGATCTACTTCTGGCTATTGCATGTTTTTAGGTGAATCAATGATCTCTTGGAAATCTAAGAAGCAGCAAATGGCGTCTCATTCTTCTGCAGAATCTGAGTACCGTGCTATGCAATATGCTGTCAGAGAGATTGTGTGTTAGTTCATCTCTTATCTGATCTTCAAGTACCTCAACATGCTCCTGTGGCTTTCTTCTGTGATTCTACAACGGCAATACATATTGCGAACAATTCTGTATTTCACGAACGGACCAAGCATGTCGAGCTGGATTGTCACATCGTTAGAGACAGAATTATGAGTGGTCCGATTAAAATTCTACATGTGACTACTATCTTCAGCTGGCAGATGTGTTTACCAAGTCTCTGTACCCGACACAGTTCAAGTCTATTGTTGGCAAGATGTCATTGAAGTACATGCCATCTTGAGGGGGCATAATAGAGTGTGGTTTAGAGATAACCATACATTTGTTTCAGTAATGTAAACCGGTATAAGATAAACCGGGTTTTGCCACTTACTATAAAAGAAACACTCTGTACTATTATTACATTTAATGAGAAATACAGAGAAATTTTACCTTTCTTCTTTCTCTCGTCTCTAACAAAATTGTTTCTATTAGGACAAAAACGAGAGATTTCGAGAAATATTACCTCCCACATTATTTCGTAATAGGTCGAACGTCTCAAAGATTGGTGGGATGTTGCAGCGTAACATTGTTGTCACGACCCACTAAAAATATTATTTTTGATAAACACTAAATTTTAAACCCATTTCTCACGGCATTACTTGGACACAGTACTCTATTTGTGTCTACAACTCTACTTCTCTTTTGTTTTTACGATTCTCGCCATCGCTTTTATTTCTAAAGGTTTGGGTTATGTCCACTAAAACATTGATCCATTCTTTTCATCCTTTAGTTAATTTTCATTTAGATAATACTCCTTCAGTTTCTTATTAATTGATTTTTTAGAAAACAATTTGTTGTAAAAAAAGAAGAGTTTTTTAGGTTTTCAATGCACTACTTATTAGTTATTATTGATGAATTTTAAATTTCAAAACAAATCATTAAATATCATTGGTTTAAAATTATAAAAAAAATGGAAATCACAAAAATTAAAAAAGTTTAACTTTAAAGTTTAATTATTAAAAAGAGTATTATTTTTTAGTCAATTTATTTCGTTGGTCGGTTAAATGTTTACGTGTGATTCAAATATCTTTTTGATAGAGGTGACCATGATATTAAAAAATTGTTTATTTGTTTTGGTAATTTTATAAAAGATTAATTGATATCAAACACTTTTATTAATGTGTATAAAACAAGTAATTACACCAGACTGCATATTCACATTTAAAATGATAAACTAACAAAAACAATTGAGTGTACTCAAAACAGTTAGAGTTTCATGCATACTCGTAAGTTTAAGATGGTTCCTAACTTTAAGATTGGGCCATATTCGTAGGTAAACAACATTCCTTTCGAGACCATTAACTAAAGCTTTGGTTAATCAAAAGATTAGTTGGATAAGTATAATTAATCAGATTCATAGTTTCAAGGTTTTTTGTAGCCTATATTGCAAACAATAGGCAACCTAGATATAGGTTTGCATCTGGCCGACAAGTGGCACCTTCTTTTTTGTAGGAATTTCATTTTTCTTCTTTGTATTTGCATATATATAATGATGCGTTAACTATCACAAATTTTTTAAAAAAAAAATTGATTTAGTCTTTTTATGTATTATCACTTAATAGTGTTTATTTATATCTGGACTACAAATTCAATAGCTTTTAGTAGTTAAGTTCCATAGTTTGTAACCATGATGTTACTATATAAAATGGTTACAAACTTAAAATTATTATTCTACATTATACTTTTAAGACATGACTACCAAAAATTTATGGATATTATTTAAGCGCTAATTAACAACTAAGTATACACATATAAAATGTATGGATCATGGCAAGTATATGTGATTTGTTTCATATTCGAATTTTTTTATTTCATACTAGCTTTTTATTGCTTCGAAACATTAAAGAATTCAAATTTTTGAACAAAACAAAACGAATCAACGGATAATTTGACCACCCTGATATTGATAAGTATTGTTGTCGCATTATCTTTGGTTTTTAAACTTACTATAATTGTATAATCTTAAAGTAAGTAAGATGACGCCCGATGGTGGCACATGGCTTACCAACTCTCTATGCCTTGGAGAGTGTACAAAGTTCAAAGCTCAAGGGTTTTGTGACTTTGAAGTCTCCAAGAGAATCAGTTTCAGATGCTCAAGTTCTTATTATAAATGTACTTGTTTAGGTTATATTTTTTTGGGTCAATTAATAGATATGGATGGGGAATATTGAAGTTAAGTAAAAGATGATGATGTAACTTCTGCTATTAAATATTGTGAAGTTATTTAACAAAGGTGTAGATTACTTTTTCTTATAAGAAATATCATTGAAGAAATTTCTAAAATTAGATGCATTATTTTTCAAGAGGAATGCATAGTAATACATTAGAGTAAAACTAGTCGAAATTATATAATTAGTGGGTAATATTTTGGAAAATCGGGAGTAGTGAGTGCAGGTTGGAGCTGTTGTTGCACCTCAAATCTCGAAGCAAAACAAACAATGTACTGGTTTCTGGTTTTCTATTTTCATTAATATAACCAATCTTGCATTTACCTAGGGTGGTATTACTATTAATAGCCTTTCTTTTTTGATGATATTCCTAAATAAAGTTACAAAGCACTTTCCGACTAAGAATCCAAACCCTAGTACTTAAGTTCTTATACATCAACCCACTTGGTTTTTTTTTTCTTCTTCTTTTTTTTCTAGGGTTTCATATTATTTGAGAGTTGAAATGAATCCTGAGAATAACATAGAAGAAGAATACGTTTTGATGAGTTTGGCTTCAATTTTGTTGAAGAGACCTTTTTCATGGGTCTCTCTCCTCGCCCCTCCACTTCTTCACATCCTTGGCATTCGCTTCTTACATCTCCTCCTTACTTGTACTGCTTTGTTCTTCTCCTCTTTCTTCTTCCCAATCTCACTTCCTCATTCTTCAATACAATCATCAAAACAAGATCAAGATCAAGAAGGACACTATATTGCCACCAAAGATATTACCGGGAAATCGGAGGAAAACCTGGAGAAGACCAATGAAGAGGATGACGATGGCGCAATCCCGGATGATGAGAGCCTCATAGAGCTGTCTTTACCGAGTGGTCACTACCTTGGTCACCACTACAATAGTAACAAGAACCATCTCTATATCCACAACAAAGTACAAGATTTCAGGCTCTTTGATCTATTGAATGAAATTAACGATTTTACCGAAGAAGATAATCTCATTGAAATCGATATCTCCATCGGATCCATTAAGTATTCAAGGTTTGAGATCAAAGCTTGATGTATATACATCCAATGCTTTTTTTTCTTTCTTTTTGTGTGCACAACATCCATTTTGCTTTCTTACTTTTTTTTCCCATGTTGGGGATTTCGTATCATTATTATCTGAATAAAACTCGGATACTGCAAACTAATTTTTTTTTAATTTTTTTTTTTGCACTTCACTGTGCTCTTTGTTTTTTTAATGTTGTTAATTTAATTTGGTTTATGGATTATGCCTTTGTTATAATTATTATCTCTACTGCGTTTGTCTAATACCATATCTCCACCAAATTTACTAAGCAGTACTTTCCTATCATCACAAATACATTTCTCTTTCATTTGCCGCTAGAAATAAGATTTGGTACATTAATAAATGTAATTGTTATCAAGTTTTCAATTCAAGTAATTTTAGTCACCACTCACATTTCCATTGTGTGTTTAAAGATTGGAGGGTTCAGAGTTAATCCGGTATTGTAATATACTTTATAAACCAGTACTACTTCTCCTCCATGATCGGCATAAAGCAAACGTCTCGAGGTATGTCATTTCACGGAGAGATGATGAAATAGTTTCAGAAGTACAGCTGCCAGTGATTAGTGAAGTATATATAGAGACTCCTAAGCCTAGTCAAAGGGAAGAGATCTAACACAAAAAATCAGAAAGTATCTAGGTGTAAGAGTTCTCTATTCCTCAGAAGAACTTGAAGGTTTCATCGACAACAAATTTCAAGAAGAGCAAACATGAGCGGAAGTTCAAAGGAAAGTGTCATCATTGTAGCAAGATTGGACACAAAGCTGATGTTTGCAAGAGCAAAGCCAAGGATATCAAGAGCCAGACAAACCTAACTGAAGAAGATATGGTTGCAGTGGTCACTGAAAATATAACATAGTGGAAGACAACCAAGTGGAGTGGTACTAGGACATCGGTGCAACCGCACACATCTACTCTGATAGGACCATGTTCTCCACCTATGTGAAGAACAAGTAAACCCTTCATGGGTAACACGGCGATGTTGAAGATTGAAGCTGACTTCAGGACGTGAGCTTATTCTGTAAAACGTGAAGCATGTACCTGACATGCAGAAGAATCTCATCTCTGGAACAGTGCTAAGCAACAATGGCTTTACCGTTAACTTTGAGTCTGATAAGGTAGTGATTAAGAAACATGGGGTGTATCTGAGAAAGGGTTTTGTTAAGGCTGGACTGGTCAAAATGTCTGTAATGACAGCAGGAATCTGGATTAGCCCAGAACATGTGTGTGTGTGGGGGGGGGGGGGGAAGCTTTGCTTACCACTAACTACATCCTCAACAGGATACCACATAAAGTGACTACAAAGTCACCACATGAACTTTAGAAAGGCACAGTACCTTCGTACAAATACCTAAAAGTGTGGGGGTGCCTAGCAAAAGTGGTTGTACCACCTCCCAAAAAGGTCACAATCTACCTATACATTTTTGCAGCCATTTTGTGAAATAAATCTTGTAGTTGAGACTTATTTACAATGACTGCCACTAGATTTTAATTATTTTTTTTTAATTAATGGTTTGAATTTTTTATAGCAATTAATTGGGTAACAAACAAAAAATATTCGAAATATATGGCAATCCCATATGTCACGCAAAATACAATAAATTATCTTTTTCTTATCTCACCTACGATATTCACTAAATCTTAAAACATCCAAAATTTGAACTATTTGAATTAACTGTATTAATTTTTGGCAATAAATTAAAACAAACATTGTAAAACAAACCAAAATACATTTGCGAACCCGTAAAATGAGCAAACCCAATTACATGTGCACCTAAAAACATTCCTTATCTTGGTTTGAATATTCCATGGAATTCAAAATTCCATAACTTTTTTGGCATAAAATCACAATCACAACTAATTCCATATACACGATCTTAACCTCAAAATGGTGCACAATCAAATCAAATCTTCAAACAAAGGAATATCCTCAAAATTCCAGCTCTTAACTTACTCTCATATACATTATTAATATTTAAACTTATAAATAAAAAAAAGATATCATGAGAAATATAGCGGGACGTGTTTGAATTGATATAAAATATAGCGGAACGGGTTCGGATTGATATAACACAAGTTAAATTTTTATTTTATTATTTTATCATAACCAATTTTTTTAGTTATAACATTAATATAAAATTATATAATTTTAATACTATATTAAAAATAGTAAAATTTAATATTATTATATATATGAATAAAATATTTGTTCCGTGGTGTACCACGGGTTAAATTCTAGTTGGGCTTAAGACCGTAGACTGTATCTTCATCGGATATGCGCACAACAGTAGTGCTTATCGATTTTTGGTGTATAAATCAGGTATTCCAAATATCCATGAAAATACAGTTATGGAATCAACAAATTCATCGTTTTTAAAGATGTTTTCCTTTATAAAAAAGATCAAAAACGAACTTCTGAACAACGAGATGCAGCAACCTCGGAAGCTGAAGACAATACTTTGGGTACTATTACTGTTGAAGAAACAGAACAGGAACTTGAAGAACATCCTAGGCGGATCAAAAGAGCTTGAAAGAGAAATCTTTATGTGATGATTTCTTGATGGCGTTTTTAGCTGAAAACGTACCAAAACCTATTCAGAAGCAATGTCTACCCTTGATGCACCTTATTGGAAGGAAGCAGTCAATACTGAAATAGACTCTATTTTGCAACATCATACTTACGAGATAGCATATCTACCCCAAGGCTCTAAACCATTGGGGAAGAAATAAAATTTTCACAATAAAAAAGAAAACGAATGGTGATATTGATAGGTACAAGGCTAGGCTTGGGGTACAAGGATTTCGACAAAAAAAAAGGTTTAGATTTCTTTGATACCTATTCTCCGGTAACGAGAATATCTTCAATCAAGATGCTCATAGGCATTGCAGCCTTACTAGATCTTGAAATCCATCAAACGGATGTAAAAACAACCTTTTTAAATGGAGATTTGGAAGAGAAAAATCTACATGAAACAACCTAAAGGGTTTGTTATCCCAGGACAAGAACACAAAGTATGTAAACTTGTGAAGTCACTATACGGACTCAAACAGGCTCCTAAGTAGTGGCATGAGAAATTTGACTTTGTTATGATGTCTAATAATTATACCATTAATGAATATTACAAATGCATATATTTCAAAATTACTCCAATATGGTACATTTTGTTATGTTTATATACTCATTTTGGGGAGCAATACAGATATCATAAATCAAACTAAAAACATGCTCAAAAGATATTTTGAAATGAAAGACTTGGATCTAGCAAATGTTATTTTGGTTATAAAAATCATATGAACTGATGAAGGCCTTACCTTGTCTCAAACCCACTATGCTGAGAAGATACTTGATCGTTTCAAGCATTCCTCAAATGGGATTGCAAAAACTCGAGTAGATCCTCAACTTCACTTGACCAAAAACTCGGGTGAACCTATGCAACAAGTAGAATATGCAAGAGTAATTGGCAATTTAATGTACTTGACAAACAGTACAAGACCGGATCTAGGCACTCTGTAAATGTACTTAGTCGCTACACAAGCAATCCAGAACATAAGCATTGGAAGGCTATAACTAGATTTTTGAACTACCTACGTTATACCAAAGATCATGGCTTACATTATTGTAAAGAACCCGCAGTTTTGGAAGGTTACAGTGATGCCAACTGGATCGCAGATTTCAAAAACTTTAAATCCACAAGTGGATACATCTTTACACTTGGAGGTGTAGCAGTATCTTGGAGATCTTGCAAACAAACTGTGTT
Organism: Arabidopsis thaliana; assembly: GCF_000001735.4. NCBI lineage: Eukaryota > Viridiplantae > Streptophyta > Magnoliopsida > Brassicales > Brassicaceae > Arabidopsis > Arabidopsis thaliana. The sequence goes on along the minus strand of NC_003071.7, from coordinate 1,550,512 downwards.
AGCCAAATCAACTATGGAATCTGAATTCATAGCGTTCGATACAACTATAGCGGAAGACGAATGGCTCAATAATTTCTTAGAAGACATCCCAATGTGGGGGAAACCTGTGCCCACAATACGTGTGCACTTTGATAGCCAATTAGCTATAGGCAGGGCACAAAGTACCCTATATAATCGTAAATCTTGTCACATCAGACGACGACATAAAACTATTTGACAACTTATCTCAACTTGAGTAATCACGATCGATTACATCAAGTCAGCTGACAACCTAGCGGATCCATTTACAAAAGGTTTGAATCGAGATCAAGTTTCAAGATCATCAAGAGGAATGGGTTTAAAGCCTACCACCTAAGAGGAAGTTTGATGGTAACCCCACCTACAAAGATTGGAGATCCCATGACACAAGTTCAAAGAGACAACTAAATCAAACTAAATTTGTTAAAGCACTGAGAGACTGTTGTCTCTTTCTAGTTCCTAAAATGATGTATAGTGCTTCGTGTATGTGTAAAGGAAAAAGCATTGCTTTTAAAGATTTGAACCTAGCTTTGTAAGATTTGTGAAGTACTTACAAGATACTTCTTTAAAATACAAGCAATTAGAAAATCATCTTGTGAGTGTGAAATGGGGCCGTTTCTAGTAGAATATGTGAGGCTATACTCTCCAAGTTCACTCATGATTAAAAAGGCATGTTCAAGGCCACAGTGAACACAAATAGAGAACCTCGTTCTAAGAGAAAATGAAGTTGTGTTATACATGTTGTCTAAGTTTGCATTAAACTCTGGATGGTTCAAGACATCATGTTCACCATAAGGCCGAGTAAACTCGATAGGTACTAACAATGAGTAGGTTCAAAGCTGAAAAACACCACCAACTCAGACACAGTTAGTTTTCGTGTATACTCTCGAAGGTCTATCTAGTCTAGCTAGTTGGATTAGTCCATATGATTAGTAAATTCGTCATATGTTTAGACTTATTTCTATTCATGTGTGGGATTGTTGGAAATTTTTGACATAATATTTTTCCGATGACTTTCCGGCCAAACGGCTGAACGGAATTGTTGGGTCGTTAGTGCATTGGAAAGCTGGTAAAGAGTACTACAAGGTGGTATACTCATACGTCAAAAATGAAGTTGTATTGAATGAGAAATAAAGGTGTAAAGTGGGAAACTTTGGCCAAACCAAACCGAACTGAACCGGGCATGTGTCGGGCTGCGGATTGTAGGGTTGTCACGACGCTAACTTGAAGGCTATCGGGCTTGTGGACCGTCATGCGTGTGAGTTATTCTGCTTGTTGAGTTGAATCTTATGGAAATATTCAATATTCTCAAAATATGTCATATTCTCAAAATATGTCATATTCTCAAAATATAGTATATTCTAAAAATATGCAATATCTTGAGAATATTCTCGAAATATGCCATATTCTAAAAATATGCCATATCCTGAGAATATTCTCTAAAAATCCTATCTCCCTCTACTATATAAAGAAACATAGCCTCTCATTATTTTTCAAGATCGGAAACACAAAACACTCTAAGTTCTAAAGTCTATGCTCTCTCTTGCTTCTTAAAAGTAAGTTCTTAGTTTAGTAGTTTCGAGATTATATCGTAGATCAAGTTTGCTTGAGTCTAATACTCGTGTGCTCGGGTATTAGTTTGTGATCGGATGTATCCTGACATTCATAAATCGTGATTATCCAAAAAGCAGTTACGGTCGATTTATTGAATTAAAGAAAAATATATCATATCTTTTCTCCGTGTTTTACTTTTTGTCTTTATTTACTGTTGTTCTAATTTATTATTGTTATCGTTGTTTCAAATAAATTTGTACTTGTTTCTCAATTCGGTTTTTGAGCTCTTACAATCTCAATTCAATAAAAAGTCAGTTTTTAGCTTATTGCTCTAGACGGATTGAGAATTTTTTGAATTTATTTTAAAAAAAATTCTAAATCTTCTAAAAATAGTTTTGCTATTATCTTTGGGTGCTTACGCGGAAGGTGTATCGAAGAACGTTTTTACTTCTTTCTTTCTCCTCTTTCTAACTGATTTGCAAATGCTACGTAGCGATTGTTGTGGACAGTGTCTTATACAAACATCTCTAGTTTCCACGAACGCTCATAGTTGAGTGAGTTTGTGAAACGTGAAACAAGTTTCTGCAAACGCTTCTTAAGCTAGTTTGCAAAACTAATTCGGTGTAATTTAGTTACCTGAATTTTTTGGTTAATATACTAATTAGATCAGTTTTTCCGTGAACAAAAGGACTGGGATCAACACCAACAGCGAGGTCGTTGACACCCCCACAGTTCTTGAGACTCCAGATGAGATAGCTTTGCATCTTGCGAAAGAACTTGAAAAGACACAGATCGACGATTCTGGTATGGAAAACATGCGCCAAAATCTGTTCAGTAATGGTTCAACCCACACTGCCATACCACCCTCTGCTTCCCAAGGGATGATGCTATACTTGTTTGATGGCAAAGCCGGGTTCAAAACGTGGCAAGACAAGATGCACTACTATTTGGTCAGCATAAACATGGAAAGGTATCTCACAGAGGATCCACCAACAGTTCCGCAAGGTACCACAAATGTGTATGCGGTTGGAAGTATGAATACTTGGGCTCAAGGTGACTATTGTTGCAAAGGTCTGATCCTGAACCGCTTGGTCCACGATCGGTTTGGCCTCTACAACAAATCCAAGTCTTCCAAAACACTATGGTTGGCTTTAGAGAACAAGTACAAGACTGATGAGTCTGGACGGCAAAGATTCTCAACTACGAAGTTTCTGAATTTCAAGATGGTGGACTCCAAACAAATTATGGAATAGGTGGAGGCTCTTCAACGTATCTTCCAACTCGATCTGTTCACCTCCTCCTGTGAAGAGCATCCCTTTTATTTTGTTTAGTATATTCTATGTTTTTTAATTGTAATATTGTCTTTTATAATTGTTTTGATATATGAATTTTTGATTTTGCAATTTTTTTTTTTTAATGATATTTAATCCGGTCTCACCAATACAAACGTATTTATTAAGAATATCATAAAAAATCTCAAACAATAAACAAATATTATAAATAATATTAAAAAATTCTTTATGATACTATATAAATATCACCCATGTTCATGCTCTTATATTTACGAAAGCAAAAATATGTGATGTAAATATTTAGTGGCCAATAAGTTTTTAAAAAAACACATATGACCAAAAAATGAACATAATCACAGGTCATGTCATGGAAAAAGGGTTATACACACAAAATATCTTAGTACAATTATATATTCTTCCGGGTTGGTCTAAAAACACACACAAAATATCTTAGTCCTATATAAGACAAGTTAAATGAGATGTGTTATGATAACCATCTACGCTAACCATCTATTAGCTCGATTTTTATTTTCAATTTTTGACCCGAAATTGAATTAGTAGGACGTTTCTATTATTGCCTTTACTCCTACAACAAAGCTAAACAAAACTAACATTTAATAAATCAGTTTAAGAAAATATCAATCGTATCTACGGTTATAACAAACAAATATTTGACAATCAAGTTGTTTCCTATTATAATGCTTACGATTTTGATTATATTTATTCCGTTGTTTAATTCTAGCCAATTATAATTAAGTTAAAAAGATTTTGTCTGCTCACAAAGAAAACAAAAGACAAAATTACGCGACATGTTACTTGATAACACGAATTTTGATCGATATTAATACAAGGTGTATAACACGGGTGAAATCCTAAAATTAATAGTCACAATACAATTATATAATTTTAAAAAGGAAAACAAAAAATTATATAATTATACAGAACGTGGTTAGACGGTAAGACGGAATTTGATCGATATTAATATGAGACGGTATACAGTGGGTGAAATTCTATAATTAACAATAAAAATACAATTAAAAACAAACAAAAAAATATTAATAAAACAATTACAACTTAAATTTAGTTATAAATTAATTAGCTCGGGTATACCGCGAGTAGGGATGTCAAAATGGGTAACCCAACTCAACTCAACTCATAATCAAATAAGTTTAGGGTTAAATGAGTTATGGATTGACACAACCCATTTAACAAAATGGGTTGTGTCAATCCATAACTCATTTAATTTGATGGATTAAATTGTTAAATGGGTTAACCCATTTAAGTAATAATTTAATTAATTATTATAAAAAATAATAAATAATTATCATTATTAATTCATTATCATCAAACTTAGGATATTTACGGATTCCACTTTTTACGGATTTACGTTTTTGGCGGGAAAATCACGGGTTTACGTTTTTTGGCGGGAAAATTAAGGGTTTATGTTTTTGGCGGGAAAATCTCGGGTTTACGTTTTTGGCGGGAAAATCACGGATTTACATTTTTGGCAGGAAAATCACGGATTTACGTTTTTGGCCGGAAAATTACGGTGTTTACGTTTTTGGCGGAAAAATCACGGATTTACGTTTTTGGCGGGAAAATCACAGGTTTACGTTTTTGGCTAAGATACCACGCTCCTAACAGCCGTTACAAAACATGGCCTAACAGCCGTTATCGTTGGTTTAAGGACGAAAACAGTTGTTAGTTACGCTGTTAGGAGAGCTGTTAAGAATTGTTAACAATGAGTCGATTTGGCCGGGTCAACGATAACTTATAGGTTAAATTAGAAGTCAACTTTTTGTTGAGGTATAAAACGGCCATTACAGTGTCAACAAGATTTGAAAGCTTGAGAGGAAGCTTTATCCGAATTCCCCTTTTTCCCTGCAAATCCATGTCCCAAAGTCAGTCACTGGAATTAGAAACCAATGGAGAAAACCAAAACCAATAACCTTTGACTCCAGAACAGCTAGCTTGAGATTCTCATTTAGGATCAAACTTGACATTCAAACACGACCACATTAAAGAAACATTGGAAGGCTTTGAATCTAAGGTGTTCTGTTAATACCTGATCCTTCCATGCCTTAAGTGAATCACTCAGAGTTTTGGCAAATGTCTCAGCATCTATGGGTTCACACTCTTATTGAAACTAGAATAAAAAGGATACCTCTTTTTGGTAGCCAAAGAAATATATTATATATGAAGTTGTAGTGAGGAAATGATGGTAAATTACATAAAGAAGTCTCCAATCGTTGTACACACGAGACTGGTGCTTTTATTGAACAATGGACATGAAACAACGAAACATAAACACGTTCTGAAGAAGGGTTTTTCAACCAGAGGTGGAGGCTAGGCCACGCGTTGCGTTGAGGAGGTTGGCGTGATCGGTGTTGCAGTAAAGATAGCTCTCTTTCCCAGATGAAGTCGTAGTAAGGACTTTGGAGAAACCCATGTATTCCATCTCCTGCAATCTCTTCAAGCAGATGTTCGCCATGAACCTAAACAGTTCTTTCTTCTGGTTCCAGGGTTGGTTTACGTATTCTTCAATTGGCATCCACTGAGAAAGCCACAACAAGAGATCTAAGCAGTTAAAAAACCATCCTTGGTTCAGGTTCATCAAAAGATATACAATACAAGACGTTTTACCTTAGCAGCTAAGATCTCAGAGTCTTGTTTCTTGATTTCAAAAGTGGTTGGTTCTAACTCACAGAGGAAAAATATATCCGTTTTTATTTCCAAGAATGCTTGGTGGCTTTCCCTGCGAGAGGACATTAAAATGCAGTCAAGGTTAAACAGATCAAGAACTCATGGATACTTAATAAAGATGGCATGAAGATAATCTTGTTACCTGAAAGCCAGGACTTCTACAAATTTTGTCTTAATCTGAAGCAAAAGACCATAAGAAAACATGAATTAGATTACACTACATCAATAGAAAACCCAAAAACTGGATACGTACACCAGTTTCTTCTTCCACTTCCCTAAGTGCTCCTTCCCAAATATTCTCACCCTGTGAAATGTCACTTGGCTTAGGTATGATATCAGAGGGAAGTGCAAAATCATAAGCAAAACAACGAGAGGTTTTTTAACAAGGTGCCAAAATCCCATAAGCTCACCTCTTTAACAACACCGGTAGGCAGTTTCCACACTCCTGTACCTTTGAAATGACCATCAATCTCCTGGACCACAAGCACCTTCACATGGAAATATCTCGTTAAGTTCTGTTCTCATCATTCCAGAGGTCAAAATACTTACTAGGCAATGAACAAACAGAAGACCTTAATGGCCTCTCTAGTCCAGTCACTGGCTACATTCCACCAGAAATGCTTACACTTTTTCTAGTGATTTTGACTCTTTATCAAGCCATTGGGATTGAAAGAGATGGACCAAGAAAAGAAGACGGTAAAGAGTTGTTACCTCTTTGGTCTTCTTGTTTAGGACAAAGGCACCAACTCCAATACGATGAGACGCATTGGCAGGAAGAGTACTAGGAACATCAGCGATCCAAGATGTAAGCATGGTGTATTCCCTCTCGGCATGGTGGCACACAAACCCTTCCTGTCAAATTACCAACTAAATTGCTGAACAAGAACCAATCCAAAACCATAGTTACAAACATAAACATCTTACTTACTGCTTTTGCAGGTGCAATAAGATTGTCAAGCCCATCGGCAAGCTTTAACCATATCCCCTTCGTCCCCTGCAAATACATGTCTCAACTCATTGCCACTAGACTACAAGTGTCTTCTAAAGAGTCTCTCTAAGTCTCAAATCTGAAGTGGTCTATTAATGAAATACCTGATTGCTCCAATACACAAGTGAAGCTCTCAGCTTTGGGACAAAATCCTCAATAGTCATTGGTTCTGTCAAGTTCACCTTAACACCTCCATAATTATCTGGAACCCCTTGAAGTAAAAGGGACTCCTGATCTTCATTGTCCATGCTACAAAAAGAACCAATCCATATTCTAAGAAAACCCAAGTTCCCAAAATCAAATGTGAGTAAGAGGAGACATACCTTGAAGAAAGTTGAGTTATTTGTGGTATTGGAATGATTTCGAACTTCAGGTTTTATAACAAGAAGCTAAGAGTTTCAGCCAAGAGGGCGACTTAAAGAGTAGACTTTTAAGAATTTCCATGTAATTGAGTTGCTATAGAAACAAAGTTTCAAACTTTGTTGAAATTACATGGAAAAGAACAGAAGCAAAATGAGATGAGATTCCAAACTAAGGGTTTTGGGGTTTTCAATAGGTTTGGGCCATTTTGCTCTGTCAACGGAACAGTCACTCTCTCTTAAGTTACAGAGCGACTTTGGAACCAAAGAGGCACATTTGGGTCTTGCTTGCATTTTCACAATCTTGAAGACATTGGTTCGATTTTGCTAAAGTCAAACCGAAATGTTTTCGGTCTAGTCTGGTTTTCTGTCAAAATGTATTTTTTCCATAATATGAAGAAATGATTTAATGTACCAAAACATTAGTGTAGTTGTAGTCTTTGAATTACCATTTTATTAAGTTATCGGAAATAGACTCGCCTCTAGAACAAGTCTAGAGACGTGAAGGGAAGCTTGGACATCCAATGTTGTATATCATATAGTAGAGGCTCTATCAAGGAATGATCGAATGTCGTATAGCACAGCATTTTCACAATCTTGAAGACATTGGTTCGATTTTGCTAAGACTGTTTAAGAACCAAATTAAGACCGAAATTTTCCGGTCTAATCAGGTTTAGTTTTCCACTGGTTTGGTTTTCTGTCAAAAATGTATTTTTTTCTGTACTCTAAAATATACCAATCAATTCGTTACTGTAGGGTTTAAAAAAAATATATATATATATCAGACCAAAGAAAAATTTAAAAACAAAATAATTAAGAGTCTTATACAACAAGTTAGGTTACAGGAGAAAAGGAGAAAGAGGGTTAGGTTAAATAGAGAAACACTTTCTCAAAAGAGTTGTGAAGAGTGAAGTAGAACTATGATCAGGCTTTCCTTTGAGAAAGTACGCGTGGTCGGTGCTGCAGTAAAGATAGCTCTCCTTACCAGTTGAATTCTTGGTAAGGACATTGGAGAAACCTAAGTACTCCTTCTCTTGAGACCTCTTCAAGCAGATGTTAGCCATGTACCTGAAGTTCTCTCTGTTCTGGAATAAAAGGTTGGTTTATGTATACCTCAATCGGCATCCACTGAGAAAACCGACAACAATTGAGTGTTAAAAGATCTGCAGTAACTAAAACCCTCCTTGGATTTGTAAAATAAGATCAATGTGTGACTATATCTCTATACCAAACTCAAAAATATGCCAAGATCACATCAAACTTACCTCTTGAATAACACCGGTAGGAAGCTTCCACAGTCCGGTATCTTTGAAAACACCATCGATCTCCTGAACAGCAAGCACCTGCAAATGGAAATTTGTTCATCAAGGTTCAATCTAACGTATGGTTCAGGTCTTGTTGTACCAGAGAATAAAGCAAGACTCAGCAATATATAAACATAACGTAGTGAAAATCAATACTGATACACCAAACAGCTAAGCCAGGAGAAATATGAAGTAGTAGTAATGTATTGTTACCTCTCTGTTCTTGTTTAGGACAAGAGCACCGATGCCAATACGATGAGAAGCATTGGCAGGAATAGTGTTAGGCAAGTCGGAGATCCAAGAACTAAGCACCGCATATTCATTCTCGGCATGGTGGTACGTAAACCCTTTCTGTAAAATCACCAAAATAGAATCCGATTCGATCACTAAAGCTGAACAAGAATCAATCAAAAAACAAAACTACCAAATCACAAACATAACATCTTCTTAATTACCTTCATTGCAATGTCAACAAGACTCGAAAGCTCACAAGGAAGCTTTATCCAAATTCCTTTTTTCCCCTGGAAGTCCATGTCCACAAAAGTCATTCACTGACACTAGAAACTCATGTTCAAAGAAAACCATATCAAAGGAACATTGCAAAGGATTAAATCTTTAATACCTGATCCTTCCATGCCTTAAATGAAACGTCAAGCTTTGCATTAAAATCTTCAGCATTCATGGGTTCAACTTCCATCAGGTTTACTTCAACACGGCCGTATCTATCTTCTTTTCCAATAAGTAAAGAGATCTGTTGTGCTTCACTGTCCATGCTGCAGTATCTAAGGAAAACTCTCTTTATCACAACTTAAAAGACAAGAACAAGAAAACCAAATCCCAAAGAGAACAACTATGAATTTCTTGGATTGAGATTTTGAGAGTCTCACAAAGAAAACGTAAACAAAGAAAGTCTAGATAGTTTTCCATAAACCATTTTCTTCTTTCTTTAGTAAACAACAATCAATGGTTTAGAGATTTCTCTTTAGTCTTCAATACAGCTGAGAAAGTGAGAATAAACTATGAAGTATCAAAGGAAAAAAATCGTCATAAATGTCACTAGAGAGAACTAAAACAGAATTAAATCAACCAAAACAAAGCCTTTCTCAAAAGCCGTTCGCAAGCAAATGTTTCTTCTTCAGTACATTTTATTTAGAAGGAAACCATGGTGAATTACTAATGGCAAGTCTCCAGTCTTTGGACACACAAGACTGGTGAACTTTAATTGAATACACAAGACGTGAAACAAAGAAGCAGAAACACTTTCCGACTAGTCAGAGAGAGAGGTGGAGGCTTGGTCAGCTGTTTCCTTCAGGAGGTTGGCGTGATCGACGCTGCAGTAAAGGCTCTTTTTGGCTGAATTCGTAGTAAGAACGAAGCCCGTGTACTTCTCCCGCGACCTTTTTAAGCAGATGTTAGCTATTAACTTGAACATCTCGTTCCCCTCCTTGTTGTGATAGGGTTGGTTTACGTATTCCTCAACCGGCATCCACTGAGAAACCCACAACAAGAGAGCTAGGCTGTTAAAAGATCTTCAGTAAACTAATTGAGATTCATCACAAGATATGTAACATGTTTTACCTTAGCAGCATGGATCTCAGAATCTTGTTTCTGGATTTCAAAAGTTCTTGCTTCCAACTCGCAGACGAAAAATATATCCGTTTTTCTTTGCCACACTGCTTGGTGACTTTCCCTGCGAGACACCAACAATACGATGTCAAGATGAAATCGATCAATGGATAACTTATAAAGAAAGGATGAAGAGATGTTTTGTTACATGAAAGACAAGACTTCTACAAACTCTGCATCAATCTGAAGCAAAAGACAAAAGGAAAACACGGAGTTTAGATTACAGTATCAATATAAAACCCAAGAGATATATATGTTTGTCAGGGTTTGAAGACGGATACGTACATCAGTTTCTTCTTTCACTTCCCTAACTGCTCCAGCCCAGATACTCTCACCCTGTGGATTTGATATATTCAGTTGGCCAAGATATCAAAGGTAAGTGCAAAAACATACCCAAATCAATGACTCTTGTACAGTGCTAATAACTTGTGGTTGATACCATCAAGCCTTATCATTGGAATCAATGTGTGACAATATCTCTATATCAAGTTTACATGCTCAAGGAGCCACACCTCTATGAAGTTTAGCATTCATTAACTTGTATTTTACCAAAGTAGTGACCTAATCGATAAAATTACACACACACATAAAAAGATGTGCCAAGATCCAATAAACTTACCTCTTTAATAGTACCGGTAGGCACCTTCCAGACATTTTTATCTTTGAAATATCCACTATTCTCCTGAACCACAAGCATCTAGAAATGGAAAAAAATTCATTAATGTTCAATCAAATGTAAGTTTCAGCTCTTGTTGTACCAGAGACCAAAACTAGAGTCGGCAATAAATACACATCATGTTCATGTAGAGAAAATGCAGACCTATACACTAAACAGAATATTTGTCCAGTTACTATTGATATCTAAAGCCAAAAATGTTTACCTAATTGACTCTACTGATATATCTCAAGCCTAAAATGTTTTCTATTCTCTCTATTTTTAACAATTTGACTCTCTTTCAGACCATTTACATTCAAAGTGATGGACTTGAAATACATAAGAATTGTCTTGTTACCTCTCCGTTCTTGTTTAGGACAAAAGCACCGATCCCAATACGATGAGAAGCATTGCAAGGAAGAGTGCTAGGTGGCTCTGGAAGCCAAAATGTAAGCATCACATACTCATTCTCGGCATGGTGGTATGTAAACCCTTTCTAACAAAATCACCAAACATAATTTGATCACCAAAGCTGAACAAGAATCAATCCTAAACAAAAATTCTATCCATAACATCTTCTAACCTTAATTGCAGTATCAACAAGACTAGATAGCTCACTAGGCAGCTTTATCCAAATCCCCTTCTTCCCCTATCCCAAAAGGCCAAAGTCAGTCATTAGCAATAGAAATTCATGTCAATGAAGCAAAACAAAAAAAACCAATAACATTTTGACAGAAACAAAAAGACACTATCACAATGTTTAAATCCAGAGGTCTATATCTTAAAAACTGTTTGAGATTAGCAGCAATGATTCAAAGACGACCATTTTAAAGAAATTTGGAAAGATTGAATCTTTTTAATACCTGATCCTTCCAAGCCTTAAGTGAAACATCAAGCTTTGAATCAAAATCACCAATAGTCATGGATTCCACTTCCATCAAGTTCACCACAGTACCTCCAAATCTGTCTTCTTCTCCATCAAGTAATGAGATTTCAAAAGCTTCACCGTCCATGCTACAGTATCTTTGACAACAAAACACAAGAAAAGCAAAGTTTTTTGTCAAACCCATGTCGCTTCAATCAATCAAAACAGAACCCAAAAGTAAATGTTAGTAAGAGAGAAGAAAGACCTTAAGAGGAAACTGAGTTATCGTATCTGTGAGACACTTTAGGTTTATTATACAAATCAAAGGAGAAGACTTTGATAGGATTCAAGAATTTCCAGGCAATGAATTGGTAATCGAGTAACAAAAAGGTTGAAGAAGAAGAAGTCAACGAGGTTAGAAGCAAGTGCATATTGATTATGGATCGATGAATGTTCCTTTGGCTTACAATTTCGTGGAACGAAGCAATCACAAAGAAAGGGTTTTTCTATTGAGAAATGACGATTCGGTGGTTGGGCCATCAAGCTCCGTCAACGGAACAGTTCTTCCTCTCAGACAATGACGAAAAAGCACGGTGACTTTAAAAATTGGAACCGAAGAGGATTACATTGGTTCGGTTTGCAGTGATCTCGATTCTGGTTTTTTATTAGAACCGAAATTGTTTCGGTCTATTGTTTCCAATTTTTATACCAAACCAAAATTCTGGTTTTATACCAAGTATTTTGTTTCCATTTGATTTGGTTGTGTACCAAAATTCAAATCTGGTTTTTGTTAGAACCGAAATTGTTTCGGTCTTTTGTCTCCAATTTGATTTGGTTTTGTACCAAACTGACATATGATTATACTTAATGAAACAAAACAAAATTATATTTGACAAACAGCATTTTTTTGATATCATATTTCAAAAATATTATAAAGGGAAAAGTTGTTCAAAAATCTATGATACTTTATTAACACTTTAATTAAAAAACTTTTTAAGACTGTTTATAAATGCGGTATAAACAATGTTTTATTTGACAAACACCATTTTTAAGATATCTTATTTTGTATTTTTTTTTTAAATAGACCAAAAACAGCGGTATCATAAAATCGGTATTTGCGGAATTCTACTTTAAAAAAAAAAACATAATACCAAAGGGGGAACGCAACTAGATGATGAAACCATATGACTAAAATTATCATGTAAAAAACTATTAAATAAAATATTTGCTAAATATTATTTACTATATAATATATTAATATGGAAGATATATTAAAAAAATATATCATGGAAGATTATTGATAAATTCTTTCATGTTATGGAAGATCTATTAAAGTGAGTTTGAATGGTTCATATGATGTTAATTTATTCAATTCTAGTCAAAACCATTAAAATGAATAATAGAAATATTATAAAACCAAAAGGTAAATCATCAATATTTTGACCAAAAAGAAAGGTAAATCCTAAATATAATATTAAACTTCATAAAAAAATGTTGAATATTTTTTTTAAAGAAGACAAGAGATGTCCTCTTATTACGGATTCTTAACACTGATTTTGATTACTTTTTCTAGGTTTTTCTTTCTTTTGAATCTAACTATATTTTCCGATAAAAAAAACTTGGTGTATTCTCAAGAAACATCTAATGGCCATCACAAAAATGTCATCTCTTATAATACTTTCATTGATGATGTTGACTTTCATCTATATTCCCATGATTTCAGGTAAAAAATTTATCTGTTTATAAGTAATTATCTCATTTTTTTCATAGATTATCTTAAGAAAATGATAGTTTTGCCACTTGAGTCTTTTTTTTGGTGGAAATCCACTTGAGTCTAAATAGTAAATAGTAGATGCAAAGAAGAAGAAAAAAAATTATGTGGGGGCAATAAAAATCTTTAAATGTTCTATTGACTATTTTTTTACTGTTGATATATGAATCAAATAGGGCAATTCAGAGGAATCAAACAGTGTGAGATGAAATGTTATAGCACACCAGAATGCAATGCAACATGCTTACATGAAGGATATGAAGAAGGGAAATGTCTGAAAAGTTGGGATGGTGGAGTTGAGTGTTGTTGTCTAGGCCTCCTGGCTAGTTCTCATCAAGATAGTTCTCCTATTTCTAGTCCTCACTATATAATATTTCATGGCATATGTATTCTCAATATATGAATTCAAAAATATATATTCAAATATTATGATCGACAATATCTCATCCAAGTTCTACACTAATCAAATTTTATATCCATTATCATTACTTATTCTCACTGCAATCTCCACAGATCAAAAGTCTTCTCTTTTGTGCCAAACATTCTCAGATTTATTCTTCGCACTGAACCGATTGGTTATTTCGGTTAACCGTTATTTCGAATTTGGGATAAAAGAAAACAAAAATAACCGATTTTGGGAAAAAAACGGCGAGACGAGAGAGAGATATAAGTAGTTATGGGCGTTAGGTTATTCATTCGGTTTTGGTTTCTATTAGGTTATCGATTCTTTTGGTTCTAATGTTTAATCCATTCGGTTATTTTGAAATGTTGGTTCGGTTCCGGTTCTTTCGGTTTAAATATTTAGTATCCATTCGATTATTTTGCTTTGTATATTTTTCGATATTTCAGTTATTTTTAAGTATTTTTATTATTTTATATATATTTTCAAGTATTTTAATTATTTAGTATAAAAATAACTAATATTTTAAAAATATAATTATATTTCCGATATTTTTGATTACCCGAAATAATTCAATTTGGTACCGATTCGGTTTCGGTTCTTTCGGTTATAGAATTTACTATCCATTCGGTTATTTCAAATTTTCGGTTCGGTTCGATTCGGTTTAATTCTTCGGTTTCGGTTCCGTAAGTTCGGTTTGGTTTATTTCCCCAGGTTTTTTTTTTTTAACAATTTCTTTCAATTGATATGATTAATAGTGATTACAGTGTAGGGCGTTTGTGATAAAATTTGGTACAAAGTAATGATAAATAAAGGAAGTGTCTTGTGGCAGATGAGATTTTGCAAGCATATCAGCCGGTTGGTTGTTCGTTCTCGGCGTCCAACTGAAAATAACTTCTTCAAAACGTTTGCTCCATGACCAAGCTTCACGTATCCAATTAAAAGCTCCAAAATGCATTTGTTTTCTGTTCAGTAGTTCTTCCACCTGTTTGCTATCACCTTCAAAGATGACTTTACGGTACCCTTGACTCCAAGTATGCTGCATGGCCATGACCAAAGCTTGGAGTTCACTTTCCAAAGCATTATTCATTGTTCCTCCAACTGCTTGTGCTGCTCCTTTATAGAATCCTTTGTCGTCTCTGATTAGCCATCCTGAGTTTGTTTGTTGTGTGCGGTAATTGAAAGAGCCATCATAGTTGCATTTAATCCATCCCATTGGTGGTTGTTCCCATTTCTGATGTGTCGATTCCCGATTGTTGCAGCCTTCTCTTACTGTGTAATGATTCAGACTTTGGATATATTCTTGCGCATTCTCCCATTCTTGTACGTCATCCTTTGCTCGCTTTAGTGTACTTTGCCAAGATAAATTCTGGTGCTGAAAAACAAGCTGGTTTCTACTCCTCCAAAGTCTCCACATAATCCAAAGTGCAAGTTGAGATAGTTGCGGTTGATTTTTAGCCAAAATTCTTGATAGAATGATCTCCAACTTTGTCTCTACCGATGCACCAACGCTTGTTAGAATATGATGGGGAATGCCCGATGCGCGCCAAACCTGTTGAGCATAAAAACAATCAAAAAATAAATGCTGTGACGTTTCCTCATCCTGACAGCATCTGCGACATATAGAATGGTTGTTGATGTGTCTGCGACGAAGATTATCTCCCGTTGCTAAAGCCTCAGAACAAATCTTCCATAAGAAATGTTTCCCCAGGTTTATAGATAAAAGAATGGTTTACTTCACTGTTGAAACGTTCAAAACAAAATAGCAAAAAAAAAAGACATAACGGGCCCATTAAGGCCCAAAATATCATGGCTCCTACATTTTCGCCTAATCCCCAAAATTTCACCAAAAAAGATAAAACAAAAGCTGAAAGGAGGAAACCAGAGGAAGGAGACGACGACCACCACCACAACGCATCTCAGCTCTTCCTTAATCCATGGCAGTACGATCTCTCTCCCTCCCTCTCTTTTTGTCTCCATCTTGTTCAATCTATGAATCTTGATATTTCCTGTTTCTTCTGTTTCTAGTTTCACATCTTTTGATTTTGATGTTTCTGTGGTTTCTTATTTTTGGTGGAATTGTTAAAGTTTGATTCTTTTCTTTTGGTTGTTCGCCTGGATTTGCTTCGAGATTGATCATTTCTCTCGTTTTTTCTTTGTGGTCCTTTATTCTTTTGGATTTATTCGTATGTGAAATATTTTGACTTGGTTTTTGCTTGTAGGAAATGGAGCTTCCTTGTCTTGATCTTACAAAAGTTTATATGTTTTGTATAGATTTTCAGTTACTGTTGGAAAAATCAATACTTTTAGTTTCAAGATTTTGGTGTTGAGAAAGTGTTGGTTTTTAATCTTTCATAATGGCTCTGCTCTTGTAATTGGCTAATTCTAAATTAGTGAATAGACAAAGAGAAAGTCTTAGTAACATCTTGAACAGTGGATAGGGCTAATGAGAAGAATGGTGTAGTTGTTGTCTTTGCATATCATCTTCTGGATTTCAATACTTTTGCATATATAGCTTCTTGCTTTACTGAAACTTTTGCATGTATATGTTTTGTTACGAGTTATTGTGTTGGACATAGATACAGTTTAATCATAGAAGACAACCTTGAGTATCATCTTTTAGAACTCACTCGGGTGAATTGAAATGTTTGGATTGTGTCTAGGACAAGGGCCGCCCGTTGCCGAAGTTTGGCGAATGGGATGTTAATGACCCTTCATCAGCTGAGGGGTTTACTGTTATCTTCAACAAAGCTAGAAACGAGAAGAAAGGAGGTGGAAAATCTGACTCACCAGGGAAAGATGAACCTGGATATAATAAAAATGGGGAAGTTCTTGAGAAACCCGCCGTGAGTCGCAGCATCTCTTCTTCTTCTTCTTCCTCTTCTTTTAATCATATTATGGATGTCTTATACTGTTTCTTGCATGATTTGCAGAAAAAATGGTTTTGCTGTATACGCGCAGAATAAGTGGAGAGGTGTTTGCCTTGGAAGGTCTTTTATCTATATCTAAAATCATACTGCATCAAGAAGACTGGAGCTTGTCTGATAAGCCATGACAGTCACTTTTGGATTTTCGAGTGGTGTGTTTAGTGACTCCGGTTGTTGTGCAAGGTTGAATGTATCTAGATAACAACAATGTCGTTCTCTATGTATTGGTGTGATGGGTTGTATTCTTCACTTGTGAGTTAATGACAACTTAAATATTGCTATCTCTCTGTTGATTTTGGTTCCATGGAAACTTCTGTAAATCGATTTCGATTCAGTTTATTCGATGGTTTTTTGAAAATGTCTTAAACATCAGAACCAACAAACCTTTCTAGTCTTTCCTCAATACTCACAGAGCAAGATACAAAACAAATGTACTAGGAAACGTATTTGGAGATGTATTATGATATGGTCTCTAAGTATGAGAAATGTTCCTGCCAAAAAGTCCAGCTATTCCTTTCTCAGGGTCGTTCTGCTTCACAATGGATTCTCCAACCAAAACCTGTAATATTAAAATAAGCTCACACATCAGTATCACAGCGAATCATTCATCTGATTAATGTTTGCAGAGGTTTTGATGGTTGTGAAAGCTTACTGCTTTGACTCCGGCTGCTTGTACATAGGCAATGTCATCTGGTGTAAACAGACCAGATTCGCCAACCACCTTAACCCACACAACAAGATTCATCATGGTCAGGACTCAAGATTATATTCCAGTAAATGACAGACACCAGTTGAAGAATGGAAAGTGGAAGTACTTACAATCATGTCTCTCTCACGGATTTGTCTACCATGCTCTCCTTCAAGAAGCTTCTTTGTATTACTGATGTCCACTTCAAATGTTTCTGTGACACAAAAATGTAAGATTTGTGAGACTCCTCAACTGAACTAAACTGTCCACAACAAAACTCACATCCCCATGAAGTCATTCTAGAACCAGAGATATGAGAACTAGCGATATATACAAAAGCTATATTACCAAGACTTCGGTTATTGATGCCAACAAGCTCGATTCCTTCTATTCCAAGTACACGACCCATCTCTCTCTCATCATGTACCTAATTGAAAGTCAAATATATTAAGAGTGAAACAAAAAAATACTAAATTTCAACTTGCATAATTTGTCATCTAATTGAAAGAGACCTCAACAAGGGCAGCCAAGCTAAGCTTCTTGCAAATCTTAAGCAAGAAGGTTATTTCTAGGTCAGCCAATACAGCAGCAATAAGCAGTACTGCATCTGCGCCTTTAGTCCGAGCATAGTAGATCTGCCATGGATCTACAACAAACTCTTTGCATAATAGTGGACACTGCAATAATTTGAAAAACATGGATTACACAAAGTGTTTTGATAATAACGCACCAAAAGCACCAGAATTTGTTAAGAAAATACCTTCACACCAGCGCTCCTTATTGCTTCCAAGTTTTCAAAGCCTCCCTGTTGAACAACATCAAGATAAGAACTACAAATGTTAAAAACTTGTTGAAAATGTGAGTAAGATATCTGCAACTGAATACACAAGTGAACCTGGAAATACTTCTGGTCTGTCAAAACGCTGAGGCATGCTGCTCCGCCTTTTTCATAAGCTTGAGCAATCTCGACCTGTAAGACGATAAGCATTAACATCACAGCCAGAGGAATCATGAACACCTTGCGGGTTTAGATAAAAGAACAATAGCAAATCATATTGGAAACTGTTCACAATAAAAAGAAAAATGTTGATCTATTTCCCAAGGCCAAAGACTACAATGCTCAATGTTCCAATCTTTTATCCATTGAAGAATCAACCTTTACTCGCTTAATCAGAGTCCACTAACTCAATTCGAGAACACGATCTAAAGTCATAAAGGAAAGAAACAGAAACCAGTATAACATACCGGGTCAAAATTCTCTTTTAAGATTCCTCTACTTGGAGAAGCCTTCTTAACCTCAGCTATCAAGCCAGGGAAGCCAGTTCTTTTATGAGCCATCCTAAGAGCCCCAACAAAATCCCTAGTAGGAGGAGCATCCTCTACAGCTTTCTTCAGCACGTCAAGCGGATTTAGCTCCTTCATCTGAAGAACCAAAAGACAACCACCATTAAGAAAAACTCACACAAAGCTCTGAAAAGAAAAGTCTTGTAAAAAGAAAGTCTTTACCCGGGAAACTTCTACGTCTTTGTACCATGTGATCTCCTCCAAGATATTACGAGGAGAATCAGCATCATTGTTATGCAATCTCAACTCAAATGGTCCAGAGTATCCCAAAGGAGCCTTACTTGGTGGTTTTCTCCTTATCCTAATACCTTGACTAATAGCTAATTCCTCCTGATACATCTCTACTTCCCATTCCTTGATTCTAAGAACATTTCCTTTATCCTCTACTGATGAAGAAGACACAGCTAAGCTTTCCTTCAAATCCGACTTATCCAAAACAAAAAGGCAAACACTTTCAGCAACAGATTGATAACATTATAATCAGAAACCCCCAATTTTGTTCCAGATAGGGTTTTAGACTCAAGGCAATCACAAAGTTCAATCTAACAACCGTGGACAACATAAATCACACAGAATCAAACGAAAGACTCGAACTTTAATGGAGGGTGTTCATAGAATCCAAAAAAGGAGAAAAATTTGGTCGCACCTGTTGAGCTCGGATCGAGAATTGCGACGGAGCCCTAAAGTTTATCTTCCTGTCCATGGCAAAACCTGAAATTGAACGTCTGATTGAGACAGAATTGTTACACCGATACAGAGAAGGTGAAGCCACTTTAATTGGAAGTCTCTGTACCGGAACTAGTCCCTCCATTGCCGGAAAAAAAAAAGTTTCGAACTTTTGAAGAAGAAAGAAAATTCAAATGGTTTTTGTAATTTATGGTCAAACAAAAGTTTATATAGAAGTTGGATTATGAATATTTTTGGTAGTTGGTGTGATTAACACGTGGGTTAATAGTAAGACGGCGATTTTTTTTTGCAATGGTTGGTGAAAAATACAGTTGAGCAGAGACTGGTCTAGTCTTTACCTTTGATTTGTCACATTTTGATTGTTTTTCGTTTACTACACTACTTTGGTTAGGAAGTCTTCTATACTTTGGTTAGGAAGAGTTCAAATTCCTTCAAAAGTTCATTCCTTAGTTCATTCCTTCAAAAGTTCTCCCTTCAAAACTTCTTGTATAGTACCTTATGCACGGTTCATCCACTTAAATGCACTCCAGTTCCTCGAAGCCAACCTTTTTCTTAACCTTACTTCTAAACTCCATATATACCAAGTTCCTGACACTCATCTAGGGAACATGTAATAATTTTGCTCAATTTCTTTTGTTCTATAAATCTTCAAAGACATTCGATTACAAAAGTATTCTAATTTTGCTTTCTCCAAACCTAATTTACGTAGTTAATTCAAACTTGAAAAAAACAAAAATTAATGGAACAATTTTACGAGATTGAAAAAGCTAAGAAAACAATTAATAACTAAATGTAATTCGGTGCATTTAGTTATATTTAGCTATAATTTTATAACAAATAACATATTTTAAATAACATATCTTAAATAATTTGATATCAAGAAAAATTTAGTTATATTTATTAAAATTATATATAATTTGTTTTTTGCAAATTTTAGACAAAATTTAGTAAGGTTAAACTAATTTTTATTTATGACTATTTTTTTTTGTTTTTTTTTTCTTTGAAAACCGAAGGAAAATGATCAAAATTCGTCACCTTTCCTAACCAAAAACAAATAGAATAATCATAAAATCCGAAAATTCTCCAACCCGAATTATTCTAATTCAAATAAATCCAAATGTTTATACCTAGATAGTGATATGTCTTTTCTGCACATTCTCATGTTTCAAATCATTAGTTAACATTTAGTTCATATATATAAATAACCATACGTTAAGTTGATGTATAAAACATCTTTAAAGTTAAGTTATGAAATGACATATATTGACAAAAAAAAATAATGACATGTTTCCCGAAATCAAATGGTCATTTTCACCATATTATCACTGTCTAATGACGTCAGGATAATACTTGAAAACGTTGTAGCAAAGCCGGGAGATGGCGAAGAAGAGAGACAGTCCGAAGCTCATCAAAATCAAAGACGCCATTAAACTCATCAACCAAGAAGTCAGTCTCATTGGTATCGTCCTTGAACAAAGAGAACCAAAACAATGTCGCAACAATGGTACTTATCCTAAACCCCCTAAATTTGACTCAAATACATATAATTTGTTTTGTGAAAGCTCTAACATTTTACCCAAAATCTGAAAGTTGGATTTTTTTCTTAGATTGGATTTGTACTCTCCGGATAATTGATGATACGTATCCAAGTCCTGGACTTACTGTTAATGTATATAGTAGGACTCTTGAACAACTTCCTCAAATCAAGAACCACGACGACATGATTCTGTTTACTCGCATTAAGGCACAAAGAGTCTTCATTTTCCTTGTGTGTTTTGTGGAGGAGGTAATAAAGTTTGGATTTTTATTGTGTAGATGCAAACTTTTGATAGTGGAAAAAGAGTAAACGCTGCTTGTAGTAGATGGGTTTCTTCCTTTGCCTTGTTCGAAGGTGAGGATTTGGTTTGTTACCAATGTAGTTCCAATAAGCTTTCATTTCCTGTTTTGGTACTTAGCTATGCAGAGTATATCTTACAGAACAAAACCTTGCTCCGTAGATAGGAAAACGCTTTGATTTGGTGTGTAGGGTAATATGCTCTATACTCTCTATTAACATGAGAAAGCACTTCATTGTTACTTACAAATCTTTTTTTGGCTCAAACTGTATACCTTTTATGTTTTGTTGACTGATACTACCTTGTTTTCTGCTGTTTCTTGTGATGGAGATTCTCCATGCCGATGAAGATACGAGCGCTGTTTTTGTTTGGGACGGGACTGATGCACCCCCAGCATCTATTCTGGCTAAGTGAGTATTAACTAGCAAGGAAAAGAGTTTTCAATCTTCAGATTATCTGTTTTGAGCTGAGTCATTCATTCAGGCTTGACTCTACGCTTTCCATATCCTACGCTTACTCTTCTTCTATTTGGTGTACAATGTTTAGCAGTCTCTCTGTTCATACTTTACTGTCAAGAGATGTACTGCTCAGCTTTCCAACCGTTGGAACGATCTTGAGAGTTCATCTAAGCAGTCATCTCTTTTATCGGGTTAAACCTGGTGATTGGGTGAAACTTTACCATTTACTCTGTGAAGTTGATAGAGGATCTTGGGTAATCAACGTTACCAGCTCTACAAAGGTTCATCATATCGCTCAGGATGATCGTTTAGTTGAAAAGATCATGAGGTTAGTACTTCTTGAGGTTTCTTTCAGTAACTACTTCCCACCTTTCTGCTTACGACAAGAATCTCTTACCATTTTGTTTTATAATCTTATGTGCCAAAAACTAGGATGTATGATAAGAGACTATCATCAAAGTTGGGACACATTTCATTCTGGTGTTTTCCGTCACCTCCTGGATTAACAGGTTGCAAAAACTAGGATATATGATAAGAGACTATCATCAATGTTTGAACTCCAATTTTGGTTCCACATAACTCAAAAACCATTAATACGAAAGAGTCTCACATTGAGTTTAAGACATAATCAAAAGAAACAATAAACAACCACACAAGTCTTTCTTGTCCCTAACTGTGAAAAAAGAGAGCCAATCGTCCATCTTAGTATCTTCTGGGTGCCCTGCCGCCGCCGAAAGCAGGGATTGGTGCCATAGCTTGTTGTGGGTCGACTGCAGAGATGCCGAGAGTGTCAGACATTCCTAGAGAAGCAAGCATCTCAAGAGTCTCTTTGTCGACCTTGATCTCATCAGTCTTGATAGCAGACTCATCGGGAACAAAGTCCATACGGCGTTCACGCTCTTCTTCTTGAAGCTTGAGTGAGATTCCACGGACTGGTCCCTTCTGGATACGTTTCATCAAGTGGGTGGAGAATCCAGCAATCTTGTTGCGGAGTCTCTTTGATGGGATGATGGCAACCTCTTCAAGGATCTTCTTGTTAGTGTGAAAGTCAAGAGTCATGCGAGAGTAGTACTTCTCAATGACTTGACGAGAAGATTTCTTCACGGTCTTGGTTCTAACACGCCCCATCTTTCAGTTACTTACCTGATGAGAAGAGAAATTCCATGTCTTATTAAGGATTCAAAATCAAGAAACAACCAAGTATAGATGATTTATGTCTTAAACTTCAACATTCAGGTTGAACACTAAACAAACACAGGAACCACATGTAAATGCAATGTCAAATATTGTCAAGAGAATTGAAAATGAGTCAAGTAATATACATCAACATAACGCTCAACTTGAAAGAGGTCTAGTGTTCTTATCAAACAATATAAGCCAAATTTTATACATACATTTATATTCAGCCTAAAAGAATATTAACTCACGACACACTTTTGGTGAATGAAACACAAAATAAGAGAAATTCAGAAAACAACAGAACCTCTTCACAAGTTGGTATAATATACAATGCCTAATCTTAAGACCAAAAACTCAACTGCATTAGAATCTTAATTAATCAGATACAAAAGCTACATTATCAAATTTGACACATGAACATCAAAATCAAGCAACCTATAACAATTCACACAGATACAACAAGAATAGCAAACTATCAAGTCAAAAGTCATGTAAACGTGTTCACTATTATCCACTAGTCTTCTCAAATTGATTTCATCTTAGTTAGTAGATGAAACCCAAATTCAACATTACAGTAATTGAAAGAGCGATAAGTAGAGCAAAAACAGTGACTTCTAGGGACAATCTAATCAACACAAACAAGTGGGAGTGGGCAATATAAATCTAATGTTGTCAAACCCATTACTCAAAATCTACAGACCTAAAGAACTTACAATCGAAATCTAATGTTGTCAGAGATCGGATTTATCAATACTCACCGGAGACAAAGATGGAGACGGAGACGAAGAGAGGCAGAGAGCGATTTCGATTTGGAGATGCGAGAGAGGCAGAGAGCGACGATTTTGGTTTTGGAGTTTCCAAAATTTTCCCCATATACTGAAACCCTAGCCTTTAATTGTTGTTGGACCCAAATGGTTTTTGGGCCAAATTAAATCCTTTCATTTTGGGCTTGTCCATACTTAATTGGACCTGGCAGGCCCATGGTTTTAAGAACCAAATGACAATCCTAAGTGTTATTATCAAACAATATAAGCTATTGATACATCAACTAAAACTAAAAGTAAGTATGAAGATACAACATCAATATTCAATAATAAATCAACCCATTTCACACTTTTATTGAATTTAAAAACTAAAGTCAAAAGCAATAGACGCTCTGTGATAGCTCTCTGGTCCAATAATCGAGAAACCTATCTTGACCACCTTCTCCGACGCCGGTGTAGCCCACGCTTGCCAGCGTCGGGATTTTTCCTTCCCTGCTTCTCTCTATTTCACATTGCTATCTGTTTCCCCTCTTGTGCGGCCGTTTCCTCAATCATCTAGTGTAATCAAGCGTCTTAAAGTGGAGAACGGCATTTCATCCTCCATCATACTCAGATCTATCGACGCTGGTTCTTCCTCGATCTCCCTTTAAACCTTCTTCCACCGTATCTCGCCGCCGGTAGTTACTTCTTCACCTCCCCTTGCGATTCAACCAAATCCCTCTTGCCTCGTCTTCGAGCTCTCGGGATTCTTATTGTTGGGGAGTTTCCGGCCAAGGCTTACTCCGGTGAAGGAAGAGAAGGTGAGCGGCGGCGCAGACCTAATTGCTTTTGATGTCTCCCGATTTGACCTAATCTGCCAAGTGGGCTTAGGCCCATTCTCATTTTCTTCGAGGCTCATTTGCAATATAGGTGGTGCAAAACGTTTTATGCAGAAGCCCAGGTCTGGTCCAAACCTTTTCTTGCTCTCCCTTAGTATAATTTTGAGCCGATTCATGTTATCTTTTGATTGTGGACGTCAATTAGAGCATACTCTCTCATTTTTGCTATGTTGGTGCAAGATTTACTTGAGAACCCTGCCACTAGAAACACCTAGGTCCTTCTTCCATGGTTGTAAGAGTTTGAAAAAGAGCGGCATTATGATCCCGCCTCCACGGAGCGGTGATTACCGTAATTTCTTCAAGTTGTCATCTATGCTGCATCTATTTATTGAATCCATTCAGTCACTATTGCTTCTTAGCATCGCCAGAGATCTCCCTATTGTTTTTACAAGAGTAAAGAAGATGGGCATTATGATCCCGTTATTAACGAGCGGTGATTACCCAAGTTTCTCCAAACTCTTTTCTCCGAACCCACTGTAATTGGAACCCAAGATCAAACCCGAATTTATCTGTATCTTTCAGGATATTCACCTTGTTGTCCCAACGCCCTCTTTGCGTTTCGCATCGACGAACCATGAGGCAAAGGACTTCTTCTCAACGTCATTATCATTGTTTGATAGTGACTACTTTGTATTTCCTCGACATGCTAGTGGAAGTGTCATTGACACACTTTGAAGTCGTTTGTGGTATGTGGCTTCTTTGCCTCTGTCTCCGACTCTCATTGGCCTATCCTTTTAAGTTATCTCCCTATGTTGCTAGCTTATGCTTTTCTAAGATTTTTGTAATCTGTTTCATCTTTGAAGACTTTGTAAACTTGCCCTTAGGGGATTTGATGGAATGAATACAAATCTTGTTTGACAAAAAAAAAAAAAAAAAAAAAAAATCAACCCATTTCACTATTTTTCCATTGTCTTATTGAGAGATTGACGAATCTAACCAAACCTATGATTTATTAGCTACAGAGACAAAAATCCCAACAAAACATTTGAAACCTAGAGAATAAGCTTCTCCAGTTTTCGACAATGACACAATTCCTAGGTTAACCAGAACATACCTACGAAAAAGAAGAAGCAGCGGCGTACAAAATCGAAGAAGCTAAGATAGAAGTGAGATCCCCAACTCAAAATTGATAATCGATTAAGTTGCAGAAATAATTGGAAATTTGATTGAAGGAATACGATGAAAGGGGTGAGAATGAGGGAATAGTAAAAAGAAAGCTTAAAACAAAAGGGTTTTAGTTGTGTCCATTAGATTCATTTTAATCAACGGTTCATATTAGAAACAATGTGATCCGTACTTTAATGGGTTAGGCAATGAAATAGATTTATTTTTATTTTCTGCTTTTATTGGTTTTGCTTTTATTTATTTTCTTATACCATTTTAAACAGATTAAAAAATGTTATATATAGTAAAACTTTTATAAATTAATATTCGATAAATTAATAATTTTTATAAATTAATAAATTTTTCGGGTCCGGAGTTGGACCCAGTGTAAAAATTGTTATAAATCAATAAATTAATATGATAATAATTTTTCTTAAAAATCTTATATAATTATATGTTCCCATCAATAGTATAAATTAATAATTGTATAAATTTACTAATATATATTATAAATATCATATGTAAAATATGACTATAGTAATTTTGTTCGTCAATTTTTATTAATTCTTTGTAGTGTTCAATTCTAGTATTTTACAACATCAAAAAAATTTTGTACTGCTTTCTAAAACTACTTCTCTAATTTAATCAATTTTTTCATTGTCTTATTGAGAGATTGACCTGTCTGTATACTTCCATCATAATGACCAGACTGATTGTTGAATGTAGACTGATTATTATCCAAGGTATGAAATACCACATTCGATATTCTCAGATTTTCAGATTTTAACAATCGATATTCTCAGATTTTAAAGTTTATATTAAACCCTAACTCTATAATGCTCAAAATCAATACACATACACAATAGAGTAACCGTAAACAAAGCACAAAATCATAGATAAAACAATAGAAGTAGATCTTAGCGAGCAAACAACAAAACAAACTATCGAACAAAAAACGATTAAGAAAGGAGAAAGAAGAAGACCTTACCCCTATGAAATTCGCTGTTAAGATTTGGAAAGTGGAAGAAGATGTAGAAGATGATGAATTTGTCAAGAAGAAGAAGAAAGTGAAGAAGTTTGGTTTCAAAAGAGTTGGAGGCAGAGAGAAGTCGAGAGAGTGGAACCCAACAATTGGGTTAATGAAACATTAACCTTCTATACGGTTTCTAATACTCAGTTTAGGTTAACCAGATTGGACTCCGATAAGCGAACTGACCCGAACCGAATACCGATAGCTCCAATTAATTTTTCCGAACGGTTTACTCCTTTGCTACTTCAATTCGCCGATAATCGAATGATTCGGTTTTTCTGGTTTGGTTTACTCAGTTTAACCAAAAATCCAGGCCGTTGAGCAGAGACTGGTCTAGTCTTTACCTTTGATTTGTCACATTTTGATTGTTTTTCTTTTACTAAACTATTTAGGTTGGGAAGTCTTCTATACTTTGGTTAGGAAGAGTTCAAATTATCGGATCATTGTGTAGATTGGTTGAACCAAGATGGTTTAGTGATTAATCAAAACACATACAATGTAGGGTGAGGTTGGAAAATTCCATATACATAGCTCCATAAAGAGTAGGTTATGGCCTTGATCTGAGTGACATGAAACATGGGCTTTAGAGATGGGCAAAATATTCGTTAGGATTCGCTTCAATCCGTTATTCGACTCTATTTGTTTTGAAAAAACCGGATATTTGTAAATTTAGGAAACAAATCAAATATAAAAATAGGTATTTATCAAAGTAACAAATACTATAACTTTAATAGGTGTATATCCATTACGCTCTGGAATATATATATATATATATAAATAATTGCATATATAAATTCTAATTTTATTGTTCTTATATGTGTTTTATAATATTATATTCACCTAATTAATCATTTGAACTACTAGTTTTAACAATTAAAGGACAAATCTATATTTCTTATAAAAATTTATTATTTTTGATAAAATTTTACTACTTTTGGGATTAAATTTTAATTTTTTTGTATTTTTTACTTTTAAAAAAATAATATTTAACTAATCGGATATCTAACAAAGAGTTTAGATTTTAACGGATATTCGTACAGCCAGATATTCAGTCTCCAACAAAGCAAATACAAATCGGAAAACTAAGTAATCTGATAAAGCAAACGGATCACAAATACCACCAAAATCTCAGAAATCCGCTCCGTGTCCGGCCCTAATGGGCTTAGGGCCCCTTTTTGTTTTAAAAAATAAAATAAAAAATAACAAAAAATAGGCCTCCAACTTTCTTAATGTTTAAAATTTTGTCTTGATTGTTTGAAATTTGTCTAGAAAACCCTAAATAAAAATTTGCTAAGATCCCAAATTTCTCAGGGTCGGCACTTGAACTTGTGGATTGGAAACTGAGAGAGATAGCTCTTGTACGTGATTTTTTATTTTGCTAGAGATAGCTCTTGTACGTGAGAGATAAATTCCAAGAACCTGGAGTTTTTAAAATGATGAGAGTTTTGTAGAATGACTCATATTTTTAAGATAGTTATCATATTTGTTTCCTTACTTTTTAATGTTTTTTTTTCAAATTTAGAGTTGAAACTAAAAGACTCATTTTCCTACCTTTTTAGTTTTACTTAATCATTTCAAGTTTAAAAACAAAAATTACATAATGCTAAAATAGTTTTAAAATATTATTTTAAAAAAAATAATTACTACATCTATATAATTTTACCAAATTACTTATCTACTTGTTATGTATAGTATCTTAATTTTACCGAATAATTTCTCGATTTAGTGAAATACAAAGCTTATTTACTTTAACTCTATTTGTGAATTTGGAATAAATAAATTTTACATATCTTAGGTCGTGTATTGCTAATATATTTTTCTTTTGTAGATGTATTGACTTGTGTTCAAGATTTACCGTAAAATCATTTCACGTCAAAGATTCTTACGAGACTAACAACTTGTAAATACATTCAAAATAGTAAAGTAACACCGCAATGGACAGACTTATGGAAGCAACTCCCAAGCTTGAATCTTACAAAATCCGAGTTCAAAATGTTATCTTCCAAGGTGCAAAGTGTAGAGGAGATTGAGGAGAGTAAAGTGGTTGTGGTGTCGCAAAGTATGAAAACTATTGAAATTTTTCTCAAAGTTCCATGTTTGTAGCTGATAACAATGAAAGTTGACGACAAACTTAATTGATGCACCAATTCTCAGCTTTTTAAAGGTCAAGAGTGCAAGATCTGGTTCTTTTACGATACGACAAAACTTTAACAAATTTCAAGACACACTTTCAATTAAGTTTCAACAAAAAATCTTCTTAGTGCATTAAGTCGATATTGTAAAGAGCTCATTATTCATCGTAGTTATTTTGAAGAAGTAAACATTCAAATTTTTGTTTCTCCCTTGCTTGAATCTTAATCATATCGCATATGTTGACAATTTTTCATTTCGTTATATAGAATGGTGGACTATAATAAGGGAAAAGAAGAGGCCCCTTGTTTCAAAATCTAACTAGACTCAAGCTCTTAAAGTTAAGAGCTCACCAGTCACTGGTTCTTCAGATATTACTTGCTACATTATATCAATTTCTTATGCTCAAAAATGTTCACTTCTGATTGCTGAGTAGATGAAATATTTTAGTTTGAGATCTTTTAAATAATTTTTAGATCAATTTAAATAACTTACAAATTTGAAAGAACTATGGAAGAACTATTCATAATTATGCTAAAACAATAATCAAAATATGATTTATAATATCAACATTTCAATAATGGTCTGACTTATCCTATTATTAATATGCTACAGGATATGTTATGTTGCCATGTAATATGTTTTCAAGTTTTAAAAAAAATCATGGAAAATAACTTAATCTACCAACCAAAATATTATTCATATTACTATCTTTAAGATAATTATTTTTTTACTAATCTATAAGCTGGGCATAATGTCCGAATCCGAGCATCCGATCCGAATCCGAAACCAAAATCTCAAAATATCCGAATCGGTTTCTATACTTTCAAACCCGAAAAATCGGTATCCGATCCGAACCGAACCAATAAATGCGTTCAATTCCAACCAAGGTCAACTAGATTGGAGGAAGAGAAGAAGAAAAAATGTTGGGAAGCATAAGCCTCATCTCCTGCAACTTCTCTCGCCTTCCACGTCTTCTTAAACCCTCCACTCGACCTCAAACCCTAACACAATCCTCAAGCCTCCTTCTTCTTCTTCAATCACGAGCTTCTTCTTCACCACATAGAATTGCCCTTTTCCCGAAATACGAGAAGAAAGTCACATTCTTCCATATCTGCAAAAGCTCTTCAAACAACCCAGAAGAACCAGAGAAGACTCAAATTCAAGATGAAGGAAGAGACTGGTCTAGCTCAATTTTGCTTTTTGCGCTTTGGGGTGCGCTCTTGTACTATTGCTTCAATCTCGCTCCTGATCAAACACCCGTACGCAATCTTCAAATACTTCATAAAGTTACGATTTTGCAATCATAATATAATCTTAGGTTTTTGTATTGCAGACACAAGACTTGTACTTTTTGAAAAAGCTTTTGAATTTGAAAGGTGATGATGGTTTTAGAATGAATCAGATCCTTGTTGGGTTATGGTACATCATGGGTTTGTGGCCTTTGGTTTATGCCATGCTCTTGCTTCCCACTGGTACAAGGTACCATCCATAGTTTGTTCAAGTGAAGCTCTTTTAGGAACTTCAAACACTAACTAATAGAGCTCTTTGTTGGACAGTAAAACACCGGCTTGGCCTTTCGTTGTGCTTTCCTTTTTCGGTGGTGTTTATGCTTTGTTACCTTATTTTGCACTGTGGAATCCTCCTTCTCCTCCTGTTTCAGAGACTGAGCTGAGACAATGGCCTTTGAATGTTCTGGAATCAAAAGTAACTGCTGGGGTAAGAGATTATCTCTCTCACTCTCACTCTTTTGAAATCTTGATTTGTTATCACTGGACTTACAAGTTAAAGAAAATTGTCTCTTGCCTTTTGGTCTTTGGTTGTTGTTGGATTATGAATCAGGTCACTCTAGTTGCAGGACTGGGTATAATTCTTTATTCAGTTGTCGGTAATGCCGGTGATTGGACGGAGTTTTATCAGTACTTTCGAGAGAGCAAATTTGTAAGCCTCATTTCCCTGGAAATGTTTTCGTATCTGTCCTCATATTTGACCTAAACTAAAATGCAGATTCATGTTACAAGTCTTGATTTCTGTTTACTCTCTGCATTTGCTCCGTTTTGGGTTTACAACGACATGACCACCCGAAAATGGTGAGTTCTATGTACAACTAGTTTGCGGTGTTTACTCACTCAAACCTTTTTCTGTTTCTCTAAACGCACTGCTTCTTTATCAGGTTTGATAAAGGCAGTTGGCTGTTACCGGTATCGGTGATTCCATTCTTGGGACCTTCTTTGTATCTACTCCTACGACCAGCAGTGTCAGAGACGATAGCTCCCAAAGATACTGCATCATCTGACCCAAATCAATAGCAACATCAACTTTCTCTTTTGCTCGATGACAAGACTATTGTCCAGAAGCCCCAGGAAGATTTCACAGGACCGACCATCATATTTCTGATGCATGAATGCTGATGATAACATTATGAACATGATAAACCACCAACGTCACAAACGTATTCTAGAATACAAAACCTAATTCCGGATCATAAGGAGGATTTCATTTGTACCTTTTGTTTTCAGAGGATTTCATATGGTTAATAAAGCAGAGAAGTTTTACCTAAAGGAGTTTTTCGATCCGCGTCTACTTTTCGAATACTTCAGCTCCTTGTATACCACAATGATTTACTCTCTTCTATAGGCTATAGCTGATGGAAGTGGAATCATATAGGTATTGAATTAACAAAAGGAGAAAAACTTCAAGTTTATTGTAGATATAACAAAATGTGGAAAGTCAGACTGAAATATATGGAGTTTGTCACAAGTCCAAGAAAAGTTTTTAGGCATATAACTTGCTGAGTTCATCTTTGAACTTGGACTTTATTTGTTCTCTCTTTATCTTAAGAGCAGCAGTGACCAATCCCGACTCCGGTGTCCACGGCTCTGACAGCAACTTGATCTTTGCTGGAAGCTCAAACTTTTCGAGCTTTGCCGCCTTCCCGGCCTGAAATGATAATAATATTTTGTAATACATATACTTACCAAACGTAATTGTGAAAAACCTGAGACAGCTATTGAAAATACAAACCTTGGTAAGAGATTGTTGAACCTCCTTGACTGCTTCACCTTTCTCGCATAGCTCAGCGAATTCGCTGTGTTTAACTCCAGCTTCCTCTGCCCATTTCTCTAATGCTCCTCGTGATGGAACAACAAGAGCTACACAGTAGCTGTTAATTGGGTCTGCGTGGACCATGATGTTATCAACGTAATTGCTCGAACCCAAAGCTGCCTCCACCTGTGAATTGTGTGATCCAGGCAATGAAAGAGCATGATGAGATTTTATCATATACCACCATCCTCTATGTAGAATTTAAGTTCTATAGGCAAACCTTTCCAAGGGATACGTATTCCCCATGTTGAAGTTTAACAATATCTTTCTTTCTATCGATGACTTCGAGACATCCATCAGGGTGGAATCTCCCAATATCTCCGGTGTAAAACCACCTTGTGCCCTTCTCATCGACCTGAAATCGTCACATGGATTCTCAGAAATCTATATAGCAAGCGGATCAACTAAGCTCCCTGAATGTGCTTTACCTTGTAAACCTCATCGGTTTTTTCTTGATTGTTGAAGTAACCTGCTGTTACACTGTTACCACCTACCACAATCTCCCCTCTAGGCATTGGTTTATCTGAAATTCTGTAGCCACCTTCTTCCCAAGAAACGAGCTGCAAGATGAAATTTGTTACTCATGATTACAATAAACTTGCACATTGTCAACATGGTGTGTTAAAGATTGTCTGCAAACCTTAACGTAGCCGCATGGAAGTGGAGGTCCAACACGACCAACAGCAGGATCGTCCCACTCAGAAAACGTAGCTCCAGCACACGTTTCAGTCAATCCATATCCTTGGCCGATGGGAGACCTAACAGAAAATAATGCACAATCATAATCAGAACAAACTAATCCCAAGCATTGTGAATTTGCAAAGAAGAATACAGATAAACACAAACCAGGCACCAAAATGGTGTTTGTCTAAGCCAAAATGGGACAAGACTCATATGAAAATATCAGATGTGAGACTACATTACCCCATGCAGATATTGATGAAGCGTTGCGAATCAGGAGACAGAGGAGCTCCTCCAACGAGCATAAAACGGATGTGTCCTCCAAGCACAGCGCGTATTTTCTTGAAGACAAGAGCATCCCATAACATTTTCTCCAAACCCCAGGCACCAAACCAACTTCCATCCACAGCTGCTAACCGGCGCTTGTATGCAAAGTCAAAAAGGGTCTTCGCCATCCCTCCCTTTTCCTCAACCTAGATTATTACATACACAAATTGAAGTATCTAGTAAGTAACTCCAACAATACACACAACATTGTCGTCTCTAAGATGGTACCTTTTTAAGAACTCCTTCTCGGACACGATCCAGAATAGCTGGAACTGCAGTCATTATAGTTGGCTTCAGAGCTGAAACATCTCCTTTGGTTCCTTTCTTAACTTTATTTGAAGTGTCAGTTAAAGTCATTGCTGAGCCGTAACCGATGGCACTACCTGAGGTAAAGACCACAATCTGAAAAACCATGATTTGGCAAGAAACAGTAAGAAAATAAGTTAGCAGTTAAAATGAGAGAGACATAGAGAGGGAGAGAGAGTACAGCAACATACCTCAGCTTCCAGCTCAAACACATGAGCCAAAGGTAAGTACGCAATATATGTATCATTTTTATCCAACTTTGGAACCACCTTCATAACTCCTGCAGCAGTTGCGACAAGATTTCCGTGGGTAATCATAACTCCCTGAGTGAATGCACACAATGTAAGGTACACCAATCAAGAATTCAGGTGAACAAAACACATAAAGAAAAGAGAAGACACAGTGCAACACATACCTTTGGTAGACCAGTACTACCACTGGTAAACATTATAACAGCAACTCCATTCTTCGAAGGTAAGATCGGTTGAACAGCGTTCTTCTGCCCAAGTTTCTCAACTTCAGAGATCGACGAAACAGTTATATCACCCATACTATTGACATCACTAGAAGCAACATCTACTCCATCTTCTTCAATGTAAATAATGTTCTTCACAGTTTTCAAGCTTGATTGTATCGCAGACAACTTCTTAAGTTGTTTTGAGTCACATATTAAGGTTGACACTCGAGTCTGTCAACAATACACAAGCAAGATTCAGAGATCCAACAACCAAATTTACTAATAAAAAACATACACATTCAAAACTTCCCCTACCAACCTCATTGAGTGAGTAAATCAAAGCCTCTTCTCCTAAAGAAGCATAAATAGTAACAACGGTTATGCTCTGCCTGAAACATCCCTGGAAATTTACAACACCAACCATTTCATCAGACAAATTCAAGCCAAACCAACAAAACAATAGTTGATAAACAAACCTGAAACGCGATAAACCACTCAGCACGAGTATCCGAAAAGATAGCAACACGATCATCAACATTATGTCCTACATTAACTAACCCCGACGCAAAGTTACAAACACG
The DNA here is from genome assembly GCF_000001735.4 of Arabidopsis thaliana. Classification (NCBI taxonomy): domain Eukaryota; kingdom Viridiplantae; phylum Streptophyta; class Magnoliopsida; order Brassicales; family Brassicaceae; genus Arabidopsis; species Arabidopsis thaliana. Next base: position 1,516,496 of record NC_003071.7, on the reverse strand, counting down.
TTCAAAAACCTCTCCATAACTTTGCCATTTATACTCTCCTAAATGAAGCTTCTCAAACTTCCTCCCATCACTAGCAGTAATAAATTCCTTATCTATAAACTCTCTAGTTCCTAGTAACCGATCTTTCGAATACTTCTTACAAGACTGCTCAAACAAAGCAGGCATAGTAGCAGCTCCTTCCCAAGGTACATCAACCAATTCAGGAGCTCGAGCATGACGCATTGTGTAACCTTCCTCGCCACCTACTTTGATGGGAACACCTCTCTTTTTCCCCTTTTTGGTTCCATTCAACACCACAGAGAGTAACACAGGCACAAGTAAAGCCACGATTCCACCTCCTATGATTCCATAGACTCCAAAGTCACTGCCTTTAGATGGTGAATCCATTGGATTCACTCCAGAATCTTCCATAAGCGCGAAAGCTACACAAAGGAAAGGAACAATAACACTAATCACAGTGATCCGATGATCGATCAAGCAAATTCAAAATCGGTAGATCACAACAGAATCCAAAGAAGCTAAGGCATCGAGAAAAAAGAAACGTTTTTTGGAATTGGGTTACCTACGAATAGATTGAGAAATCAGTGAAAGGAAACTTCTTGATGATTTCTTCGAATCGGGTTCCAGAGAAAAACGTAAAGTTTAAACCTTTTCGATGCTTTGAAGTTGTGAACAATCCGAAGCTTGTGGACTCTGTCCTTTTTCGGGAAGCCTTTGGTTAAGGAATGTTTCGTCGGTACGGTAATGGACACGTGGGAGATGGCTAATGGAGGGACACGTGGATGCTTCTCCGTTTGGCTTTTTCTTGCCACGTTTACCTGAAATTCCGGAGACGCTACTTCGTTGAAGTTCTAAAGATTCTCCAATTGAATATTGTGAAAAGTAAAAACGCTGATTTTTCAATTCAGAAGCCACCAGAAACGTCTTTTTTCAAAACGCTATATTTCACTCAGTTTAAAAAAGCGGTTCCAATTTTGCGATTTTAAATATTAAAACGTTACACCCATAACCGAGTCCGAGTTATCAATCAAACCCTTTATAAGCATTTTGATGAAATGTGTGAGTCAAACACATATGAATACACAAAGCAGTTCCAAAACAAAGTAAGAATATTCATATCTCCATTTCAAAGATTTCTCCGTTACAAGACAGCTTCTGTTCCTTCTCTCAACTGTCCTAAATGATGCCTATGTTCGCTTAGGAGATGACCGAGAGTGTTCTTGAGTACCAAATTCTCAAGATATATATATGTCTATTAACTAGGAAGCTCCAATTGAATTGAGGAAAGAAAATCTAACTGGAACCACGGCGAACACTTTCTTCGGTTCGTTCAAGAGCATTTGTTAGCACGTCTATTGTCCAGTTTTTCAAGTCATCCTGATTAAAAAGGAAACAAGCAAAAGGTTTGGTCATCGAGTGACGATATGATTTGGTAAGATACTGCAAGGATTGGTGATTTAATAGAGCGGTTTACCTTGCGCACAGGTTCTCCAGTTCTTATTTGTGCATTTGGGCGAGCAAGCTTTGACTCAAAAGGTGTTCTTGGCCTTACTTCTCTAAACTCATCCCACTCCTCACGATCGATCATTCGTACCGTGCCTTGCCCCTGTGGTGCATTCTTTATCTTGCGTTCAATCATTTCTTGCGATTTCGAATCATCGATCTAACAACAAACCAATACTGAGAATCAGCAATTTCCACAGATCCTTCCTAATTCAATTGCACAAAAAAGTATAAAGCAATCTAACAGCTCAATTACGAAACAACTTCTACTTAACAGCTGCTAAAGTCACTGACAAGAAAGACGCATTCAAAGAGATGACAGAGGAAGGCTTACCATCATTAGCACCTTTGCAAATAATGCGATACCTACAACAGCGAGGAACATAGGCATCGTTGCTGTGTCTAAATATGATCTTGATTCTGGAACCTCAACTAGAAACTGGTTCTTTATTGGGTTCCTTCGCTTCTTACTCTTTTGCAAATCGGCTATCTTCTTTCTTAAGGTCTCCGTTGGGGCATCATTAGACGGTGAATGAAACCTTCTCCTAAGCAATGTAAATAACTGACTCTGTCGAGACATCATAACCAGAAACAGGGATCTTCTTTCTATGCCAAAGATAAAGAAAAACACAGTTTAGCCAAACTGGAACCATAAGCCCTACTCCAACACAAGCATCAAGCAGAAATTAACTTTTAATGGACAGTTTTGCATATAAAGTTCAATCACAGAAAGTAAAATGCGACAGATTTAAGCTCATGTGGAAAAGTCTCTCTTTTTCTTTTACCAGAAGCCCTATTACAAGAACACACCTATCCTGGACATGGTGGAGACTATACCTCTCTCTCTCATAATGTCCTCAACAAAAACACTTCAGAGATCATCACAGAAGCTTCACCACATAGACCGCAAGTCCTAAGTTCCTTGATAATCCTAATAAGAAGCTGACCATACTAAAACTAAATCGATATGCAAACCAAATTGCAACTTACTTACTGTGCTATACTTAGAATCTGCTAATGCGCTATGCAACAAGAATTTATTGACATGCCCAAATTTTCAAGAAATAATTCTATAGGCATACTATATGTAAAAATAATAATCTGATCTGGAATGTCAAGTAACTTTCGTTGCGGCATTTTTACGAACACTTTGTATGCAGCTTTTACTCAACATGAGACATATGAAAGATTCGACATTTTTGCAACAAGGGACAAAGAGATATCGAGATGGGTACTGAAAAAACTTGGCTTTGAACTAGAAAGATCATTCTTTAAGCAAATCAATGACCAAATCAGAATAATTTTGTTCGATGATTGAAACTCTAAGGGAAGAGATGAAAATGGGTTAAAGAGATGAGGAGATTGCAGATGTAAACGTACCAGATCAAGAGGGGACTGAGTAGACAAAAGAGACTGTTTTGATCTCCACGGTCTTCCAAAATCGAAAAATCGTCTGGCAGTCCTTTTTGCAAAGAGGAAGCCAAAAAATCATTGTAAAAAACAGAAATAATTTATTTATTTTTTCTTAATTCGAAATAGATGGATATTACTAGTATATCCTTATCCGAACCTATTAATTACCAGAAAAATCATGGTTCGTTTCCGAACCAAACCACCCGAACCACTTTTACTCTTTATTTGAAAATCAAATAAAAAAAACCTTAATATTTCCAGGGATTTTCCAATTCGAAATTGTTTCTTGTTCTCATTACAACCGTTTTCGATTTTTTGACTTCTTCTCCTTAGTAACCGCTGAAATTAACCACAACATTCCCTATTTCTTTAAATTCAATCGAGCGTTCTTCTTGCTTTCACCAGTATTTCCGTTCTATTTCCGATTCGAAATCAGTCATGCCGCCTAAGACGCGTGGAGGAGGTCAAGGGAAAAGAAAGGAGATAGAAGCGCCGGCGCCGACGAAGACAGAGAAAGTTAAGGCGCCGGCGGAGAAAGTGAAGGAGAAGGTGCCGGCGAAGAAAGCGAAGGTTCAGGCGCCGGCGAAGAAAGAGAAGGTTCAGGCGCCGGCGAAGAAAGCGAAGGTTCAGGCGCCGGCGAAGACGACTGCGACGGCACAAACGATTGCGACGGCGATGGCAACCAATGCGGCTCCAACGACAGCGGCTCTAACGACAACGGCTCCAACGACGGCTCCAACGACGGAGAGCCCGATGCTTGATGATTCTACGTTTTATGATGCTCTGAAGCATATTCCGGCTGAAGAAACTCAAGAGAATATGCAAACTGATGAGGTGGAAGATGAAAATGAAAAAGAAGAAGGAAGTGAAGAAGAATAATCAGGGAGTAGTAGCCAAACCTTGGGCTCCGATTCCGATTCAGAGGAGACGGAGACAAACAAAGAACTCGCGTGTGCTAATCCCGTGGAAGAGGCGGAGAGACAAGATGACGGCCTAGCCGTTATCGAGGAGGAGGAGGAGAGGAGCTCCGCGAGCGACGAGGACGTCAATGTGGAAAAGTCCGTGGAGGATGAGGGAGACGAGGACGAGAGAGACGAGGACGTGATAGTGGAAAAACCCGTGGAGGAGAGGACCATAGACGAGGACATCGCAAATGTGGTAAGTATTCCATTTCGTAATACCGATCTAATTGGGTAATAATGCAATTGTGAACTGTGGACAGTACTAGTAACATTGGGAAATGCTATGTTGATATTTAGGTAATATTGGCGGATGTGGGTAATACCTTAGAGTAATACTACAATTGTGATTTATCAGTAGTTAGTACTAGTAACTTTGAGAAATACTATATAGTAAAATAGGAGTATCTGTGTTATACTGGTAATTACGGGGAATACTTGTAGGAAATACAGAGTAATAATGTGGCAGTACTATTTACAATTGAGTGAAATATGAACAGTAGGATTTGTGTAATACTGGTAATTACGGGGAATACTTTTTGGAAATACAGAGTAATAATGTGGCAGTACTATTTACAATTGAGTGATATATGAATAGTACGATTTGTGTAATACTGGTAATTTCGGGGAATACTTTTTGGAAATACAGAGTAATAATGTGGCATACTATTTACAATTGAGTGATATATGAATGAATGTTTGTTTCTTTCAGGATATGGAGGAAGCGATGGCAATGCAGCCACTTGGTATGTACTTCCCGGCGTCGGAGTATACCAAGAAGATGAAGTTAGCAACGAGGTGTTATATCTCGGAGGTGTTGAAGACCTTCGCTGACTTGGAACATCCTCTAACGAATGTTGAAAATAATTATTTTATGGAGCATCCGAGTTTCAAGCACATCTATCACCTACCTTCCGGATATACCCACAAGTTAATGAGGATGTGGATGCTTTTTCTTCGAACGACATCTATTGAGAAGAAGAAGGAGGTTTGGTTCGTTGTTAATGGAGTTCCCATCCGCTATGGTATTAGGGAGCATGCTTTGATCTCTGGTTTCAACTGCAAGGCCTATCCAGCTAATTATTAGAGTGCTGGTAATATGAACTTCGCCAACAGGTACTTCAAAACCGGGGTAATTAGACGTGAAGACGTAAAAACCAAGCTAATGGAGATGGAACCGGCTAGATCAAAGGATAGGTTGCGGATGGCGGTCCTCTATTTTCTAACAAGCAGCATTGTCGTGCCTACTAAGACTGGAGAAAGGGCTAGTCCAATTGATGATTTCTGTGTTAGGGCTGCAAGTGATCTTACGTTTTGTAAGACATTTCCATGGGGGAGATATTCATTTGAGTACATGTTAAAATCGATCTCACACACATTGGATCATTTTAACGGTGTCGTCCCAAACATTCAGTCACCATGGCCTGTTCCCGGATTCTGTGTGCCGCTTGAGGTAAGTCTTTTGTTTTATCCTTGTTACATTTTCGTAATTGAAGCTAACAATTAAATTTCATGTGTTTTGTGTAGTTTTTAGCATTTGAGGCCATTCCATCACTTAGGGAAAGATTCATAGAAGAAAAAGAGGGTGCACATGCCGGTTGTCCAAGGATGTGCAAGGTGAATTTCAAGAGGACCGAGATGAAAAGGTTTACCCTTCAGCAAATCAACCATGTACTCGGAACAACTGAGGTTAGGATTTCCTATTATTCCTTGAGCAAATATGAGCAAATATGATTTTATTTCTTTCTAATATTTCATTGTCTATTATTTTCATAGGTCATTGAGAGTATAATTAGAGAGAAGGCTGAAGAAGTACCCCTTTTGGCTGAAATCACGGGAGTAGAGGATGATGTTGATAAGCACGATGTTGTAGTTGATAGTTGGATGAAGCGTCTTGGTCAAAGGCGTGAAATTAGATTTGAGGAGGTGTACAACGAGGATGTGCATGCACGAATGAAAGCCCCAAATGAAGAGGAAGTTCCCACAGTTGTTGGACCGGGAGACCCGACGTTAGTTGATGTAATGGAGAAGCTCCATTCCATCAATGACAAGCTGAATGAAGCTTTTTTGGCGCTTATAGAAATGAAGGAAAAACAAGCAACGTTCGAAGCATTTATGGATGAGATGAAAGCCAAGATAAATCTGGGTAATACCGGATATACTGTTCTATAATTGGTAATATCGCGTAATACCAAGTTTTAACTAAATTAACAATGCAGATGTCTCAGAACCCACCAGATGAGGAGGAATCAACAATCAAGGAAAATGCGGCTGCTCCTGTTGTGCCCTAACGAGTGACCCGTTCAACCCGTGCAAGATCTAGTAACGTGTGAAAACTATTCGTGTAACTTCTCCGGATTTGTATTTTGATTTCTTGTACTTTGACTTTGTTTTAGGATTTCGCAAGTACTCGTAAAACTATGTTTGGATTCAATTAATCTATTAGGATGTTTTATGATATTGTTAACTGAAATACGGGAAATACCTCGTACTATTACTACTAGGAGATATACTGGAAATATCAAACTGAACAACCATAGTATTACCAATCAAAGAGAAGTCTTACAATCGAAGAGAAAGTCTTACAAAGCATACTGAAAGTCTTACAAAGCATAGGGAAAGTCTTACAAGCAAATTAACAATAAGATTAAGGAACAATAGGATAACACATTACTTCTTTGGATCCATAGGATTACAGAATACCACTTTGCTCAGTTCACAATCTCTGCACGGTGGGCTTTCAATTCTTTTTGCATTTCTTCTATGAGATACTCATGACTTAGAACTTTCTTCCGATTGTAATCAACACTCTCCCTTAAGCTACTCACCTCTTCTTCCATAGCCTTATCCCAAAGTTTACGGATGTGCATACAATCAGTTCTATCATCCTACAAAGTACCAAATATTTATCAAATATAGATCTAGATCTACAAAAACTAGAAAAACTTGTGCAGTATTACTTGTTCTAGGCAGTATTACCAAAACGGGAAATACTCTGAAATACCAAATATATCTAGATCTAGATCTACACAAACTTGAAAAACTTGTGCTCTACATCAACATACCTTAAACTTCTCGCATTGATAGTATCTCTTTTCATCCTTTCGAGTCTCGACAATGCTACCACCACATGGACAAAACTTAGGAATCCCTTCCATCATCGCAACCATTTCCATTTGCTCAATGGCTCTCTTCGCCACTTTCATATCATCGTAGTAGGGGTCTCTCTCACACAGTCTATCCATGGTAGAAAGATGAAAGAAAGATGAGAGATGTGAGAAAATTCGAGTCGAAGAGAGAGATGAGAGATGTGGGAGAAGAGAGATGAGAGATGAAAGAAAGTTGTAAGAAGAGATCGAAAAAGAAAGAGGAAAAAGAAAAAAGTGAAATTTTTGGTTTTGGAGGGAATCTCAAAATTTGTTAGGCGCCAAAGATTTTGGGGAAAAACCAAAAAAAATAATTCCCCACGTGTGTGCCGTTTTTTGGAGATTTTTGACATGTGCGCAGCCTTTTTACAGCATAGTATTTCCTAAGGTTTTGGTAGTGCCAATTTCTCAAATAGTATTACTTTCCATGTTTTTCATGTTTAGCAGTATTTCCTATATTTACAATTTGTTTATTTAGTAGTACACTGGATGGAACTTTATAAATATAGAGGTTTAAATATTTTGTGCAATTATAAATTAAATATGTGTAGCAATATGAATTTTTCATTTTAAGTTGGTGATAATATTAAAAGTGAGCTTAAAAGTATAAGTGATATGTTGTATTGAATCTATTAAAGATAAGTTAAAAAATTTAATATTAAAATTTCTAACTTAATTAAGTATAAATGATTAATAATACATTTTTATCTGTTAATAACTCACTGTATTCATTTTCATTGAGTTTTGAGGTAAACAAATTCGAACTCCATAACACCAACGTAGTATTAACAGTAGTACTAATATGACCACAAATTCGATAGAAACAGACATGATATTACTTGTTATAACCAGTATTACAAAAAAACAATAGAAACAGACATAGTATTACAGAAGGGGAAATACAGTATTACATAGTAAGTCCATACCATAAAAACAACAAATCACTGTAGAAACAAAGTAAAAAACTCAGATAGGCGTATTCCCAAATAATAACCATTGACACGATTGCCTTGGACGCCTTTTGTTTTGCGTCCTTTGTCGTTTTGGCCGCTTTTCCCCGGTTGATGGAAACCTTAGCATTTTTTTCCTTCCTTTCTTCGGTTTTTTAGACAGCGGAACTATCTTCAACGCCTTTACTTCATCTGGTACTTCCCACTGCGACCTATCCGGAACAAGATAAATAGTCCTATAATAGGCTAATGCCCACAACTCCGCCCAATAATATTTTGTAACCAAATCATGTAACTCCAAACCTCTTCTCCGATCTTCATCATCCATAATGTTAATGAAAGCGGCTAATGCATGAATACAAGGATATTTTTGGATATCGAAAACCTTGCAACTACAAGTTTTCAAAAGCAAGCTCACCGTATAATCTATTCCTTTGTCGCATGTGACTACATATTCACGCTCGAATGAGTTTAGCTCCACCACTTTCAGCTTCTCGGCAAAAACCCACAAATCATGCAAATAATTCTCGACCAAAGGCACCATCTTATTTTCTAAGGATCCAGACGCGGCTTCCATCCGATGTTCATTAAACCACCCGGAAATGTTTTTGATGATCGCATCAAGCATTGGTATTAACGAGTATTTCCTTGCGTTTTTAAACACATTGTTCAAAGATTCCACACAATTGCTTGTGTCTAAGTTGTATCTTTCTCCGGGAAAACAACACCTTGTCCATTTTTCTTTCACGGTTGTATCCTCTAAATACTTGGTCGCCTTAGGATATCTCAACTTAAACCCGTCATACGCTCGGTTGAAGTCCGCCACGACGTAGACCCGACTTAACTTCTGAAACTTCCATGCGAGTACGTCTCGGTTGGTGTGAGTAGCATGACCTTTCACATTTTGGGACAAATGCCAAATACAATACCCGTGATGAGCGGCGGTATACACGTTCTGTATGGCCTTTATGAGGCTTGCATTTCTCCGTCATGAAAACCAATTCTGAAGTATCGGGTACAACCGTTTTTAGCTTCTCGAAAAACCACTCCCAACTAGCATCATTCTCACCGTCGAGTACGGCAAACGCTATGATGTAATGGTGACGGTTAGGATCTTGAGCCGACGCAAACACTAGCACTCCGCCATATCCGTTCTTCAAATGTGTTACATCCACAATTAAAACTTTCCTCATCACTCTAAAACCTTCAATGCTAGCTCCCAAAGCTACGAATACGTACTGAAATTTATCATTCTTATCCAATTTCAGATAAGTAATTGTACCATCATTTACCTTCTTCAACATGTATAGATAACAATTGATATCCTTGTAGCTTTCTTCCGGGCTACCTTTTAAATCATAAATCGCATGATATTTCCCCCTTAGCGCTGTCGAGTATGATACTTTCATACCTAATTTCGTCTGAACTAGCTCCATGATAATTCTTGGAACCGGAGTTTCCAACTGTCCCGGAAAATGATCATGAAGGAGAGCTGCGACTAATTGTGGGTTGCCTTTTCTTTTCCTGAGCCTACTACTACTTTTACTTAGCCGAGTGCAACTATGCATCTTATTGTACCTTCTAATCGAGAATATATCAGTATTACTGATATTGGACGCTCGTAAACGCCAAGAACAGCTCTCTTTGGCACACTTTAGGACATAGCGCTCCTTATCCGACTTCTTAATCACATAACCAAAACTGTTAGCAAATGCAGCTCTATCCACCACCTCGTGCAATGCCGCCTTGTTTGGAAATTCTTGACGTAAGGTCAACCCAATTCCGTCTTCCCATTCTTTTTAAACATACCCGGTTCTACAGCAGGTGGCGACTCAACATACTGTTCCCCCCTATCAGAATTATCCATAGACTCATCATAGCGTGTTTTATCTTCTTGAGTCCCGTGATCCTCCACTATTGCCTCAAGTTGATGTTGAGTCCTGTGATCCTCCACTATTGCCTCAAGTTGATGTTGAGTTCTTTGTTCCTCTTCTAATAAGACGATGAGTGCACCATCATCCACTCTCATTTCATCCTCCTCTGAATTCAACTCCGTATAGTTCTTACCAACAGAACTTTTACCAACTCTAGACAATTGCTCGAGCAATTGCTCCGGCTCGGGCGGTTTAGAGATCTCCTCCACAACCAAAACACTTTTCCGATTATTTTTTGCGGATGTTACATAAACAAAGACATCCTCATCATCACAAACGTTCATTTCTTCCTCTACTCCGAACAACCGTGGATTGTACCTCATATGCAATTTTACCTTATTTGCATCTAATCCAAGCTTCGTCATTATCCTATCTTCTAACATTGAGAAAGTAATCTTCTCCCCTAATGTCTTCATCATCACATTATACATGCGACCTTGGAATTTAAAATATATGATCACGTTCTCTTTCATTGTAACCTGCCAAAACAATACACATACTCAGTCAATATTACTAGTATTACCGATTCTAGTACATTTTCAGTAATACTAGTACTAATTCTGAAATATTACATGTGTGAGTAATACTATTACATATATGAAATACTACGTGTCTAAGTAATACTGGTGCTATTAAAACATATTATCTATATAAATAACGGTACTACTATAGCTAGTTCGACCAGTATTATTTTCGCGACAAGAACAAATATTCGATTTGAGTTCAATTTAGTATGAATCAGCATGTGAAATCAATTGCTTACCCATTAACAGACCAAATGAAGCCTAAATCTATACTTAAACTTCTAATGTAGGTGCTAAAACACAATAACCCAAATCTAATTGGATTGAATCTCAAAATCTTCAAAATATGTAATTCAAAGCTTTTGAAGCTCTCTCCATACCTGGACTTAGTAGATTGATGCAGCTTGCAGGAGGAGAAAAACGACAATGCGGCTCGCCGGAGCTCGCCGGAGGAAGAAGCCCGAAGAAGAAAACGAGCTCGCGCTCGAGGTTCGTTTTTTTTTTTGTTTTCAGTTTTTGTTTTTTTTTTCAAAATGTTTTCAGAATATTAATTATTCATTCAAAATAAAATATAGGGGTAAATTCGTCTTAACACAATTCATTAACTCAAAGTTGATATGAAGACTCTAAAGTGGTTTTGCAGATTATTTGTTCCACAAAGGGGACACAAGAGATGATCACTCTCCAAAATCGCTAATCTTCAGAAATAAAAAACAATTAGTTTCCTTCTGAAATAACTTCGGTTATACTTTGGTTAACCGAACCGAACCGAAAATTGTGAAGAACCGAAATTACTCATGAGAGATGAGTTAGGTTTTGTGAAATGGTCTGGAACCAAACCAAGTCACACTCTCTCAGTCTCACCTAGTCTAGAAAGAAACCGAAGTAGCAACACTCACGTGGGCGAAGTTTTTGTGTGGACAAACAACAATATTGGATATGCAGACGTTTGCTTCGGAAGTGTTTGTTTCATGCTTGCCCATTTTTGCCTTCAAAAGATGACAATTAACACAACCAAAAATAAACAATATGACAATGGAAGTAGTTGAACAAAGATGCCGATACATACGCCCCCATTTTATTTTGTCATTTTTAGATAACCATCTTCTTTTTGTTATCTATAACACAATTATCAATTAGTTAGGACTTATGAGTCATAATTAGTACTTTTTCATCAAAATTTAGTCTTATCTTTCCCAAAAAAATCTAAATTTAGTCTTAATTATTAAGGGCATCTTCAACCCTACTATATTTTAGAGTAAAAATTCTAAATTATTCTCCAACCCTACTCTATATTAAACTTTAAAATAGAGATTTATCTATAATTGCTCTCTATATATAGAGTAACTCTATTCTTTATTCTATTTTAGAGTTGAATTTTTTTATTTATACTTTGATCCACAAATTTAAACTTTTTATTTAATACTTATTATCATTTCACGAACAACAATTACAACATATAGTTTTATAAAAATTAACAAGCAAAGAAATACTAAAATTAAAATAAACAACATAAGAAAACTAAAACATAAAACTAGTAATTTAATATTCTGGTAAATTGGTTGTAGATCCGCCAAGATAATTAAAATATTGTCCAAATGAAGTAGATGGAGGAAGAGTTTCTTGATCTTGATATTGTTGTTGGACACATCATTTTTGTAAAATCTGTGCTTGTTCAGTCTCAAAATATGTTCGAACATTTGGGTTTTGAAAGAAATTCAAATCATAAAATATTTTTTTTTTCTTCTTTTATTTGATCATATGTGGGAAAAATACTCTAATGGTGTTGTTTAAAATAAAATTTGTAATGTTTTATTATTGTCATATGATGTAATGTTTTTTATATATAATTAGTGTTTAATTTAAATAATATCATATTGTATGAGAATTTTGCAAAACTATAATATATATGATCAAATTGTAAATTATATAATTAAAAAGTACTAGTATATAAAATATAAATATAATATTGTTAAGAATATTCTTTTTTATAGTAGAAAATAGAAAAATACATTAGAATTACCCTATTTTATAGTAAGATATAGAGCTACAAATTGGAGATGGTCTAACCCAACAAAATTAGTGTTACTTTAGTAGTTCTTTATTTATTTCACATGGCTAATTATTTTCTTATAGTTCATTAAAGAGTACTTTATTTTGTTAAACTTTAATTAAAGAGTACTTTATTTTTGTAATTAATATATATGAACTGGAAAATAATTAGCCATAAAGATCATATGATCCAATCTATGCCATTAAAATGCTCTGACAGGTTCCGACTTGTTTCTCTTGTCAACGCCCAAATTCGACTTTTTTTTTGTTTCCCTTAACAAACCAAATTTCACTGTTTCATTCTTTTACGCGTCGAGAGTCTCCTCCATGAGAAGCAAATTCTCAGCTTCTTCCGATGATCTAGCTTCACTTAGATCTCATGTAAGTTTGTTTATCTCCCGATCTGATTTTCTGTCTCTCTAACGTTGTTGTTGATTGATCATGAGATTTTGCATTTACCCAATTCGTTTCAGGAACTGATTTGGCGAGTTTGATGATAAAGTTTGTATTTTTCTTTGTGGGTTGATTTCAAATTGTGAGAAAGATTCAAGATTTTTTGTCGTCTCAATGATGCAGCAGCAAGATCGAATTGGTGATGAAACAGATCTTGAGTCTTTCACAAGTAGTGTTCCTAGTAGAGACGCTTCTCATAGGTTTAGTTCTCATCAGTTCTCAGGAATGGTTAGACAAAGAGCTTATATATTTGATGGTGATGGTAAATACTATAACAAAGAATGGGATCTTGCTGAAGGAACAGGGAAAGAGTTTTGTTGGTATCATGTTGAATTACCTAAAGGAAATCAGAAGCTTTCTCAATCTGCTCAGCATTTGATTGATGCTTTATGCCCACCATTGAAGCTTCAGGACATTCTTGCTCTTGCTAGTAATGGACCCTTTTGTGGGCATGTTGATGGAGCGCTTGTCTTTAGAGTTAATTCTCCTGGTCCTGCTTCTAGTAGTAATACGTTTAAGATTGCTGCGAGGATTACTGAGAACTCTGTGATCACTGTTTCTTTAGGACGAGTTCCTAGGTTAGGTTTCTCGCCTATGGGTCAATCGCTTCTCTCGGAAGTTCCTAGTGTGATTGAGGAGCATGTTCTTGAGTTCTTGTTGAAAATGAACCATTCTGAGGAAGCTGATAACCCTGTGCCAACTTCTGTTTCGAATCTTGTTGTGCATATTATTGACACACATGTTGATCGACTTCAAGATGTTGTTACTGAACTTGAGATCGAATTGGATGGGGTGGAGCTAGAAATGGATAGAGGTTAGCTAGCACTCTCTTCTTCAAAAGCTCTATATTTGTCACTAAAACCTTAAATGACTCGGATTTAAACATGCATTTGCCATTGTTTTGTGCACCATTTGATTATTTCTTTTCAAGTCTATGAACATTTGCAGCTTTATTTCAGAAGGTTTTGTATAGTTGTTTTTTTGGCTTTATATGTATCATCATTATTGACAATAGGTGGATTTGCTATGAAGAAAAAGATGTTGGATGATAGAAGGTTCCCGAAATTGCATCTCAACTTGCAGCGTCTATTGCAGGTAGAGCTATCACTACTAAGCCTTAAGCTTTCTTCAGAACATTGTTGTTCGTGATTTCATATCTTTGCAGCAACATTTTTGTTCTTTTAAGAACATCCTGGTTTGTGATTTAAAAGACTCTGGCTTCATTTTGTGTTTCTACTCTTAGTTAAACATTTGCACGAATCTCAGGTGATTGCGCATGGAGAACAAGTATTTCCAAGAGTGAAAGAAAAATGTTCCACGAAGCCTTGGTTTCTGGCAGAAGACATCCACTCGTTGGAAGAGTTGATTGGGAGGTTAAGACGTTTAAAAGAGAATGTAGGCTTCATTGCGAACCGTGTGACTGCAATCCAAGCTGGGTTGGATAGCTGGCAAGCCGAACAAATCAACCGAAAGCTCTATTACCTCTCCTTTCTTTCCATCATATTCCTTCCTCTATCAATTATAACCGGAGGTAAACCAAAGCACCCAAAACCAATTCTCTGTTTCCATTTCGTCACGGAAGTAGTATCTTAACCTGTTGTTGTTAATGTGGCTAAATGGCCAGTTTTTGGGATGAATGTTGGAGGAGTACCTTGGACGGGACAAGACAAACCGGAGCTAAGAGACGGATTCAGAAATGTGATGTACATCTGTTTGATAATGCTGGTTCTAGTGTTGTGCTGCTTCGGCTTTCCAGCGTTATATAGTCGCATAGCGTCTTGGTGGGGAACGAGAGATATGAAAAGAAGTTGGTCTCTTAACAGAAGATCGTTTAAGAAGATACCAAACATAGTCCAAGAAAGAAAAGGCTACCTTAGGCTCTAAACCAAACACACTTCTCTCTGAGTACTTCATTTACTTTCTTTTCACCTTTCTTCATTTGCAGAGACATATATACTTCTGTCATACTCTTATGGAACTTTGGTTTCACATGTATTGTTGCTTAGATCTTGAGTAAGACTACAATGTACAGCTGCTATTCTTTTAATTCTTGGTTCTTTTTCATTTAGAGAGACTCTTGTAAGAGACAATTGTGTATCCTTTTTTGAGAAAGGCAACAAGAGATTGAATGGAGATTGTAAGTGGAGATCTTTCGAAATATCGAATGCTTGTTTTGTTTTTTCTCTCTTAAAGCTTTAACGCTCTCAAATTGACTTAAAGGGGAAATTAGGGGCATATTAGGGGATTCTTAGATTGTAAATGATTAAATTTAAATGTTAATTGAGCAATTTAGTTTAGAGGTGCTCTAAGCTATGAGATGCTCTTAAGCAAAACGCGGTGGTGACGTGACATGATTTGGTTGGTTGGGAGAATAATATTAATCAAGCTCTTATTTGGGATAAGGTAAAAATAAGAAATATTATGCGAGCATGTATAATACTTCACAATATGATCGTAGGAGACGAACGAGATGGGTACACTCAATTTGATGTCTCTGAATTCGTACAACCGGAATCAACTAGAAGTTCATAAGTTGATTTTACCTATTCTACAGATATGTCTTCAAATCTCGAGAATATGTTGGAAACTTGAACTCGAATTCGTAATCGACATGCAAATCATTAATTGAAATCTGATTTGGTTGAAACATATATGAAAAATATTTGGCATAAATCAATAGTTAAATTTTATGTTTCATGTATGTTTTTTTTATGTCATCAGTGTATCAAATATTATGAATTCAATAATGATTAAGTTTTTTTTTGTTTTTTGGTCAGAAAACATTTTTTTGTTATAAAATGTTACTCTCCATCAAATGAGGAATTGGTTATAAACGAAGAATACAAAGCCATCAAGGCTAATAAAAACGCTGCAACAGACGCCAAGCGAACGACACAAAAACAGTAGATAAATGGATAGGACGAAGCAATCCTAGCAATCGAGCAAACAACATCATCATAGAGCCTATCTTAGATTGTAAATGATTAAATTTAAATGTTAATTGAGCAATTTAGTTTAGAGGTGCTCTAAGATAGAAGGTGCTTTTAAGCAAAACGCGGTGGTGACGTGACATGATTTGGTTGGTTAAAAGATATGCAGATCATTAAATCACCTAGCATCTAAATAGCAAGCAAATAAGAACATGGATCATCAGGTTCTCTCTTTTCCAACTGCCACAAGAAATCACGAACAGCTAGTCAGATTTATTACATTAATTGTTTTTGTTCTTTATAATATGTTGAAGTCGTTTTGAAAAATAATAAGTCTTTAGAGACTTAGTCTTTGTAATTTAAAGGGACAACCTAAAAAATATATTATCGTCATCTTACTTGGATCAAGGGGTATGTATCCGAGATTTTGCAATAATTTGTTTAAGAAATTTAGTTAATTCTAGTGTTAAATCTTTCTCTTTTAGGCTATTAAGCATGAGTTCTTCAAGTGTTAACCCTATACCAAATGATTTTGAAGATATGAGTAAAAGTTTTGAAAACATCAAAACTGAATTGAAAACAATGAAGTTTGTGGCGAGCTTGAGAAATTTGCTATTGGTGATGAAGGCGAATTAGTTATTGTTGTTTTGGATGCCATTTAGACAGAATACATGAACTACATAAACTACATAAACTACAAGGTAACTTTAATCAAAATTAATCTATATCGATAAAAAAAATATATCTATAATCTGTGTCGTAGATGTACTTGATTTGTAGTATATTGAATAATATAGAATATAAAACAAAGTAGATATTTCAGTTAGAATTTTAATTTGAGTTTTTTGGTTTAGATAAAAAATTTCAAATATATAGTATATTTTCATTTGCTTACTTTACTTATCTTTTTAAATTGCATAGGCATGAAAGATTTCTAAATATGTTCATTTGGTACTTAGCTTAACTTAGATTAGATTGATGTCCAACGTTGCATCTCAACTGCCAAATTTTAATTTATTTTTCTGTTTTCTTAGATTTTGTGTGTTTTTGGTTCAATCTTTATATTTTATTTTCAAATTGTGTTATGAAACCAAAAACTAAAAAAGTATTCGTATATGGAATACAATGTCTGTATACATTTGATTTTAGTTAAATAAGTTTTTAAAATTCCATGAACTCATTTTTTAAGGATAATAAATATGAATACTCTCAATATAAAATAGACTTGTTTTAGAACTATGAGAGTTGTCAAATACTATATGAATTGAAAATTTGTATGTTAGCGTTATTTTTTAAAACATCAAAAAGAGCATGACACTAGTGGTAAACTATAGATATGTACTCTTCACCATAGCAACCTATTGTATAATATTGTTTTCTATCAATTTGGTCGTCAGTCTAAAGCACATACATGTTGAAAATATAACTCTGTTTTTTGTTTTGTCTAGAAAAAATATCTTTGCTCGTATAACTATTTTTATCGATGATTTTTAATATTTATTTTACGATCAATTCATAAAAATAATTAATGAATGTAAAATGAATTGACTATAAATGATCAAGAGTTGAGTTTTTGGCCATCAAAACATGCATTATAAATGTTCACATGTTGATCTTTCATTTTAGAGTTAACCTCGTTTAATTAAAAATATACATATTTTGTTTATTTTATTATTGTATGACATGACGCTTAAACTAAAGGAGGTGAATACAATGATTTACTCCCAAATATTAATCTTGATCAATGTAGGGATATTGACACAGATAAACAAAATGTTTTTTCGAAAAATAGCCCCATATTTTGAAACTTCTATAAATATCACCCCAGAGTTTTTAATTGGATATTAATAAATAATTAAAATGAAAACTAGAAAATAGAAACCCTAATTCTAATTCTTCTTCGACTCGACGATTCTCGATCTCCACTTTGACGATCGTCAGAAAATTCGATCGCCTCGGCCAGAATCTTGTTACCATTTCATGCATGTATGATTCCTCGACTCAACCCAATCGACCCAATCCAATCGACTTAACCCAATCTCGATTCCTTGTTGTTTCCCCTTCTTCAACCTAATTGACTCAATGTAAGCTTGGCTCCGCGGATCCTCCTCGATTCCTCGCTGAAACTTAGTTAAAATTTAAAGACTAATCTAAAAACATTTCTCAACAAAAAAAAGACGATAAAAATTGTAATATGTTGCCTTCTCCTCAAAAGAGGTGAGACCAAACTATTTTTTGATCATGGATTGGTGTAAAAGGTCCCGTTAACTTCCTACGATAACCCATCTTGACCTACCAATGGAAAAGAAAGCACAGGTTGCACCAAAATTAGCGAAATGGTACATACAAAATTTAATGGGAGGTTTATACAAAACAAAAATTAATAATTGCTGGTTTTTGGATGCTGATCGATTGACAACTTCCATATGACCAATATGTTTGAATGATTTTGTAAGCTTGAATTGGTTTAGAATCATACCATAGTTTTTTAGAATAACGATTAAATTTAACATCAAGTAATTTATAAATAAAACTGAATAGAGCTTCTCTACTAGGCACGACTATCGAGGCGGCTCTCCCGTTATTGTATTCCGACGTTGGCATAGATTTTGCTCCGGTGTCAGGATTTTTTTTGTTGAACAGAATATGTTGTATTTTGCAAATAAAAAAGAAAAAAGAAGAATATGTTGTACATTTCTTTGTCTAATTAATAATTTTAGAAAAAGAAGCAAAAATAAATAAAAACAATTTTTTGAATATTTTGTTGGTTAATGCTTTGTCAATACTTGTTAACGCTAGTCAATATCGGATTACCTGAATAAAATGTTCGTGATGTTGACCACATGTCATCATATAGTTGATATATGTGGGCATGTAATATATTTAGTTCGTGTAGTTGGTTGTGCATTTTTAAATTTAGCATGTGCGACCATATATTTAGTTATACTTCGTATAGCTGAGTATATTTTTTCCTCTAAATTATCATCTTCTTCTTTTTTGTGAAACAATAATGTAGATTCTACTAACATCAAACTTTTGCCCGGGAAACTATGATTGTTCTGAAAATTGTCTCGAAATTGAGCCAAATAATCATTACTATTTCACTCTGAGAATTTATAAATTATTTGGAAGTTGCTTCCCGAAAAGTTGGAATTTATATTTGTGAAGTCGACTCCCAATGTGACTTTGTTTTAGCCGGGAGATGTCATTCGGTGTTATACGGACTAGGGTGATGCTAGAATTTCTTGGTTTCATGAGAGTTCTGCATGGTTAAAGCCTATGCTCAAAGGAGTTTACCTCATGGTTTGTTCCCTTTTAAGAATCCATGTAACTTTTCTCTTTCTACATGATTTACTAGTTTTTAAATGTTGTGTATTTGCTTAGTAAATTCTTTTTTGAACGTGGTCTTGGCGATATAGGCTTGAAAAACTGAACCTAATTGTGCGTCTATTTTATTTTTTGAAGTTTTATATCCTTACTCATTTTTTCAATCTTCCAACAAAACTTGGGGTCTAGCCGTCTATGATCTAGGTTCTAGGTTTAAGGGTTTAGGGAAATTTTGATTGAGTCATTCCTTTTACTACATCTCGAGTCTTGCTAACTAATCTTAAACGATAAAAATCACATTTATTAATTACAAAAACTCATTACAAACATTCAATTTATTTATTAAAAAAAACACACACAAATAAAACAAAAGATAGATGGCTCATGCAGCCTAGCGAGCTTCAGGGGTATATTCAGTACCAAAGTTCGTGCTGACTTCTGTATATTGGATAGATCCCTTTGACTCCATGTTTTGACTCATTCCTCTCCTTGAGTTTTCTGATGCCAAACATTCATTTAATTCGATTACAACTTGAGACATGGTTGGTCTTCCAGTTGAAGAAGGATTTACACACGACATTGCTAGTTCAACTGCTCTCCAGACAGAACCAGCATCATAATCTCCACTAAATTTTGGATCTATAATGCTTTTGATGTCTCCTTTTGTAAGCATCACCCCAACCCATTCAGCTATATGTGGTTTTTCACGACTTTGGTTGATCACATGTTGGTTTGTGATGATCTCTAATAGTACGATTCCAAAGCTATAAACATCACTTTTCTCGTTCAACCAATTTGTTCGAT
Organism: Arabidopsis thaliana; assembly: GCF_000001735.4. Lineage (NCBI taxonomy): Eukaryota > Viridiplantae > Streptophyta > Magnoliopsida > Brassicales > Brassicaceae > Arabidopsis > Arabidopsis thaliana. The sequence continues at coordinate 1,496,501 of NC_003071.7, read as the reverse complement.
AATATCTGCAAAATAGTTTCTTTATACCATTAGAAAAGCGAAAAAATGCAAAACAATATTGTATGAATTAAGCGATGAAAGACGAGAGCCAATAATATTGATCTCCAAACTAATTAATAAATTACCAAACTGGTAAGCTACAAACATATAACACTTACTCTGGATCAAGGTACCCAGGAGTTCCAGCAACAACTGTGTCCACACGGGTTTCTCCTTCAAGAGGAAAAGATCTCGAAAGACCGAAATCAGCAAGCTTGGCCTGAAAATGTTCATCCAACAATATATTTGTGGTTTTGACATCTCTATGTACCATTGGTGGTTTGCATCCATTATGCAAGTATTCCAGCCCTATATAGTAAATTTTATTTTCATCAAGGCTTAAGCAAAGAACAAGAGGAAATCAAGAAAATATGTATGTCAAAACTCATTAAACCTTGCGCGGACTCGGCCACTATCTTTAGTCTAGTTTTCCAGTCCAAAATAGATACACCTTGGTTTCCTACAGTTAATTCGAGATACAAATATGAAAAAAAAAAAAAACAAGAAACAAACGTGATATTAGTAGAAACTCTTTAATTATACTTACCTAACATATGTTCTTTAAGATCTCCTTTAGCCATGTACTCGTAGATGAGAGATAAATTTTCTCCTTCATCACAATATCCAACGAGGCCAACCAAATTTTTATGGTGAACTCTGAGAAGGAGTTCTACCTGAAAGGGTAGAAAGAATTTCAACTCAAGATTTAACAAATCACATCTTATTGAACATTGATTTTTCTACAAATTTGTAATCTAAAATTGTTGTATAAAGTACCTCTGCTTTGAATTCTTTATACCCTTGAGATGATGAGGGTGATAACATTTTAACGGCTACTTGTTCAGCATCATTCACAGTTCCATGATAGACCATTCCAAACCCTCCTTTACCAAGGATTTTCTCAAAATTATTTGTCATCTTTACAACTTCCGAATAAGTAAATCTTCTGTTTTTCGTCGTTATTGTCGGGTCTAATGATCTAGATGTTCTAGAAACTGATACATGCATAGATGATGATGGTAAGACATAAGCAAAATATTGAGAATTTTCATATTTATATTGCGAATATGTTGCAATGTTTATATGAAATGGATAAGTTTTCGTATATACCTTCATTGCGTGGTGTTTTTCTTTTTCTAAACACCAAAAAAAGAGCTAATGCAGATCCAAGAACTACTACAAGTGCAATTGATACCACAACCAATACTACAACATTCTTTTTCTTGGCACCTCCATTTCCGTCTTTGCTTACACATGATCCATCCGGACAATTAAGATAAATATTTCCTTCAAGACTGAGGGTTACTCGTGTTATTTCGGATAACTTAACACATGTAATTCTTTTATATATTCATCTAAATGGTATGATAAAATAATTACTTTAACTTAAGTCCTTTCTTCTGGAGAAGGGTTTGAGGAACAGAACCACTAAGATTATTCCCACTTAAGTTTCTGTTAAATTACCAAGTCAGAAAAATAAGAAAGTCAAAGGCAAGCTTGTAATGGAGGAAACTAAATGAAAAAAAAAAACAATTTTTATCATCTCAAAAGAGACTTACATGACTAAGAGTGATTTTAAGCCAGCAAGAAACTCGGGTACTCCTCCTGTCAAATTGTTATTTGACAAGTCCCTAATTAAGCATTTGTAAATACAAAATATGTTATACGTAATATGTAATTTTTGTACCTAGAGATAACAAATTGTTTTCTCTATTCTCAGCTGCGAACTTTAAAATACTTACAAATTTTGCAGGTGGGTTAGGTTTTGAATGGCAGATGCAATGATCCCCGTTAAATGACTTGATGATAGGTTTCTACATATATGTTCATGAAAATTCATGTCATATAAAAATCTTTTCAATGATGATGATATGATGTGAGAAGTAAAACGATAATTTAATGACTGATCTTACAAAAAAGTTATTGTAGGTGGTGTGGAAATATACGAGTTGTTGCAGTTTAAGCCATCCCACATAAACCGTTTAGGAACACATGGATCTCCTTGCCAGCTAGTTTTACTCACTCCATAAGTATTTTGGATATTCTTGATAGCAATAACTAGAAATAAGTTCATAAACATGCATGATATATAAGAAATCAGCACAAAACAAAACCAATAATTCATATAGATAATATTTTGAAATGACATACCATCATCTTGATTTGTTTCCAATTCGGGGAAATCGATCACGGTGAAAACCTCGAGGGCACTACAAAGCGGAGGAAGAGTAGACTTTGACGTTTTTAATAACTCTATGATGCATTGCCCTCCTTCACATATTTGTGGTTTAATAAAGTATATAGTTCCTGTGGCGAACGTTTTAGGTCTATACCGTTCCAAGGCAAGGTTTCCATTCAACATCATGTCGAATTCTCGGGTTTCATTGGCCTGTAGAGTCTGAATATCGGCGAAGTGCATGTAACTATAAAATTTGGCCGTAGAAGGAATCAATGACCAGGTGAAGTTGAAGGGCGCATTTTTACTTATGGGTGTTGAGGCTGAAGCCATTACAAATTTTGGTGGATCATAACCATTTGAACTGTTAACATTGAGATTTGTAGTCAATTCTGTCCACGCATCCTCATCAAAGAACGGATACCAATGACGATCGTTGACATCATTCGGGTACCTGACACATTAATTTATGTATTAGAAACAGATATTACTTATTATGTACATTGTAACCAAAACTGAACTTGATTAATATAAAGACATGATTGATACCGTATTATTCTCCTTGAAGTGCTGAAATAATTCCGAAATAAGTATTTCAGCGAGCCACTTTGAGTATTGTAAGTATCGTTTATAAGTGGTCGCAGCTCTAAGCTATTAATAATAGGTATACTCTCGCCTGTCTTAATAAGACAAACCTGGAGTACCTTAGATTTGGTACTGTGGATGATTTCTTCTGTGGTCACTCCGTTCATTAAATATACAGCTGTGTTCACGTTTGCCCATAGATTAGGACCAAGGTAAAGGTCAAACTCGAGTTCTTTATTAAGACCATCGTAGTTACCATACACGAAACTGGCTCTGATCAGGTAGTTTGTGCCGAGCGTGACGTTCAAGGTATAACAGTTTCGGACTCCTTCGGGGAAGTACCTAAGCTGTAAAATTGGTTTGTTGTAGGTTGACTCCAATTCCTTATCGATTGTACCAGTTTTACCGCTCTGCACGAAATCATTGTCCGTTGTGTATGTTAAGTCGGTTGCAGCATCGACGTAAGGAGGTTCATTGGGGGATAACCCACAATCTAAACTGATGAATCCTAGTAAGAAATATGAATTGTAACGTACATAACAACGTAATTAAATGTATTAAAAACAAACAAAAAAATGTGTATGTAGCTAGTAGATATATACCTTCTTGATTTCCAGCTTCAACGACATGTAAAAGACCAAACGTGATGAAGAATAACACACATAAGAGAATTGCTTGAGGATGTGTTTTCATTTTTCTTCTTTGGTACAACCGTACAAAGGAGATTGACATGTATAAATACGTGTAACGCTTTTGAGATTTATATGCAATGGACATTAGAGGAAACAAGTTAGCACGATGTTATATTTGCACGTTCAACTTGTGCAAAAAATAGAACTCCATGAAAATGTACAAACCGTACATTTAAAGGAAATTGACATGTACAAATACATAGAAAACTATTGAGAGATATATATGCAATGGACAATGGGAAACAAGTTAGCACGACGTTATATTTGCAAGTTTAACTTGTGAAAAAAATAGAGTCAGCGAGCTCTCAAACCAATATAAGTAATAATAAGTGTGTTTTGATTAAAATTTATAACAAATACAAACATCTAATAATCGCTCCTTGCTCTTTTAAATGACTAGCTTATTGTTGTGGTCCTGATTCTCGAATGCCAACTAGCAGAGACGGATTAGATAGCCAATCACCTGGTTTAGTGAATTAAATTCAGAATTAACCACAATAAATTTTCTCTTACAATATGCCTTATACAATATTTGAAAAGTCAGAGAGCGAGAAAATTATACTTTTCATATGTGTCAACGCTAAATCATTCTTACAACATGTCAGAAATTACATCAGCTGCCATTACTAAAAATAAAGTATTTATTACTAAAATAAATATATTTCAGAGACTTATTACTTATATAGTAACTAAAGAAAATCTTCTACAATTGTTTCATAAATCATACTAAATATATTTAGTCAGTGTCGATTTCAGATGTTTTGAATAGTTGATTCGGAATGCAAGGGTCGAGAATGAAATTTGGTATCGTCTGATTTGGAAGGGTTATGAGATTATGAGGGATGGTTTGTGCTTGAAGATAAATTTATGAAATTATGTGTCTTCAGATTGTTTGGTTTATTGTTCTGCTAATTTTACTTTGTTATCTAAAAATTGTGGATGCCCATTTGAACATGGACGGACTAAATCATAACCCATTGAAAAAATTTCAGTACGGACAGTCCATATGGATGCAAGCAGTCCTAATTGGTAGCTCTATTAAAATGAACAAGTATTGAAAGAGAAACGCATTTCCTGAGACCTAGGTCAAACTATAGACACCCCTTATTTTTGTATAAATAAAAGGGGGGTTATTAACAAAATCGTGAAACCTTCATTTAACGTAAATGGTGATACAAAGCAAGCTTAAATACTAAGAGAGATAGCCAACTATACACAAGATATATAACCGAAGATAACCGAACTACATTCAACATTTAAACCGGAGAGATATAATCTCTAGTATGATTTATGGGTTTACATTGGCCCTAGAATCGTATATTGCTTATCAGATCGAAAGTTAGGTTGAAACGCTAAACATATCAGCGTATTATGTGAGATGAGTAAGGACATTCATATTGATGTAAAAAAACTCTTTTCTACTTGCTCATTCTTGAAAAAAAAGATATAGAATAATTGCTTATTCAATGTGACATGTAAAATTGTTCTTCATGGAAAAAGTTTCTTGAATAGAAAATAAGACATGGCTCGTATGATACGAGTCGTATCAAAAAGGAAAAAGAAAATAAAAGACGTGGGAATTTGGCTTTGCTGGCAACAGAACACTTTCTTTTGCTGCAAGTTAGGGGTGTAAGATATATAAGTTATCTTTATACATGCACGTTAAAAGTTAGAACTGGCTTTTGGCCGACCTTAGCGAGGTAGTCCTCTCGATAATCTTCCTCCAAACTCCTTGGCTTTATAGCGTTTTTCCTCTTGGCTCACTTCTTCACGATTTCTACATGTTTTAGTTCAAAATCTCGTGAGATTTGTCATTTGTCATATGTCAAAAGTCACTAAAATAGAACAGAGATTAAAACAATTCAAATGACCCCAAAAGGACCTACAATCGACCATATAGAAATGTAAAAAAGCGAGATGTAGATTAAGCTACTACCATATCACGCTATCTAGTACTTGATTATTTACTTATCTAGCTCTTCTAAATATTTCAATAATGATCAATATCTCATCTTGAATTCTTATTAAGGGGACATGGACAAGCCTTACAAGGCAAACTTCCACCAGCTAAAAGCTTATCAATCATCATGTATCATTTTAGCCTTTCACAAAGAAATCAAGTGATTGTTCACGTGAGCGATATAATATGTGTTTTCTATAAATCACCATGAATAAAACTCGATTTAAAAAAAAATCGTGTATCTTTTAGAAAACACATACTAATATATGCTAAAATGACAGATTACGAATGAATATATACAGATTTTTAGTAAATATCTCTTTCTGCTTTTCAATTAAGCTCAAAGTCCTCATTGATGGACTACAACCAATAACTAAGGAGACAGTTGTTGATTTTCCAGGTGGTAGTGAAGCCCTTATTACGCTGGATTACAAGAATCTTAAGAACCATTGTCTTCACTTCAATAGGCTCACTCATGAACAGAAAGATTGTCCGGATTTGATATTTGAAAAAGAAAAGAATGCGGGAAACAAATCATCAGCTTTCTCCCAAAGTTTAAAGACAGCTTCTAGAAACTTTTATACGCCAAGAGATAACTTTTTAGCCCCCAGGGAAAGGTCTGAAAAGTCTGGCAGCTATAACAAAGCATATGAGGATAATAATCGCCATTCAAGGCAGAGTAATACCTTATCCGTTAGGACTTCAACTCAGAGAGATTCTGTCCCCCCTACAGATAGGCACCCTCATAGTAGAAGGTCAGCAGAGAGATCTTTCGACAGAGCTCCCAGCAGAGATTTGGTCTCTCACTACCCGTCAAGAAGAAGCAGCTATCACCCAAGAAACTCCCAGCAACAGTGGAGAGAAAAACATAAGAGTGATTTTGCATCCCAGTTTGAACTCACTGATTCCTCAAGAAGAAGACGTACCACCTTGGAGAAAAATGTAAAAAATATTGGTCAACAATCATCATATCCCTTTCAGGCCAACCCTGCTAGCTACTAGAAGAAGGCTAAGTCCAATAGAAGTTGGATCCCCCCCTCAGATTATCCCTACAAAAGAACAAGTTATGAGTGAACTACAAGAAGTCACAGTCCAATATATAACATGTGCAGACCCTACAGAAAGTGCAGCTAGAAAGCAAAGAGTGCTACAAGGTGAGGCAAGGAATTTAATGGCCAATACAACTAACCTAATAATTCAGGCAGCAACAGTTTCTACTTCCTCTACATAACCAAACGAAATAATCAATCAATATAAAGAGAGACTCAATGTCATAGAAGAACAAGTTCAAAACTCAGTCCCCACTGGGGAACACACAAAGAGAAGAAGAGGCAGACCACCTTCAAAAAATGGCACTAAACCAGCACCCAAATTACTTGGAGTTAGCCCAAAAGTGAAACCTTACTACTGGATACCCTAAGAAAACTCCACATTAGAGGTGCTCTCCACAGAAAGTCACTAACCTAGCGGACCCAAGTACTGTCAATCGGGACCCAGAAGAGAACCTCCCTCCCTCAATTGGTCCAATTTTCAAAGCTGGTTCTACTAAACCACGAATACCTGCTGCCCCAAAGATCAAATTGATCCTTGCAAGCAAAAAAAAAGATGGTGGATATTTAGAACCCGCCAGCCCCTATTCTTTAAGAATGGTAAGCTAGAACTGTTGTGGGCTGGGGAATCCTATAACAGTTCGCAGACTCAGGAATATCCATAGCCAGATATCTCCTGACATACTATTCCTTATAGAGACTAAGCATAACTCTGAAATTGTCCTAAAAAACTAGAATGGATGGACTATACCTCATATGCGTTTGAGTCTGCAGTAACTCCGGGAGCAGGGGAGTGGCTCTTTTTAGGAAAAACAAGTGGAGTTAGAAATTCTCAGCTCTTGTCTACACTACATCGATACCAAAATTACGACAAAGGGGAAAAGCTTCTATGCTACATTCATGTATGGAGAGCCAGACAGAACCAAAAGACTACAAATTTGGACCCAAATCAAAGATCATGCTGCTTCTAGAAGTGACCTGTGGATACTGACTGGTGATTTCAACGATATCATTAACAACACCGAAAAAAAGGGAGGACCAATCAGATAATAGGGCTCCTTTGTAGATCTCAGAACATTTATATATATATGACCTGAACTACACTAGAAATTTCCTTTCATGGAGAGGTCATGATATTCTCACCTGGTTAAATGCAGACTTGACAGAGCAATGGCCAATAGCGCATGGCCTAAAGCTTACCCTTTTGGAAGAAGTGAATACTTGCGTTTTAAAGGGTCAGATCACAGACCCGTGGGTGTATACTTTGACCCTGTTAAAAAGAGACAACAAGGTTAAGCAGTTGGTAGTCACTGCTTGGAACTCTGATCCCTCCGACACAGTGGAGAATATAATCATTACATGTAGAATGATAATTATCAAGTGGAATAGAGAAAAACACAATAACAGCCAGTCAAAGATTTTGTCAAGTGATTCAACTACTTCAGACCAAATCTCCAATATTAATAACGAACTGCTACTGGCCTATCAAACTGATGAAGAGTTTTGGAAACAAAGAAGTAGACAACTATGGCTAGCCCTTGGAGATAAAAAATTCAGGCTATTTCCATGTAGCTACTAAGGGGAGAAAAGCTATAAACAATATTTCAGTCCTAGAAGATGATAAAGGAGATACTATTTTTGAAGAGGAAGGAATAGAAAAAGAAATCTCAACTTACTATCAATCTCTATTCACTTCCCAACAGGGCGATAGAACCACCACTGTTCAGGAATCTATTTCTCCATGTATTTCCCCAGAGGTGAATGCATCCCTTATCCATGCACCTACTCAAAAAGAAATGAAGAATGCTTGTTTCGCCATCCATCCGGATAAAGCCCCTGGACCTGAAGGTTTCTCTGCAAGCTTCTTTCAAGCAAATTGGGCTACAATGGGGCCACATATCATAAAGGAAATCCAAGCTTTCTTCTCCTCTGGGATCCTGCCAAGTAAGATCAATCATACCCACGTCAGACTTATACCAAAGATTACAAGCCCAAAGAAAGTTGTTGATTATAGACCAATAGCCCTATGTTCTGTTTACTACAAGATCATTGCTAAACTGATATCCAAAAGGCTGCAACTAGTGCTACAAGGGATCATTTCAGAAAATCAGTCAGCTTTTGTTACAAAGAGGGCTATATTAGATAATGTACTAATCACACATGAAACTCTCCACTATCTTAAGACCTCTGATGCACAAGTAAGGTGCTATATGGCAGTCGAAACCGATATGAACAAAGCCTACGATAGAATTGAATGGGATTTTATTCGGCTGGTTCTAGAGAGAATGGGGTTTCATGGCCAATGGATTAACTGGATAATGCAATGCATTATTACAGTATCCTACTCTTACCTCTTGAATGGAACTGCGAAAGGATTGGTCATACCTGAAAGAGGAATCAAACAAGAGGACCCGCTTTCCCCCTATATTTTTATTCTATGTGGTGAAGTCCTCTCTGGCCTATGCAACAAAGCTCAACAAAAAGGCAAATTAGAAGGCATCAGAGTTTCTCTAAACAAGGGCTAACCACATACTCTTTGCGGATGACACCATGTTTTTCTGCAGATCCGATCCCCAAAGCTGTAAAGAATTGGTCTCCATCCTTCAAAAATATGAATCAGCATCAGGACAAAAGATCAATTCCCAAAATTTGGCTATTACCTTCTAAAAAAAAAACATATGCGGCTACCAAAGAGAGAGTTAAAAGAGATCTTCAAATTCATCTTAAAGGAGGCAAAGGAAAATACCTTGATTTACCAGAACTCTTTGGCATGAAGAAAAAAGGTTTATTTACTAGCATTATCGACATGATTAAACAAAGAGACCTGAACTGGTCTTCCAAATTTTTATCATTTGATGGGAAAATGGTCTTGCTAAAATCAGCTCTTTCTACAACGCCAACTTACACCATGACGTGCTTTAAGCTTCCCACCTCCTTGTGTAAGCGCATCCAATCGGCTCAGACCAGATTCTGTTGGGATGCCAATACTAAGAGAAAAAAAATGGCGTGGAACTCTTGGAAAAGAATGACAAAATCTGTGAAAAATGGGGGTTTGGGTTTCCAGGACTTACAAAGTTTCAATGATGCTTTGTTGGCGAATGTCAGCTGGCGAGTTCTCACTACCCTAGACTGTCTTTTGAGCCGAGTGCTTCTTGGTAAATACTGTCAATCATCACACTTTCTAGATAGTCAAACACCAAACTCTGCTTCCCATGGTTGGCGTAGCATTTGTATTGATAGAGACTTATTAAAACCCCACCTTGGTAAGCTGTTGGGTAATGGTGGTTCCACTCCAATATGGAGAGAGCCTTGGTTGTCCACAAAAACACCACTTTCACCAACGGGACCTGCCACAGAAGCTAGTCAACTTCTTCGAGTCTCACACTTATTCACCCAGAAACCATGGAATGGAATAAGGAGATGATTCTTCAAATTCTACCCGAATATGAAAGAGACATTCTTCTGTTAAGACCAAGTAAAAACGGAGGACTCGATCGGTGGGCATGACTTCCTACACCGAATGGAGTCTACTCAATAAATCAAGCTACTATGAAGCTCTCAATATTGAGGAACAGATCACCACCAATTCCGGTAACCCTGAAACCTATGATTAGAAGGCAAGGCTATGGAATTCTAAGTGTCCACCTAAGATCAAACTGTTTCTATGGAAAGCAATGCAAAATGTCTTACCTGTTGGAGAGAATCTGAAGTCCTGAGATATCCTGGAATCAGCTCGTTGTATCCATTGTGAAGCTGAAGAGGAATCGATCCTACACCTCTTCTTCAATTGTCAATTTGCAAAGAAATTATGGCAATTGGCCCCCTTCAAGAACTCACTAAACTTGGAGCGAATCTCAAGCTTCATATCCGGTTTCGAAGCCTCCAAATTACTAACATGCCTCCCTCCAATCGGGCTTGGAGAAGGATTTTTGGCACCATGGATTCTTTGGGTGATTTGGACGGCAAGGAACAACAAGATCTTTAATGATCTTCATCCTTAGCCGCGGACAGTCCTGACGCAAGCAATTACTCAAGCCAAGGACTGGTTTTTAGCCCATGAGAAGAAAGTCGCGACCCGATTGAATATGCCCCCATCATCCCGAAACCAAATAGACTATCAAACAGTATTTTGTCATACCGATGCAGCCTGGAAGGATGATCATCTAGCAGGTTTTGGCTGGATACTCAAAGACCAAACCGGGAAAAGGCTCCATTCCGGCACCGGTTTAGTAGAACATGTCAATTCTCCTCTGCAAGCGGAAGCCCTGGCTGTTCTCCTTGCTCTGAATCAAATCCGCCAACTCGATTTCAGCCATGTTACTTTTGCTTCTGACTCTTCTCAACTCGTCAAAGCTATCAACTCGAAGCTTCAATTCAAGGAACTCCACGGGATTCACTTCGATATCCTTGATCTATCTTCATCTTTTACAGTGTTTAAAGTTCTTATCATCCCTCGATCGCAAAACAATTTAGCAGACTCTATGGCAAAGAAAACATTAAATTTTTCTGTAATGGGCCTCGCCCAATTTTAATCAGAAATGAATTACCGTTGCACAAAAAGATATGCTAAAGTCAATTTCAAAAAAAAAAATGTTCAATTAATTTTTCTTTTATGATTTGATTTTTTTAAAAATATTTTTAGCTTTTTGGGCGGATTTGGTTTTGTATACCCTCATGCATTTAAATATCCGGATCCAAATCTTGTACTTTAAAATTTTAAGGTATCCGATTGATATGCATCCATAGTCTTAACGTCTGTATGATGTAACTTTAAGTCTAATTCGACAACTATAGCTACAAAATCTAGAATAAGGCTAATTGAGGCAAACTTTACATGTGAAAAATTTCTTTCATAATTTATACTTTTTTTAATGGGTTTTGTGCAAAACAAAACTCAATATCGCTAATTTTTATAATTTTATCTTTTACTTCTAAAATATGTACATAATAATTTTATAAAATCTAAAATTATAGGTAATATAACATTTTTTGCTATTGTCAAGTTTTTAAAATTTTGATAAATAATATAATCAAATCGAAGTTCTCGAGACGAGAATTCAACTCTACTTTAAAAATTTAAAAAATTCAAATGTCTCAAATACATATTACCCGTAAAGATTATTCTGCATTTTTTGAAATAAAGGATAAAGTTCTTAAATTTGGTTGAGATTTTTTTTTTTTGCACAAAATCCGTTTTGTCATGAATTGATGTCAAAACGCTTGCAATGAATGGCATCACAATTATTTTTATTTTTTTTGGATAAAATTAACTTTTATTTAAATTTTGTTTTACTACAAATATTTCATTTTATAAATTTTCAGAATAAATAAAAATTACAGAAAAATCCGGAGAAAAAATGAGAATTGTATTAATGTATACGAATTTTACTAAGAATTTTACTAAGAATTTTACTAAGAATATATAAATATTTCATCACAATCCAGGATTTATTTATTTTTCTATTTTGAATTTTATAAATAAAATAATTGTAGTAAAACATGATAAAAATTACTTTTAATTCAAAAAATAAAAAATTATTGCAAAATCATTTAAAAATTCATACCTAATTCATTTATAAAGGGAACACTAAATTTTCATATGAAATGGTGAGTACAAAACTAAAAACATTTTAATTTTTTGATACCAAATTGCACATTTTAATTAATATGTGTATTTTTCTTCCATTTAAAAAACAATTAGACAAATATAGCATCAAAATATATTAGATTTATAGATATATAAGCAGCTGTTTTAGTTTTGCTACAATGTCTTATTGAATTAGAATTTTCCAAGCATCAGTTCTATCACATCAATCACAAAACTTCTCTTACATCTCCCTATAATCCAGATTGCTACACTATTCTTAGATCTTTAAATCTTGCGTAAATGTTACAAATTCCATAAATCTCGCATTCCCTAAATCTTGATGTCTTAAGATTTTTAAATCTGATTTCGAAATACACTGCCTCGATTTCCCAAATTCGCCACTGTTTCTCGATTCCGTCAATTTCACTACAATTTTTCGATTCCCCAAATTCACTACAGTTTCTCGATTCCATCAATTTCCTTACAGTTTTCGAGTCCCCAAATTCGCTACAGTTCTTTGAATCCCCAAATTTCAAGAAAGTATTCTTTAACCCTGAATCTTGCTACAAAAATGAGAATATAATTGTTTTGTTTACCTTGATGTTCTTGGGTAATTGCATGTACTAATGATTTTGTGCAGGATATACTACGATTGGAAGTTGTTGAGCCATGGAAACGAGGTTCGGGAGATTCTCTGTCTCTTAAAAATAAATTTTATGGCTTTTCCCTTAAAAATAAATGTCATTTTTTTGTTGAATCGAAATAAGTTTTAAGGCTTGAAAAAGAACTATTTACAAAAATAGAAAATTAATGAGTGGAATATCTAAACTATGAAGACTCATTTTTTTTATCCTATGTCTCTGTAATATATGTTTGTTTTTAGTTTTTGCTAAATTTATGTTTAAGTGGTTGGTTAAATTGTCTTTTATATATATATGAGAAACAGTAAAAAAAACTTTTGGTTATCTATAATAACAATACCAAAAGCAAAACTCGAGAATACATATAAAAGAAATATAGACTTTTGAAAACAAAGCTAAGAAAAAGATTTATAAATTTAAAACCAGAAATTTCTTACCAATAGTAACCATTTGGTTTCTTAAAAATTATTGGCTTGAATAAAATATTTTGAATACTCACATCTCTTTTAGGTCGGATATTTGGGATATAAATCCTATAATTGATTTAGGTTAAAATGAAAAAAAAGAAAGAAACAGACTCTACTCAACAAGTGTGTTTTTAAGCAACTCCAATAGAGAGTTCTCTCAAGAAATAGTGGGGGATTATGTTGTTAAAATTACCAAGAAATAATTGAAAATATCAATGGATATGCCCAGAAAATGTGAAAATCAGATTTTTACTATTGATAATTCAATATTAGGTAAGTATGAAAGAGAGAAAAATTAAAGTCATAACTGTCCTTCCTACTTTTTTTAATTTACCAAATATGCCATGTATCAACTATTGTTATAATTTCACTATATATCAAATATTTTACTATATTTATATAAATATTATTCAGATATTTAATATGTTAGCACGTTATATTCAGTATAACATGTTATTATAATTTTATATTGATTATTTCATATTAATTGATATGATACGGTAAATGGTTTAATATAATATATATAAATTTATCGTGATACTATACTAGTTAACATGTTAATCAAATATTTATTTGTATTTAGCGCGATATTATACTAATTAACATATTAATCAAATAGTTATCTACATAAATGATAAATATTTTATGCAATCCAATAATAAATAATGTTGTAAATTTTGGATGAATAGTATCGTCAGGTATATGATAAATTGTATCATGCCTACAATATTCATAATCAATAATGTTGTAAGACAATGACATATTTGATAAATTAAATAAAATAGAAAGAATATGATAACCATATCATAAATAGTTATCTACATAAATCATAAATGTTTTATACAATCTAATGATAAATAGTGTTGTAAATTTTGGATGAATAGTGTCGTCAGGTATATGATGAACAATATCATACCTACAATATCGGGTAATAAATAATATTATGAGACAATATCATATTTGATAAATTAAATAGAATAGAAAGAATATTAAATGGTTTTAGTTTTTTTCTCTTTCATAGTTACCTAATATTAAACAATCTATAGTAAATATCTATTTTTCAAGTCTTTTAGCCATATGCATTAATATAGCCAAAAATAATTCTAAACTAAAAATATGTATCGCGTTTTACAATTGCGCTGCAAAATTACAAATCTGCCATTGTCGGTGGATCTTCACTCCAACTCACTCAAGCTTCAATCACTCGACTCGGGCCAAGCAAATTCACTGATGGATACACAAATCCTCCAGGGTAACTAGAGGTGGGTCATCAGATCTCTAGGGTCTTCTCATTCTTCATTCCCAGATCCGTAGAATAGAAAATGTTTGGCCGATCTGCGATTCGTGGAGGAGGATTCCGTGCAGAGAATCTAGGTCAAAACGCACTTACCTTAATCGGTAACATAGGCTTCTCACTCTTCGTCTTCGGAGTACTAATCTTCACCATAATCGCCGCAACTTACGAACCAGAAGATCCTCTCTTCCACCCATCTGACAAAATCACAACTTTCCTCACTTCCACATCAAACGCTACACTTAGATCCGATGACTCCGTTGTTAAAACCGGTGAAGATTTCATGCTCGCTAACCAAACCGCATTTGCAGAGTTTATCAACATAAACGATGTTGAAGCCAGCACCAATGAGACTACTACAGAGGAAGAGGGTAACAAGTTGGAATGTGATGTGAATACTCCAATTGATTGCAAAGATCAGCAAGTGTTTCATCTTATGATGAGAGCTACTATTGACAAGTTTAAAGATATTCACTTTTATAAGTTTGGTAAGCCTGTTACTGGCGAAGAAGGTGTGAATTCTTGTGATATGGCGTGGCGTTATAGGCCTAGAGATGGGAAGAGTGCTGCTTTTTATAAGGATTATAGGAGGTTTGTTGTTGCTAAGTCTGAGAATTGTAGTGTGAGTGTTGTTGGGATTGGTGAGTATCATTCGGGTTTGAATGCGAGGAAGAGGAAGAAGAATCAGAAAGCTGGGTTTGAGAAAACTGGTGGGAAGAAAGATGATTTCTCTTTGCCTGTTGTTGGTGAACTTGTGAATGATTCTCTTCCTATGGTTGAGTCTGATAGTGTGTTTAAGACTGGCAAGTATTTGGTTTATGTTGGTGGTGGAGATAGGTGTAAGAGTATGAATCATTTTCTGTGGAGTTTCTTGTGTGCTCTTGGGGAAGCTCAGTATTTGAATAGGACTCTAGTGATGGATTTGACCTTGTGTTTGTCTTCTATCTATACTTCGTCTGGTCAGAATGAGGAAGGCAAGGATTTCAGGTTTTACTTTGATTTCGAGCATTTGAAAGAAGCTGCTTCTGTGTTGGATGAAGCTCAGTTTTGGGCTCAGTGGGGGAAATTGCGTAAGAAGAGAAGAAATAGATTGAACCTTCATCTCGTGGAGGATTTTAGGGTCACTCCCATGAAGCTCGCGGCTGTCAAAGATACGTTGATAATGAGGAAGTTTGGATCTGTAGAACCAGACAATTATTGGTACAGGGTTTGTGAAGGAGATGCAGAATCTGTTGTTAAACGACCGTGGCATCTGTTATGGAAATCAAGAAGGTTGATGGAAATCGTCTCTGCTATTGCATCAAGGTTAAACTGGGACTACGATGCTGTACACATTGAGAGAGGAGAGAAAGCAAGAAACAAGGAGGTTTGGCCTAATCTTGAAGCGGATACTTCCCCGAGCGCTCTCTTGTCGACCTTGCAGGACAAAGTTGAAGAAGGAAGGCATCTCTACATCGCAACAAATGAAGGAGAATTATCCTTCTTCAACCCTTTGAAAGATAAGTACGCCACTCATTTCCTTTACGACTACAAAGATCTTTGGGATGAGAGCAGTGAGTGGTATTCAGAGACTACTAAGCTTAATGGAGGCAACCCGGTCGAATTTGATGGTTACATGAGAGCATCTGTTGACACAGAAGTATTCTTGAGAGGGAAGAAGCAGATTGAAACATTCAACGATCTTACAAACGATTGTAAAGATGGAGTTGGGACCTGCAATGCTGCAACTTCCTGATCTCTGTCATATTCCTCATTTATTTGTTGTTTGAATCGTCTTGTACCACTTGTTTCCAGTTTTGTATTGTAGAATAGCTTTGTATTTTCCATTACTGTTGTTTTGTCTCAGTGACTTTTAGACTAATATATGTCCTAGTTTGGTTCTATTTCTTTGGAATGCAAAATCTTGGGAAGAAGATGATATTGATACACAAAAATTGATTCGGTACAGTATTATTTGATACAACTAACAAAAGTGATGCCAAGAAAGAAAAATAGTCTCATCGCCTTTGTTTACCACTGGTCTTCTCCTTCTTAATTGGAATTAGAGTGAGCTTCTTCTTGCCGGAGGAGTCTGCTATGGCGTCAGCTTTCTTGAGCAGTGAAATGGCAACTTGATGCTGTCTTTCGTTTACTGTCTTCTCATCCATGAACGGTTTAACCTCAAAGGTTCCTCTGGTGAAATGTCTAGCAACCTACAAAAGACATTTATTATTCCTCGGTTGTGTCAGAAAAGCTAATATTCAGACACAGCCTCATCAATGCAAGCTTCTGGCTAAAGCGAATCACGACAGAGGAGTAAGAGTGTGCTGAAGGTACCTTTAAGAGAATCCATACTTTCAGGGAACTACTGAGGATTGCAAGCCGCGTCCTCTTCCCCGTAGTCAAGAAGCTTGACATATGACTGTCCACCCGCAATATGAATCTTGGCCACGATTTGGGGTTTTCCAGGTCTCCTCTTTTCTCCATCTTTGCCTGAAATTTTTAGGCAAAACATGGAACAAAAAATCATCGAAAAGGATGAAGAAAATTATGAAGAACAACAATAGTAGGCAACAACGACAATCATTTATTCAAGATGTTCTTCATTTGGTTGGAAAGAGAAGTAACAGAAAAGAATCGAGATTATAACACTCACAAGCTGCCGACAAATCTCTTGTTCAATTTTGGAAAAGGTAGTCTCCAGTGCCTCCACTCTACCAGTTGCGTGACAGCAAGAACATGGTTCACTGATCATAAATGTTACACTCGGCCGAACCTGTGAAAAAAATAGATTCACTACAATAAGTATAAATCGAGGGGGCGTGCTATGCCAAAAGAATTAATTAGAAGCTCTACAGAAAGAGATAAACATCCACAAGTTGGGACTATACCCTTTTTCTTGTTATCTCCATAAGTCCGTGTCTAGACAGCTCTGATACTTTTACCAGTGACCTATCTCTCTCCACGGCTTTCTTAACCTCTTCATAAACGAGTCTCTTATTTGCTGAAACCCAAAAATAAAAAACAAGAGTATACAGGACATCCATCATTCAAGAAAGGGATTTGCACATCGAGAATATTTGAATATGTGATTGGATGAATAAAAATGACATTCTAACTCACATTCATCTGCCATGTCGATGAAATCTACCACAATGATACCGCCAATATCTCTCAGCCGAATCTCCCTTGCAATCTGTTACATGATCGCATCGAGTATTACTTAATAAATGCTTTTCAAGATCAGCATATTGCAAAACTTGAGTAGACTTCAAGGAGAACTACACAAGACAAGCAGGCCTCAAACAGTTACTCTTTCTCCATGTTAAAAATTTCCTACGGCATTCACTAGTCATCAGATAATTCATACACCCATAAATATGCTCGAATCTGACCGCATTACGCTCTATAGAATAATTACTAGGGCCCTTTTCAGAGGCAGAATTTCTGCCGCAAAAGGTTGGCAAATGAATATGCAATCTAGTAGTCAAAATGTATCACATACTTGTCTGGCAGCAGCAAGATTAACTTCTAAAATAGCTTTCTCCTGTGAATTACCCTGACCAAACATTCCATGTCCTCCGTTCACATCAATAGAGACTAACGCCTCAGTTTGTTCAATCACCAAAGAACCTCCATTGGAAAGTGGAACTCTGCAAGAGGCAAAATACAATTTACATGAAGATATATGTTAAGGAAAAGGTGGGTTATAACTCCGGACAGTGCAGTGTTAGCCCCTTCTTACCTTTTACTAAGAATACCTTCGATTTCCTCCTCAATTTCATATAAATCAAAAAGAGGGATACCCTTATCATGCAATTCCACTCGATTACAAAGATCAGGTGCCATATCCTGCAGGTAGTGTGTGACCTGTAAACTAATACTAGTTAGTGAAATAATTTGGATATACAATCTGCTCTATTGAGTGGGCCATTCTAGATTACGGTAAAAGTTTAGTTATCTGCAAGTGCAACAGTTGGATAACTGGAGCTTTTACTTGAGCATTTGAAAATAACATTCAAGATATATGTAAATCAATAAATGTAGAGGGTAATAAAATCGATGTTTATGAAAGGGAAAGTCTCCTTCATTTCTTATTATGGAAAATAGAATTGAGCAAAATGGGGGCAATGTACCTCATGGTATGTCCTGGGAGAGTCAACCACCATCTTCTCAACCTGGAAAAAACCAAGATATTACTGTCACTTGAGAATTCAACACATAGAACCTAAAGGGGCCACTGGAGGAGAAATGTATGGAAAATGAGCTAACTACCTTGTCATTGAAATAGTCCTGCACAACTGATAGTGTTTGACCCATTGCTCTATGTAGCAGCGCTGGAATGGCTCCTTCCACACCTTCATCTGCAGCAAGGGCTGCAGATTTTGCTTCATCTGTAATGTTCTTCCAGGTTAAAAGCAGACCATCTAAGTCTTTCTGCAGTTCTTCTAGAGAATGGCCAGCAGCTACAGTCCTTACAGTCAGGCCAAAACCTTGAGGCTGCAATGTTTTTGCTATAACTTTTAACCGGGTTCTCTCAACTCCCGAAATTTTTTTCGAGACTCCAATTCGTTTGCAACGAGTCAATAGTACCTATAAGGATAAACTTTATTTCAGAAAATAGAATAATAAGAAACAAATGGAAAAGAGTAACGGGATAAAACATATCTCATACCCAGAATCTACTTCTCAGCTTCGGGTAAGCAGTAAGAGTTGGACCTTTCGTACCGAGGCCCTCTTTAACAACTTGCACAATAATTTTGGTTCCTTTCCGAACTTGAATCCACTTATTATCCTTAGACGACATCACCTTAGAAGCTTTTGCAACTGATGCGTTCGAATCAAGAGAATCTGCAGAGTGTCCTCTCTCCATAGGAATATGGCCATTCTCAGATCCAACTTCCACAGCGCCATGGTTAACTACAGTTCCATTAACTAGTCCAGCTAGATGATCTGAGACATGATATTCATCATTTTCATGCTCATCGTCATCATCATGAAAAGATTCCCCAGGGTCATTTGAATCAATGTCTAATAAACTACTGGCTTCAAAGTCATAGGAAGCATGTTCGATTTCATGGGGAGCTGGAATGTCATTCATAGAGAGGATCGGAGAACCATCAGCTGCTTGCTTCTTCGATCCATCACAAAATGGAGGGAATATGAATGGTTCCCTGTTTGACTTAATGTCCATGAAAGAATGTCTAGCACTTCCGATATTCACAAATGCACCACCCATATGGGGCACAAACTTAGTGATTACGCCCAGGTAAACACTATCACACTGCACATTGGTCTTAACTGGTTCCAACAATAACTCGACCAGCTTTCCACCTTCCAATACAGCAATCCTTTGCACCGTACATATAGAAGAATTGATCAGTATCGTAGTAGCAATGGATTCTGATTGGAAAAATCCACCATCTGGTAAGAGAGTCTCAGTCAGCTGGTGATTTTGTTCATCGGTATTTAAGTTATTTTCATTGTCATCACAGCTTTCAACATCTTGTTCGCTATCAGTCTGCATATTCCTTTCATGTTGTAAGGTAATAGATTCTTGAATCAACCACGGTTCCTCGATAGGCTGATAGTTGTCAGAAAATAACGCACTTAAGTTTGAGTTCTCTGACGAAAAGGCTGCAAGCTCATCACATAAGAAAGATTCAGCTCCTACTTGCTTATCATTCAGATGTGTTCTCGGGACTTCTATAGCACTATCGGCGGAAGTGCATTCATCTGCCAAACCACTGGAAGCATTTAAGTTTTAAAACATTTTGCAAAGGATGAAAAGAGACTGAACAAGGAGGAACCACCGAGATTTTACCTTCGCTTTGAGCTGGGGTAACACAGTTTGGAAAAAGGTAAGCATCATCAATCCAAGACCCCCATCCGTAGGATTCTTGTGATTTTGAGGAAATACTCATACTCATCCATGAATCCCTTATAATTATTTTTCTGTCTTGATTGACAGAGGAAGGAACTGATAACGAAAATTGTGGCCCTGGTCTCCAGATGACATCCGATGAAGATCCATATCCAGCTTTTAACAGATAATTATACCTGAAATTTACACCAGAAGCAATCTGCCAAGCATATTAAGTTAAAAGCAAACACGACATCTGAACTCACTTTCAAGAATTGAGGTTGGTTCCTTTTGTTACTACGACTAAACGTTCAAACGTTTTATGTAAATTAAGATACATCTCTACTTATGTTCGCTACGGCTTAAGTGAAACAAAAGAATAGATTACCTTGACTTTAGCTTCCCATTCATTATCATTTTCCGTAGGATACATTGAGATTGCGCAGTCTGGCTCCCAGCTACCTAATGTAGAAGGATCTCCAGTAACGTAGAGATGTTCATTGGCTGCCAGATCAGCTTCCACAATCCAAACGACCTCGCATAATCCTTTGAGACGACTAGGTGGCTGTTCTGAGAATACAGATAACAAAAATCTCAGTGGCTGAAAATGCAAACAAAGAAACTTCACAAGTTGAGGCATGACTCAACTGAAATTCCATGAAAAGACAAACTGAGAACACCACAGGAAAGTTAAACCATGATATTCTCTGAAAACTTTTAAGTTTTGTACTCCCAATTACCTTGTTGTGCACTTACAATAGCAGACCTTGGACGTAAACGAGAGACCCCAAAGCACAAGGTAAGCCTAAACGTCTTTCCACGCTCAACATGAGAGAACATATATCTGTTGAACAACAGAGATTCCAAGTTAGTCCAAAGTATCATTTCCTTTGGATTCATGCATATATTTTTCCCTGGTCTATAAAATGAGTTTCAGGGGAGAGCACTGTGAGATATGAACTCAAGAAACTGAGTACAAACAAATGTTTCAATCCCGTTCAGAACCTAAGAAACCCACTTCCACAATAGATTCAAAAATCGAAAGAAGATAAGAACAGGAATTAGAATCCCACAGACAAAGTGTATGATAAAATGCCTCAATGAAAGAACTTACGAAGAAAGCGGAAACCCAGAAGAAACGAGCCACGAGGCGCGTGAAGAAACGGAAAATTGAGGAAGACGACGCCATGGAACTTCAGTAACATCCATGGTATTGAGTTGCTATGAAGAAGTTCAGCAATACACGGAGCGGTGGGACGAAACGAGCGGAATTGAAAGCGACAGTTTTTGAGCTGGTGAAAAGAGATTCGAAGCGAATAGATGTGGCAAAAAGCAGCTCGGATTTCTGAAGAATGCTTAGGAATTGGTGAATTGGATTCCGGGAAGGTGGAGAAGATAGACGATAACGGAAGGATAATGGTGGCTTTGGCGCCTTGCACTGACACGTGCGGTAGATATTGTCTCACACGTGTGTAGTTTTCCAAAGCCCAACAACAACTCATAGTTAGATATGTGGTCTACTTTAGACCCATTAATTAAGGTCTAAGCCCAACGGGAGAATTTTGAAATGTTCAAAATGATGATATCAATTGTGATTGGTAAGAAGATTATGGCATTTTTAGGGGGTTATAGGCTCGACAGACTTAAACGCAGCGGATGAGAATGCGAATGTTGGAGTTTTAAAAAAACGGGTGAATACTAATAAAGGTTATTACGTGATTAGAACGACAAATTTCTGATTGGTAAAACATTTAAGTAGCCATGTATGGGAATGAAGAGAATATGTCACATGGTTCATTGCATAGTATGGGCCTCTGAAAGAAGAATAGCCATAATAACAGTGTAGTCCCTTTGTAATATGGAGTCTATCATTTGATTTTCTAACATCATCAAAGTTTGTTAGATACTAACCAGAATATAGTGTGTTTCTGACAGACTTTGTTTTTATATTGGTAATGTATTGACGAGTAGTTACCCGCTAGCCACATTGTTGGTACATATGCTTCTCTATTTCGATTGTTTTATATAGTTTTGGTAGAAGGAGCTTGGTTCTAACATATGCTCTTCAAGGTTGAAGATTTTTATTTCTTAAGAGCAAATATTTTGAAATTGTTACATTGTTGTGTTTGTATATGCTTTTTGTATTGAATTCAACGAGATATTTTGTTATGTTTTTTTAGTTTTGTTTCCAAATTTTACTCACTATGGCAGCTCAATGAATTCAGAGTCCATGTACAAATCTTAAACATTGGTCTTTTTCATACTAAAAGAAAAAATTGTGCCCTTTTTATGCTAATAAATCTTAAAACTCTTTTAAATTGGCCTTTCTTCATACTAAAAAAATATTTGGACCTATTTTCATGCTAAAAAATTCTTATAAATCTTTCAAAATGACACTTTTTCATACTAAAAAAATTGGACCTTTAAATTTACCCAAAATAATTTAGATCCAGAAATATTGCTCCCCTTTCACCCCCAATGAGCCGGCCCTAACTGTGGAAAGCTTCAATATATTCTATTTTCAGAATCTACAGCTTAATCATGCGTTATTTGTACAATCAAGACATGATATAGGTTTCAGAAACATGACTCACGCCCAATCATTTGTGGTCTAGTGGTAAGGGAAGCTTTAGTGAAGTGTAAAACACATTTACTTGCAAGTGCATAGAAACAATGTCTTGTTTCTATTTATTTGTTTAAATACATTGATTATATATATATATATATGATTTAGAGGATCTAGAAAGCACTTCTTCCCAAATAATTTTTCTCATTTGTTCTCTAGCATTTCTTTTATATAAATGACACAAAGCTCTTGTACTCTAAGTTTATACATCAATCTTGTTTTCATTTACTTGAAACTTTACTAAGAAGAATCAAGATATAATAGATGAATAATATTGTTATATACCTTTTAGTTGTCAGATTTTTGATCTTAATAATTGTCTTATTTTGATGTCTAGAACATCCCTTGAGACTTGGCTGAAAAACTTGATATAATCAGTGAACTAAAGCCAGATAGAACGATCACTTATCTTCATATTCGTCGAGCAACATTTGCAGTTTTGAGTAAAAATAAAATATATATTTCTTCTAAGAATATCATTTTAATCAAAATTGCAGAGTACTGTTGGACGGTCTCAGGTTCCGAGAATATTAGTGACGCACGTCACATCCACACCATCGATATGGAATACACACCATATTCTGGTCATTATCTGACATACTTTGCTGTTGTCACAATATCAAAAGATACACTCTATATTACAAAAGGATTACATTACTATTATGTTTATTCTTCTTTCGAAGGCCTACAATATATGCAATGAACTATGAGACATAATAAATATTATTAAATATTTTATTTATTTTACCCCGTAATTAAAAAAGGCTATAAAATGAAGCTATATGACTCCAAAACAGAAATTCAGGTACTTAGGTCGTCTAATATGATGCTCCTTTGGATATCGTAAACATTTGTGGTTACATTACCAAATGTGTTGACTTTTATAAAGCCATTTTTGAATGCACTTTGTAAGAAAAATGTGACGATTAATGTGTTTTTGTATGTCTAAAGAAATATCTCATTCTCCTTCTCAATCGATAATTGTTTTGCCTAAAGGCACTATTTGTGCGTTAATTGAACATTTTCATAACTTTAAAATAAAAATTGAACTAATATATGTGAGACAAGTGTTTTATAGGGTTCTTATAGGTATCTCAAAATTTCTCATTTAAGAAATCTTCCTTGCTTTCTTCCTTCATTTATTATTATTTTTTATTGTAAAAAACTTTATTACGATATTTCTAATGAAGGTGCTTTTATTTCCAGAGATGGACACTCTTTCATGATTTTTGTGATGGTGCTCTTACTAACAAATTCAAATTGGTTTTTCGGGAAAAAATAAAAGTTTGATTCATGTTTTGCGAGTGACCAAAAACATCTGAACACACATCTTTGTCTTAGCATTATTTTTTGTGAAGAAAAATGGAACACAGTCTCCACTTATCAAGCAACACATTCCAAAGGACTATAAATGTTCCTCACTAGCTAAGAATGTGACATTTTAAACAGATCTCTCACAAATTTACGATGAATTTGTGAAATATTATTTACTTCACAATGATTTTGCAAATTAATTGTTTTCTTGTAGTGATATTCACTCTAAGAAATTAATTGTAGCAAAATGATTTAGCAAATTAATTGTCTACGATCCGTTATCCGCATCATAAGTAATATTTTACAAAGGCAAATGTTAGTATAGATCGTATCATTTCAATTATATTGATTTATTTTACTCTATAAATAAATTAAATTTAAATCTATATATTAAAATAAATTAAATTTTAAAAATAATGAAAGTCCACAAATATTCAAAACTAAAATAACAAATTATCCAAATTAAATAAGAAAATATCTAATTCTGCAGCATGCCGTGGCAATAGCACAAGATATCTCAGATAGTCAAGCAAGCATACGCATGGGATACTGTTGTTTGATTCGAGGTTTCTTGAGAAAGAATCCAAGTCATATTGTTCTACTGTGAACCAACATGTCGTAGCCTTCTCTTCATAGACAACCAACATGTCGTTTCAGCAACAATTTGTAGTAAAACTGAAATATAAAGTTACTTCTAATGAAGTCTTGAAGATATTTATGGCACCAAAGAGCTACTAATGGTTGAGCATCTTTTATTCGTTAGTCTCAGCATCTTCAATCTCACCCTCTTCCTCAACTTTGGTAACTTCTTCCTTTTCTATCTTCTTTTTTTCGATGAATTCGATGAGACCTTTGAGCGCAATATCAGTGTTCTTACTCACCATGAGCTGCTGCGCGACTTCAGCAGGAGTTACACTCACCTCAAGGACAAGCTTCTCAATGGGATCAAACAGGACATGGTCATCAATTTTGAGGTACATAGCCACAAGCTTCTTCAAGACAAATGGAGTGCAATAGTCCATGAGAATGTGAACATCCATTCTTCCGGGCCTCAGCAATGCCGGGTCGAGCTTCTCCTTGTAATTGGTTGTGAAAATTATGATTCTTTCTTCTCCACAGCTCGACCAAAGACCGTCTACAAAGTTCAATAGACCAGACAAAGATATCTGTCCACAAGAAAGAAGATTCATTAGGTTCAAAAACAGAGAGGTTAATAAAATTAGAAACAGAGGAATCATTTCAACTTACCCCAAGGTCAGGCTTTTTTTTTTTCTTTTTGACCTTATCATCTTCTTCATTTTTGGTCTGGCGTCTACGAGACGAATCAGTACCACAATCAATGTCTTCAATGAGAAGAATTGATCTGTTATTGGTGGCGGTGAGAACCCTCCGCAACTCAGCATCATCTTTAACGCTCTGAATCTGGAGATCATAGATATTGCAGTTCATGTGATTAGCTATAGCAGCCACCATAGAGGACTTTCCAGTACCTGGTGGACCGTAAAGAAGATATCCACGTTTCCAAGCGCGTCCCACGCTCTTGAGAAGTCTTTTCCTTTAGAAAAAGCATCAAGATCGTCAATCATAGTGGTCTTGAGTTGCGGCTCAATGGCTAAGGTCTCGAAGGTCGTGTGGTGCTCGAAGATGGCTGATTCCCATGATGAATCTTTTTGGTTGTAAGTATAGATTACGAGATCTTTGCGATGTCTCATAATCTTTCAATATCTTCTCACGAAACTCCTTCTTACAAGTGAGATGAAAGTACCTAAAACATGAACCAATGTAAGAACAACAAAAAGATTGAAGATTTTAGTCAATGATAAGAGATAAGCAAAAACTACTTTTTCTCGTAAGGATAACTTTTAGTCTCAAGAGAGTGTAGAGTCCACTCAAGATGAATCCCTTCAAACTCATCAACGATCTTTGTGTTGGGAGGGATTCCGAGATTTGGCTCAGCCGTTGGATTCTTGAGATCACTCGAACCCACGAGGATTTCTCCTGTGGAGAGTCCGGCAAGACGCGTTTTTAAGTAAACTTTGGCCGCACGGAAAGTATGATCAATCACAAAAGAAATTCGACTGAAAGTAAGAAGAGAACAAGTCTACAAATTTCACAGTGATGTAATCTCGGATTTTCTGAGGCACAATCTCGTTGATGATGTTACGGACAATGATCATGATTGCAGAAAAAGATGTGTAGATAGCGAAAACTGCGGAGACAACGGTAACGATGGTTTATCTCTTTCTCTGAGAATGGCCATTCCATGGTTATAACTTTGGGGAATTTGGAAACATCGCAACACAACGGTACTGGCGGGAACACAAGGCGATTTAAATGCACTTATAGCTCATGCTTTTGAAGAATCTGAGGTGTGGAACAGGTTAAGGATGATGCCAACCCAGTCTGTAACTCGTCTTTCGTTGCAACCTAGATGTGCAGTTAGATGGACTAAGCCACCACTAGATACGCTTAAATGTAATATACATGTTTCTTGGCTCAATGATGTTCACATCTGTGGTGGAGCTTGGATTGTCAGGAATCATCATGGGGATGCTGTTTTTCATGCGCGAGAAATGTTTTTACGAACGTCAAATCGTATTGATGCGGAGTTGAGAGGGGTTTTATGGGTCTTACACAGTTTATGTGACTTACACTTAGATAACATTGAGATATGGTCCGACTGTGGTGCTGCTATGGAAGCCATTAGTGATCCCATAAATTGGCCAACGTATTTATCTTATCTTGATAGAATTCAGCGGCTTCTTCCGAATTTTGGTAAGCTCGTGTTTAAGGTTTCATCTACAAAAGCCAATACAATAGCACGAGATATAGCCACGAGCGTAACGAGAGAAGGTAGGAGCAGATCCTATTTGGCTCGCGGAAGTCCGATGTGGTTACACTCACGTATTGAAGAGGACAAACGAAGTTGAATTTCTTGGTGTGGTTTTGCTATATGAAGCTCTGTTTTTCTATAAGTGTATGTATGAGCATTTTGCTCTGTTTTTTCTTTTTTGAGCTGTAATGCTATGGTTTGTAGTACTTTTTATCCCATGGTTTTAATTAAAAATATTCAGACGGCAAAAAATAGATGTATACATAATGAATGGAAATCATAGATAAAATTAATTTCAGAATTTTTTCCCATTGGAAAGTGTCACGTACTGTAAAAAATATATGAAGTTAACCAACAAAATTTCCCACACAGTATTCCAATATCACACTCTTTTTCAGAATTACACTCTTCCTCTAATCTTTCCATCTCGTCAATCCATGGATTCATTCTCACCGTGAGCCTTCATTTTATTTATCTTTTTGTCAACAAGATTAAATTAATTAAAACGGTTCAAAATTTAAATTCGGAGATACAAAATTTAAATAAATAACATTATTACATAGACTTTAATGATGTTTAGCAAATAGCCACCTTTAATTTTAAATTGCGTTAAATCAAGTAAAAAAGAAGAAACTAAAATTGTTCACCGTTACGAAAGATCTAACAAGAATATCCCGGTTCATGAGAGAGGGCGACGGTGCGACGGTCAGGAGCTCCATCCCTCTACCTTAAGGGCATCTCCAACGCAGAGAGACTGTGTCAATTTCTCAATTATATTTTTTTAATCAGTTAATAATAAATATATTACTTATTTAAATTTTAAATTATAAAGACAAAATCTGACCAATCATAAAGAACAAAATATTGAAGTGGATTTCTCATTGTTTCTCATATAAGAAACGTATCTCCTTATCTCTCCACCTTTTTCATTACTTTTTATTTTTTAATCTTCAGATACTTGTTGAGAAACTCCCGTTGGAGATGACCTAATAATCAAAGGACCTATTTTAAAAAGATTTTATAAAATAATTAAACAAGTTAGATAGTATGTTTTATTAATGTATTATTAATAAGGTCCCACAAAATTTTGTATGTTTTATAACAAACTGTTTTTCTAATTTTCACCCAAAAAAAAAACTTTTTGTTAGAATAATAATGTTGAGCCGGCCCTAAGTTATTTTTTGTTAAAAAAGAAAAAGTTTTAGGGCCCAATTTCGTTTTCTCTAGGGGCTCATAATAATGTTGAACCGGCCCTAAGTTATTTTATCAGCTCACTACTTACGCTATTTGGTGATACAACTTGCTATAAGTTATTTTATATATGTAGTTGGTCAGATCTTTAGTAAACAACTTTGAGTAAAAAATCGGAAATAAAATCTTTCTGGATAACAATTTAAACTAAGAAATCATTTTCTGTCTAAGTTTTATAATTTATATCCACTGCAATTTTTTGAACTTGGTTATTGCAGACTGGTTTACAAGAGCTTATAACCTAGTATTTTATTAAAATATCGGTTTTAGTATCAATTGTCAATCAAACTTTAGTAAATTATGTTAACAGGTTAAATCTTGAATATAAAAACTTCTGTATTGGTTTTTGCCCTCTACATTTTAGTGCCACCTAAACCTAGTTACATTATAGTTTCAAACATTTTCATTAGCTAGCTCTCTCGTTGGAAAGCTTTTTTTAGAGCGTTTAGCTTAATGGTTAAAAAACTTTGTCCTATAGATAATGTCGGACCATGTGGAGTATTCTTACAAATACATTACATATGAGGAAAATGCCAAATTACAATTTGGTGTACACATCAAAGAGGAAGAAGACAGAAGTAAATAATGAAAACAAAATTTTGGAACATGAAAGCCACAGGTCCTGTGAGGGTCCGATAGAGGACACATGGCCAACGTGAAAATTACTCAATACAACGTAACTAAGTGTGTCGTGACATGTTTTTTTCAGATTGGGAAAACGACAAAATCAATATCATAACACTTTTTTTGTTCGAATCAATTCCATAACTCTTATGTCGGTTTTTTGTATGACATTTTTAAAATTCAAGTATTAGTTTAAGCTAGAATAATATACTACTAGTATTTAATTCTGGTTCGTATCTTGTGTGATTGTCTCATCGTATTTATAGAAACTAGCAATATATAGCTCTCCACGATACCTACTCTAATTATATAGACTCAAATTCAAAACTTAAACATAATAACAATTTAAACGTGCATATTTGGTTAGAAAATTTTACTGTCGCGATATAGAAGAATATCTATTAGAGTGAAAGTGGTTTTGATGGCTTCAAATTTTTGCATATGTAGTTAGGTATGTTGTGTTTTGTGGTGTATACTTTTATTGTTATATCATTATCATCATGTTGTTTTGTGTAAGTATTTTTAGGATAATATAAACTATACAAAACTAATGAATGTGGATATATTAAGAGATATTTTGTGAAGTAGACACTTTTTATACAAAAATAATTTGTAAAGTAGGTAGATTTTTTTAAAAATATAGAGAATAGACACTTCTCTCTTTCCTCTCTAATACAACTTTCTCTATAATAGAAATTTTGGTAAATGACCTTTATAACATTCTCTTGTTTTGTCATGTAATTAAGTAAAGACAAAACTTACTTTTTCTTTTTCTTGTTTTTACTTACACATACTTAGTTTGTTTTGCTATAAAGTTTTTCTTAAATAATTACTATAAAAACATATTAATCTTTAAAAGATTTCTGTGAATCTAAAAACTCTAATTTTGTTATATATCATAAATATGTAATATTTTCTTTTATTTAATCTCAACCTCGTGGTGTACGTGATATTATAAAAAAGTGGTGTACAAATAGTAGTGTATGTCAAAAATGAATAATATTGGTCTAAAAAGTAATATACGTAATACGATATATGACAAAGTATAAAGTGGTGTACAAACGACAATATATAGCGGTGTACAACAACATAATACAATGGTGTACGGAGATGATGTAAAGTATGGTGTACATAATATTAATAGTATATATGAAATGATGAGATAATGAGTCATACCATACATCACCTCGTACACCGTACACAATACCGTACACTTTCACCTATTTTGTACACCCCATATACAAAAAAATAGAACCATTTTTGTCAAGTGATAATGTACAAAAGAAAGTTTAAATAATAGTATACGAGATTTGTGTACATAAAAGTGTACAAATGTTAGTGTACACTACGTAAGAAAGTACTACTTTCATTTAATGGTATACACTATCATGGTTAATTTAATGGTGTACATGATGGTGTACACCATCATATTAATATAAATTTATGAACAATCATTACTTTAATTAATAAATATGAGTCAAAGTCGGTGCACTTAATGATTTAGTATATATTGGATAAATATTGTTGGATAAAATAATTTGATGTATAAGTGTTAGTGTACAAAACTATGTTTAATGCTGGTGTACGAGATTGATAATTGAATATATAGAAATCATCTTGTTTTTGGAAGTTAAAAAATATTAATAAAATTAAAATTAAAAAAAGAAAGATGAAAATAACTATAATATAATAGTTAGTCTAAATATTTAAATACTGGAAAATTAGGACCACACTAAAACTTTCTCATATAAAGCAAAGGGTAAAGTGGTATTTGACAAATTTTTTGTCTTTTACCTTATTACACATAAACTCTATCTCACAAAAAGTAGAAAAGTGTCTATTTCACAAATTTCTAAAAAAACTACTTATTTCTCAAATTATTTTTAAAAAAGTGTCTACTTTATTAAGAAGCCCATATATTAATATATAATGTATATAAATTTTGTACATTGGTTGACGGGTTTTAAAATTTTTGAGCATGTATTAGGAAGCCGTATTACTTTATTAAAATCTTAGAATATATCTAGTTTTCCGAACGATTTGTTCTCGATCCTTAATTCCTTACCATAATTTCTCGTCTCATTACCTTAATCAGAAGCCATCTTACCTATTGTCAATTTGGAATAATTTAAATACTATATCCACTTGATTAACAATTTCTCGAGATTATTTTTAGGGCTAGGCATACATATGGGTAACCCGTTTGTGTTCGGGTTAAATAGATAATTGTAAATATTCGGTTCCGGTTCAGTTTGGATATATCTGGATTCGGATCGGTTTGGCTAATAAGTCTGAGAAACTGTAAATACCCAAAAATCTGGATTCTCTCGGATTCAAGTCTAAATTGGTAAAAATTATCCATTATCCCAAAATGTGTCTCCAATACCCAAACTTTCAAACCAATTTACATGCACAAAACAACAAAAAAATAATAATAGAACTTTAAACTTGACATCCAAAATCTAATCCAAAGTCATAAAGATTAATACTTAGAGTTAAGAGTAGAGAAATATGAATATGAAAACAATAAATTCGATTATCCAAAAATAAAAAACATAGAACTAAAACGAGAAGTAGGATTGTAGTCTTGATGGAAGTTGATGAATGGGTAATTCAATCAAGCATGCAAAAGGTAAGCTAGTGTTAACCCTATAAATGTTTAAAACTATATCTATATATCGTATAAATACACATGTCTTATATCGGGTTTATCGGTACCATGTTTGAGTATCGAGTAATCTCCGACCCGAACCGATATCCACAGGTTTACCAAAACCATACCTAATAAGGTAACTTCCTATTCGTCTAATCCGCTTCAACCCGATTATTTTTATCCGGGTATCGATTTCGATATTGGGTCTGGGTTTTTTTTGCAGCCCTAATTATTTCATTACAAGTAAATTAAAAATATATCCACATCCATCTTTGAAACAATATCTCAATTTCTTAAACTTAAGCAACTACATCAAGATCCACCGTGTTTAAATTGACTTTATATTAAAAACAAAAAGTTTGGTAAAATTAGTCTTCAGCTAGGATAACAACAAAAATATATACTTAGGGTACAAGTGATAGTTTTTGTTAGATGGATTAATATGGTAAACCAAAATATTTATATGCAATTTGCTAAAATTTCCCTTTTTGCATTGAAAATATAAAAAGAAATAGCCTTTAATTACCTGAAAATGGATTTATTTAAAAGAGAAGTTTTTCTGTGTTGTGTTGTATACAAATGAATCAAATCAAATTATTCAGTAAGTTTCCATATTTCATTCATCTTTATTCCATTCATTTTTTTCATATTAAAAGAGAATACAGTCTCTGTAATGGTTTCCGATTTTTTTCCTTAACTAGGTTCTTAATTTGTTTGAATCTTATTGTACTTCCAAAATTAACAAAAACAATTATATTTGATTTTGTGTTTCTATGTTTTTGTTTTTGGTCTTTAAAATCTCCAATATTATTTATTGGCCTTTTTCATGGTACGTAGTTGATAACTTGATACTTAAATAGACTACTAAAGCAAAAATATAATCCCTATTTTATTGGTTTTTAGTTTACTTTCGCTTAAAAACTGAGACATATATTGGATACGAAAACAAAAGGTAAAATATTTTCAAATATTAAATAAAAAATTTAGCTGAAAATTTACAAACTATAAATAACATAATATACCTGAAGCCAACCATATGCTAAGAATATTTACATAAAATACCTTAAATCGAATATAATCTATATGGGTAATTATATCCAAAAATATCACGAAATATTATTTCGTTGATGATAGACTTTAAAAATTGCATATTATGTACAGAAATACAATTACCGAACAGGAATAATTTTTTGATTACATTGACCACATAATATAACAAAACACTAATATTGTTTTGATAAATATTTGATGTTTTAGGAACAAAATACATGATGTTTTCAACTTTCAATATAAAATTAATTAATATACTTTTTTGGGTTTAGAGGTTTCTATTCTGTAAATTGTATTTTTTTTTCCTGTAGATTGTATTACTATTGGTCGATTAAATGGATAATAAATTAATTTTAGTTTGGAAATAAAAACAAATAAATGAATCCTTAAACATCAACTATAAAAAGACAGAGGAGTATCTTTAAAGAAACTTGGATTGTGATATTGCACTGTAAATAGAACATAAAATGTTGCAGTGTAACTTTATTTTAATCAAATAAACAAATGTTAGTAAAAAAAAATATATATGTTGCAAACAAGGATTAAATTCACTAGTAAATTCTCATTAACAAACAAACAAAAACAAAAACAAAAACAAAGATAGTGCCAAGCATTACATATATAAACAATAAAAAGACCCTACTTATTAATATCTTTCCTTAAAGAAACATGGATTATTATCATTTTGGCAGTGTATGAAGTAATAAATATAAACAAAATGAAATAAGAAAATGCAAGCAAGTACAATTGATGATATAAAGTAACCATGGTTAATCAAAAAAACCTGAAAGACTGAAATAGAGTTAACCATAGTTAAGCTTCTCTGGTTAAAAGATAATTGCTTTGCTATATATTAAACAACAATTGGAACCTCCTCTTTTATCAAAACCAACTCTCTCTACACACTTTTTCAGATTCCATCATCACTTGTTCTTTTCACACCCAATAAAAACTTGCATCTTTCTTCTAAATTGTTGATGATCGCTTCTCATATTTGACCCTAGAGGTTCGTACTTTTCTCTCTTTTCACTAAAGTTTCGATTTTTTTCCCCAATTTTTAGCCCCAGAATTGATTCAGAGTGAAGAGATTTCAAATTGGTTTCATAAAGTTTGCATCTTTTAGAGGTTTTGATCTGTGTTTCTTGATTTAGAGTCAGATTTTGTGTTTGGTACGAATCAAAGGCTTGAGCTTTTGGTTTGATGGTTGTAGAAATTGAATAAAGATCTGTTCTTGAATCCTTTTGATACTGATTAGTGTTAATTTGAATTAAAGCTTTGTGCTTTGGTTTCGATTTGCTAAGCTTTAGAGTTAATTTCTGTTTCTGGATCATAATATGAGACCTTCAAGTCTCTTGCTTGCTCATACTAATCATAGATTGTCATTGAAATCTATGTGCTTTGGTTGGAATGTCTTGAAGTTTTCATATGTTGTGAGCTAATAGCCCTTAATGGTGTTTTTCAGACAACATCATTTCTACCGACAAAGATTTGATATCGAATCCAACAAGTGAAAGATGGGTCTATCAAGTCTTCCTGGTCCATCAGAAGGAATGTTATGTGTGATATTAGTTAATACAGCATTATCGATCTCCATTGTCAAAGGCATTGTAAGATCATTCCTTGGCATAGTAGGAATCAGTCTCTCGCCGTCTTCATCCTCGCCTTCTTCGGTGACGGTATCTTCAGAGAATTCATCAACTTCAGAGTCATTTGATTTCCGGGTCTGCCAACCAGAGAGTTACCTTGAGGAGTTCAGGAACCGGACTCCGACACTGAGGTTTGAGAGCTTGTGCAGGTGCAAGAAACAGGCAGACAATGAGTGTTCTGTGTGTTTGTCGAAATTCCAAGGGGATTCAGAGATCAACAAGCTCAAGTGCGGCCATTTGTTTCACAAAACATGCTTGGAGAAATGGATAGACTATTGGAACATCACTTGCCCATTGTGTAGGACTCCTCTTGTTGTTGTGCCAGAAGACCATCAGCTTTCTTCTAATGTTTGGTGACTGCTTTTCACTGTATAGGTTTTTTGTTTGAGTGTGTTTGTTGTGTACAGCTACTTTTACTATGAATTAGGTTGCATCGCGGTTGATTCTCGAGCAGATTTAAACCGGGGATGGGATAATCTGATGTACATATATATATATACCCATGTGTATGGAGCTCTTGTTTGAACACAGTTTTCTTGAATCTATGTGTATGTGTGTGGATTAAGAGTTCATGTTCAGTCTTATGAGCAACTAAGCTAATCAAAAAGTAGTATTTTAATAGTTACATTTTTCGTAACCAAAAAGAAACAAAATGCAAGAAATAGACAAGACATTAGTATCCATAAACGACGTTGTTTTGTTCAAACAGATCAAATAAATAAGACATTAACACCGTAAAAAATTTTTGTTAACCTATTTAACGATATGACTCAAATGGCAAGTCAACAAAAACTTTGTCATTTGTTTCCAAAGTCAACAAAAACTTTACGATTTATTTGTCTTACGTGAAGTTCAAGATTAAATCATCCCAAATTTGAAAGTTCGTGATTTTTTTGACATTTTTCCCCATTAGGAATCAGCTTGTAGTATTGTCAGGTGGTGGAAGATCTAGATTTCAAGGCGAAAATTCGAAAAGAAAACGCCATAAATTTCGTAGCGAATACTTGTTTCGGGGTGTAAAAAAGAAAAGTAAAATTAGATAAAGAAAATATAATGTTATTCAAAGAGTAGAAAAATGTGTATACCATTGAGATTTTAGGTGTTGTGAGTAACTGATATGATATATAACCAAGAAAGTAAATAATTAAATTAGGATAAATGTGATAGGAACAGAATTATGTAATACTCCCTCCGTTTTTATTTAGATGATGTTTTAGGAGAATACACACAGATTAAGAAATCATTTAATCCTACTATATTATTTGGGAAGTACATTTTAAATATAACCTTATTTTTTGTAAGTAATTACATAGGTATGCCATTAGAAATAAAATTTTAAAAGTAAATTAATTCATCTCTTTAAAAATTAAAAAGTCAAATACTAATTTAATTAATTAAATTTAATTAAAAAACGAAATACATTATTAATTTCTAAAAAAGTAACCAATTAAAATCAACTAATTAGATTTGATATCCAAATTATCATATTAATTTTTTATTAATTTTATAGTACACCTCTCATCTTTATATGATTCTATTTTTACGAAAAAATAATATCATCGTTATAAAACAATAATTAGAGTTTTTTCGCATATGCCATAATTTGAATTTTTAAAAACGAATATAAACTGTTCAATACATAAAAAAAATATTATAACGGGTCAAAAATAGATTTAAGAAAATTTTATACTGAGTACTTAGTCACAATTTGAATATTTATATTCAATTTCATACATATTATTTTAAAATTTTATAATCTTATATACTACAATAATTAATAACATATTAGATTTTTTTATGTGTATGATGTGATTCAATTTTTAATACAAGCTGGAAAATCCTAGAATTGACGGGTTTAAATCGATATTACTACAAGATGGTATACTACAGGTGAAACTCTAAAATTAACAATCAAAATACAAGTGTATAATTTTAAACACTAAACAATATAAATAATATCAACAAAATATATACAACTCGCAGTTTACTGTACATTTAAAATCAAATAAAATAATATCATATATTTATAATCATCTTTACAATAAAAGTTTTTAGTTTAACTAAAATATAAGCCTACATGCGGTATACTACAAGTTGAAATTATAAATAAGCAGATTACTTTCACGATGTCTGTACCTTCTCACATACACACCTATCAAAAAGTTAAAACCTTTCAAAACCTCTTGGTATATTCAAATTAGGATTCTTCATTCATGGAATTATTATTCCAAAGGTTTTGTGATGTCTTATGAAATGATTTTGGAAGAAGAGGATGTAAATTTTTTTTTTAAAAAGGTAGTCAGCAAAACATATGTTTTTTTGAGAGTTTTTAGATAATTAAATCACAGAATAGAGTTGGGCATATGAGTAACCCATTCGAGTTCGGGTTTGGGATTAATGGGTATATGATTTACTACCCAATAGAATAATTCTAAATATTCGGTTCTGGTTCCGGTCAGATCCAGTTGGGTTTGGGTCAGTTTGGAAAAAGTTTCAGACCCTAAAAATATCCAAAAAAAATAGAAACGGGAAATTTTTATGTAGATAGCGGGTCTCTAAACAAAAAAAACTTTTAAATTTGTTAAGTTTTAATAAATTTAATTATATTTGAATATATTTTACTAAATTTTGACAAACATAACAAATAATTTTTGAATAGTTTAGTTGTTTGGGATATTTAGGTCCAAAATTAATTGACATATTTAGATTTATATTTATAATCTTAGATAATTAGATAATATTACGATTAAATATAATTAATATTTTGGATATTAAATTAATGTTTGAGTTTTTGAATATTCTTTTTGGGTAACGGATAATTTCCAGACCAATCGGATATCCACGGGTTTACTAAAACTCTACCTAATAAGGAAATTTTCTAAAATTTTAACCCGCCCTAACCCAGTTTTTTGGTTTGGGTATTAGGTTGGTTATCGGGTCCGTTTTTTCGTCAGCCCTATCAAAGATAATCTAATTTAGACCCCAATTAGGTCTATAAATGTAACCAAAATACTATAGAAAGACTAATTCTAAGTTAGGCCAAAAATTAGATCCTCTAATACAAAGAAAACATGTTTCTTACAAAAACAATTATATACAAATTTTACACATTTACTTAAAACTACATATGTTGTATTTATTATAAAAATAACATTTTTAAACAAAGTCAATCCAATGTAGCATTATATGCAAATAGTAAAAATATTGAAAAATATTATGACATCATTTTATACTATACTATTTCTTATATAATTCAAACAAAATATACAATTTAATTTATACAAAATATTAATGTCCGTGCTGTATAGCACGGGTTATGATCTAGTTTTTGTTTATTTCCAAAACTAAAACATCATTTATTATTTAATCAACCAATAGAAAAATAATCTGTACAATAAATTTTGCATTTAAAATTTAAAACATCATCTATTTAAGAACAAAAATAAAAGCTTAGAACATGATTTATAAAAGAACAGAGAGAATATCAATTAGATAGATTTAATGTAAGCTATTGTAGTCTCTTAATTGATAATTATGTTTTTCACAATTTAAGAGAAACAACAATGCAAGAAAGAGAAACAACAATACTTGAACTCCACATTTAGTGGTGAGGTGGTGGAGGATCCGGGTCTCAAGGCGTAAATCTATCGAGAATCCGTCCTAAATGTTGTAGAAAATCTTGGTTTCAGAGCGTAAAAAAGAGAGTAAAATTAGATAAAGAGAATATAGTGTCATTCAAAGAATCTATACATCTTTGAAAATTTAGGTGTTCGGTGTAACTGATCTGATATATGACCAAGAAAGTAAATATTTAAAGAATGTGTATACTCTTAAAATTATTTATGTGTAACTCATATAATTTTTGACCAAGAAAGTAATAGATTTGTGACTTATCGTATAAATTGGGAAATATATGATAGGAACATAATTATGAATATCAATACTGAAAATTACCCACATTGACTCAAAACTGGGCAATAATAACTAAAATGATTCTCATTAGTGATGGATAACTAGAGTAACACAAATTTTGTGTAAGAAGACCAATTGACCCTAGATGTCGACATTTAATGTTTTAGTGGTAAATATGGTAACTGCTCTAATAAGTCTGTCATTACAAAAAAAAAAAACTGTCACCACTGTAAATATTATTATAGCAAAAGAATATGCAAAAAAAAACATAATTGATTTTTGAAGTTACAGATTTTTTTATATATTTGGGTTGACTATGTATATTTACGGAATAGTTTTTAGTTGTAAGGTTTAGTGTTTAGGATGTAGAAATTAGTTTTGAATATTAAATTTAATTTTAGATTTGTGGTATTTTTAAAAAATAAAATTCATTATAGTATTTTTTTTGGAAAAACTTATTTTAGTGGTATTTAAAAGAATTTCTAAAAACAATTGACAAAAAAATCAAATCTGTCATAATATGATTTTCCAAATAAAAAAACTGTTACAATACTTAGTATTATTCTATTAAAAAATCATGGAAAAAGAAAACTATAAATCGGTCGCCATAAGGATTTCAAATTACAAATCTGTCGTAATATAAAATATTTTTAGGGTCATTCCAGCAATTTATTTTATTTTTTATTAAACCTGCTATCAAACGACAGATTTATGGTAATATAAATTTATCTGTCACAACATAAAACAATCTGTCATAACACAAAACATTATATTTTAGAAAACAAAGATGTCATCAAACGACAGATATCGTGTAAAATTACAAGAATCTGTTATAACATAAAACAAGTCTGTCATAACATTAAAAAAATTGATTATCGTTAGACGTCATTCTAGTAATTAATTTTTTGACAACAAATCTGTTACAATGTGACAGATTTTTTTAACAAAATTATAAATTTGCCATCATTTAACGTAAAAAAACATCCACAAAAAAAATAAGTCTGTCAAATTATATGAAAGTCTGTGGTTGAATAAACTAAAAATCTGTCAATCAAATTAAATCTGCTATAATTTATAAATCTGTTATCACTATCTTCT
Organism: Arabidopsis thaliana; assembly: GCF_000001735.4. Lineage (NCBI taxonomy): Eukaryota > Viridiplantae > Streptophyta > Magnoliopsida > Brassicales > Brassicaceae > Arabidopsis > Arabidopsis thaliana. The sequence goes on along the minus strand of NC_003071.7, from coordinate 1,457,162 downwards.
AAGAAGTCTGTCAACCAAAAAAGTCTGCCATAAAAAATCTATCACAGTTAAAAAAAGTCTGGGGAATAAGAATAAATCTCTCATAACTAAACGATAGACTTTTTTAAAATTGCTGGAAGTTTTTTTAAAGGGTATTTTTGTATTTATTTTATTTTTAACACATGGGAAAAGGGTATTTTAGACAAGAAAAGAACTAATTTAACCCTAATATTTTATAAGACATTCTAATAATTAATCTCATTATTTGGGTTAATCTAGTTTTTTCCCATATCAATAAGGTACCAAAATCCAGATAGAATCAATGTAAATTATTCAAAGAGTAATCGTTTAATAGTTACATTCTTCTTAATAAAAAAGAAACAAAAATACAAGAAAGAGAGTTATTTCGAATCCGCTTATAGCGGTTAGGTGGTGGAGGATCCGGATCTCAGGACATAAATCAGTAGATAATCCGCCCTAAATTTCAAAGAGAATCCTGGTTTTGGAACATAAAAAAAAAGAAGAAGAGCAAATTGGATAAAGAGAAAAATAGTAAGATATTGTGTAAACCTCTGAGGTCTGAGGTCTGAGGTCTGAGGTGCTGTGTGTAACTGATATGATATTTGACCATCAAAGTAACTATTTAGTGATTTGTCTTACAAATTGGGAAAGATAATATCAATAAGGTACCAAAATCCGGATCGATTCAATACAAGCTATTCGAAAAGTAGTCTCTTAATAGTTATATTCTTCTTGATAAAAAGACAGACAAAAATGCAAGAAAGAGAGTTATTTGGAATCCATTTATAATGGTGAGGTGGTGAATGATCCAGATCTTAAGACATAAATTCGTAAATAATCAACCTTATATTTCGTAAAGAATCCTAGTTTCAAGGCATAAAAAATGAGAAAATTAGATAAAGAATATAGTATCATTCAAAGAGTGGAAGAATGTGTATAACTTTGAGATTTTGAGGTTTTGTGTGTAATGATAAAATATTTGACCTAAGAAAGTGTAACTATTCAATGAATTCTCTCACTAATTTAGAAATATATGATAAAAACATAATTATGTAATAGTATCAATATGGTACCAAAATAAAGAGAGATTTCATGTAAGTTATTTGAAATGTAGTCTCTTAATAGTCACATTCTTTTTATTTTTATTTTATATATAAAATAGTTACATTCTTCTTAATAAAAAAGGAAACAAAAATGCAAAAAAGAGATTTATTTGGAATCCACTTATGGTGGTAACGTGGGGGAGGATCCAGGTCTCAAGAAATAAATTTGTCGAAAATTCGCCCTAAATTTTGTAAAGAATCCTGGTTTCAGGACGTAAAAGAAAAGGAAGAGAGTAAATTATATTAAAAGGAGTATAATGTATACATTTGAGATTCTACAATTCATAATTGGTTTCTTAAGATACTAAATGGTGATATCATTTATTTTGAAGAAAATGATAAGCAGGTCTTATGACAACAACTCTGACCACATAAGTAGAAAAACTATTACAGGTACAAATACTATTTTAACTCTCTAGAACTACTTACTTATGTATTTATGTTATTGACTGACTCTTTTTTTTATATTATTGTTGTGTGTAAGTGATATGATATTTTCACGAAAAAAGTAATTGTATAATGACTTGTCTTACAAATTGAGAAATATATGTAAGGACATTAATACATATTTATCAATGTAGAAAATAAAGTAAGTAAACCCATAACCAAAATCCAGAATAGGTTCAATGTAAGGTATTAAAAAAGATAGGATAAGAGCGGCCTACACCATTTTCATCTATTTACAGATGTCGCCTAATTTACCATCTAGATTTTGGGGTTATTGGTGTCGTATAGCAAATGGTTTGTCAATTGATAAATAGCCAATACTTTTGAATTTTGATACATAAATTAACGCAAACAAAGAAACAGTCCAAGTTATATGAGAGCAAAACATTTATAGGTACTCTACTACTCTTGCACTAAGAGCCAAGACGAGGAAGACTGGTTAACGTATTCACCAACATATACAAAACCCAAAAACTAAACCTGTTGGTTAAAAGATTAAAAATGGCAAAAGGTACTACTGTAGTAGTAGCCCTTGTGCCATATTTACAAAACCAAACCAGTAAAAAATGTTAAAGAGTGTTACGAAATGAGACATCATCTCTTTTCTGATTGCAACGCTTTGGAAATGCAACGACAGAGTCTCAATATCCGAGGATATCCCACTCCAACATCATCAATTGTAGATTCTATCTCCTTCTTCAGTTGTTTCGACACAACACCGTCTCTTTTTGTGCCTGAAACTTTACGGAACTCGCAAGGAACTACATCACTAGGATATTTCCCACTGTTACAATAGAGAACACAGTTTCATTATCGGAAAGTTATAAGAACTTGATTAGTTACTGAGCTGCTTAGATACTTACTGGATCAAACATGTCACATCGAGAATCACGCTTAGTTTTCTCAAGTTTGTGCAATCAAGAAAGCTAATCTGCAAATGTAGCTGCTCCGCTGCAATCAACAAGACACTAGTGTTCCTATCTCAGACAGAACTAGTCATTAAAGGATTTCTAAATTGCGCATTTATTGGCCACTACTGTTAGACTAGTTTGACCCAAAGAGAAGTGAGAGGAGGAAAATAGATCACCTGATGGAGAATCAAAGTTTCCTTGGACCAAATTTGGTATATTCATTTGAGCTAAATGAAATTCCTCAGCCACATCTAGCAGATTGTGTAGGAGCAAACTGGTTTTCTGTATCCTCGGAGCAGAATGAGAAAAACTTCAGAGGTCTAGTCTTGCACAAAATAAATCCAGAGAAAGTGATTCTGCTAAAGGAACTTACAAACACTAAGGAGAAACTAGAAAGCGAACATGACTTGCAACAAAATTCTCAACAAGATAGAAAAAATACCTAAGATGCTATGATAGTAATAAGAGAACCACAGGAACAAAAGGAGATAATTAAGACATAAACACACCTGTGTAATTTCCAACAATGTATTGGAACCACCAATATACCTCCGGGAGTCTTCAGCGTTAAACATAGAGTTAAACGCAATTGAAACATTCATCTCTGGGAAATGCTGTAGAACAATGTCTTGATTAGAAACAAAAAGAAGATGATTTATTAATGGAAGGACGACAGTTTGGTTACCCTTACCTTAACGAATGTATCACTCAAACTGTTTGAAACTAGTACACATGAAGGATGGCCAGGCTTTAGTGTGAGCCTGCATATCCAAACAATTGTTCAATAAAGTCCAAATAGCGCTCATGTATATGTAGCAAAGTGTAGGAAACAGATTCTTCAAAAAGGTTACGGAAAGATTAAACCAAGAGGACCAACCTTTGGTTGAACACGCCACTATAGTTTAGAACAATACTCTGACAATCGTTCCATTCACCTAAACTGTCAACTTTCCAAATCTGGCGACAGCAGAAGGGTAATTCAAGTTAAGAAAAACACTTTATTTTAGATCCCCATGTCTATAGAAATAAGATGGTTTATACCAGAATATCCTGACGTAGGGATCTGCAACTCATTCTCTTTTTCAAGGTCTCTTCAGCAATCATAATAGTGTCTGCATATGCCGGCTGCGGCCCTGTCATCGTGTCGCAAGCCGTAAAACATTGAATCAAGTTCTTGATTTTTGAGTCAATTTCTTTGATCTCCTGTGTTATCTCTGCTCGTTTGCCAGTTATAATAACCTAGAAAAATGTTGACGGATAACGAGTCTATTAATTACTTGGGTTAAAACCAAAATACACTAAAATAGCATAAGTGTAAACAAAAATAAGAGAAAGCATAGCATACATTACATCTGATCTAAAAAATATCATGAGACCCTGTGGGCAGAACATTACATCTGATATGTAAACAAATATTTTTTTCTGCCATTAGAGTGAAAAAAGTCATCAACCTGAAAATGTTCCATGCCTACCAAAAACCATTTATAGCCTGTGAAAGAGTTAAGGCGTCCTAATTATTGAAACTTGGAAGACTAGACCACCAACATACTACTATAATGGGTATTTCAAACTGGTCTAGTTACCTCTTGTGCTTGGTCAGGATTTAACAAGCCAGTAGAACGGAAACCATGTTGACGTAGAAAGTTAGCACAATTCAACCTCAATGTTTCGGATGTTTGTACACCGGTGCTCACTGCTTGAAACTTTTTCTGCATACCATATAAGTGAAATTTGATTAAGCAAGCAGAATCAATAGAAAGTTTGAAAAGGAGGAACAAAGTAATTACCATCATTATCTCCTTCTTGAGGTGCAGCAACTCAAGTTTAGCTTTATCGTATGCTAACTTGCAGAGTAGTGATCTACTCTCAACACGTCTGCAATAATAATTGCAACGAATGTTATATACTTGGCACTGATTTATTTTAAAGAGTATATGAAGGCAGTACAGGGAGAAACCTCTTTGTCTTGGCACCACTTAAGTGGTCACATACTTTCTACAATTAGAACAAGATCATCAATGTACATTTATGTAGAAAGAATGATAGCAGAAGTTTTCTTATAGGCTGACCTGAGATTGAATTTGTAGACAAAGCATCTCACACAAATGAACCTTTTTCATGTGTGTTAATATATCTTCCAGCTTGCATATCTGCACTTTTGGAACATTAGTACTGAAACTATAAAAGCTAAAAGGAAACAGTCTCAGTAGCCAGATTGGGTTTCCACAGAGAGGAATAACATACCAGTCTTGAGTTCAGCTTATCTGCCAATGGAGCAAGCATTTGATTGATTTCCTTTGATACTTTTCCTGGAATCTGCAAGGTAGTGGAACAATAACTTAATTGTATGAAGAAAAGAGGGACTAACATCCGTTAACATAAGAGGTTATCAACAGTACTTACTTCTACCCAGTTCACTTGTTCACGAACTCTGCGGCAATCGTTAGCATCAATGTTTCCATCAGGGTGTTCCATCACTGAATTCGAAATATACTTTGTACTTCTCTCGACTTTGGGGCTACAATTTCTAGCAGCACAATCAACATCTTCTGCTTTTCTTTTCAATCTGGATGGTCCCTGCAAATTAATAAAGTTCAGAAATCAGGCTCAACATTAAATTGTATCATTACATCCTTACGGATAGCTCTGAAATATGATAGTTCTTCTCCTGCATTCTGAGTAATTTATTTCAGAAATGCACTGCTCAAGGTCTTTGATGGAATCCCAGTCAAAATTTTCAATCTGAATGACCTTTTAGCGGGTTCTTAACCTCTTACAATGGAATGTCTGGTTCAGCTGTTGGTGTAAAAAGGCCAATTTGGAATTTTACAACCATCTCAGAGATCAACAAGATCCATTCACGTTCAGAAATAAATTGTGTAATTCTTATGTCCTGTCGAAAGATAGTTCTTCAAAACATGTACATGGGTCTAGGATTATACCTTAGCATGTGAAGCCTCATTCTTGCTTCTGTCCACAGATGAAGAGCCAGAGGTACTAGGAAGGTTTTCTTTAGCTACAGCAGTAAAGTCTTCAGCTGAGATAACTTCTGTTTCACAATGGACTTTAAAGGGATTATTATCTTTCAGAAGGATATGAGCAGCACTGATATTGGTTCTGTTTTGCTTTTTGTTCCGCACACTGTCCTTCTCTCTTTGTTGAGCAGAGCCATTCAAGAAGCCTGTATCGGTAAGTAATACGCTAGATTCTGCAAGCAGGGAATCCACTTTCTCAGATAATGTATTCATAGAACAATTACTAGCATATTCCTTGGTCACATTTCCATCCCCAGTCTCAGATTTTTCGATGTCTTTACTATGCTGCTCTTGATCTTGAAGAGGAACAAAATTCTCCGATGCTGACGTTGTTGCATTTGACAAATTTGTTGGAGATGACACAAACTTCTCAGGGGTGCTGGCTGCCTGATTTCTCTGTTGTTGTTTACAGAGCAGTGAACCTTCTATCTCAGAATTAGTATTTCCTTCTGGACTTCTCCGTGCAAACACATCGCTAATGTCAACAGCAGGAATCAATGCACCGCAACTGTGTTGATCTGGTATGCCTTTCTTTTCAGAAACTGGTGGCCTGTCATCGCTAGTGTCAACAGCAGGGCTCAATGCACCACTACTGCATTGATCTGGCAAGCCTTTCTTTTCTTGAACTGGTGTTCTATTATCATCGCTAGTGTCAACGGCAGGGTTCAATGCACCACTACTGCATTGATCTGGTATGCCTTTCTCTTCTGGAACTGGTGTTTTATTATCATCGCTAGTGTCAACAGCATGGCTCAATGCACCACTAATACATTGATCTGGTATGCCTTTCTCTTCTGGAACTGGTGTTCTATTATCATCGCTAGTGTCAACAGCATGGCTCAATGCACCACTAATGCATTTATCTGGCATGCTTTTCTCTTCAGAAATTGGTGTTCTATTATCATGTTTAGATAACAAAGCCTCCAAGTTGGTAATGGGTATATCCGCATGCTTATCCCTGAGTACACCTATTTCTTCCCTCCCAATTGATGGGGTAGTCAGAAAACGGTGTCCGGATAATTGAAGCTTTGATTTCTCAATTCTTTGAGAAAGAGCAGAACCAGGTGACGGTGGAATCAAACCAAGTCTGGATTTGCTTTTCTGAATGGTTGACAAGCTCTCAACTAGTGCCCGAGTCTCCCTGCTCATAAAGCTTCCACCCTGTGTAGGGGAAGGAGTAACACAAGATAAAGACTGAGGCAACATACCAACTAAAAACGCACTTTGCCTTCTAATAGTTGACGAGGAAAGGGAAGCCTCTTTTGTGTAACGTTGGCTTCCTGATTCCTGCAGACCTATGGGAATGCATCCATTTGGAAGGGACGAGGAAAAATCATCGATAGGTGATCTTGCTTCCACAGTATTGTCTTCAGGAAGCAATTCCTTGCTTTCATCTCCCATTAGAGCTGCTAGTGTAGGAGATAGATACCCGTAATCATATCTCCGAGAATTTTCACCGACGATACTCATATCATTCGAGTCTCTACCACCACTTCCTTTATCAACTGGTACAGGTGATTTTGGAAATAGCTTCTTAGGTTCTGTTAACACCATTGCACTTCCTGTATCAGATCTGGAAGTAACCTCAGTTGGTGTTTTCTCTTCTACTAGAAGATGGCTACTCGTAGGGGTCCTTACATCTCCAGACTCTGACCTAGCAAGACTCCGAAAATGCATCGAAAACGCCGTAGAATCCATCGTCATTTCATGGTGTTCTTCAGAGATAGGAGTATCCAACAATCTTCCAGGATTAATAAAATGGGAAGACACAGGACCGAAGAAATTATCCTCTGGTAACGAAAACAAAATCGATTCAGCTAAAAATTCAAAGAACAAAACCCTAAATTCACAGAGCAATTGAAGCGTACCGTTATCACTTGTAGCGGAACCAACAGTGCTACCTCCTGAAGATGGAGAATATTTCGGCCTCAAGAATGATTTATCCAAGATAGGTTCGTATTCACCATCACCATCTCCGTCAGTATCTTCGCGGTCAGATAATTCACCGAAAAACCTAATTACTTTATTATCCTCATCAGGCTCTGATGTATCACCACCGTTTTGGGGTTTCGCGGCGGAGGTATTGGGCGGCGTCTCGTAATCTTCGTCCCGGTTGAAAATGTGAACGGAAGTAATTTCCCGGTCGGCGAAGCTCACTCGTCTTAGCCGCTTCCGCCGTTGCGCTATAGATTCCTCGTCTGTTCCTATTCCGGCGGTGTTGTTCATCGGATCTTCTGGCTTTTCCGATGCCATTGGGGGAATTTTCGAATTTTTAGGGTTTGAAATTGAATTATTAATGTGCGGGAAATGCAGACATTTTAAGTTTTAATTTGAACAGTACTGAGAAGGAAGAACATTTTGATTTTGATTGAATTGATTAAATCGGGTAAATGAAATTTCAAACATAGTTAGGCCTAACCATTTGATTAATTAGATTAACCGGTCGATTAATATTTATTCTATAATACTTTTTTCTTTGTACGATTGGGCCTTACTTATAAAGGGCCGAATAAAAAAGCCCATTTAAAGAAAGACTTCTTTTTCGTTTTGCATGTGAATGTGTTGTTGGGATTAGATTCGATTCTTAACCATCGGTCTCGTTCATTTCGACTTCACTTTTCGTCCTCTTTCTTCTTCAGATCATGTATGTATGTCGCTAGTAGACATGGATCCATCAAATCTCTGAGACACCTGAGCTTGATGAATAGCCATAGACAAAGCTCTTCGATGCAAATTCTCTTCAACAGCAATCAACTTCCTCTGTGAACGATTCATTCTCTTGCTTCTGGATCAATCTCCTCCACTTCTGATAACAACATCTTTCTTCTTCATGCAGATTACTCTGTTACCCATTATTCACAAAACCCTGAATTTTGCCCAAAGTGATTCCATCATTGCTTAGCTTTAGCCGGGTTCTTGTTTGGAGCTGTTCCTTATGCAAAAAAAATCTGAAAGTTTCTTAGCGAATTGTTACCTCTATTAATTTCAATGGAACAGAAATTGTAAGTATCTTTGGTTCGTTTATGTTTTTCTTAGCTGTTATAAAGATCCAACCCTAACTCTTTGAACCCTAACTTTTTTTTTTTCCTTTGATTTTTGACAGCAAAACCGATTCTATGAATGAGGACAGAATCAGTGACTTGCCTGATGCTTTGCTTCTACAGATATTGTCTTCACTTCCGACAGAAAACGCCATAGCCACGAGTGTTTTGTCTAAACGTTGGAGATCTCTTTGGACTATGTTGCCAAAACTCAAGTTTGATTCCAATTTCAATCCTGTGTTTGATGATGATAACATAGATCCCACTATGTTTTCAGAGAATGTTTACAAGACTTTGTCTTTACATAAAGCTCCGGTTCTAGAGAGTTTGCATTTGTCATTTGAAGGTAGAACAGATTGTTTGCATGTTGGAATATGGATTGCAACAGCATTTGCTCGCGGTGTGCGTAAATTGGTATTGGATAGTTTCTATCAAGAGGATCAAACTGTCACGCTTCCTAGTGTTTTGTTTAGCTATAATGATTCACTTGAGATCTTGAAACTCAAGTGTGCTATCGATTTAGACTTTCCTTCTCGGGTTTGTTTGAAGTCTCTTAGAAAGCTATACCTTGACCAAGTACATTTCAAAGACGAAGAATCTGTTTGCAATCTTTTATGTGGCTGCCCTAGTCTTCAAGATTTGGTCGTGCATAGATATAGCAATGCCGATGTGGCGACTTTCACAATTGCGTCGCCGTCATTACAAAGATTGACCATAGAAGATCTTAGACAAGAAGGAGGTTATGGAAATGGAAGCTATGTGATAAATGCCCCTGGTTTGAAATACTTGAACATCAACGGGGTTATTGATATTGAGTCTTGTTTGATTGACAAGGCACTAGAGTTAGAGGAGGCAAAAATCAGTAACGTTTCTGGTATAACCAATGAGAACATTCTGGAGTCTCTAACTTCAGCCAAACGTCTTATCTTACACTTATCACCCCTTGAGGTAAGCTTAAGATTGAACATTTTCGCTTGGTTATTTTCTCTGCAAATTGGGCTAACACTGTTTTTGTGTATCTAAAATGTATGTAACAATGTTACACTGTTTTGTGGAAATGTACTTAGGTTAAAGTTCCTACTGGTAAAATCTTCGATCAACTAGGCTGTCTAGAGCTACTTACACACGAAAGAGAGTGGTGGAATCTGCTTTCGATCATGCTTGATAGTTCTCCTAAACTACAAATCCTCAAGCTCACGGATGTAAGCAATTTCACTAGTTGTTTGTTTCCACAACTCCACTTTCAGGTAATTTGTTGATTTAGATGACATAAACTGCATTGTTCCCAGGTATATCTGCATGACAACAAAACAAATCCGGACGAACGAAAATGGAATCCACCAAAATGTGCACCGGAATGTTTGTTGTTCCATCTTGAGACATTCTTGTGGATAGGATATGAATGGCAACGAGGTGATGAGAAAGAAGTTGCCACATACATCCTAGAAAACGCAAGACGGTTGAAGAAAGCAACTTTCTCCACAAAACGCATCGGAAGGGAAAAGCTCGAAGATTTTGAGAAGAGGCGTGAGATGCTCAACGAGTTGGCTATTGTGCTCTGGGATTCAAATTCATGTCACCTTGTGTTCGAATCTACTTAATATCTTAGACTTGTATTTTGTTGGCCATTGGGAAATGTTTACTTGGCTGCTCTACCATATATGTTAGATGCTAAATGTTTGGTGACCTTTTGAGGAAGAGTATCAGAAGATTATTACTTCTATACTAGATAATAATCCGCGGTATATTGCGGGTTAAAATCTTTTTATATAGTATAAAGTTTAGATTTGTTGCCATCCGAATATCTATTTTTTGAATATCTTGCATCAACTAGAAGAGTTTCTCTCAATGCTAAAGTGCTTCAAGAGATTCGTTGGCTCAATCTTATGAGGCTATATAATTTATTTCATTTGGTTGCAAAGAAGGTTAAAATGAAAAATACTTGGGTTCAAATACTACAGAGCATTACAAATAGTTCTACGGCACAAGGGGAGGAAACTCATCGCTCGCGGAGTGCATCCAAACTTGGTTTGCGACAAGGCAATGCTAAGGATAGATTTAAACTAAAAGTTACGAAATTTTTTGCATTAAACATGTGTAAACTTTTGTTTTTTCTTTGAATATAATTTAACATTAGATTCAAACAAAAAATAGTTTCCTGCGACATGACATTGTTGTTTGAAGTCAGGACTATGATGTTATCATTTGTCAATAAAAGATGAAGAACAAGATAAGATTTACAGCCACATGACACAACAATAAGTGAATAGACAAAAGCTTCTTAATTGTTTCCAAGAACTACTACTCAAGTTTGTATGCATGAAGAAAAAGGCAAAACTCTGGCGGCCAAGGGTTACTACTCTTGGTCGAATAATACCTGCTCCCTGTACTTGTATCGCTCTCACCACCACCACCACCACCGTGACCACTTCCTTCCATGTCGCTGTCTTCGGTGGTCCCTGGTTTGAATATGAACAAACCATGGCCTGTCCCAGGCATGCTGAACAACCAATCATACACGTCCCAAAACACTTGAACAGGTTGTTTATCTACCAACACTGTCTGATTCCCTCTGAATTTCCATTGCAAATTCTTGACTTGTATCAACACAATCCCATCTATGCTAATCCACATCTCTGGCTCTTTAGGCCCGGAGGTCGAGCTTTCCACGATGATCTCGTGTTCTTTTTTCCTATCGTAAAACTTAGCCCTGGTGGTGAAACACTTCTTGCCAAACACGTTTTCTTTCTTGTAGAACAAGGCAGCCTCGACCAAAGCAGGCCTCGACTTTGTTCTCTTGAAAGCTTTCTTCTTGTAATCACCCACAAGCAAAACCACCTCTTCCTCCGAGACTAAAGCCACGTAGAAATCCGAGCTCGGCTCTGGACTACTCGTGAATTTCGCAGACCTAAAATCCCAATACACCTCTACCGGGTTACCTTCCACATCGAACGACTTGTAGCCTTTCTTGTTCCAAAAATGCCAAGGCTTCAGATCAACCTTGCAACAATAATTCATATCGCCTTCCACGTTTGTCACCATGACCATAAGCGAATGATTCATGAGATTCTTTGACCACAATACCGTAACATTCCTCCAGAATCCGGATATATGCGCTTGGTAAATGCACGTCACGGTGCTTTGTGCTGTCTTGTACGTTACAGGATCCTCTGTTACCTTCTCTGCGAATTGACTACTCCCTCTCGAATGTGATCTAAATGACATGATCGGTTCTCAACTTATACATACAAAAGATGACAAATTTTAACCTAAATATTGGTTTCACATGTCAACCAATAAATGGTGTCGATGTTTTCTTAGAGGCTCGTGAACAAAGCACCTTGTGGCTTCTTTAGCAGATGCAAGAATGGGAGAAAGGAAACAAACGAACAATGGATATCAAATTAATTAGAAAATAGGTTTTGGAAGAAAGAGATTTGGATAGAGATAGAGAAGAGAAAATGGATTAAGGAAGAATGATTTGGAGAAGAAGATCGAGAACCTCCATGTAAGGATGATGATGACGCGTAAGGACGTTGAAGGATGTTTCATCTTAACAAACAGAAATTGTATTTGTTTTGTCATATCTGTTTTTTCTTTCTATTTTTTGTTTTGTTGATAACTTATTATAACAAATCCAATTGGTTTCATCAATGCCAGATGTTTTTTTTGTGTTAAAAGACAACACAATGTGACTCTCTCTCTCTCTTTATATTTTTTAGGTGATGTTCTGTTAGTTAGTTGGTTCATATTCTCAAGAATTTATAAGAGTTGTTAATTAGTTAGTACAAAGAATTCAAATTAAAGAACAAACAAATAAGTTAGAAATACAAAGGGTTTTTTATCTTATTGTCTTAACTTATTAAATACATAGTATGAGGATCTTTTGTGTTGTCCATAAGTATACGTATACATAGTATATTTCATTTTTTTTGGTAATATTATTTAATAGCCAAATAAAACATAAAAATTAAAAAATTAGTAGAGAGAAAAGTTTTTGTTGCAAAATAATTATGGACCCACGTTGTCAAAAGGAGTAAAATAACAAAACTACCTTTTATTTATTGCGAAATGAACAGTAAACGAGACAGTTCCGTGTAATTTTTCAAAATATCATGTAACATTTAAATTTCACATGTTACATTTAGGTAAAAGACATGCTATTTCAAAAAACGTAATAATTTTTTAAGAAAAAACATTGTTGTAGAAATTTTTTACATGAATAGAATCCTTTAAAAAAGAAATTACATGTGATTTTAATAAAAACTGTGTATTAGTAAAAAATAATAATATATTTTAAAATAAATCACGTGTTATTTTAATATAAAAAACGTGTATTACTACAAAATATCATGATAAAGGGAGTTATTAAACTTAATAGAATGATTTTCCAAAACATATCATATGCTTCTTATAAGTAACATGTAATACGAAAAATAACATGATAAAAGGAGAGATATTATGTTTTCGCATGTATTTCAAAGAAAACGTGTTATAAAGGATTAGGTAACTATATGTGCTCTCCAACATGTTTCTGACAATGTACTGTAGCATATAATTAGTTTGTTAATTATAATAAAAATTTTGGCTATTTTGTGCATATTCTCTCTTTTTTTTTTTTTTTATCAATAGGATGAACTATTTATAGATTCCTATCAACACTTGTTCGTTACGACGGTTTAATGACATATATGGATAGTTTTCTAAAGTCCAATTTTACATGATTTTATCGTAGTGCTTCCGAAAGCTTAACAAAATAAAACCAACGGCCTTACAAAAGAAGAGACAAGATGAACCATAAATAGCAAAAGATTTTAAATTAGTGGGAAGGATCTAGAATTTGAAGTGCCAAATTAGCTAGCGTGTGGATTTAGTTGCGCAACGGAGAAACATATGGAGAACTAGTTTTGAGTTTTGAATGAACCTCGATGCAAGATTATATATGTTGCATTTAAACCGAAAGATGAAGAATAGTTGTTTCTTTATTTAGTGTTGGATGAACCTTCTGTTTCTTTGTTTCCAGATCTCATATATGAGGTTTGTCAAGCTATTAGGTATACACATTTACAATCTATATGAAGCCATCAAAAGTGTTACTATATATTGTCAAATGATGTTAAAATAGTACGGAAGAAAAATGATCTTAGTTATTTATACTTCAACTGAAAACAAAATCATTCTGCTATAAGTTCAATTGTGGTATAGTCATCAAGTTCGTAAAAGATAATTAAACTACTCTAACAAAAGTTATCGATTTCACAAAGTTAGTTAAAGTACTCTAATAAAGACTAGTCTTCATCCTATGCATCAAGGGATTAATGGTCTTGATCAAATGTTAAATGCCAAATGTTGGACATTGGCTTCACCCTATCTCTTAAACTCGGCCGAGAAGGAGATTTGCCCCCAAAGAGAAATTTGACCAAAAGTCAATAAAGTTCGATCTATCCATTCCGCTGTTCCGCCCACCAGCTGATTGGTCGGTCTGTTGTCTTCTTTTCTTTTAGAAGTCTGATGATCTTCACCGGTTCCGAAGAGTAAATGCGACAATCAGCAACAATGAGCAGAGAAGTCCTACCCCATCACATTCGCTATAAATACGGGGAGTACGTACGTCCGGCCTAGAGCATAAGCCATATAAGCCAAGGATTATGACTCAAAGTTTTATAAGTCACTAGGTGAGTACCCACGCTGTTGTTTGAGAATTGTTTAAAAATAATTGTTAAACTATTTTTATTGCTAATTTATGTTATTTTCGTGTATGTTATTATGTAGTTAATAAAGTTATATTCAATTTATGTAATTATATTTGTATAGTTAGATTCACTTTTGATTCAAATATCATTATATTTTATTCATGTATAAATCTTCTTATCTATATACCCAAGATATTAATTTTTTTTTAACTATCATGAAATACTTAGATCAACAATATATGATACAATGGTATGCAATTATGTTACTTATTTGGTTTGAAAGTTGTCTAACTTGATTCTAAGCAAACAATTTCTTGTTCCATGTATTCTCTCCTAATCTAGTATTCTAATCACATCATGATAGGCTCATGGCTAAATATTAGATTGACATAATTTGAATAACAAATGTATAACTAACTACTAATTTGCTTTCAAAGTTCTCATATGAAAAATAAAAAATAAAGCAAAAATTAAACAGTTTTTTAAATCAACACTTTTAGGTTTCTCTTTTTGCATTTGCATATAGGCATATTGGAGAAAGTGTCAGTATATTGAACTATACCTAATGTCTCAAAAGACCATTACTTAAAAAACATGCATGTTATTATTAATGGTACCAATTTATCATAAAGCACAAATAGATTATAGCATGTAGACGAAATATGTAATAAAAAGAAAAAACTTAGTTAAAATTACTAAACTAAGAAAGGTTAACTAGCAAACAGCTAAGTTGCAATGCACGAAAATTTCTATCTGTTATCAAGTAATGACTATTAGAAAAATAGCAAAATAAGAAAAGTAAAATGAAAGTAGTGTTGATACATTAACATGATTTTTTGTATTTTTTTTCTTTTAAATGAAAATATGTAGTTAAGAATGAGATTAATGGATGATTTAATGCAATGTGAAACTTTTAATTCTTTATTACTAAGTTTTGTTATTTTTTTAATGATATTAATTTAGAATGACGTATCACACTCACTAGTGTGATGATGTGTCACTCAAATGGAGAAAGTTGGCCAACTTTCATATATATGATATTCTTTTGATACAACTTAGAACAATTTATTATTAGTAGTGTGTTGCTTCTAGTCCAAGTTTTGTTGGCGTGATGACAACAACATAACAATCAATGTTGTGAGTACAAGCAAAACATCAAACAAATGAAATTGACAAATAATATTATTACAAATGATTTAGACACTAAGAGTGTAATGTTAACCAATAAAACGTTCAAAAACACATCCCAACATAGAGCCATGACACGACAACACCAGAAATATCTCAATCCTTAAATGAGAGTAAAGAGTCAGGAAAACGGGATAAGTTATTCAATTCCAAACCAGAAATTATGCATTGATCCATATCTCTTTTCCGGTTACCATTTTCACTCCTTTATAAAGGAGTGAAAATGGAAACCTGAAAGGTGAGATGGATAATACATAGTTTCTGGTTTGGAATTGAATAACCTACCGCGTCTACACGGCACTTTACTTTAAGAATTGTGAGATCTCCGGTAATCTGGTGCCATGGTTCTATGTTGGCATGTGTTTTTCTTCGTTTTGTTGGGTATAAGTTACACTTTCACTCTCAAATCATTTTGTAATTTTGTTTCCTAATTTTCACCAAATGTTTGACATTTTACCAAAAGAGCGACTATATCTAAGGATTTACAGCTTGCTAGAAAGACTCTACATTATCGACTTTGAAATCATGATATTGTATATTTTCAATTTTGGGGTTACTATTCTCATTTAAATGCATTCCTGAGATTATCTTAAATAAATAAAATTGTTTGGTTGATATTTGCTTCTTTTGATTCACACTATTTTGCTGATTTAAACTCAAATTAGATTTGAGTCATGATCGAAATGTTTATACTGTTTCCTTTAATGAGTTTTAAAATATACTGTAGTCATATAAAAAAAATATATATATCGTCATTCAATAATCACTAACCTTGTCAATAATGCCACTTTTCCAATATAACATTGCTTCTGTATCAAAGAAGGCTCACAATTCTTTAGTATGTCTCCACTTCCTACCAACAAACAAAAGATGATCAATATCAATATCCTCGTTCCGTTAAATAAAAAAACTTGTCAATGATAAATGTTCTCAAATGTTTAAAAGTCGGTTCATCTTATGCGCCACATAGATTTGCTAAGGCCGATTATGGCTTTCCTTTGTCTTCACTCATATTCATTTATTTATCACCTCTTTCCATGAACTGCCTCTAATTAATTTCCCTACATATAAAAAAAAATCAATTCGTCCAATAACTTATTAATGAAATAAATTTAGATCTAAGATCATAACAACAACAAAAAGAACAAAACTAACCATTATTATCCCACATTCCTATTTTATATCCAATTTCATAGAGATTATTTTCACGTACATATAAGAGCAAATGCATAGTATTCTTTTTCACGTACATATAAGAGAAAAATCTAATCATCCTCATCATCATCATCTTATGAAAAGTCATCATCAAGATGCCCTCCGACACATTTTAATTATTATTATATTTTCTCTACGTTTCTCATATAAAATATAATATAGATACACCAAATTTGTAAAAGAAATCACATTTTAAGACATTAATAATCTACAAGTAATATTTATGATGAATATTCGATAGATTTAATATTGTACATGAATATCCATACTTTTTTCTTGTGATAACTTCATCTTTCCATCCACCAAAATAAATTGGAGATTTCGACTGCAACTATAGATCATCAAATTTTTGATATATTTTCTCTAACAAGAAAAATTAGATAACAAAACTGTGTGATATATAAACAGTCTTGATATATAAAAAGTTATATATCAAGAAAAATTAGATGTTTAGACATCTTAAGTATATCAAGAAAAATTAGATGTTCTGACATCTGAGGTAGATCAAACAAAAATTGTGTGGTATATACAACTAGATGTTCTCACCTATTTATATTGAAAATAAGGATATGGTGAAATATTTTACCAAAAAAGCAATGAAAATATTTTGACAAACAATCATATTAAAAATTTAGCTTTTGTTTTAAATATTCATTATTAATTTTTTTTGTTCAAGTTTGTTACAATCTATAGATAAAATTATACAAAGACAATATTAAAAAGACAAATTAATTGTTGCATCCCTCTTTGCCTTACCAAAAATAAAAAGACAAATGAATTTCATAATGTAACACCGAGGCATTGGGGCAAACATCTAAAAGGAGTAGTCAGTCTTTTAATTTTCCCTAATTGTTCAAATATTTGTTTCACTACTAAATTTGTTATAACTACTTTTTGCGGGAACATTTCAAATAATATAATTTGAAACGATTTGAGTGCGATATTTAAAATATTGTTAATATTGTTATATCTACTTAACAACTAACTTATTTATTATTGTGGTAAATTTGTTACTATACATATAGTCAAATCTATCGTAAATTTATTTCAATGTAAATAATATGAAATTTTGATTTTACATGTATCAAAAATTATTTCATTTTGAAAAACACAACACAAAATAAAATTAATATACAGTTGTCACCAGAATTATTTTCTAAAATATAAATAAATATAAATTATTTTATAGTATTAAATTTTCAAATTAATGATATTCACCAAAAAAAGTAATTATCTATTCAAAGTATATATAAAAAAAAAAATATAGAAACAAATTTTCTTTATTGGTATTTGTTTCTATTCAACCTTTAATACTTAGAAGTGAAAATAAATTATAATTCTTATACCATTTTTATAATTATTTTTACTATAAAGAATAGGTAATTTTTGCTGGTCAACAAAAAAACAAAAATACTGATTTCTATTGTAATATGTTGACTACAATGAATGTACAATCAATTTAAATGTTCAAGCTAGTAAGAAAGTCTATTTATTGGCTTTAAAAGTAAATAATTAATATCACTTTATCTGTTGAGAAAACAAAATTGTTTGACTAGTTTAGATAACAAGAGAGTTTTCCCGAGTTTTCTATCCCATTATCTTATTTGAGGGTGTTTTTTTTGTCATATGATAATTATTAAAGAGAAAAAGTAATAAAGTACACAGTTAGATCTAAAAGCCAAATTAAAACAGAAACAGAAACAAAATGACAGAGAAACAACGAGAAAAACAAAATGAAATTTATATTTGGAGAACGTGAATATCTTGCAATGCTTTCAACGACCATAGAATGCAGCGCAACTCAGCCCCTGTTCGATCTCGAATTGGCGTAAACGCATCTCGTGCATGATGTTTAGCTTGCCCTATATGATCTCTTACAATCCAAGCTCCTCCACACATTGATTGTTTATTTATCCAAGAAGAATTCAAGTTGCATTTAAGAATACCTTCTTGGGGTTTCCACCATTTTTTCCATCCAAATTGGAGGTGATTGCCCAGGGAATACTGTTGAAGGCTGCGTGTTCACCATTGTCCAATGCAATTGCGTCTTCATACGATTTTTGAACTAAAACATGAAAATTTCATACCTTTCCTTCGAAAATCGTAAGATTACGATTCTTCCAGAATACCCATAGAACCCAAGGAATTGATAGTCGAGTTTGCTCTGGTATATGCTTGTCTTCCATAACATTCAATAAATGAGAGAAGTTTACTAGCAAGGATGTCGAAGAAAAACCTTGGTCCGGAGCTAGGACTAGAGCGAAGCCTAAAATACGTCTCGAGACGTCACAAGAGAATAGAGTATGACATATTGTTTTTGTAGCTATACCACAAATTTGGCACTTTGTGTCATGTTGTATTCCCCGTGTGCTTAAACATTCAGCCACAGAAAGAGCATGCCAACAGAATAGCTTGATTTTTGGCTCAGTTTTTAGATTCCATATTCTCCTTTTAAGCATATTAATCTCAGCATTTTGTGTAAAATGCTCAACTGGAGGAAGAAGAGGGTGATTTATGACAAACCAACACTACAAGAAAACACGGTTTTTACGACTGCAATATTAGTCGCAACGTAGTCGTTAAAGGAGTAGTTACGACTACGTTACGACTAAGTCCCGATGTCAGGAATCCATAGTCGCTAACCCAAATAGTCGTAACATTAGTCGTTAAATAACGACTACGCGACGACTAATCCTCGATGTCGTAAACATTGTCGTAACATAGTCGTATAATATGACGACTGAGTTACGACTAAGTTACGATTGAATCACATGTATATCGACTCGTGTATAGACTACTTTGCGACAATTTAGCGACTAAATAGTGACCAATTAACGACAGTTTAGCGCTACCGTTTCAGGCAAAAAAAAAAAAAATAGTTTGTCTGATTTTGTTTGTATCCAAATTCATTCCAAAACACATAAAAAACAAGACAAAATCATGATTCAAAACAAACTAAAAACCTGAAAAGATTCAAAAACACCAAATTCAATATCCAAAACATACCAAATACAAGATTCTAGTAATTTGACATACAACTAAAAGGTTTGAGG
The DNA here is from genome assembly GCF_000001735.4 of Arabidopsis thaliana. Taxonomy (NCBI): domain Eukaryota; kingdom Viridiplantae; phylum Streptophyta; class Magnoliopsida; order Brassicales; family Brassicaceae; genus Arabidopsis; species Arabidopsis thaliana. The sequence continues at coordinate 1,437,476 of NC_003071.7, read as the reverse complement.
AATTCATGAGAGTTATGACTAAGTTAACTTAAGACTGAGATGGTGAAGATTAGATAGGATCGGTTATGGTTGCTTCAGATGATTGAGTAGCCATAAAGTTGAGAAAGGCTGGATCAGTTTGGCGCAAATACTTTTCCACCAAGGCCAAGTGCTCCAGCTTGTCTTTCTGTTTAGCCACAGCTCGGACTTGCTCTTCCTCACGTCTAGCATTATGAGCAGCCTGCTCTTCGATCTTCTGTTGAGCTTCTTTCAGTTGCTCTTGCAATGACACAAAGGAGGTAGAGTCTGCATGTTTGCCCTTTCCAGTGACTATATCCGGAAGATTATCTTTGAGGCTTCCAACTCCATAATAGTTCCCTCTTGTATCTGTCTCTGTGACCTATGAAAAAAATAGCCAAACCATTAATAAAGAGCTTGAGAAAATGCAGACAATATGCAAGTGAAAATGTAAACTTTACCTCTAGAAAGATGACAGTATGATCCTCTATTGTGAGCTCCCGAGGTCTTGATTCCCCGTCTGAAACATTTGAAGTCTCTGCCTCCATTTCAGACAACTTCTCTTGCAGCTTCTTCTCATAATTTTTAACAATCTGCTCTGCCTTTTTATCTACATAAGTACCATCTGGTTTGGTATGAGTCTTGATGAAAACCTCACCAACAGTCACCCTCCTTCCTAACTCCTTTTCCTGTGATGTTAAAAATGAACAAGGCTTAATACAACATCTGAACTTAAGACAGAGACACATTAAAAAAAAAACAGAGATAGAAGTTAATAACCAGTTCATGTTTGATATTTTGATATGACTTTGGCCCTGACAAATGGATGTGAGGACCGAGCCCATTACGGTCAGACAAGCGAGCCTTGGAATATATCTTACTCCTCGCTATTGCTTCTTCAGTATCCCAATACTCACACATCGCTTTCCAGATATGAGAATCGATGATCCATTTAGGGCACTCTCGACTAGTACTTATCGTGCTAACCATGTCTTTCATCCTTCGTTTACAGATTTCTTCAAAATGCCATTGAACTGTACCTGTTATCAAAGGATCCCAATGGTGTGTTTTCTACAAATAAAAAATAGAAGATGTTAGTGAAAACAAAGCAGCTTAACTTAATACTCTTAAGGCAAGAGGAAGGAAAATTATACCGCAAACTCGAGAAAGTATTTTTCTCGTCTATCCCGAGGAACACATGACCAGCTATAGAACAGACCATCAAATTTGTTGGTCCATACTTTAGTAATCTTCCTAACCAGGCTTGAATTTGTGTCCCGAGTAAACCTGCAAGCAATATACAAGACACTTAATACAATCAAAACCAATACACATGAGACTCTAAACCACATCAACTAATCATAACAAACACATAAGACACTTGAGACACATCTATTTCAAACACAAAAACATACGATTAAGACACAGACACATTCACTCATCAAAACAAGACACTTAATAAGTTGTGTTTTGCATCGGACTCTAATCAATACATCAAAACCATTACACATGAGACTCTAAACCACAACAACTAATCATAACAAACACATAAGACTCAAAACCACAGACAACTAATCATAGCAAACACTTAAGACACTTAAGACACATCTAATTCAAACACAAAAACACACGCTTAAGACACAGACACATTCACTCAACAAAACAAGACACTTAATAAGTTATGTTTGGCATCGGACTCTAATCAATACATCAAAACCATTACTCAGTCCACATAATCAAAGACAAGAATCATGAGTTAATTATGCAACAAGATTGATTCAGACATCAAAACACAATACACATCTAAGTGATTAGATAAAAACAACTATTACTACACAAGACACATCTAATTCACACATCAAAACAAACACTTAAGACACATCTAATAAATCAATACAAAACAATCCAATCAATACACTTAAGACACATCTAATTCAGACTCTAATCAAAACACTCACACAACAAACCAATACCTTCAGGTTCCAATCAATACACCAATCAACATCTACTTCAGACTCTAATCACTATCCAATCAATACACAAGACACATATATACTAGACACTCGCACGACTACACTCAATACACTCACACAACAAACCATTTCACATGACACTCAAATCCAGACAACTAACCAAGACACATCTAAGTACTTACCAAGTTGTTTTTGGCATCGATGTGGGAGAAAGCACGGTGGTCCACGCCTCACGGCCAGGCATTTGAAGCACATCATTTAAAGCCTTCAAACTGTCCTCCCGGAGTTCCGGTAACACATCAGCCACAGGTTCGTGGAAGTTGTTGCCTTGGGAAGATGGTTGACTTGCATGAGAGTTCTGAAGTGGAGAACCTGGAGGATCTTGTTGTGGAATCGATCGGTTAGATGCCTCATTCTGGACTTCTTCTGACAAAAGAGGTACAGGGACTTCACGATTAGAGGAGTTCTGGAAAAGGGCTTGCGGAGGTGGATAGTCAGAGACTCGGGGAGTGAATGACCTTGCTAGTTGGGGTTGAACCCGGACTCGCTCTTGGGATGACTGAGGTGGAGGATTGTTGTCTGCCGGCGTGAAGTTGTATTGAGGAGGTAGAGGGTTTATTCGTTTCCCCGTAGTGGGAGTAGAGGCTCCAGCTCTCTGAGTAACATTGGGTTCTATTTTTCTCTTCCTTCTTCGCTTAGCTAGAGGCATCGAATCGAACTTGTTTGCAAACCCTAGAGGAGACACTTCTTCTAAAAGTGAGAGAGATCCGAGAGATTCGAAGAAGAAGATAGCAGAAGGAGAACAATTGATGAAAATTTAGAGGAAGGATTGAAGAAACGAAAGAGAGAGATGAAGATTCAGGGTGAATCGAAGAAACGAGAGAGAGAGAGAGAGGCGAAGAGAAATGAATTAGGGTTCTTCATTCTCGCAGTGTTTATTATTTTTTGTAATAATCATAGGTTTTCATAACTTTGGTCTATATCCAAAACAAAGTTATTTATGTGATTAACCCTTCATACCAAAAACAATGTTTAATCACTATATATCCATTAATATTTATCCCTTTTTAATTTATTAATTAGAGTGATATATATACTTTGTACAATTTTTTAATTAAATTAGTGCATTTTTAAACAAAATCATAGGTTTTATACAAAATCATAGGTTATTTTGGTGATTAACCCTTCATACCAAAATAATGTTCAATCACTATATATTCATTGATTTATATCCCTTTTAATTAATTAATTAGAGTGATATATACATATATATATATATATATATATATATATATATATATATATATATATATATATATATATACTTTGTACAATTGTTTAAAGAATGCATTTTTAAAATAAAGCTTTGAACTGAAATATGTTATAATTTTTACTTATATCTTGACAATTACAAAACTAATAGTCTAATTTTAGCATATCTAATTTTACTTAGTTTACACAAAACTATAACACTATAAAAATTCTTTGATTATTGTTACAATTTTAACGACTTATTAGCGACTCTTAATTCTCCGACTTACTTATAGTCGTAACGTAGTCGTTACCTGACGACTACTTGGACAACTATTTATAACAGTCGTCATTTAGCGACTACGGAACGTCCCTTTTATTTTAGTAGTAGATTTGTCGCTAAATAGTCATTCAATAGTCGCTAAATGTTACGACTACTTATACAGTCGCCTGATGTTGTCGTAAAAACCGTGTTTTCTTGTAGTGAAAGCCCAAACATAATCACCTTCCAAAACTTCAGTTGGTACCATTGCCGTTATTTGTGCTATATCTTGTGGGAGGAAAAGCTCTTCTAATTTGTCCAATTTCCAACCATCTGCATCAAACAAATCAGAAACTTTGAAAAAGTATTGTTTACTAGCTGGCGCTCTTGGCAACGTATCATTTATCCATTTTTCAAACCAAACATAGGTTGATGAACCATTTCCAATCACTTTAAGCAGAATCCCTTTCAACAAATCTCGACCAAGAAGAATGCTTCTCCAAGCATATGATGGTCTTGTACCATTCCCACATTCTAGGATATCTTTGTTGCGAAAGTATCTGGATTTGTACAATTGTGCTAGTAAAGAGTCGGGTTCTCTAAGTATTCTCCATGCTTGTTTAGCTAAAAGAGCTTGGTTAAAATCTTCTAAGTCTCTAAACCCCAAACCCCCTTTTTCTTTTGATTGACACATCATCTTCTTCCAAGCTACCCAAGGGATTTTTCTTTTTCCTTCACAACTATTCCACCAAAAAGAAGTCATTGCTGATGTTATCTTTTTACAGAGGTTCTTTGAAAGGCGGAAGCATGACATTGCATAAACAGAGAGCGTCATGCCGATTGACTTAAGCATCACTTCTTTTCCCCCAAGAGATAAAGTTTTCCCAAACCAACCAGATAATCTACAACGCAGCTTATCTCCAATGAAAGCAAAAAGAGCCAGCTTGGAACCACTAAAACATTCAGGAATTTTCCGTCTCCATCTTCCTGCGAGATGCCAAGTATACTTTTCTTACTATGTTTTGTGATTCCGTCAATTTTAGCTCCAAAGGAAATGGTAGATTTCTGAATATTTATTTGTTGTCCCGAAGCATCTCCATAGAGCTTTAAACATTTTAGAATTTCAGAACTCTCTTCTATGTTTGTGCGACATAAAAACAAGCTATCGTCCGCAAACATAAGATTTTGTATTGAAGGGCTTGAAAAAAGTAATCTCATACCCGTTAGTCTTTGGACATTCTCTGACTGCTTCATAACATTGATAAGCGCCTCAACACAAAAGAATAAACAAGAATGGAGATAGGGGATCTCCTTGTCTTATACTTCTTTCAGGTTTGATAAAACCATGAGCTGCTCCATTAATTTGAGGGTGTTTACATCTTCATGTTAAACATCTAACAATAAAACCATCTAACATATATTTTTAAAAACATTTTTCACAATCAAAACTATTAATTCCACGTACCATACTGACCATTACTTTTATTTATTTATTTTTGATTACCATTAATTAGATAAAATATTCACTTATATAAGAACTTGTGCCATGCACGGGTAAATTTAACTCTATTTAATTTTATTTATAATATAAGTTTTTCTTAGACTTTTAAATTTTTTCACTATGCTTGAAAATTATATTGTGGTTGTGTTTTGTTTCATAACATGTTTAAAGGCATAAATCTGAATTCTAATTGATTTGTTTTCTTGAGTCACTAAATCTCTGACCAAAATTGGCCCAAGTGTGTAGTTGTGGGTGAAAACTCTTATAAAGTCTTACTAAAAATTATTTTTATAGTTTAGTTAGTGGTTAATAAATACACATATATATGAATAATTAAAGGTATATAAAAATATGTACATATTATATAATATTTTTCTACAAACAAAAATATATATCTGATGTTAAAAATTGTGTTCTCTGAATTTCAATAATATTTGTAAATTCTAAAAATCAAACTAAAAAAATGATTTAAAAGAAGCGTAATTGTTTTATAAATTACTTCTTAAGACGTGAAAACTGCGGTTTAGTTAACGTCTACAATAAAGAAAAAATTGGGTAGAAAACAATAGATATGATCCAAATATGATTTTTACTAACCCAATTTTGATCTCAAACAATATATACACTAAGTTTATGATTTTACCTAAAATAACATCACACACTTTTCAATTTCGACCCAATTTGGACTCAATACATGCTTTAGAGTTTAGATGCATCAATATGTTGTCGTTTCCAGCCCAACCACGCTTAAATGATAAGTGCACTTTGGTGACATAGGTGGCCAAATTAATTATTTAAAACCTTTTTGCATTCATCACCATCTTTTTGAAACCCTGGTATTACACATTAGCATTGCCTCTTCATCATCCCACCATTCCGTACTTTACAAATGTACAACATGATCTAAAGATAACTTGAATTTAGGAATTTGCTAGGTGTCCTCTAAAAAAATGATCAATGTTCACAAATCGTGATGAATGGGAATATTCCAAACTGTTGATATTTGCGGTAGTGTCCATATTTGAAGGGCTGTGGGACACTCAAAAATTATATGATTAATTGTCTCCTATGGCGTCACACATCTACCACAAACCGTATCAAAATTAATATCTCTTTTCCTCGGATTTGAAGTAAGCGGCACATATCCAGTAATAAATTGGCAAACAAAATGTCTCAATTTCGGTTGATATTGAATTTTCCAAGAATAAGCTTGAAGAAGTTTGGTATCCAGGACAAAATAGCGAGTTTGTTTCCACCTTGCTTCATCATTTGTTATGTATAGTAGCGAGACTATAATAGATGTTTGGTATCCAGGCCAAAATAGATGATAATATTCATCTATAACACGACATATCAATTTTACTATAATATGAATACTTATATACCTATTATCCTAATTTTTCACTATCATGAACTCATACAACAACAATATATAATATATATTGAGAAAATGTATGTAGTTATATTATTTGTAATCTGAAACTTGTCTAACTTAATTGTAACAAATAATTCTTTTAAAATGTATGTGGTTATGTTATTTTTTATATATATATGATTGAAGTTTTTTTTTTATCAATTTGTTCTGATTTGTTTTTTTTTTTGTTTACTGAAAATGATGAAATTTGGATCCCATCGTTTTTTTTGATGATTCTTTTCTTTGTTCTTACCAATAAAAATTTTATGTTCTTTTTGTTTATAAAATTATAACATTCATAAACGATGTCAAAAATTATAATTTTGAATAGGGCTTTAGATAACGTTGGACCGGATCAGCTTACGTGTCAGAAAAAAAAATCACATAACTGAGAGAAAGAGTCACAAATTATTACTTCATTCTATCTCTAAGACTAGTTCGGCATTCGACTTGTCTAGTACTATCATTTTCTTATATGTAATCGTTAAAGCCCGAACAATTCCCCGTGATAGCCAAAAGTATCTCTTTGTTATCCCAAAAGGTAATTACCTTCTCCGATCCTCCTATCAACATCAAATATATAAAACGCTTATTTCAAAAATCCTATTTTACAAGATGATAAATTATATTTTAGCAACATAAAAAAATAGATAATGAAGATATAGTAAATGTAATAAGGTATGTGTAGCAAGTTATCTATTGTTTTTGGCACGATGTATCCACATTTAGCCTTCTTATCTTTGTAACTATGGACGCGGTCAATAAGTAACACGATTCGTCTTGTTTGCCTAAAAGAAAAATATTCGTCTCTGTTTATAACATTTGATTAACATTTTCAACACTAAACTATGGAGATAGTTGGTCACCGAGGAGGTTGGGGTGATTTCCCTGGTAAAGGCGTCGGAAGTTGTGTTTTCGGTGGCGGTGGAGGAGGTCCTGCTTTTGGCGGCCGTGGGGGAGGTCCTGGTCGTGGTTATGGCGGCGGCCCAAGAGTTCATGGTCCTGGTTATGGCATCGGCAGCAGAGGTCCTGATCCTGGTCCTGGTTTTTTTTTCGGCGGAGCAGGTCCTGGTCCAGGTTATGGCGGCGGAGGAGGTCATGGTCCTGGTTATGGGGGCGGAGGCGACGGTCGTGGTTATGGCTCAGAGACAGGTGGCGGAAATCATGGGCCAGAAGGTGGTAAATAGAATGAGGTTCTTGGTTAAAAAACCAAAACCATTTTCTTGATTTTAAATGTTTGTTTTTTTACTTTTTACTGTAGTGACAAGAACGTTAAGAGATGAGCCACCATCACATAGGATACTGACAATAACAAATTTCTCCGAGATTATTGGGAGAGAAGAACCCTACGAATCCTCTGTTTTTGAGGCTTATTTTGAACACAAATGGTAAAGAACTAAATATCTTACACTCTTCCACATTTTTTTTACACTTGATATATATATTTGAGTTTATTTTGATGTTAAAATAAAAATAAATCAGGAGATTGATTTTGTACGTGAATGGTAATCAAAACGATGGTGGAAGTAATCATATCTCACTTTACTTGAGGTCCGAAGAGACAGATCATCTTACATACGATGGTAGTATCAATTTTGTACTCAAACTCTTTGTCTACAATGGGAAACAAGACAAGTATCTGACTGTTACAGGTAGTTTAGATGTTTGTGGAATTTTACTAGATCCATTTTATATTACAGATTTATTGCTACTTTTACTTGGTAATTATGTATGACCACGTCTACGGTTATTACGGTTACGGTTTATTAACCACCGGTTACGGTTATAATCTTTTTTTAATCTTAACTTTGGTTGAAACGGTTACAGTTAAATACGGTTACGGTTAAATACGGTTATGGTTAAATTCGGTTACAGTTATTTGATAATTATGATATAGTTAATATATGAGACAAAATATTATATTTTTTAATCTTTATAATAAAATAAATAAATAAATAGTGATATATCAAATAATATTTATTTTACGTGATTATGTGTTTCAAATAATTATAGTAAATCATCTATCTATTTTTCTTAAATAAACCAATGAATAAACAAATTAGTGGTCATAATTATAATGATTGAATTAATTACAATTTCCAAACAAAAACAATACTAAAGAAAAGATGTTGTGAGTATTAAGAAACAGTTTTAAGAGTAGAAATAATAATAATATGAACTACTTAATGGTAAAAAGAGTAGTGTAGTAACTTCGATCGTAGTAGTGGGCATATTAAACGATTTAAGGTACTATTTTAGTGAAATAATTATTTATTTAGAATTATATACAGTTACAACTATATTTTAAAGTTTTAACAATATGGTTAACCGCGCGGTTAACCGACGGTTTTGATACGGTTATGGTTAATTAACGGTTACGGTTACTATATTTTCTTAACCGTAACTGATCTATTTTCACGGTTAACGGTTACGGTTATTAACCGTTTTATACGGTTACGGTTGGGTTACGGTTAATAAACGGTCCGGTTACGGTCCGAAATACGGTTAGATTTTGGTAATGCCTATTGGTAATTGTAGATGTCAAATATTAAGGGTATATGAATTTTTTCATGGATTGTGACTAGCATGTTTTTGCAAAATTGTGGATTGCAGATGGAATACAGAAACGATACAACTATAAGAATAAAGAGTGGGGATACGGAAAATTGATTCCTCTTTCAACATTCCTTGACACGAGCCAAGGTTACCTTGAGCAAGACACTGCTTCTTTTGGTGCTGAGATCTTTCTTTGTCCACCGATTCAGGTACAAGAGAAAGTCACATTCATATCAAACCCTCCAAACAATGTTTTCACTTGGAAGATACTTCATTTCTCTACGTTGGAGGATATAGTCTATTACTCTGATGATTTTCTGGTTGAAGACCGATACTGGTTAGTACTTTTGGTAGCCATATTTTTTAGACCCTATATAGTTTGCAAAAAAGTCTTATAGATTGCATCTGTTGTGTGCATTGCGTAGTGGTCAAGTATAATAATGGTTTTTTGTTGATGTATAATCAGGAGATTAGGAGTTAACCCTAAAGGTACCGGAGATGGAAGATCACAAGCAATCAAAATCTTCCTATATGCTCAAGGTCATAAGCCAAATGCAGTTGTTTCATCCACTTGGGGAGCCGTTAATCTGCGGGTAAAGAATCAACGAAGCTCCAATCACTCACAAATATATTGTAAGTAAACTAACCAAAAAAATAAGAATAATACAAATGTTGATCTCCACGAGTGAATAAATGAAATTAATAGTAGTTGATATAAATTGTTTTTTTTTCTTCTTTGGTTTTTGTTTCTTTTTGTTTTTGCAGCTGCAGCTTTGTACCCTATTCGAAACGATTATGGTGTGGGAGTTAACACTGTATTATCATTAGCAGAATTAAATGATGCAGTGAAAGAGTATTTGGTGAATGATTCCATTATCTTTGAAGCTGAAATGGTGAAGGTCTCTGTGACCAACATCGTTCCTATTTAAATATCTCTACTTGTTCCGTTATTCAAGTAGTTGATGAATAACATGAAGTTTAAAATGCATGTGATGTAATCGTTATTTCTGTTTTGTTATCAATAAAATGAAATTCTCTTGTTTTTTTTTTTTTTTTTAAGATGTCGGGAATAGTTGGATTGTTTTAACTATAAGGATAAACTCAACCATATACAATGGGGTTGAATGGTGATACAGCAAGGCTATTCGATTGGTCTTATGTGTTTAAGGGCCCAAATATTGTATATGTAATTATAAGTCGGAGATAATATATATTCTTTTTTTGTTTTAGTATTTAGTAAACGAAAAATAAAAATGAGGAACAAGCCAAGCATCCCTTTATCACATATGGCGGGAACGAAATGCAAGACGACACGGAGAAACACACTCCCCTTCATCTAGTCTCATCAAGCTCATTGATAAAACCGTTCGAAACAGAATCAGTTCAATCAAAGACGTTGGCTACTATAGCTACGACAAGTGTCTAATCCTATGGTTCTCAACGCGTCCTCCAACCTAATCAATCTTTTTCTGATTCGTTACCTCAGAAAAACTCTCAACTCTCCTATGTTTCTCATTCGAAATCTTCTAAATAAACAGATGCATTTATTGTAATAAGTTTTTTTTTGTTTGAATATAAATTTTACATTCTTTCGAAAAAAGGAGTGCAAGTAGTTGTATTAAAATAAGAGGTTGGAAACGTTGAATGGCTATTCGTCTCACTTTTTACCATTTAAAATGAATATATTGGAAAATTGATTCAACCCATTCAACCAAAAAAATGAAAATATGAACAAACTATAAAGGAAAATTGTTCAACCCTTTCATCTCCTATTTTGAAGAGGAATAAATTAAATAATGTTCAACTTTGTTTTGTTCAACTTAAGAATTTCCAATCACTCAACTATATATCATCCATTTGGAGCCATATATTTAACTCATGGTGATTAGTGAACTATTTATATTTCAATCACAAGAGCGGTCCTAAATTAAAAAAAAAAAATCTTTAAACGGACCAAACTAAGTGCATGATTGGTTGGGCTGTAAGTCCGACTTACAACCTTAATTTTTCTTAGAACTTTGATTACGTATCAATCGTGTGGTAGCTTTATTTTTAAACTTACAGCCCATTTTTTTTTTTTTTTTAAAGGTTGTAGGAGAGTAAATTTTCAAAACCATATTTTATTGGCTGTAAAATTTTTAATTCATTAGATAAATACAAGAAATTGAAATTATCAACATTATATAACAAAAAAAATATTTACTATATTTTATTTTTATATCATCATAATATATTTATTTAAATTAGTAATATAAGGCATTTTATTTACTATATAAAATTTTTTATTACAACTATTATATTTTACTAATCCATTTTCTAATAAATTATTTAAAGTCAAAAATTTACAGCAATAATTCTACAGCAATAAAAGTTATAGTTACAGCCAACATAACTACAGCAAAATCTCTACAGCAAAAATTGTACAGTTATAGCCCAACCAATCACCCACAAAACTCCAAAGTCTGCTCCCACTGTAAGGTAAGGTTACTGTAGATTACGACTTAACATCGTAGAATGATGTCATATATATATGTTACTGATTAAGTACGGTTAATAGCTCTAACATAATATTTTTTATTTTATTTGCATGAGTTATTGATTAGAGATGGAATACCCAAAAACCTATGAAAATCAGTACAAATAACAAAATTATTTGTTATGATTTTACTAGAGATCACAGGGTTACTAGGCTAAGCCCATTAACCATCACTTATCAGCTATATCAGGCACAGTTGTTGCCATTGTTCATATTTCAAAACTGCAACTATAGCTGGTTCGAGCCTTTTCTCCCTGCTAAAAATTCTCTTCTCTCCATTTCAGATTGGCCTTTAGAAAATATTCATTTGTTTTTATATCAAGCAAAATCATAGATTGTTTAAAAAAAAATCTAAAACAAAATTGTTTGTTGCAACAAATTTTATTTTAAAATTTAAATTAATTGATTTTATGTCTTAATTATAAATTATTTTAATTATTATTATATTTTATTGAGGCACTTTTAGTAATTTAATATATGAAAAACAGTTTTTAATAAAGAAAAATGGATAGGATATTTTCAAACAAAAACTCATAAATATGACATTTTTCAAATTTACTCTTTTTTTTTTTGTCATCAGATATTATTTAGGACTCAAACGAGCCTATTTTGAGGAAAATTGTTTACAAAAGTGGTATGTAGCGGTTCCGCACAAATTTTTCGTGCCAAATAATCTACTTTGACATTTGCATTGCGAGAGATTAAAGATAAAGAAAAAGATGAGAATTCTTGTTTGTCGCTCTGGAACTCCTCCAAATAAGTTGAAAATGCTGGCCATTCGGTTGGGGAAGACACCATTTTCACCAGGTCTGAACAGTCTGTAAAAAAAGCTACTTCTTGGTTGTCGGCGCCAATCATACACTTCATTGCCCAGAGTAAAGCTTCGACTTCTGTAGGGAGAGGAGAAAGACTTATACACAGATTAGCAGGTCCCATAGTTGACGACCCTTCATTGACTGATGTACAAAACCACCCTATACCTGAATTGTTTTTGCTTTCTTTCCATGAACCGTCCACAAAACAACGAAGGCTAGACTACCTATTATCTTGTGAGATATCCTTCACCCAAATTTGTTTTTCCGATCACAAAGAAACATGGTTTTCATTGTTGAACTCAACTTAAGCTAACTGCCACGATTGTGCCTATATTTCTGCTAGATATAACACATCTAACGGATCTTTTTCGATATTTTCAAATATTTTTTCATTCCATGCTTTCCAAATACCAAATTATCCACAGATATGCGAATGAATCAAATTCTAAAGGGATTCTTGAGAATAAGTGATCCAAATTTGCATAAATAGAATCTATGGGAAAAACTCCTGGGACCGTAGGAATCTTTGAGAGAGCCCATATTTGTCTTGCCGGATGACACTGGAAAATAGTATGATTTATTGTTTCCTCTATAGAGCCACATCTCACACATCCTACATCACAATTTATACCTCTTTTTCGTAAATTCTCTGTTACCGGCACACAACCTGATAATATTTGCCATAAAAAATGTTGTAACTTAAGCGGACATTGTACTTTCCAAACATGGGCTTTCAAAAATTTGATCTCTAGGCCAATGAAAGATGAATTATTTGCCAAGTTTTCCATCTGTGTTGTCTGGTAGCCGGATTTAACTGTATAGTTTCCGGATTTTATGAAATGCCAACCTGGGAAATCCTCCCTTGTTGACGCACCCTAGTAACTGGACATCTTCCAGATCAAAGAGCTCTTTCAAGTGGTCAGTATTCCAGAAATTTGACCGGCTATCTACAAGATTTTGGACTTTTAAAGATGGGTCAATAACTGAACTATTACTTTTTGCTGGTCTCGGGAATTGAGTCGGGATCCATGGGTCCTCGCAAACAGAGATGGAAGCCCCTGAACTGACTCTTTGAATAAGTCCTTTGCAAACCATAGATCTAGTTGAACAAATACTTCTCCAGCAATAAGACGGAGAGTATGATTTTATATTTTCCAAAGGATTGGATTTTCTAAAATATCTCCCATTAAATACCTTAGCAAAAAAGAGAATCCGGAAACAAAATTAGACGCCATAACTGTTTCGCTAGTAAAGCCGAATTAAAATCATCTACATCGCGAAAACCTAAGCCACCCTCTGATTTACTACTACACAGTTTATTCAAAGCCATCCAATGCATACCTCTAGATTCCCCATTCGAGTTCCACCAAAATCTTGCCATCGCACTTGTTAACTTGGAAGTAATTGTTTTTGGAAGCCTAAAGCAAGACATCACATAAGTTAGTAATGCCGCGGCAACCGATTTAATCATCACTTCTTTCCTTCCTTTCGATTAGAATTTTGCTAACAACCCATTTATTCTTGTCTGTAATCTATCTCTAACAAAGGAAAAAATCTTTGTCTTCGAGCTCCCTAAACTCTCAGGTAACCCTAGATAAGAACCCATACCTCTAATATTATGAATTCCCAAGGTCGATTTAATTTTTTCCTTTATAGCATCATCTACTTTATGCCCGAACAGGATCGATGATTTTGTGAAATTTATCATTTGTCCTGATACTGATTCATATTGTTTTAGGACACCCAATATTACTCTTCATTGTTCTTTATCAGCTTTACAAAAAAAAAACTATCGTCCACAAACAACAAATGAAACACGGAAGGGCTCGTTGTTGCTACTTTACTACCCGTGATCAATTTATCTTGTTCTGCTTTCCATATATTCGCTATACGGACCTCTGTGCAAACGATGAATAAGTAAGGAGAGAGAGGATCCCCTTATCTTAAACCTCGATCAGGTATTATTAGTCCTCTAGGTTGTCCATTAATAAGGACCCTATATTGACCACTTTCCATTCTCATCATGTAACCCGGTTATCCGATTCCTAACTTGTCTCTGATTAGTCAGAGCATGGAAATATTTCGAATTATTGTCCCCTAGAGTCATCCAAAGACTCCGACTTTTCTGATACCAATATTGTTCCTCATCTCGATAAGCCTCTTTTAGCCGTAATGTTAGATCTGTAATCTCTTCCCGTGTTTTCGAATCATCCCTCAAAGCCGCATTTAATTCATATTTAATATCTTCTATTGTCTTTCGTTCGTACGGAGTTAATTCTCTCCGCCATTGGGAGATAGCCCGCCTACAATTATTTAATTTTTCCACAAACTGCCTTTCTCCTGAACCAGTGGCGAGTTTTCAGCCAGTAGAAATTGCCTCTAATAACCCTTCTTTGCCTATCCATCTTTTATCAAACCGAAAATTTTGCTTTCCTCGTGATTTCTTATCCGCAATCGTGGCTATCAATGGTGCATGATCGGAAGCTACCATTTTTAGATATTCAATAAAAGAATTACTAAATAAATCATGCCAATCTTCATTAGTTAAAGCTTTATGCAACCGACACCGTATTGGTTTTTTATCCCGCCAATTCCGCCAAGATAACCAATCTCCATGATAAAGAAACTCCAAAAGCCCGCAATCTTGAATTATTAAATTTATAGGTATAAACGAAGAAGCATGTCTTAAACTGCCCCCTCATTTTTCATGGTTACATGTTAATGCATTAAAATCGCCAATTAAAAACCAAGGTGTATCCCGAGTCGTACCAATTCGTGTTAATCGTTCCCAAACTTGATCTCTATTTTTTGGTATCGGGTCTCCATATACAAACATAAGACAAATAGTTTTTCCTTTATAAACTGGTTCAATATCAATTAACCGATTACTTTGAAAAATGATTGAGACATAATAATCATTATTATAAAACAGAGCTAATCCCCCACTATAACCAATAGGGTCAACCATTGTTAAATTTTTCCAAGTGACCAACAAATATTTTCATATATAACGTAGATTATTTTGTTTCCGAGAGAAATAAAAAATCTGATCGATATTTTTTCCAAAAATCCCTTAAATATCCAATGGTTGCCATATTTCCTAATCCTAGACAATTCCAACTCAAAAAGGTTCTGAAGTTCTGCTTATTCAGTTTTCTCTCTCGGGCACCATTTTCGAGGACAGCTTCCCAATCAAACTTTTCGACGCCGGTGAGCAAGATGCTCACCGGCGTCGGGAGATCCCAAGTCGCTTCAATCTCTATTATCTTTGCATCACTTTTGTAACTCTTCTAAGCTTTTCTCTCCATCTTCCCGACCACCACAGCAACCCTCCATTAAATCCATCTTTGATTCTCGGAGATCACTTACCCATACCCTTCAACATTGCTTCACTCCGTCGATCTACTCCAATGGCCACTGTCGACGATTTTAACCCCGCCCTAGTGCTAACGAGATCTCTCACTTCCAAATTTGCAGTTCCTCAACCCAAATGGTACCGTCACTCGTCTATCTTGAGTCTCTGGACCACTTTTGTGCCACAACATCCGGTGAAGCTTCATTCCACTCTGATCTTCAACTCGCCGAAGTCCTGCCGCCACAGTCACCAACTCTTCATCGCAGCCACTGAGACACTAGGGTTCCTGTTATTGGGCCTCCCCCATTTCAGCCCATTTCTCTCTTGGCCCATTGTCATAAGTGACGGCCCACCTCCTTTATCCATTAGGCCCAAGTTTTGGCTAAACTTTCCCCTGTTTTTTCTCTGCCAACGTTTGTCTCGATTGCTGAAAATAATTGTTAGATGTCAATTAATCCATAATCAATCATCGTTGCTCTGCTTGTACAAGCCTTCTTTGAGAACCTGGTTATTAGAGTCACCTAGGGATTCTACTCTTTTTTCTAGATCCCTTTATCGAAGCCATTTACAAAGGTTGAGAAAGTGCGGCATTATGATCTCATCACCAAGGTACGGTGATTACCGCAGCTTTCTCACCTTCCAATCTCCGTCTCCTTTGTTCACCGAGTTCTCTCTTGTGAAATCTATCAATTTCAGTGATAAACTCCTTATGCTCATGAAAACCTTGAAGCTCAGGTCTGGTAATCTTCTACTTGTGTTAAACCAAAGACTAACTTTGTGTGACATTCTTAATCTCCATAGTCAAGGACATTATGCGAGAGAGAATCCACCTGTTTTGTTGCAGTTTCATACATATCTCTTGCGAACCCTGGTTATTGCTTCAGCGATTTTTTTGAGTTTGACTACAGACCCTTGCTCCTTCTCAACGTCATTATGTCTTGTGACAATGACCAATCTTCCACTTCCCGGATCGATCGTGGTTGTGTCTCCGATTTACCTTCTTCTCGCATGTGGCATTGTGTTCTACAACTCTTGTCTCCGAGCTAGCATGGTTTTATCATCGGACTATTGTACTTCTATCTTTATTGTTTTTATCTTTGTTGTACTAAACTCTGAGAATGATATTCTCCTAAGCCTTGTACTAAGTTTGAGTGATTAAATGAAAACAAAGTTTTTTGACAAAAAAAAAAAAGACAATTCCAACTCAAAATTTTCATAAATTATTCTAATTTTTTTTTTTTTGGAGTATTCCTTCAGGTCCCATCCCCTTTTGAAAGACCTTTGGACACAGAAATTGTGTTGGATAAAATTAATTTATCCTTCCTCAAAATTACCAGCATTGTGGCATATGCCTAAAACTCATCAGATCCATTTAAATTAAGACCCCAAGTCCTGAAAGTAAACAAATTACATAACAACAAATCCTTAAGAAAAAGATGAATTCTCCGAACATAACCGAAAGTATGATAAAAAAAAGATACTTGAACAGTTAAACACAAATATAATAGTAGATCCTCGTTCACTGACACGAAACATAAAATAAAGCCAAAACCTTTGGTTCGTTTTATTGAAGTAATCTCATAAATGACAATGACTTGTGAACGTGAGCCAACACAACAAAAGAAAATAGAAAGCTTATAAAGAAACTTCGGTTCCACCGAATACATATTTTTAAAAATAATCAAAAAATGCAAACCATGTTCATAAAAAGAACTTATTCGAAACGCACTCACTTATTCGAAAAGAACTTATTGGATGGAGACTCTATTTTAGAGGTGTAGTATGAAAAAAATAAAGTTTAGCTAGTATGAAATTTTCACACAAAACTAGTATGTATATAATATGTACACAAAACTATATATACAAAGTATGTATATGAAACTAATATTATATCTATATAATATGAATGTAATACAAATACAAAAAAAATATGTGTAAGCAAAAGTTCATGGATACGCACAATGTATCCAAAACAAATCAAATAGCAATAACCAAAACAAATCTCACAAGAATATGTATGTTATGTAGTAAGTAATATTCCTAATAACAATGTATGCATAGCACATTCAAAGTCAAACAATAATATCCCTAATAACAAAGTAATAATGTATGTGTAGACTTGTGTGTAGTCATATATTAATAATTATAGTATTGTTTTTGGCACGATGTATCCATATTCAGTCTTTTTATATTGTAATTATGAGCTCGGTCAATAAGTAACACGATACGTCTCGTTTGCCTCAAGAAAAAGATTCGTCTCTGTGTATAAATGAAGACTTGGCCAAGAAAGAAAAAAATCAGATCTCAAAAAATGGTTTCATAACTCTCGTTTTTCTCTTTATCGATTCTTCTTTCGCTCAGTGCCCAATTCAACAGGTATTTTTGTTTGTTTCTCATTTTTTTAAAGCATTTTTATACATAGGATTTTGTTTAGTTTTTGGACAAATCCATTGGCTTTTTACTAAACGTTTTAACATTAATATTAACAACGTAGTTTTCTTAATAATAATAACAGTTTTTCTTTTTCTTTTGGTAAAAAGGTATAAGTATTCGATTTAGTTATAGTTCACTAGTTCAAGCAAACTCATAAAAATATATCCTGAAATCTTCGTACGAGGTAAGTAACTCAAGTCTTTCCTCATCAGGTTTAAACCAATCCTATGAATAGAGGAGGTTGTGGTGGTGGCCCTGGTAGAGGCGGTCGTGGTTTTGGTGGCCGCGGAGGAGGTCCTGGTTTTGGTCCAGGAGGTCCTGGTTTTGGCCCAGGAGGTCCTGGTTTTGGTCCAGGAGGTCCTGGTTTTGGTCCAGGAGGTCCTGGTTTTGGTGGCCGGGGCCCGAGAGGTCCTGGTTTTGGCCCAAGAGGCCCTGGTCCTTGGAGTGGCCCAAGAGGTCCTCGTCCTGGTGGAGGAGGAGGCCCTGGTCCTGGTCCTTGGAGTGGCCCAAGAGGTCCTCGTCCTGGCGGAGGAGGAGGTCCTGGTTCTGGTTGTGGCTCAGGGACAGGCGGCGGAAATCAGGGGCAAGGAGGTGGTTAAACACTAAAACCAGTTTCTTGATTTTCTTGGAATTTTTTTTTTTTGATTCTCTTTTTTTACTGGAGTGACAGGAATGTGGAGAGATGAGCGACCATCAAACAAGATACTGACAATAACAAGTTTCTCCGTGATCAAAGGGAGAGGAGAACCCTACGAATCCTCGGTCTTTGAGGCCGGTGGTTACAAATGGTAAAGAACTACACTTCCACTGTTTTTTTCACTTTTCAGATATATATTTGAGTTTATTTTGATGTGAACATAAAAATGAATCAGGAGATTAGTTTTGTATGTTAATGGTAATCAAAACGATGGTGGAAATAACCATATTTCACTTTACGTGAGGATCGAAGAGACAGAATCTCTTCCAAAAGGCTGGGAAGTCAATGTTGAACTCAAACTCTTTGTCTACAATGGGAAGCAACGCAAGTATTTGATTGTTAAAGGTGTGACTGTAGATTTCAAAGATTTGTCTTAACATTTTCTATGAACCGATGAGTTGATTGTGACTTGCATGTTTTTGCAAAATTGTGGATTGTAGATGGAATAGTGAAACGATACAATGATGCGAAAAAAGAGTGGGGATACGGAAAATTGATTCCTCTTACAACATTCCTTGACACGAACGAAGGTTATCTTGAGCAGGACATTGCTTCTTTTGGTGCTGAGATCTTCAGCGGCACAGCGGTCCAAGTACAAGAGAAAGTCACATTCATATCCAACCCTCCAAACAATGTTTTCACTTGGAAGATACTTCATTTCTCTAACTTGGAAGATAAATTCTATTACTCTGATGATTTTCTTGTTGAAGACCGATATTGGTTAGTTTTTTTTTGGTAACCATATCATTTAGACCTTATTCCGGAAAAAATCATAAAGATTGCACCCATTATGTGAATTTTTTTGCCGTGGTCAAGTATAATAACGGTTTTTGGTTGATGTATAATCAGGAGATTAGGATTTAACCCAAAAGGTACTGGTGATGGAAGATCACAAGCGATCCCAATCTTCCTATATGCTCAAGGCCATAAGCCAAACGCAGTTGCTACAAACACTTGGGGAGCGGTTAATCTGCGGTTAAAGAATCAACGAAGCTCCAACCACGCACAAATATATTGTAAGTACTAACCAAAAATAATAAGTAAAACATGTTAATGTCCACGAGTGTTTGAATAAAGTTAATAGTTGATATAAGTTATTTTTTGTTTCTTGTTTTGCAGCTGCAGCTTGGTACCCTACTCGAAGCGATTATGGTGTGGGAGTTAACACTATCATATCGTTAGCAGAATTCAATGATGCATCGAAAGGGTATTCGGTGAATGATTCCATTATCTTTGAAGCTGAAATGGTGAAGGTCTCTGTGACCAACATTGTTCCCATTTAAATATCTCTATTCTCTACTTTTCTGTCATCGATCAAACAACCTTATGAGTTATGAATAAGGAGACGTTTGATGAGTTTTAATAAGATGAAGTTTAAAATGCATGTGATGTAATCGTTATTTCTTGGTCGGTCTTTCTTTGTTCTGTTTTGTTTTCAATAAAATGAAACTCTATTGCTTTTAAATTTTTGTTGAATGGTAATAGAGCAAGGCTATAAGTTCGGTTGGTATTATGTGTTTAAGGGCCCAAGTATTGTCTATGTATTTATAAGTCATAGACAAAATTTAGTAAAAGAAAAATGAAAAGGAGGAACAAGCTATAAAATTGACTCAGTGATTATTGAACTATATATAATGTAATCACAAGAGCGGTACTAGATTATAGAAAATAAAAAATTAAACGGACCAAAGCATTCTCTAGTATAGAGAAAGAAAACATAATGAAAATAGGAAGGTTAAGAAAATATAATGTGTACGTAGTAAGTATGAAACTATAAGAAAACACTAAAGATAAATATAGACATGGAGACAATTTTTTTTTTTTTGAATCTAATGTTAAATTATATTAAAAAAAAATAACGTTTTTACAACTAGTGCATAAGGACGATTTATTTTCGCGTTGGGAAAGGCGATCCACAACTTGATTTATTTTCCTCGATGTTACTTCATCTTTTGGGCCAAAATCGATAGACACTTAAGGTGTCGATGGCACAGGTGTTCTTGAATCTGTTTCAGATT
The DNA here is from genome assembly GCF_000001735.4 of Arabidopsis thaliana. Taxonomy (NCBI): domain Eukaryota; kingdom Viridiplantae; phylum Streptophyta; class Magnoliopsida; order Brassicales; family Brassicaceae; genus Arabidopsis; species Arabidopsis thaliana. The sequence goes on along the minus strand of NC_003071.7, from coordinate 1,416,668 downwards.
TTAGAATGACATGTTTTCAAATTCAGAAACACATAACTGCAAATGATCTCAAAAACCACCACAGAAAAAAAAAAACTGAGATAAATCTGAATGTCGGAAGGTCTCTTAGGAATGCCAAGTTTTAGACGCTTCTGCATGCATGAAACAACATTTTCATACTTTCTCATAAAAGTTTAAAAACAAAATGAAAAATGAAAAAACATTTTCATCTTACAATGACATAATTCTGTTCAAAAACTCCAATTTTGCTCCAAAGCATCCATTGACCAGAAATTACTGAATAAAGAACTAAAACATATAGAAACTAAAATCAAAAGTGGTAAAAATCATGACATATGAGTTCGGGGTCTCATGTTCATATATCACCTTTAGTTAGCATCCCAAACAATTAAAGTACCTTCCACGCACGCATGCGTTTGCAAGTGTTGGTAGCAATTGCATATTCTCGAACATAAAGAAAAGGAGAGATGGGTCCATTTGGGAATCATATAAAACTTAGGATGTTGTCTAATTTGTCATTTTATCATTGGTCCTGTGACAAAAATTAATAATCATTGGTCCATTACGTTATCTTCATGTTCGCGTGTGCAATAAGACCTTACCGGATCATAGATTCTACTCCTTTTTAAAAGAATATGAATGGAATATTGTTTTCTCTTAAAACATAACTTTACTATATGATATTTGTAAAATCATGATACGTGTTTTTAATGAAAAGAAACTGTGATATGTTACAAAATGACAATTGCTAAAACAGCATGTTTAGATTTTACATGTTTTACCCATTATATTATTTGCAATTCGCGTAATGCCATTTTATGAAATAGTGTAAGTATTTTTTTAATAAAGTAAACAGCATGCTCTGAGTTAATATGAACAAATAGTATAATTCGTACATTTTGGTTACTTACATTCTACGTTTGCTACTCGGCATCGTAGGAACTTGGAACTGACCAATTAATGCGGTAGGGCTAGTCCATTAAATTTGGAGGCCTAAAGCATGATTTTAAATTGTAACGTTTGTTGGAAACTTAATATTTAATTGACTGACTATCTACTTTACAACTTTCATATAAATTTTGTTCTTTGATATATACAATATGATAATTTCTTGTAAGTTTTGATTTTTAATTATACGAAAACATTTCATTTCTAAATAATTCAAACTATTCTTAATTCTTAAAGTCTTAAAATCAACAAAAAATAAACTATATAGACAAATGAAAAATGTTAGACAAATATTAAATGATTAAAGATAAGGTGTAAAATTAGTAAAATAAATGAGGTGAACATGTATATAAAAGCAACGACAAAAGGGAAATATTGAAACAAACAAGTTTTAATAAACATAATGTTTTGTATATATGTTTATATTTTTCTTTTTAAAAAGAACCCCAAGAGAACATGGAAACAAAAAAAAGAGACCCTAGAATACATAAGTAAGTAGGTGATCGAACCCATGATTGGGAAAGTCAAAAGCTTTCAACCTTTAGCACTATGCTATGATTAAGATTGCAATGGTGGTCCTTAAACTTAAATTTATTGTGGCTCAATGCGAAGTTATTATTTGAAAGCAAGAGTCGGGTTTGAGTTTGACTAGGCAGTCATTAGTAAATTTTACAAAAAGAACGATCTTGGTCATGGGTGTTTTAAGAAAGATTGAGGCGAAATATCAATCTTCGAAGATTTCTCACAAGATTAACGCCCATATTTTAAACATAATTTATCTCCAACAATTTGCCTAATAGTCTGACAGTACATTAGTAAAAAAAGTGGAAGAGAGGAAAGGTGTGCATTATGGTAGTGGCTTAGGGTTTTCTCTTCGAATAAGAAGTCTTGCGCCCCGTATTGTCATAAATGGAGATAAAGTCGAGTTAGAAGAACCCAAATTAACCGCAAGAGATTTTACTTATCGGTGGAGCTTGTTATAGGTGTTATCACATTCTAAACAATCTAGACTTTATCGCCAAATCACTTTTGTGAGGTACTTACCCAGTAAAATGATGTTTGTTTTGTTTGATCCTAACGGAAGAATTTGCTCAAGGATTTGCTCAAGGTCACATATAAGATGGTGAATGGACCCTGATTTGAAAGTGACTTTATTTGAGAGAAAAGAATATACGAGAGTTTTAGGTGAGGGGAAGCTTCTAGTTAAGGGTAAATGTGAAACACCATGATTATAAAACCATTAATATATATATATATATATATATATATATATATATTAGAAACTCTATAAATTAATAATATTAAGACCATAAAATTTTGTTAATTTATACTGATATTAACTTATCCTATAAATTAATTTATCAATTTATAGAAATAATTAAGCAAAATATAATACTATATTCTTTCGATATAGAATAAATATTAATAGTCGATTATTCGGGTGAAAATGAAACATACTCAAAAATTCAGAGTTTTTAGAAGAAATTATGATTTCTGTCTATAATGTTGGTAAAGAAGTTGAAAACGACAATGTGAATCTTTTGGAAATAGTGACACGTAAGAACTCTTCACAACTTTTGGATGCATGTCGAGAAGACAACACCAAAAATTTGATGCAATAAAGAATATTATAGATGGACTTCAACAAGATTCTTATTTTAAGAAAAGACAAACAACACTAGATCATATCATACTAGATTATCTTAAAAAGTATGCTTAAGATTTGCGATAATTAATTTATGATATCGTTGAGACCATGTTTTTACATAGAGATTTCAAAAAAATTATTATCTTATTATCGTATCGATTTTGATTATTTTTTACATTGGCCTAACTTGGGACCGACATAATTTATTAATTTATCGTATTTATATTATTAATTTATGGAGTTTCTACTGTATATATATAGCTAACACAACCAACACTAAAATTGTTACCTGTTAAAAATAAATTTTAAACATTTTCATACAAAAAATTTGAACAATTTAAATGGCTTCAAAGCTACAACATCGTTTGAAAACCGTAAACAAAAATTTTAATCCAGATAAATGACATGTCGATGGTTTCATTGCCTCATTTGGGCTGATATAATATTCCTGAAACAACCCGACCCATTTTTTTTTAAACATAATTAAATATTTTCATAAATATCTAATTAAACCAACCAATAAAGCAACAATTAAACCGCAAGTCAAAAATACTATTTTATGAATAAATAAATAATTCAACCAACAAAACCAAGAATGACTAACAATCGTAACACAACCCTAACCGGTTTCAATAACCAAAACATAACAATAAACCAAACGAGTTCCTAGATCATCCTCTCTTCCTTACCATGATTCCACGATCACACTTTAGCTGAACCACAAGCATCTCAGCTGCTTTGATCTCAACAGTCACAACAGTCCCTCTCTCAGAGACCTGCATCAACAATACATTGAGATGCGTAAGTATTATCATAAATACTTAGTGAGGCGATCCTCCCATCTACGAGCTATACACACAAGCAAATAAAAGGGTATAATCACAAATACAACACAAACAAACCAGTCATCGAACAATTCACTCAAAACACATTTACCACACATACATATCATCATACAAAACAAAACATACAACCCAATCGCTCAGATAAGCTCATGGTCACGCACTCACCTTAACAAATTGATTCTAACAACAATTAAACACAGGAGAGACTCTCCTTGCGTCTGAAACAGTTCAGAAACGTCCTACAACATGTCACAACCAAAAGCAACCTTTGAAGCAAACTGGACATGAAAAACAAAAACAAACAGTCTCAAAGACGAACCCTAAAATACAAACTACCCGTTAACTATTAAATCCCTCTGGGGAAACGCTATCCTTAGACGTCAAAAAGCTCCCACAAAAACTCTTGCCGATCGGAAACAAGATGAGACTACGATCGCAGTTACAATCCCCGCTGCTCCTAATTCGCGTCTGAGAAAACATGTCTCACGAAACTGAGAATAACTCAACCAATTTTAATCCAAAACCACTTCTGTAAACTGGAGAATAACAATAAAAAAACTTGGGAATAACCCTACCAAATTTCGTTACCTTTGACAACGATTTGATTTGTCGAAAACATTTCCTCCAAAACCCTAACAATTCTAGTTTTTCTCCTTCTCTCTCTTTTTCTCCTTTATAAAACGAAAAATGGCTAAATAAAACCCTAATTTCGAGTTTTCTTCTTTTACAGGCACACTCTAAGGTTTCCAATTAATCCAATCGATTAAACCGGACAATTTAAATACAAATCCTAACCGATTTTCCGGTTCACGGGCGTTACAATTACTTACATGCATCACAAAAAAAGCATGAATAACGATTTATCCAGTGAGAACGTTCATTTCTGCCATCTCAACATGAATTATTTACTGCCTAAACCAGCCAAATAGTTTTTTTTTTTATAGAAACCCATTTACAAACTAAATTATAAAATAGAAGTCACAAATATAAATTTGGGGTTTGAACTTGGGATAATGCCAACTGTAATCGACCTCTCCACCACACCGAAATTTCAAAAACTTATGCTTTTAACGTCTTAATATATGTTTGTGTTTCAAGCATCATTTCATGAGCTTTAGCCTAGAATCGGCTTTGATTCCCGCCCATTTGATATCAAGATAGTTAACTAACAGTTTCCATCAACCGATACAATCAAATCACAGTCTCATGCTTAAAACACACATAATCACATAATCAGTCTCATGTCAATGTTCATATAATCTTATGCACCTATATTCACGACCAGAACCTTCGAGAATTTAACTCATCATATATTGTCACTGTGACCCTCGAATATATAATTTGAAAACTTTCTGCCTGCTCAACAATCCATGCTCATGTGCAACATTAATCCCTTATCTATGTTGATATATCATGGTTTTTACGATTTCTAACCATGATATCGGTATTAATTTTAGAGTTTTCTAATCTTTTTTATGTCTTTTAATTTTGAGTCTTTATAGGTACATGTACGCTTTGACGAACATTGGAGCAAAATAGAATTATTTGGAGCATTGTAGCTGAGAAGAACAATTTGGAGTGTCCAAGATGTGTTGGTGTCGATCAAGATTGCATTGGTCACGCTCAATACTCGTCGCCAACACAAGTCTCCCACGTTTTTACAAAGTTTTGAAGAATTTCAAACTTTCCAAAATGTTTTTATTATTGGCAAACCAAGTCTCTGACGTTTTTGTTGAATATATTTAGGATTTTTAAGGTCCTTGTTTAGACCTATGCTTTATTTTGGTACTAGATTGGAGAGAAAAATCAGACTCTTTCAGAGATGATTCACAACTCCCTTACTCTATCTCTTACTCTTTTAATGTAATTTATTCGAATTATGATTTTGTTTCTCCTTGATCATGTCTAAGTAATTTACTTGTTAGATTTAGGAAATTCTATAGTTTGAATGAATTTCTAAATTAAACATTTGGTAGGATAATCTTATAGTTCTTTACCTAGATTTTGTTTACTCACTAGATATAGATTGATAACCTAGAATCTAGTTCATATGATCATTAGTTGACACGAGAGTGCACTAAATTTCCTAAAATAATCTTAGGTGAGCAAACTTACTATTCTCGGAGAAATATGGATTTTGTGAACAATCAAACCTGAACTTTAATGCTGGTTTAGTTTTAAGAATTCAAAGACAAGCGTTGGGATTCTCACTATTATAAATAGTTAATCAATACAATTGAGAGTTAATTTATTATAATTTCGTGATTTGAGTTCAAGAACGGGTCTTAAATAAACTCTTAGCTATTGTTTGATTTATAATTCTGATTTACTAAAACTAAGTCTAGCTTCTCCGTCAATTGAATCTACAACAAATTTACTTTATTTGCAATCTTTAATTTTCATATTTTCTTGTTTAGGTTAACTTTGATAACCATAAAGTTTATTGAATGAACTAGAGCGATTTGTAGAATTCGACCTTAAATTACTATAACGATCTCTTATTTAAAATAGTGTTTTTTAGACAATTTGAACCATATCATATGTTATCGTAACCCTCGAACCTATGGTTCAACTCTACTCAGTCATCGACCTCGAACCCATAGTTCGACATAAACCTGTCATCATGCTACATGCTTGATCATCGGGATGTTTAGACATGTTATACGTATAGTATAAACCTGAGCTGAATTGATTCACATAACCTAAATTACATGTGTGTTAAGAGATTTGTCTGAGGTGAGAATTTGCAAACATGTATTATTTTTGAATTATTAAATATGAAGATAAATATACCTAAATATTATCTAATCTGTATAATAATAACAATCAGAATAAATATATTTTATGTTTGTGTCTTTTCATATAAAAGTTTATAAAATGTATTTTTTATGTCCAATCTGAATAAATCTTTTCCTTTCAAGCAATTTTACAATAGAAAAATATGTTTGATTGCTAAAAAAAAAAAAAAAAAAAAAAAACCTTTTTAGTGTAGTACTTGTCTAATATTATTAGTCTATCAATATAATACTACTAGTATACCAACACTAATACTTTTCTCAATTTTCTTGTCAAACTAGATTTTAACCCGTGATATACCGTGGAAACAATTTATTTTCTTAAAGTTAGTATATATAAAAGTTTGCAAATTATATCTATCTATAAAATAATTTTATTTTATAGTTTACAATTCTTATTAAGTAACGTCCTGCCAAACCCGTCCTCTAAAAAAACTTCTTTATTTTAATAATGTTGATTTTATTTATGATATGTTTATGAATCATTATCTAAATATTTTGTAATTTTGTAATAATTAATTGCTATCAAATATCTCTACGGTTTGCTGCTTATAATCGAATTGTTATAGTCATAAAAAAAGCAATATCAAAAATGATAATTTTGTAGTGTTTAAATCATATTAAATATTTTGCAATATCAAAAATGATAATTTTGTACTATTTAGTAACTAATCGTATAGTTAATGCAAAGAGATTTTGAGAAAGTAGTTAAATGCAAACATTTAATTCAAAGATTTACTTTCTAATTATCAAAAAAAATTATTAAATGTCAGTGACAGCCACTGTAAATAAGTCTCAACTTGAAGATTTATTTTACAAAGTGGCTGCAAAAATGTATATGTAGAAACTAATACTTTGCTGAATTAACGGAGACAAATATAATATTATGTTAAATAGTTTGCCATTTAGGACGTTTCTACTTATTAGTCTTCCATTACTTTTTTTTTTTTGAACAACTATTAGTCTTCCATTATTTAAATACGTTTTTCTTTTATCAAAGTCATACTTAATACGTTTTTCCTTTTTTTTGTCAAAGCTAATACTTTTTCTTTTCAGGATTTGACTTAAATTTGATCGTAAATTTTTAGCAGAAAATAAATTTACTCTAGCTAAATTAATAGTTATATATTTAAAAATAATATTAAACCAAAACAAAATCAGAAAAACTTAAGTTTAAACTTAAAACACATCAAAATATAAATAGCTTTGTAAAACCGTTAAAAAGGAAAGAAAATCAGAAAAACCAATGTGAAACCAATATGTAATTTGGTATTAGTTAGATTTATATTTATATAGCAATTCAACTCTTAAATAACATTTTAGTTAGTAATGTTTTTTTGCAATGTTTGAAAAAAAAAAAAAATGTTTTGCAGTGTTTGAAAATCTAGAAGGTCCCAAGCAAAACAATTTTTATCAAATCGCTGAGAAAAATTGGAAACTCAGTCTAGCCGGTCCAAATCAGACAAAATCTCTCAAATCGGTTAATTTCTGATTTAAAATTTTATATTTTCTAATGCTTAAGAGACGTATACTGTAGTACTTGGGATTTTGGATTTAATTCATCATCTTTTCGACCTTCAAGCTTGTCGTTTATTTTTGACAATTTTCAGTTTGAACTCTATGAAATTTTGATTTTCTTCTAACTCAAAATCAAATTAATTAATTACATTGCTAGTTTTTTTAGTTTTCAAAGTGAATGGAATATAATTAGTAATACATATGACTAAACATATCAAAACTAATTTAATAAGTTTATAAAACCTAAGTTCCAACTAGTCGTTTTACGCGCTTTGATATCTATCAAACTTTGAGTTATCGCCTAGCAATATTTTGAAAATGACTTACCCTAGAACAACTAATATCTTTACTCATCTAATTTTCCAAATTTTCCTTGTAACTTGATGCTGTAATCCTCTATTTTAACGTATCTATCGTTGTGACATTTCCCTATTTTCTTATACTACTCAGAAGATGTATCAATTGAATACAATTTTCTGACGAAAAAATATTTTCTTTTATATCGGCTCTTTGAAGTTCTAATTTATATCGATTGACAAAAAAAAAAAAAAAAAAAAATTTTATACATAGTTTTTCCTCTCTAAGTATATAGAAGACAATGATAAGATTAGGACCAACAAACAGGTCATAAATTATCAGTTTTTCTGCCAAATATAGCATCAATAGAAACTCCATTATTGGGACGCAATGTGACCACTTGAGCATCTTATCATTTTTATTTCAAAACCACCTTATTACACTGAGCTTCCCTTTTTTCAGCAACAAATTAATGTCAAATCAATTATTAAAAATACAATATAAATTCTGGGAGAATAACAAGTATTTATTAGTCATTACACATAAAAAACCGTATTTTGGTGTTTCGTAGAAAGTGATATCATACTAGTCTATAATGTGTTTCACAAAAAAAAAAAAAAAACTTATATCAAAATCAAAATTTCATGTTCTTGAAAAGATTTCAATATATTTTTTTTTTTTGTCAATCGATATTAATATAGACTCAAACGACCCTACCCCAAAAGATATTGTAATTTCAATATTTTATTAACATAAAAGATCGCACACGGTACAACCAAAATAGTTTTCGAAACCAATAAAAAAGGAAATAAAAACCGATTCTTTTTTTTTGCAATCCCATTATAAAGGAGCAACGCACAAGCCACAAGTAAAAAGTGAAAGTCCAACAAAGATACAAAGAAGAAGAGAGAAGAAGAAGAAGAATGAAGCTAACACATAACTTCTCGTTTCTTCTTCTTCTTCTTCTTGTTCACATGAGCTCGAAACACATTCTTGCTTCTAAAGATGTACATTCATTACATTACCCATTTACACTATAACAATCTTTTTTTCATTTCACATTCTTTATCAACCATTTCTCTTTGTGTGATTTCAGTCGTCTTCATATGTGGTGTACTTCGGAGCTCACTCTCATGTCGGAGAGATAACAGAAGATGCCATGGATCGAGTCAAAGAAACTCACTACGACTTTCTTGGTTCCTTCACTGGAAGGTTCTCTTAAACAAAACAACTCATTAAAAACTTATTTAATATGTGAAACCATTTTCACTGACTTAAGTCTTGATAATGTGAAACCAGCCGTGAGAGAGCCACAGACGCCATTTTCTACTCATACACAAAGCACATCAACGGATTCGCTGCTCATCTAGACCACGACCTTGCTTATGAAATCTCCAGTAAGTATACAAACATAACCATTTTATCTTCTTCTCTCTTTGTGCTTCACAAGATTTGACTCTTTTCTCTTTTCTTGATTATTCCTCAAGAACACCCTGAAGTTGTGTCTGTCTTCCCAAACAAAGCTTTAAAGCTTCACACGACTCGATCATGGGACTTTTTGGGTTTGGAACATAACTCTTACGTTCCTTCCTCTTCCATTTGGAGAAAGGCTAGGTTCGGAGAAGATACCATTATTGCAAATCTCGATACAGGTTCGTTTTCTCATCTTTTTTTTTTTTTTTATCTCTCTTTGTAATTTATATTTCTTTATTTCTTGGTCAACCTTTGCAACTTTGAGAGCCTTGAGATGGGTTTTTGGGAAGATACGTACCTACTTTTAAAACTATATATTTCCCAAACTTGCATTACAAGAAATATATATATTCGTTGTGTAGATTAGATTAGCTAGTAGTTAAGATCTCTAGATGTCAGCAAGAATCAAATCGGCCATATATATATGCAAGCATGTGCGCATATGCATATTCATTAATATGCATATTCACTTCTCTTAACTAGATAGACTTATGGCATTTCTTATCTTTAATATTCTATACGTTGACTGCATCGTATAGTTTGACTTGAATCATAAACACTAAATCTTTATAAGTTGTATTATTTATACCAAATTCTGTAGTAAATACTTTTCTTTCAAAAGTAGTTACGAAAACGAATTAAATAAACATTTATCGAGATAATAAATATATCAAAAAGCACCTTCCATATAAATTACAGAATTTTTGTTTTTGGAATAGAAAAGTTGGTGAATAATTCATCGTACAATTAAGGTGTTTTTGGCACCATGCATTTTTCTTTTAACATAAATTTAATGCATTTACTGCAGGTAACTTCACTAGTAGTAGATATGAGTAATGTGTATTCTATATTAATTTAGTATTCATGAGTTATGACTTATGGACTAATAACTTAAATTTTCAAAAAAATCGTAAAAGTATAAATACCAAGTGGATAGTCTAGTGGCTTAGTATCCTTTAGTGAAGATTGTGCTATATACAGAATGTACTCTAGTTTGAACCTTCTTTATTAGGAATGTATTTATCACAGGCTGGTCCTGGCCGAAAAAGAAGACTACGGGTCTAAAAGTTCCAAAATTTCCTCAATAATCAAAGAAACTCTTGCAATGCTCTTTATACTTGAAGCTGTAACAGATCTTAACCATTCTTGTAGATGATGATGAACCAACTTTTAAACATGATAATCTAATTCGAGATTTTGTAATGTATTTTCGTAATTCTTCGGTTTCAGCTAGATGATGTCAAGTGATTAATAAAAAGAAAAAGTTTGTATTGGGTTAATAGTTATTGGTGTTTTTAGTTCGAATTTCTTTTTCTTTCTCATAAAATCTTGGGACTTAGGATGATAAAGTTGGGATATACTTGAGAACTAGAACTTTTCATACCCTTCCTTTGAATAATATAATATTGATTCAGAAAAGCAATAGAAGTTGCCACAACTAAAATGATTGGTTCATTTGGTTGTCTGATTATGAGACACCATTATGTATTTTTATTTTTAGATTTTAGTAACTTAAACCCACTTACTATCTTTGTATTAATAAGAATATGTTGTTGATTATAATTTCATAAACTAATATTTTAAAATTTGATTGTGTATGTGTAAAAAGGTGTGTGGCCAGAATCAAAGAGCTTTAGAGATGAAGGCTTGGGACCAATTCCTTCAAGATGGAAGGGAATATGTCAAAACCAAAAAGATGCCACTTTCCATTGCAATAGGTTCGTTTTCTCTCTTTTACAATTTTTATTCTTTCAAATTTGGTGTTCAATCATTTTCACGTTAAGTAATTATCATAAGATACAAACAAATTCTGGAATTATCTGTTCTCATTTCTTAGGAGTTGACACATTCACACACCTAGTGGTGGAATTATGTGTATTTGTTTCAAATAGAATCGAATTTACAATTTTTCATCAACAAAAAGAAGACACGTGTTGTAACAAGTCATATCTATTTTGAGTTTGAGTTCCCTATTTCAACATCCGTGGGTTTGTTTTAGGTACAAAAAGAAAAGTATGACTCATTTTTTGGAACTTTTGATAATCTATTGATGGGTTGTAGTAAATTTTAGAGTGATTGGACTATACAACTATACTTTAAAAAACATATCTATAAATTATCACTTATTTTAAAAAATAGTCAGAAAATAATTGATTCTAAATTATTTATAAACATAAATTTCAATATTAAATAGCATGTTTTGTTAAGTAAATCATTTAAATAAATAGCATATTATTCAATGAAAAATTACTCAATTCCATGTGTTTTTGTTTTCCATTATTTACATAATTAACACTTACACTATAGTTATCTATACAACTGACCTTATGTTTCGTATCCCACTTTACCTACTTATGTAGAATCTTTTTTTTATCTTACACATTTTTATTCTGGACTTTCTTTTTAACCTTTTTTATCTGTTTTCTTGGCAAAAGATAGAACTGGAATCTCAAAAAGAAACAAAAAAGATATTCATTTATGATTCCCTGTAATTACAAGGCAAAAACTAAAATGATACCCTGTAATATATTCTTCTATGAGAATATGCACAAAATAGTCAAATTTTATCGATACTTAAGAAAATAACCATATGCTATAGTACTTTGTCGGAAACAAGTCGGAGAGTGTGTGAAATTACGTAAATGTCTTTCATAACATATTTTTCTCTCGAATTACATGTGATAGCATAATATATCTCTTTTATCGTATTTTTGTTTGTATTGCATGTCATTTATAAAAAGCACATGAGATTTCTGGAAAAATATATTATATTCAGTTTAATATTTCTTGTTATCATGTTACTTTGTAGTAATATACGTTTTTTAGTTAATATCACATGAATTTTATTTTATTTTGAAAATTCTTATTTTGTAATATTACACGGTTTCTGTTAAAATCACATGTGAATTCTTTAGAAAAAGACTTCATACAGATTTGTTTTTCATAACAATGTTTTTTCTTAAAAAACCACTATGTAACAATGATTTTTCTTAAAATAACACGATATATTTTTTTAAATATCATGTCTTTTAGTTAAATATAACATGTGAAATTTAAATGTTACATGCTATTTTGTAAAACCTCACACAAGTGTCTCGCCTACTGTTGAACTTGCAACAAACGAAGGATTGTTTTGTCATTTCACCTCGTTTGATAATGTGAGTTCATGACTAATTTGCAACAAAAACCTTTCTCTCTGCTATTTTACGTTGTGTTTTTTTGGCTATTTAGTAATATTATCCTTCTTTTATTTATGATAGAACCCTGTAAAATACTTTGTAAACTAAAAACACTTATTACTAGCTAGTTGCTAATTGCTATAGTGAAAACTTATAAAAACATTTTTAAAGTAAAACTTGTAAAAACGTTTTTAAAGTAAAACTTGTACTAATTTGCATGTAGCCTAAACTCTTTTTTTGTTTGGTTTAATAATTTACAGTTTTACACTAACTTGTTAAGCTAACACACGTGAATGAAGGAAACTGATAGGAGCAAGGTACTTCAACAAGGGCTACGCAGCCGCCGTAGGACATCTCAACTCAAGCTTCGACTCTCCACGTGATCTCGACGGCCATGGCTCCCACACTCTCTCCACCGCCGCCGGAGATTTTGTTCCTGGAGTCAGCATCTTCGGCCAAGGCAACGGCACGGCCAAAGGTGGCTCCCCTCGCGCCAGAGTGGCCGCGTACAAAGTCTGCTGGCCGCCAGTCAAAGGCAACGAATGCTACGACGCAGACGTCCTCGCTGCTTTCGACGCTGCCATACACGACGGAGCTGACGTCATATCCGTCTCTCTAGGCGGCGAGCCTACCTCGTTTTTTAACGACAGTGTCGCTATTGGTTCCTTTCACGCCGCTAAGAAGCGGATCGTGGTTGTTTGCTCTGCCGGAAACTCTGGACCGGCAGATAGTACGGTTTCTAATGTCGCGCCATGGCAGATTACCGTTGGTGCTAGCACCATGGACCGTGAGTTTGCTAGCAATCTTGTTCTCGGTAATGGAAAACATTACAAGGTTAGATATTAAGTCCAAGAATATGGATCATATCTCTATCTCAAATCTTGAAAATGAATTCTTGAAATTGAGCTTGAATCTTTTTCATTCGTAGGGACAAAGCTTGTCATCCACGGCATTGCCACATGCTAAGTTCTATCCAATTATGGCATCTGTAAATGCAAAAGCTAAGAACGCTTCAGCTTTGGATGCGTGAGTTTGGCTAATCTCCTTACTTAATTACGCCAAATGTTTTATGTTAATTGTTAATTTTGAATCTCTCTCTTTGTTGTAGACAATTATGCAAACTTGGATCGCTTGACCCTATAAAGACAAAGGGAAAGATATTAGTGTGTCTCAGAGGGCAGAACGGGAGGGTGGAAAAGGGTCGGGCCGTGGCTTTAGGGGGTGGCATAGGGATGGTTCTTGAGAACACTTATGTCACCGGGAATGATTTACTCGCTGACCCGCATGTCCTTCCAGCCACACAGCTCACTTCTAAGGATAGTTTTGCTGTGTCAAGATATATCAGCCAAACCAAGTAGGATTCTTGATTCACACTTTACCTAAACTTGTTTCAAGTTCTGAAAGAAAACTTTATTTTTTGATGTAGGAAGCCGATTGCACACATTACTCCTTCAAGGACAGATTTGGGACTAAAACCAGCGCCTGTAATGGCTTCATTTTCTTCAAAAGGTCCAAGCATAGTGGCTCCTCAGATTCTGAAGCCTGACATAACTGCTCCTGGTGTGAGTGTGATCGCTGCCTACACTGGAGCAGTCTCTCCAACAAACGAACAGTTTGATCCTCGACGACTTCTGTTCAATGCTATTTCAGGAACCTCTATGTCTTGTCCTCATATCTCTGGCATTGCGGGTCTTCTCAAAACTCGTTATCCTTCTTGGAGCCCCGCAGCTATCCGCTCTGCCATCATGACTACCGGTAAGAATGTATTTCGATTCTAGAGCTTACACATTGTTGACAAAATTGAAGTTTAATTCTATTTTACCACTTAAAACACATTAACATCTACTGGTCCTGGACTTATAACCAAATCTTGTTTCTTCCATGGCCATGTTCTGTTTTCTTAGTTTTAGGTTGGAAATATTGGAATGAGTTTTCTTGAATCTTACAGTTTTTTCACACTTTGTGTTTCCCTTTCAGCAACAATAATGGATGACATTCCTGGACCTATCCAAAATGCAACCAACATGAAGGCAACACCTTTCAGTTTTGGGGCAGGACACGTCCAACCAAATTTAGCTGTGAATCCCGGTCTCGTATACGATTTAGGCATCAAGGATTACCTCAACTTCTTATGCTCACTTGGATACAATGCATCACAAATCTCTGTATTCTCGGGCAACAACTTTACTTGTTCAAGCCCTAAAATCAGTCTTGTTAACCTCAACTATCCTTCCATCACAGTTCCAAACTTAACATCAAGCAAAGTCACCGTTTCAAGGACTGTTAAAAACGTTGGACGACCTTCGATGTATACCGTCAAGGTGAATAACCCACAGGGTGTTTATGTCGCGGTGAAGCCAACGAGCTTGAATTTCACCAAAGTTGGAGAGCAAAAGACGTTTAAAGTGATCCTTGTGAAAAGTAAGGGAAATGTGGCTAAGGGCTATGTGTTTGGAGAATTGGTTTGGTCAGACAAGAAGCATCGTGTGAGAAGTCCCATTGTGGTGAAGCTCTAACTTTGAATTTGAGTGCCAATTATGATATTTGATCTATGAAGTTTAGTTGCCTATATGTTTGAATTTAAGGCTTACAAAGAATGGTGTAATGTTGTGCTGATCATATAAAATAATACCTAGACTAGCACCCGTGCTACAACACAGGTTTCTAGTTCTTATTACTGATATAACGTTACCGCTTGGTATAAAGGACAATGGAGACATTACAGTTGTGAAAAAGTGGTGGAACCAACTCTTTAAACCTAAGTTAATGGTCTTCCAACAGTAGACCATCTTGTCTAATGCCTTTGTATTTTTAATAGATTTCATTCTAAAAAAGACAAAAAAAAAAAGAAAAAAAAAGAATGGATCCAATGTTGTAGCACCTCCAACACAAGTCTAGAGCTGGGACTGATCCAAACATGACTTGTTCCAAACGTCACCATATTTTGATGTCCAACATTTAACCAGATTAAAGGCTTGCAAATCCATGTAGTCGCCAAGATACCGACGCTGCACAACAGATTAAAAAAAACATGGTTCTTGGATGATAGAAAAAATAATCAATGATAGTAAAAACATGGTTCTTAGTAGTAAATATACCTCTTTATGGTAGCAATTATTCTTTGTGTGTAGTAATATTAGCTTCTTTAAATCAGGTGAGTTTTGTAACACTCTTTCTATACCAGAAATAACATACTTAGAGACCCTTGTGTCAAGAGTCAAAGACTTAACCTTAAACATCGGAAAAGGAACACCACGAAGCTCGTCAGTAGATAACATCTAACAGAAAGATATTGAAAACCGTGATCAGTACCATGCATATATATATATATATATAACATAGAAGAAAACGTTCATATACTTAAAAAAACAATCAACGGATAATAAAACTAATCCATCTACCTTAAGCAAATTTACCCCAAAAGTAAGCTTCTCCACGTTGTGCAACTTTTCTAACATCTTTAGAACCATGACTTGAAGAGAATCAACCTCGATTGTTTTTGAAAGTGAGCCAGTGCAGATGTTCAATCTAGCTTCGACTAAAGACGAGACATCGACTAAAATACATGGTAAATGAGATTTTCTCAATATGAGACAATGGATATATGGTGCAACAATCTGGAGTTGCTCCTTAGTGTCGCAGTTTATTTCTAATGTTCTCAGACGCATTGATTTGCTGAGATCAAGAATCTTGAGTGCCTTGCAGGAACACAACTTTAACTTCTCAAGAATCGGACTGCCAGATAGAATCTTAGCCATGGATTCATCAGAAAGACTAGAACTATCCAAGTACAACTTCCGCAGAGATGTCCAAGACACTGAGCCTCTAGGAACCATCATATCACAAGGGCTTAATTTAAGGTTGAGTTGCTTAACAGAGGAATTGATGTAGAAAAAATCAGGAAACTTATACTCATCATGATTCCATAAATCCAGGGACAGATTCTCCACGTTACGGGACATGACTAACTCGATCCACCTGTTGATGTGGTGGGGAATATTGTTCATCACGCTGGTATGGAGGTGAAACGCAACCATCTTTTGAGCTGTGTAACGTGTTAGATTTTCGTTAAGAGAAGGAGACTCCAAATTACAATTCTCAAAAGAAAGAGACGGTGTTTCGCACCATACATGCCTCCATCGTTTGACAAGAGGGAAGTTCTGATGGCGAACTTGGTCGGCATAAAGGAGAGTATATCTTGTAGGATCACATCAGGTAAAGAGCTTATTAGGTCTAGTGCTTCTTTGCTTATCCGGCTGCGGCTATGGTTTTGACGACGGTAGCTGTGCCTGTGAGTAGGGGCTCTTACAGAGTCGGTGCCGCTGTCGTTGGCCATCTTGAACTTGCGTGATTTTTTTCTTAGGGTTTATTATCAACGAATGGTAATGTTTTTAGAGAAAACAAAATTTCTTTTTTATATCCTAGTAAGTATACAAAAAAAAGGAAACATGTTATAAATAGAGAAAGAGATAGAGGAAATGAGTGTGATATTCCATTGAGATAAAGGGTTCTTTATATAAGAGTACAAGGAAAGGGTAAAACCCTAGAAACATTTAGATGATGGGCTTAGATGATGGGCCTTATAATGGGCATCCATCTTTATTCATAACACTCCCCCTGATGACCATTATAGTATCATAATTC
This sequence comes from Arabidopsis thaliana, assembly GCF_000001735.4. Classification (NCBI taxonomy): domain Eukaryota; kingdom Viridiplantae; phylum Streptophyta; class Magnoliopsida; order Brassicales; family Brassicaceae; genus Arabidopsis; species Arabidopsis thaliana. The sequence goes on along the minus strand of NC_003071.7, from coordinate 1,399,321 downwards.
GTAAAGTATTTGAAATGCTGCCTCATTAAAAACCTTACCAGGAAAACCCAATGGGAAAAACCATGGTTAAGGGAAAAAGAGTGCAACATACAATTACTCCCCCTTATGAGTATATTCGTCGAGATCTTTGAGACGGCGTAATCCGATACGATAGACTAACTTCTTAAAAGTAGCAGTAGGTAGCGCCTTGGTGAATAAGTCAGACAGATTATCATTCGAACGGATCTGTAGAACTCGTACATCGCCGCTCTTTTGTAGATCGTGTGTGAAGAAGAATTTTGGTAGGATGTGCTTTGTTCTATCGCCTTTGATGTATCCGTCTTTGAGTTGTGCGATGCATGCTGCATTGTCTTCGTACATAATTGTTGGAGTCTTTTTTCTGCATACATACCACAGTCTTCTTGTATATGGTGAACTATGGATCTTAGCCATACACACTCGCGGCTAGCTTCATGAATTGGTAAAATCTCTACATGATTAAACAGTATTTGAGAATAAGTCTGCCAATTCTTCTCTTGAACAAATTTCTGGATAAAGTACAACGCCATTCTTCTGCTGCTCATGAATCTTTTAGATGATTCATCTTGACCATCTTATTTATTTCTCTAAATATCATTAGTGTATAATATTCATTGGATGATTGATAGAATTTCCTAATATTCATCAAGTGTATTATTTGCGTGTTCTTTAATGTCTCGTTAAAAACCTTGTCATAGAAAAATCATGTGGGATAAAAACTATCATAAGGAAAAAGGGTACATCCACGCATATCATTCAATCTCCCCCTCGGAAACATCTTCTTCAGGAGATGATTTTCAATCAAATACAATATCTCGTTGGAATTAATAACCATAATCTTAATGATCAAAATTATATGGTTTTCATATAGACTTATAAATATCATTATCTAGTGATATTTTATCATAGATTATTGTCATCGAATTACTTATGATAACTCTGTAGGAGTTTTAATGATTTTCAAAACAAATATTAGTTTGATCAATAGATTTTGACAAACTCAACATAAATATACATTTATATGATTATATGTCATGTTACATATTTTTTTTTTTTTTTTTTTTTTATTCGATCGAGTAGAGTTCTAGAGAACATAATTCTCATATAATTAATCCTTCAGAAATTATATCTTTCAAGAATTTCATATAAATGTCATATCCAGTGTTCCGTCTCTTATTGCCAGACTTTAGATACTTAAAAAATATTACATCCACCACAAGAGAATATATCTCTTCATAATACATTTCTTATCTTTGTGAAAATCTCATGAATTTCACTATTCTTTCACATAAAGACTCATTTATTTTCCACTGGTTTTACACATCATGTGCATAGACTACTAGTCCAAATATCTCTATTAGAAATTATAATTATATGTCCATTTCTTCTTTTCCATTTTTTGGCTAATCATTACTTTGTGTACACTTTTCAATAGACTTTCTTTCATGATCCTCCTTTTTGTCTATAATATCAACTGCTCATAGCATGCAAATATATTACGACGTCGATTTGCTTTTGATTCCATTATATTTTGACATGACATAGCTAGCTAGATCTCTTCATTGTCAAGTACTTGAATGTTTCATTTGTCATGTTTATGTCTCTTTTAGAGATCATTCACTCTCTTCAAGAGATCATCAAAATATTTATTTCCTCAATTTGGTCATTTTTAATTTTGTGCTCCTTCACTTTTACGAGAATATTTATATTTGGAACCAAGGTCTATTACGCTTCATGCGATCTTAAGACTCGATAGCAGTTTGAAATTGGTCCTTACAGGACACTCATTATATTCTGGAGCATTCTCAATACTTTCACATCATCATTAAACCAGGATGACCAATCCGGTTAAGCCAAATATACTCTTGAAACTTTTAATTCTTTTGAAACTTCTAGTTCTTTCAAAACTTCTAATTTACTTTTCATTGCTTATCAGTTACTCCCTTAATGAGATCTTATAATCAAAATTACTTCCATGTATTTTAATAATCAATCATATGTTAATAAAACAATAACGAGATAATAATTAAAATTTTAGATTCTAATATAAACGATATTAAATTTAATTTGACTAGCTATGTAAGATCTTATATTCACTTCAGAATATGAGTATTACTTATCATCAATAACTCATATATTTTTTTTAGCCTTTGAAAAACACTCGATTTAAGTTCATAATAGTTCTTAAATTTCTTTCAAATATTGTGTCTACAGGACAACGATACTTGCGTAAAAGTTTAATCTTCTGTTTTACCATCTGCGCATCAGAAATATTCTCTTAACAATGTGAGTTATATTCAAAAAGAGACTTCAAGTCTTGAAGTTTTAGTAATAACTAATTATAATTTATTTTATCTAATAACACATTCATATAAGAATTGCTTTATACAACTTTTAGATCTTTAGTAGTCAAAGATTGAACATAATCTTCTGGATATGTCACTTATTATCCATTCATTACTTCTCCTTCTCGAGATGATGAAACTTCAAGTTCATCCATCTCGTATTAAATTCCACTCTAGAATCATAATGTATTTATATCTCATCATATTAACTTTGAGATTTGGAGAACTATACCGCATCGATGATTTTAATTTTGTATTCCCATAGAAAACAATGTATATGCTCTTCTAGAGTCTTTTAATAAGATTTTATACTACTTGATATACTAGATTATTTCATCGTTAGAATTTTTTTTTATTTTTTTTTTATATTTATTTTCTCAACTTCTGGTGATAATTTAAGCTCTTGAAAAAACTTTGACCATCAAAAATATGATATCTTCTTAAGATACATTAAACTAGTCATTCATGAAAATTTCTATAAGTGATTATACCTTTAAATTAAGTTATTTATCAATCAATTTATTTCATAAAATAATCAAGTATTATATACTAATACAATTTTAATGCAATATTGTAAAACCAATCAGAATAAAACTATTTTGTGCAAAATCTGGATTTTACATATATCTTGACAAAACTTTTATTTAGGGTAATATGAATTCGTGCAAGATTTGGGTAAAATAATTTCGTGCAAAATTAGGGCAAAACCATGAACAATTTTTTTTTTTTTTTTTTTTTTTAGATACCACAAAGATTTAGAGAAAAGAATCTTATAAAAAGAAAAATTATCTTGCAACGTTTTTAGTAAAAATAATAATAACACAATCAAATATATGCAAATCTTATAAAAAGATTTAGATAATAATAACACAAAGATTTAGATATATGGAATCTTATAAAAAGAAAAATTATATTGCAACGTTTTTAGTAAAAATAATAATAACACAATCAAATATATGGAAATCAAATATTTAATATGGAAAAGTCAATATCTAAAGTTGATAAGATATGTATAACGTTTTAATCAAAGGAGTTAAATAAGGGATATCATATCAATCATAAATGGATTTTAGACAATATAATATTTATAAAATGATATTGAAAATAGATGCAACTATTCAAAACTGGAATGCTAAAACATTAATACATGTTTGCATCACCCACCACCGGGCTATGAATAGTTACAAAATTAGTTATATAATTATAAAATTGGTAATTTATATATTCAATATTGTAATAGTAAATCACAAAAATTAACAATTAACAAGCATGATTCTCTTCTTTAACGATTTTCTTTGTAGAATCATTGAATCATACGATAGTAATTATAGAAACAAATGATAAGCATGATTCTCTTCTTTATTGAATCATTGAAAACATGCTTTTACCGATCTATACTATAATCATCGATCGGCTCATATTGTTTTGTTTCAATAATAGAAAATAAGTACTATGAACCATGAGTCGATAAGTAAACATGGTTCTTAAAAAAAAAGTAAGAATCTCTATATCTACCTTTTAGAGCGTGCTGATAACGTGTTATAAACAGAGAAAGAGGTAGAGGAAATGAGTGTGTTATTCCATTGAGATAAAGGGTTCTTTATATAGGAGTACAAGGAAAGGGTAAAACCCTAGAAACATCTAGATGATGGGCTTAGATGATGGGCCTTATAATGGGCATCCATCTTTATTCATAACAAAACATTCTTTTTTCTTTCTTGGACAAAATTTGATATTCCAACTAAAACCAAAATCTTATCAAACCAACCACAGATCGGTTATCATTCTAGTGGTCTTTTTTTGCGGTCTTAGATTTATTATTTATTAGAAAGTTATCCACGCATCGCGTGGATTATATATTCGGTTTTAGTTTTGAATATATAATAACATTTATATTAAATTTTATCTATAATTGTTAATATATCGTTCAAAAATAATTTAAAATATTAATTTTGATGTTTACAAATTATGATGTGTTTAAAAAGACCTTAATTAAAAGATTTTAATGCACTATTTTGTTTTTGTGAAAACGGTATATTTTACTATTAAAAAAAAAGAAACTTAAATGAAATAAAATTCCCAAATTTTATCTTCAATTATTTAGAATTTTAACTTCAAATAATGAAAAAGTAGGTCCATAATATGTATGTTATATAAATATTATAAGTTGTTACATCTTGAAACCAGAGTTTATTATATAAGTAATTTTAAGATTATTTTTAAATTTGTTTTATTTATTTTTGTGATATCGATATGTGTCAATCAAATGAACTAATAATAACAAACACAAATGTCATTTTATAAAAATTGTATATATAAAGATCATGAGCGTATAAATTATTTATTTGTAATGTGATGGCAACAATTATAGCTATATTTTGTGTAACATTTAGAAGAAAAAAAACTTAAGAATGTTCAAAATATATTAACCCAAATGGTTCAAAACATATATGTCCATTTATGTAAAATATTACGTGAAATAAATGTTGCCATAACTGTCAAAATATGAAAGTAAAAGATGACATGTGTCGCCAAAAAATAGCACCGTATTGTTTACAGAATAATTGCGAAGAATGTCATTTCAACACTATCCCTTATCAATTATGCCTCGTCCTCTTTGCTATTTTCATTTATACCTTTTAATGACCATTTTATCCTATTTGGAAAATGTTATAAGTTAACAAAATGAAATATTGATTTTTCCTCTTATTTAAGATGACTTTCAATAGAAAACCCTCTAATTTGACTAAACATCTCAGAATGTCTGCTAAATATACTGAAAGATGTCACCCTATTTTCAAATGATCAACAATACTTTATGTAAATGGAAGATAAATTAAAATAAATAAAATATTCTCTTTAAGAACTTAAGAGCATGTCCATTGGTTAGTTTCTTTAAATGAATCCTTAACATTTTATAATACTAACTTTTGATAATTTTTTAGTTTAGGATTGTTGATGAATCCTTAGAGTTTTTAATGTCCAATGGTAGAATCTTTAAATGAGTTTCTTAAAAATTTTAAAAATATTTTTGATATAATTATAATTTGATATAACTGTTATGAATATTAGATGGATGCCCATTATAAGGCCCATCTTCTAGATCCTTCTAGAATAGAATATTCTAGAATTATCCTGTAGATGCTTTGTGAAACCCTAACCTTATACTCCTTTATAAAGGACCTCTCATTCATTGGAATAATACACACAAATCTTCCTCTTCTTCTTCTTTTCTAACACGTTATCAGCACGAGCTGCCTAAGCTAATAGATACTAAAAAAAAATTTCTGATAAAAAACCATATTTATTATCGACTCATGATTCATAATATCAATCTCATATCATTTTTCGATTTAAAACCATGATGGCTTGAATCCGATTCATACGTTAATCGGTTGATGATGGCTTGAGTTTCTTCTTTATTATTTCTATGCCGCCGTGTGCTTCGTCAATAATTTAATACACCCATACGTTTGCCGTTCAAATCAGTTTTTGATAAATCGTATATTATTTATTATTATTTTCATCACGTCCTGATTTTGATAAATTGTACACCACATGTTTAATCGTTATATATCATGGTCGTCATCTCGTTTATCTTGTTGTTATGATAAGTAAATATTTTTCATTTTTATTAAATATGCTATCTTAAAGAAAAGTCAAACATGAATATACGGTTCATTTCATTTGCCATCACATGTCTAATATTATATGAAAATTAATTTAATAATCTGATCAAGTTACACGATCGATGATGACTTATGCTCATTTGATAAATTTATTGCTTCATATTTTTTTATATTATTTTATTGACTGGTTTAGTTGGTACAATTGTTTGATTTGGTTTGATAAATTGAAATCACAATCTGTTATTTATTGATAATATAAATATGACATCGTTATTCATTTATTTTTATATACAATTATTGTAAAAATATATATATATATATATATATATATATATATATTAATTGTATCATTTATGAAATTTAATTAAATTTCTTAATATTTCAGTGAATCATGTCAAAACTCATGAGCCTTGAATTTGGAGCTCTTGATATCACAGGAGATAACTGCTTGGCATGGGCACTAGATGCTGAAATTCATCTAGATTCAAAGGATCTCCTTGATACTATTAAAGATGGTAATCAAACTCCAAGCAGAGAAAAATCAAAAGCTATGATTTTTCTGCGACACCATTTCCATGAGGATCTCAAGAATGAGTACCTCAGTGTGAAAGATCCACATATCCTTTGGAACGATCTAAAGGATAGGTATGATCATCAAAAGACAGTGATCTTACCTAAGGCCCGATATGATTGGACTCATCTGAGACTCCAGGACTATAAGTCTGTAAGTGAGTACAACTCAGCCTTGTTCAAAATAACATCCAAATTGGAGTTATGTGGAGAGAAAATCACGGATGCATATAAGTTGGAGAAAACATTCTCTACTTTTCATGCTAATAACATTGTCCTGCAAACACAATACCGTGAAAAGGGATTCGTGAAGTATTCCCAACTTATTTCTTGTCTCCTTGTAGCTGAAAAAAAATAATGAGTTGCTTTTGAAAAATCATGGACTACGCCCATCAGGTTCTGCTCCATTCCCTGAAGCGAATGTGACATCCTATGGTCAAGAAAGTGGTTACAACCGTGGCCGTGGCCGTGGTTATGGTCGTGATCGTGGTCGCGGTCGTGGTCGTGGGCGTGGATACACTGGAGGACGAGGCAGTGGAGTTCACTTTAAAAACTCAAACTCTCACAAGAAGTGGGAAAACAAAGATGGTAACAAACAAGTGAAAACACCATATGCGAATATCTGTTACCGTTGTGGAGCGAAAGATCACTGGTCTCGTACGTGACGTACACCAAAGCATCTTGTTGAGCTCTATCAACAATCAGTCAAAGGCAAGGGGAAGGATGTTGAAACAAATTTGGTGTATGAAGACGGAGTTGATGATTTTGACTTTGATGATTTCACTCACTTGGACATTGACGATTTTCTTCCTGAAAAAGAGACAAAGTGATCAAACTACAACTATTTGAAGAACTATGTTTTATTTCTTTATTTATTTTTTTTTTGCTTTCAATTATTTGATTTTTATTTATTTGGCTTTCAGTTATTTTATTTTACGAATTATTATTAAAGTTGATTTATTTTAATTATTGGATTCATTATCTTATTTATGATATTAATTTATTTTATTTATTTGAAGAAACAATGAATGGTGGTGATATTTGCTTGGCAGACAGTGCAACTAGTCATACTATTTTAAAAAATAAGAGATATTTCTCTTCTTTGACAATGAAAGAAGCAAGTGTAACTACCGTAACAGGTAGTGCAAAGATAATTGAAGGCTCTGGAAGAGCAAATATTTCAATGCCTATGGGAACACAATTAGAAATTGTGGATGCTTTATACTCTCCTAAATCTCAAAGGAACTTATTAAGTTTTAAAGACATCCGCAGAAATGGATATCATATTGAGACTATGAGCGAAGGTAATATCGAATACCTTCAAATCACAAGTAATATCCAAAGCTCTAAAAATATTCTCGAAAAACTACCTGCTTTCTCCACTGGTTTATATTATACTACAATTAATACAATTGAAGTAAATGCTACAGTAAACCAGAAGTCTACAGAAAACATTAAAGTTTGGCATGACCGGTTAGGCCATCCTGGTACAATAATGATGCGAAAGATAATCACTAATTCATGTGGACATTCATTAAAGAACCAGCAGATTCGTCCTAATGATTTCTCATGTGTTGCTTGTTCACAAGGCAAGTTAATTATACGGCCTTCACCAAAAAGTGTGATCAAATCACATATACCGGCTGCGAATGCTCCAATAAGAATAAATATCCCAGAAGGATAAAATCAAACTGCAAATGAGTCTAAGGCACGTTTAAAGCGTGGTAGACCTATTGGTTCCAAAGATAAAAATCCTCGAAAAAGAAAAGGGGCAGAAATTGGCATAGATAAAACAGAGGAAATAATTACAAATGAAGAATCTCCAGAAGAGACCTTAGACATGACACAGAAAGAAATTCAGGTACCTGACAATGAAGAGATCTCAATTAGTTATGTCATGTCTGGATTAAAATGGAACCGAAAGCAAATCGACGTCGATGATATTTTTGCATGCAATGTAGCAGTTGATGTTATGGATGAGGATCATGAACCAACATCTATTGAAGAGTGTACACAAAGAAGTGATTGGCCAAAATGGAATGAAGCAATAGATGCAGAATTAAAATCTCTGGCAAAGAGAGAAGTGTTTGGATCAGTAGTCCGTATACCCAAAGGTGTAAAACCAGTAGGACATAAATGGGTCTTTGTACGAAAGAAGAATGCAAATGGTGAAATTGTGAGGCATAAAGCACGTTTAGTCGCACAAGGATTCTCACAAAGACCAGGAATTGACTATGAAGATACATACTCTCCTGTGGTGGATGCAACTACATTCAGATTCCTTATTAGTCTGGCAGTAAAAGAAGGGCTTGATTTACGTTTGATGGATGTAGTAACAGCCTATTTATACGGTCCACTGGAAAATGACATTTATATGAAAGTCCCAGAAGGATTTAAAATGCCTGAAGCAGTAAAAACAAATTCTCGAGAACAATACTGCATAAAATTAAATCGATCACTTTATGGATTAAAACAATCAGGGCGTATGTGGTATAATCGTCTTAGTGAGTACTTGATAAAAGAAGGCTATAAAAATGACCCTATTAGTCCATGCATCTTTATAAAAAGATTTGAGAAAGGATTTGTTATAATGCAGTTTATGTTGATGATTTAAATATTATGGGAACTCCTGCAGAGATTTCCTTCACAGTAGAATATTTAAAGAAAGAATTCGAGATGAAAGATCTTGGAAAAACAAAATTTTGTTTGGGACTACAAATCGAACACCTAAAGAATGGAATTCTGGTGCATCAAGAGACATATACAGAAATGTTCTCAAAAGATTCTATATGGATGGAGCACACCCCTTGAGTAGCCCAATGGTTGTAAGATCACTTGATGTGGATAAAGATCCATTCCGCCCTCGGGAAAGCAATGAAGAAGTTCTTAGTCCTGAAGTACCATACTTAAGTGCAATAGGAGCACTGATGTATCTTGCTAGTCATACAAGACCCGATATATCATTTGCGGTGAATTTATTAGCAAGGTTTAGCTCATGTCCAACTCGAAGACATTGGAATGGAATTAAACATATACTTCGTTACCTCCAAGGTACGAAAGACATGGGTCTGTTTTTTCCTAACCAATCCAAGGAAGATTTAATTGGTTTTGCAGATGCAGGATACTTATCTGATCCCCATAATGGTAGATCGCAAACAGGATATGTCTTCACATGCGGGGGTACAGCTATTTCTTGGCGCTCTATGAAGCAAACTATTGCAGCCACATCTTCCAATCATGCAGAGATTTTAGCAATTCATGAAGCTAGCCGCGAGTGTGTATGGCTAAGATCCGTAGTTCACCATATACAAGAAGATTGTGGTATGTATGCAGGGAAAAAGACTCCAACAATTATGTATGAAGACAATGCAGCATGCATCGCACAACTCAAAGACGGATACATCAAAGGCGATAGAACAAAGCACATCCTACCAAAATTCTTCTACACACACGATCTACAAAAGAGCGGCGATGTACGAGTTCTACAGATCCGTTCGAATGATAATCTGGCTGACTTATTCACCAAGGCGCTACCTATTGCTACTTTCAAGAAGTTAGTCTATCGTATCGGATTACGCCGTCTCAAAGATCTCGACGAATATACTCATAAGGGCGAGTAATTGTATGTTGCACTCTTTTTCCCTTAACCATGGTTTTTCCCATTGGGTTTTCCTGGTAAAGTTTTTAATGAGGCAACATTTCAAATACTTTACGAGTTATGATACTATAATGGTCATCAGGGGGAGTGTTATGAATATTAGATGGATGCCCATTATAAGGCCCATCTTCTAGATCCTTCTAGAATAGAATATTCTGGAATTATCCTGTAGATGCTTTGTGAAACCCTAACCTTGTACTCCTATATAAAGGACCTCTCATTCATTGTAATAATACACACAAATCTTCCTCTTCTTCTTCTTTTCTAACAATAACTTAATAATTCTTACAAATAAAAATTATCAAAGCTTCAGTAGCCAAAGCTTTTTTGCTCATGAATCTTTGCTAAAACAGTTTAAAATGCTTTCTCGACATTGGTGGCTTCAAGAGCAGATGTTTCCAAGAAAGAGAGACTTTCTGTCTTAGCTAGAATCTGACCATCTTCCTCAGCTACTGATCTCAAGTGGTTTAGATCAGCTTTGTTCCCAGCCATCATGATCACAATGTTGGAATCCGCATGGTCTCTTAGTTCACGTAGCCACCTTAAGACATTATCAAAAGTCTGTCTTTTGGTGATGTCATAGACAAGAAGTGCTTCCACCGTTGAAGTCGTTCTTTCATTAAGCTTCTTCCATCTTCCTCTTCATGGTTGCTGCTGCTGCAACTGCCTTCACTACTACCACACGGCTTTCTTAAACCCAAAGAAGAAGATATGATGCTGTGTGGGTACAACACTGTGCTTGAAAACATATGTGTACTAACTTTACTATTTCGTGCCAAGTCCTGCATTTGAAGTGACACTATTATCGTCAAGCAAAACATCATAAAACATCAATTCAAAGTGTCGTCCTCTTAGGTACACATTGAACTACAATGGTTATATTTCGCCAAAAGTAATATGGAACTCATGCACAAGAACAAGTGAGAGCAAAAAAAAATCAGAGAAAGACAGTCTCGAGTTCTCGATTCCATCACACATTCTTATAAGGAAGCTTCAAAGGAATGTACACTACAATGGTGAGCTTAAGGCATCATTTCCACATAGAAAATCTTAAAGCAATGTTACATTGATCACATTATCAAAGAACTCAAATACAGTGAGACATCACTAAAACTTTTCATTCTTTCAAGAATACATTAACTAACAAGAAAAATAAAACTAATTAAGAGGGTTTCAGAACACTTTAACATGTGACCGTCTCAGAACCAAATCATCATCCCCACCCAAATCATTCAAAATCTCTTTATCAACAATCTCATCAAACTCACCTTTCTCCATTACCTTAGGCACGTGATCTTTAAGTGAAGACATAGGAGCCTCATCTGGTCCATTAAACACAGAACAAAATTTAGCTTAACGAAATCGAAGAAAAAGAGTAGCGAGTTTGATGATAAAATGTAGGAGAAATATACATGTGATTCAACATCGTCATATCTTTCCCTCAGACCTTACATAGCTCTCTTCCACATCCTCATCATCAAACCGTAGCAACTAAAACGAAATTGTATACTTAAGATTCATTCCGGAACAAAATTTCAGAGTCAAACTTGAACACATAGTAGAACAAGTCTTAGATCAAAACAGACTTGTAATCGAGTGAAATTTCAAGCATATAACCACATCTATTAACCATAAATTGCTGATTAGATGACTCGAAACCGTAATGCGATCACATCAAATAATCCTCACATGAATACAGAGAGATACTTACCATGAGAAAGAGATTGGAGCAAAGAGACTGTCTCCCAATTTTATGACCGATACACCATAGTTTCTTATCAAATCGATTCAAATCGCCTGATTTCGTCGTCAGAGTAACCAAAGAAAAGAGATAGGAGAAATGGAAAGAGAAACACGCGGAGCATGATTTTTTTTTGTTTTGCCTAAATTTTCACCCTCAGAAGCGGCCACGTCTGAGTTTCTAAACACTTCTAAAAAACCTAAAATTAGGATCGATCCTAATAATTTTGTTGAGTTTTTCTTTAATTTTGGGCTTTTATTCCTTAAGATTTCAGATAAGAAACCCATTAGAAACACTGATGGACATGGTCTAAGACAACAAAAAGAAATTGATAGTATATATCTATATAATGCATGATAAAATGAAGAGTTTAGAGTTAATATATTATATTATTGAGTTGTTTATTTAAATTTGATTTGTATATAATGTAAAGAATTTAAGAGCAAATAAAATTTTTGTCACCGTTAAGTTTTTTTACAGGATTTTCCTTTAAAAGGTATGTTAAAATAATTAATACCTAGAATGTATAATAATATATTTTATACATGATTTTGAATTATACAAATTAGATTTGTTTTCATTATGGTTATTTGCTTTCAATAGTTTAAGATTATTGTTAGAATTTCTTAATTTTTATTAAATATTTCTATGAATCCATTGCACATGAGTTTCAATATAGGTGAACTAGGAACATATATTCTTATTTTTAATTATAATAAATGAACTGCCAACAATTTGTTATTATTAAAACTCCAAACAGATGAGCCATTGAAATAAAATTCCATATGTTTTTGTTTAATTATTTAGCATAAATATAGTTTGATTTATTTCTAACTTCAAATTATAGAAAAAGTAGGAAAATTATGTCTCTAAGTTACCTATAATAAGCTTTTACCTTAAGTTTTTTTATATAAGTAATTTAAGAATATGTAACAAGTGTTATTATTAAAACTCCAAACAAATAAGCCAATGAAATAAAGTTCCCAAATTTTTTGTTTAATTATTTAGCATTTTTAACTTCAAATAATGAAAAGTAGGGTCCAAAATACAGCTTCTCTGTTTATATATACAAATTTATACATTTTTATTCTTACAACTTATTTAGTGTACATTTCCATATGAATATATGAATAAAAATATGTATATTTCTGTATATATGTACATTAAATATGTTGTACGAATTTTAATGTGCGAAGCAAATAGTGAAAAATTACTTATTTTTCAAATTGTAAATAGTAAAGTGATTACTTTTCAAATTATGTTTGGAAAAGTGACTACTTTGCAAAACTCACTCATAAAGATATGGTATTATTATTTAAAATTTTGAAACAACATACAAAGATATCAAATGAACTCATGTCTTCTTTCAACATTTTGCTGTATATTCTAACAGCAAATTATTAACTCATAGGTTTAGTATATAAAAATCGAAACAAATAAAAAACATTAGTTATGCTTATCTCATCCAGTTACGTACATGTCCCGACGGTTTATTACGATCTCTTCTAAACCAAATTCCATCAGGCTTAGCAGTCCATGAGCGATACTGATTACATCGTTCAGTTGCAGCTGCTCTGTATACTTGAAGATTAAAATGAAACTCCATTTTATCCCCATGGTTCAACATACATGTCCACACTGTCCTTTCTCTTCTGTTGGAAACATCCGAAAACACAATGGTAAAATTTTGATTGACTTTTAAATATTGGACACCTTTATCTTGCTCGTTAATACTACCACGACAATGATGCTTGAGAAGTTTACCGGGAGCGAGTTGGTTATGAATTTCTACAACATTTGGTGTGTTGCAAGCTTCATTGAACGAAAAATGAATGGCAATAACTAACGTAAAAATTATGAGGTGATTCATTTTTCTTAGATCTAAGATAACTGTTTTGAGTAATGAGGCCATGAGTTTGAGATATTTATAATTATTTTGTGTAGAAAATATTATAATAATTATCAAATAATCTATTTGTGGCCTTAGCTAAATTTAAACACAAACGTGAAGCAATTAAACTTTTGACCAAAAGAGAGTTTCTTGTCGAAAAGTATGGTTGACCAATAACATTGAACCAAAGAAATTAAGTTTTCTAAATTATAGCTCGGCCCTGAAATTAACAAAAATCTAAGGTTATAGATGAAATTTACTTGCCTATTCATTTACTACAAATTTAATAATTAATTTCAAATTTTACCTATTTATTTTTTGGTTTATTGGAAAATAATTTTTATTCGAACAATTATAGTGTTTCGATCAATAAATTTCTTTTCAAGTAGCTCAAATATTCTCATTTTTATTTGAGTAATATTTCCAAAAATTTGGTATACCACTTGGTTTAATTGGTTCACGTTTGTGTTCAAATATAGTGAAGGTTCTAAGGCCATAATTAAATAAATACTTCAATAGACATACACAAAAAAAAGTAAAACCACAAAAAAGAGACATATAAAATCAATATCATAATGCAAAATATCAACATGTTTTATTTATTTATCAACACATCAAGAGGGTTTATAGTCCATAGATCAACTGTAATATATAGAAAATGAATGGTTACTTAGATCAATCAGCCCATTAACATATAAAAAGTTTGATTACCTAGATCAGTCACACAGAGTTTATAGATATGGGATTATTAACAATATTCTTTGTCTTAATTATTTTTAATGCATGATATATGATTGATCACATAGTCTTTGATCTTAAGTTAAAGTGTTAAATTATACTCATCAAAATTGTTGCTAGGACATAGATAAGCAAGTGTCTTTATCACAATAATAGTTGGTGATAAATCACTCTCTGAAATCTGAATATATCAAACTTGATTTTTAATGTGTGTTTAATCTCCTGATTTAAAACGAAAGCATAGAATATTAGGTGATTGTTTATATCTCATCCACAGTGAACTATCCTTAGATGAAAATTTGTTGAAAAGTTTGACTATCTACATATACATTTTTTCAGCCATTTTAACAAATAAATCTTAGAGTTGGACTTATTTACAACCCACTGCCATTAGCATTAAATCTTTTTTCCAAAATAATTAATTTTACTTTAAATTCTTAATTTAAATTGTTAATTGCATTATCAATCAAATTTAATCCAAACAAACTTCACATCATCCCTTAAAATTAGCATAAACGTATTTGTTAACAATATTTTAAAACAAAGTTTTTTGTTTAAATAAATATTATTCTTACTAAACATTTTTTGTTTAAATAAATAAATCTTGTATTTAAACTTATTTACAATGTCATGCTACCGTATTAATTATTTAGGAATGAAAATATTTAATTAACGATTTAAATCTTCTAAATCCTCGCTTTTAGAGTTATTATGTCATTACCTAAAAGGCAAAAAATATTATTATTTTTAAATATTATTATTTATACATTTAAACTTATAAAAAGTTTAATATATCAAATAATTTAACATCATTATACAATATATAGAGTTTAAAAAAATCTCAAAAAAATTTCCGTCATATTTTGTGATTCGAAATTTTAAAAATGAACATATATTAACCAATTGGCGAAAAATGTGTGGGTTCACCATCCTGCATCGATTAAATATTTAGACAATGATTCATAAACATATCATAAATAAGATCCACATTAATAAAATAAATTTTTTTTTTTTGCAGGACGAGTTTTGCTGGACGGGTTTGGCAGGACGTTACTTAATAACAGTTGTAAACTATAAAATAAAATATTTTTTATAAATAGATAAAATTTGCAAATTTTTATATATACTAACTTTAAAAAATAAATTATCTCCGCGGTGTACCGCGGGTTAAAATCTAGTTTATGTATACAAATAGAGACTAATAAAATAAATTATTTACTCACAAATTAGATGTCGATCATATTATTTCTTAAAATGTCAGGAGCTCTCTTTCTTCTCTCTTACATATCTTTCAGAGAGACAACTTCTTATCTTTAATCGCTGTCCGAATTATATTGTCGGTTTTTGTGCCCAGACGAGATCTGATTTTGCTATCAACACGGCTTTTCCGTTGCCGTGTTCTTGCCGTTAACACGAAGTAGTTGTTGGATTTTCCATAGAGAGGTGGAGGACGTCAAACAAGAGACCTACAGATCTTCAAAGGAGAAGAGAAACCACCAGATCTGCAAACAACAAGACACATCGGAAGGAAACGAAGAGGACAAACGAAAGACTTTATACGTGAGGCGAAACCAGTTTGGATTCTGCGGGAGAGGAGCGGAGCAACAAAGAGAAGACAAAATTCGACGCCGGGGAGACATAGCTACACCGGCGCCAGAAGACGGTGAATCTTTTGGAGTCTCGTGTATGTCGCATGGCAGAGTTTTTACTCTTTTTTTAGTACTAGAATAAACATTTAACGTTAATCATTACATCTAAGTTCATAAGCTACTATTAAAAGTGACAAGCCGTGCATTGGATTTTATTCTCTTATTGAGTCTAATTATTTTTGTGTATCTTCATGGTGTTGTTTTGCTATTACTGGTGAAAAACAGATGATCTACCAACGATTTCGTTACGACGTGGTTTCTCACTGAAAAACCGTATCTCCGATGGCGAAAGATGACGATGGGAATCTTTCTTTTGCTCACCTTACACGTGTCTTTTGGTGATCTTTCTTGATCCAATCTTCTTCTATAAACGATGCATTATTGGGCTCTTCTTGGGCATGCGTTTGTTCGTAGTTTATTTATCCGTGTTCGGCTGTACTTGGCCTTGTAACAAATGGTTTATTGAACAAAGTCCACCATTGAGAAAAAAAAAATCATATTATTTCTTTAAGCTTAGTGGATTGGTATGGAGAACAAATATATACAATATCACAAGTGATACTCCAAAATCTCCTAAATTTTAAAGCAAATCATCAATGGTAGCAAATTATTTCTTTCTATAACGTTGACATTTTTCAACAAAATACTCCTCCAATAAAAGTTTTTTTTATTTGTAAAAGTCTTTCTCTGATTTGCTTTCTGATTCTTTCTTGCTCTTTTTCTAATGTATATATTTATTTTATATAAACTCTTTTTTTACGACATGATTTTTTTTTATTCTTTTACATTTAAAAACTAATATTCCTTCTGTTTCATAATATAAGTTGTTTTCAAATTTCTATTCAAATTATATAATACATTTTTTTTTACCTTTTAGTTATTTTCTTTTTTTTAATACATTAGGAGTTAGTCCGCGCGGCTTATTTCTATATACATGTGTCCATTATTTTGATTTGAAAATGTATATTACATATTAAAAATTGTATGAACCCTTTTTAAATAAGAATTGGGTTATTATCTTGCGATACCATTATACCATCGATGTCTATTGTCTTGTTGTCGATATGTCACATCAAAAGTATAGTGTATTTCTTCACACAAGCAATGTATATATGTTCAAATGTGTCTGCTTTTACATAAACAAATCTAAATCAATTACATATTCATGCACAAAATAATTTATTTTATGTTTAGTGGTGGATCACACCCATCATAACTAAGACTGATGGGGAACTAAACAGAAGGTAAAATTCGTTGTTCTTGTTTTGCTATTGTGTTGAAGTTGACTTAAGCATCTCAATGTATGGTTGTTTTAAGTCTTCCTCAATCACCGGTTCTATGACTACAATTCTATGACTATACATATATCTTTGCTTGCATACGTCAACTTTACTAAAATTAAAATGAAAAATGAAAAATATAAGAAGGTTCTATAGATATCAACGTGTTTGATTCAATAAAGAGAATGGTAAACAATTTTAGATATATTCACAAAGTCAGAAGTTTTAGCCACAATCTGGAAACTGAAGCACCAATGAAGATAAGGCAATCAATTATTTGAATCATAGTCATTCTGGATTTTATAGAGGAAATGATGAGACGTTTCAACTTACAATTTAAGTGGAGAAAGAAAACATTTATGGAGGAGAAATAACGCAAATGCGTGAAAAACTAATGCATCAAAAATTTTGGATGACTGATGTGGCAAGATTTAAGAGAAACTCTTATTTGCTGAAGTGGATACTTTGACAGGTCTCAAAGAGTTATTTTTATTAGTAGTAGATTATAGAGTAATATTAGTAGATAACCAAATAAAACATACAAATTAAGAAACTAGCAGAGAGAAAGTTTTTTGTTACAAAATAACCATGGATCCACATTGTCTGAAGAAAGGAAATAACAAAGCTACCCTTCATTTGTTGTAAGATGAACAGTAAACGAAACACATCCGTGTAATTTTTCAAAATAGTATGTAACATTAAAATTTCACATGTTATATTTAGTTTAAAAACATGCTATTTCAAAAAACGTTATGAATTTTTAAGAAAAAACATTATTATGAAATTCTTTTACATGAACAGAATCTTTAAAAAAAAAATTATATGTGATTTTAATAAAAACCATGTATTACTAAAAAATAAGAATATATTTTTAAAGAAATCACGTGTGATCTTAATAAAAAATGTGTATTACTACAAAATATCATGATAAAAAGAGATATTAAACTGAATAGAATGTTTTTTCCAAAAAATACCATGTGCTTTTTATAAATATTATGTAATAAGAGAAAATAACAAAATAAAAAGAGGATATTATGTTATCGTATGTATTTCGGAAAAATAACATGTTACAAAGGACATTTACGTAATTACACGTGTTCTCCAACATGTTTTCGACAAGATACTGTGACTCAAGGTTAGTTTGTACATTCTTTTCAAATCTATAGTCATTTATTATAAATACTCTAGATTATTTCTGTTTAATAAAATAAATTAGTGATAGAGGATATATGTTATATACGTTTTATAAACTATTCAGCTTTTTTTTTTGCGTCAACAAGTATATTAGATTGACTCAAGCAAATCAATGTTGAGTAAGATTGTTTACATAAGTGATAATATGTGGTTCGGTACGAACTTTCGTGCTATGTAATCTATCTTGACATTCTGTTTCAAAAAATCAAAGAAAAAAAATCAAACTATTCTTTGTCACTAAATCGCCCCCAAATATGTAAAACAAATTTCCCATTCTTGTCAGAAAGATATCATCTACACTGTAAAGAAAGTTTTTCTCGTTTGTCTTGGTTGATAATACATTTCATCGTCCAAACACTTTTATCTCTGCATGTAGTGTGGTTAACTTTTTTTGAAGGTTTACAACTCCAATATCATGTGTTCCATTATTCAGATAAGTACAAAACCATCCTAGCCTTTAATAATATGTTTAATGGAAGATTCAATGTTATTTTTGTTTGAATTTTAGTCTTTTTAGAGAGCCGTGGAAAAATCCAATATTGAATTTATGGTCCATTAAATTAAATTATTTATACATGATTTTTAGTGAATTTATCTATATTAAAGCATTTAAATATATGAGTGGTGGGTATTTCAAATTATCAATTATGGTTGAAACATTGAAATGATATTTATTGTGTAGGTCAGTAAGATATTTTAATATAACTATTATTATGGTGGAGAACATCACAATACAAGTTCTATTTGGAAATTAAATTTGAGTGCTTAGATTATTTTTTTCAGTTTACAATAACATTTTTTTTTTTTTTTCAGAAATAGTGTCAAGTATGTTTAGATTATTATATGATAGCCTAAATATTGGAAACTTTTGAAAAATGTCTAAATTTTTAATATTGAAAATTCAAATTTGCAGTGTCATATAATAATTTTTTCTTCTTTCACATGTAGTTAAGAATATTATTAAAATTTTCAATTGATGCTTCCTTTTTAATTTGTTTTACCATAATCCATATAGTTGTGTTTGTTGATGCAATATATGTATAATTTTTCGTTTTTTCGATGTTAGATTAAGGGTTTGAAAATACTGATACAACTATATAATAAAAGTATTATTAGTATAATAATTATAATATTATTAAATAATTTTAGGATTAAAATTTATTTATTAAAATAAATAACCTTAATATATCTTAACATTTATTTTTAAGCTATTAACATTATAAAATAGTAATTATGTTGTAAATACTCTCTATTAATAAAGCAAATATAAATCTTACAAATAATTAAATTACAAATTTTAGAAGATTTTAAAAAATATTAACTATGAAAAGAATATATATATATATATAAAACTAAAATAACGAATATAACCATGCAAAATTGATTGTATATATACAATTATGTATGAATATAATTCACGCAACACGTGTCAGATTTTTTCTAGTATATTATAATGATGTCTCTGTTTTCTGTTCTTTGAAGTCGTGCATTCTCATCTCACACGTTCCAAGGTCAAGAAAGGATCGTTGACAAGAACTAAAGATCTCCAAGAAGATAATGGAAGATCCACTTTTATTGGGAGACAATCAGATAATCACCGGAAGTCTTAAGCCGACGCCGACATGGAGGATGAATTTCACGGCGGAGCTCAAGAACCTCAGCCGCATGGCGCTGCCTATGGCCACCGTGACTGTTGCTCAATATCTATTACCCGTTATCTCAGTCATGGTCGCCGGCCACCGCAGCGAACTCCAGCTCTCAGGCGTTGCTCTTGCCACTTCTTTTACAAACGTATCCGGCTTCAGTGTCATGGTAACTACTAACTAGTTGTTATTAATCCTCAGTTTCAAGATCCATTCGAATCTCAAAGTCTTGAATGTTTTTTTGCAGTTTGGTTTAGCGGGTGCACTTGAAACTCTATGTGGCCAAGCTTATGGAGCAAAACAATACGCGAAAATCGGAACTTACACTTTCTCTGCAATAGTCTCAAACGTACCTATAGTTGTTCTCATATCGATTCTCTGGTTTTACATGGACAAACTCTTTGTTTCACTTGGACAAGATCCTGACATCTCCAAGGTAGCTGGTTCTTACGCGGTTTGTCTTATACCGGCATTGTTAGCTCAAGCGGTGCAACAACCTTTGACTCGGTTTCTCCAGACTCAGGGTTTGGTTCTTCCTCTTCTCTACTGTGCCATAACCACCCTTTTGTTCCATATACCAGTTTGTTTGATTCTGGTTTACGCGTTTGGTCTTGGAAGCAATGGAGCCGCCTTGGCTATTGGTTTGTCTTACTGGTTTAACGTCTTGATTCTTGCTTTATATGTGAGATTTTCAAGTTCTTGCGAGAAGACTCGCGGCTTTGTGTCTGATGATTTCGTGTTGAGTGTCAAGCAGTTTTTTCAGTATGGAATACCTTCGGCAGCAATGACAACGTAAAAACATTCATCTTCTTCATCGTTGGTGCATTCTTTTCTTTCTTGGCTTGATTTGTTTTTGGTTTCTATATGCAGCATAGAGTGGTCATTGTTTGAGTTCCTTATATTATCTTCAGGACTCCTCCCAAACCCGAAACTCGAGACCTCTGTTCTTTCCATTTGGTAATCTATGTTTCTCTCTGGATCTCTATTTTCCTTTAAACATATCTAGTATCATGAGGACTTGTCATATATATATTGGTCTAATGAGTAAATGTCACATAAACCAATTTTTACTCTTCCCTTTATTATCTAATTTAGTGATGTAATCCTGTGTTGGTTGTTGTTGTTGTGTTCATGTAGTCTTACAACCTCATCTCTCCACTATGTCATTCCAATGGGTATTGGGGCGGCTGGAAGGTATATGTGATTCAGTTAAAACTTATTCAATTTTTGTTTGGAAATGGTCAGATTAGTCATACTATTTACCCTTGGCAGTATACGGGTTTCAAACGAATTGGGAGCGGGTAATCCCGAGGTTGCGAGGCTGGCAGTGTTTGCCGGTATATTCCTTTGGTTCCTAGAGGCTACCATTTGTAGCACACTTCTCTTCATTTGTAGAGATATCTTCGGCTACGCCTTTAGCAATAGCAAAGAAGTTGTGGACTATGTCACAGAGCTATCTCCTTTGCTTTGTATCTCATTTTTGGTTGATGGATTTTCTGCAGTGCTTGGTGGTAATAAAATCAAACCCATTAACTAGCAAATCAAATAAAAGAATCGATCTACGCGACTCAAAATGTGTTTTGTTTGTTATGACTTTTTGAAAAGGGGTTGCTAGGGGAAGTGGATGGCAACATATTGGAGCTTGGGCAAATGTGGTGGCTTACTATCTCCTAGGAGCTCCGGTTGGACTTTTCTTAGGATTTTGGTGTCACATGAATGGTAAAGGGCTATGGATCGGTGTGGTGGTTGGGTCTACGGCGCAAGGAATCATACTAGCTATAGTCACTGCTTGCATGAGTTGGAACGAGCAGGTTAATATCAATCTGAAATATTTATGACTCTTTGTTTTCCGTACTGAGGTTGCTTACATCTTGAATTTGCAGGCTGCCAAGGCAAGACAGAGAATAGTTGTAAGAACTTCTTCATTTGGCAATGGACTTGCTTGAAGGGTTCTTTATTCCCATTTTTGAGACATTATAATCTAAGTCACATTATAATCTTTTTTCTTCAATTTTGGCATTGATACAATAGAGTTGTTTATAAAAAAATATGATAAAATTTTAAACTTAACTAGTATCGTGTATCTGTTTTACCTTTCTGTTATTAAGAGTCTGATTTGAAACTCATGTTAGAGTAGATTTAAAAGAGAGAAAAGTGGTTCTTGTCATTTACTCTATTTTTCCTTTAGTCAAGGGAAGTAAAAAAAGAAACAAATTTTTTTTTCTTTCCCTTTCATGTAGATAAACAAATATAATTAATAGAATTATTTAAAATTATTTAGTTTATTCTCATTTACTTTAGTTTTTTTTGCCCTTCCTTCTAATTACTAATATACATTTACTCTAATTCTTTTATTCTCAAAATTTACCAATACAACCAAATAAGGTTAATATTATTTAAAAAATTCAGTGTCTATTTAATGTTTGATTTGATTTGTCGACCACGAGTTCCACGGTTTATTTTTAAAATTAATATATCATATTTTGAAAAAGGTATCTAGAAGAAGTACCCATAGAAGACTCTGAAATTAACCACACAAATCGATATTGTTGAGTGTTGATTAACAAATACTGGACCCCCAATTTTGACACTTTTACTCCTACTTCTTTTGCATGCGTGGATATGAAATATTGATTACATATATTGGTTTGTCTGAAAAATATAGTAAAATCGTTATTAAAACTAAGAAAAGTTTTTGAAATATTTTATTTAACCGCTATATTATGTAGATAACAATGATATCATATCAATTTTGTGGAGGTAACATTTGTTTTGCCTATGTAAATAATTTTGATACCCTGGTAGCCTAAATTGTCAGAACCTAATAGCATGATTGTCAATGTTGTTATTATGATGCTCATCATGTTAGCAATGATCACAATGCTATCTCTCATAAAAATAAAGTTATAAACTACATTCTATTATATAAAGATGAGGTTTCCTAATCTAAAATAATTTGAAATGTAAATAATATAATTTAGACATAATGTTAAACTTCTTAAACTTCAATATTAACACTATCCTTCTGTCATATCTTAGCCTTATCATATCCACCAGCGATCTCCAGTTCTCCATATCCCAATATTAACAAACTAAATTTAGTTGTGGCAATGATCCCTTCTCAAATCCTACATTCACTGGTCTATGGTTAAGCTTTTGTGTCGTAATCATTAAGATTTTCTGCTTTGACAAGTTTAGCTTAGATCTTGGTCCCTTGACTGTATTTAATTTGCCATATGGTATTCCTTCTTAGGATCTTTGATAGAATTGATTGATCTAAGTTAACCTTCAATTGAAAAATTTATGAGTTTTACATGAAATTAGAAAAGCAAATAATAATCCAACAGTTAAAACAAAATCCAACTAAGAGCGGGAAAACTCTTTTCTCCGAAAAGACTCGTGTCATTTTTTTCCTCCAACGAGCCAGGCTGTTGCACTTATATTTGAGTCACAATGAACTATGAACTATCCTTATATGAAAATTTGTTGAAAAGTTTGACTATATATGTATACAAATAGAGACTAATTAAATAAATTATTTACTCAGAAATTGGATGTTGATCATATTATTTCTTATCATGTCAAGAGCTCTTTTTCTTCTCTCTAACATATCTTTCAGAGAGATAACTTCTTATCTTTGATCGCTGTCCGACTTATATTTTCGGCTTTTGTGCTTGAATGAGGTCCGGTTTTGCTGTCAACACAACTTTTCCGTTGTCGTGTTCTTGTCGTTAATACGGCTTTTCCGTTGTCATGTGCTTGCCGTTAACATGGCTTTCTTTTGCCGTGTTCTTTTGTTGTTTCAAAGACCACGGCTTTTCCGTTGTCATGTGCTTGCCGTTAACATGGCTCTCTATTGCCGTGTTCTTTTGTTGTTTCAAAGACTCGATGTTGAAAATTTTCGGGGTTGTGTGATTGATAGATCAAGATAGTTTTCTCTTCAACAGACCTAACCTTGGTGTTGTTTGATATTGTTTGTTTTCTGTTTTTCTCTTCGGATCTTTTATGGTGGTAGCAGATTTCTCTCAACAGTGTTTCTTTTCTAGCTCATCCTTTTAGCTTGTGCGTACAAAAATTCTATGCACTTTGTGATTTCAGTTGAAGATATGAAGCAATTTCGTGAACATATTTCAATTGCATTTAGCTGTCAATTATTTTAGAAATTCGATTGGTTTTAATCCACAATTTTTAGAATAATTAGATTTTATTTTATTATTGAGTTTAATTATTATGATGTATCTCCATGGTGCGATTTTGTTATTGCTGATAAAAAACAGATGCTCTACCGATGATTTAGTTACAACGGTGGTTTCTTCACCGAAAAACCGTATCTCTAAATTTGTCTTTGGGAATTTTTCTTTTGCTCATCTTACACATGTCTTTTGGTGATCTATCTTGATCCAATCTTCTTCTGTAAACGGTGCATTATTGGGCTCTTCTTAGGCATGCTTTTTTCGAAATTTGTTTATGCGTGTTGGGGCTGTACTTGGCCTTGTAACAAATGGTTTATGGAAGAAAGTCTACCATTGAAGGGAAAAAAGTCATATTATTTCTTTAATCTTACTGGATTGGCATGGCTTTAAAAAAATGGAGAACAAATATATACAATATCACAACTGATATTCCAAAATCTTCTAAATTTTAAACCAAATATTCAATGGTTGACAATTATTCTTTCTATGATTTTGACTTTTTCAACAAAATATTTTTCCAACAAAAGTTTTTTTGTTGGTAAAAGTCCACTAAACGTTTTGATGTCTCTGATTCGTTCTCGCTCTTTTTCTAATATATATATCTTATATAAAATCATTATTATTTTTGCAACATGAATTATTTCTATTTTCTTACATTTTAAAAATACTCCTTCCGTTTCATAATAGAAATTGTTTTTAAGTTTCTATTCAAATTATATATTAAAATTTTCTTACATTTTAGTTATCTTCTTTTTCTAATACATTACTTTTGTTTGGTAAATATATTTTATTAAATGGGAGATAACATCCCAATACAAAGTTCTTCCAAATTTTTCTTTGAATTTGTATATTAATTTTTATTATAAAATAACATAATTAAATATATTTTTTGTATATAGTATCACATTAAGTTTTACATTCTCATATCAGACATTAATTTAGAATTAACTATAATAATGGATTTCAATTTAATATATATCAATAAAACTATATACAATTTGGGTGATAGAAGATATATGTTAAGTTGTTAACATATCCAACACTAAATTATAATTTATTTATATATTTTAGACCATTTATTTAATATAAAATATTTGTTAAAATAATTATATAAATTGAATGATCAATGGAGATAAGCAAAATGTTGAAATTTAAAAAACAAATTGTATTCTACGGTTTCAGTATAATGTTTTTAAATTATTTAGCAATTTTATTTTGGGTCAACAAGTATATTAGATTGACTCAAGTAAATCAATGTTGAGTAAGATTGTTTACATAAGTGATAATATATGTTTTGGTACAAACTTTTCGTGCTAGGTAATCTGTCTTGACATTCGCATCTCAAGAGACCAAAGAAAAAAAAAATCAAAATATTCCTTGTCACTCTGAATCGCCCCAAAATATGTAAAACAAAATTGCCACTCTTGTCGGAAAGACACTATATTCACCAAATCTGATCTGAGTAATCTGTAAAGAAATCTACTTCTCGCTTCTCGTGGTTGATCATATATTTCATCGCTGAAACTAATGCTTCTATCTCTGCATGTAGTGAGGTTAAGTTTTTTTGAAGGTTTATGATATAACCCTGTTTTTACTGATTTTATCTATGTTTTAGATTTAAGATTTTGTGTCTTTTTGTTATTTCTCGAGTCTTTTTAAAGTCTTTTCAGGTATTCTATACGGTGGAACAATAATGGAGATGATGAGACATTTTGGAGCAAAAACTAAGGAAAAGGAAGCTAAGGACGATTTCAGTTCCAGATTCAGTGAGAGTGTCGATCGACACACTCTTTTTGTCGACCGACACCAGTTTCGGCCCAGAAGAGTCCATGATGCTTTCAAGTTTACAGAAGTGGAAATTAAATTTGCCCCAAAAGACTTCTCTATTTGCATTATTAGTCTCTAAACAATTTATAGGGCATAGATATAGTTTTAGAGGTCATTGTTTAGCCCTAAGTTCTTTTCTACCAAGTTTTGAGAGAGACATAAGCTATTCATCTTCTGTTTTCAGAGATTCATTCAGTTTTCAATACAGTGAAGCGATCCTTTCATACTCTAATCTTATTTGCTGTGTTTATGCTTTCTTACTTAATTATGTTGCTTGTTTCAATCAATATGTATGAGTAGTTTGCTTGTTAAGAATAGAGTTTCTCATTAGAGATTCATATGGTTTAATAGAACCCCCTTTGCTAGGTTATCTTAGAATTCTTCATTTTTAATTGATGCTTTTATTTTTTAATTTGTTTTACCATAATCTATATAGTTGTGTTTGTTGATGCAATATATGTATGATTGTTTTTGTTTTTTTAAATGTCAGATTAAACGTTTAAAAATACTGATACAACTATATAATAAAAGTATTATTATTATAATAATTAAAATACTATAATAATTATAATATTGTTAAATTATTTCGGATTCAAATTTATTTATTAAAATAAATAACCTTAATATATCTTACCACTTATTTTCAAGCTATCAACATTTATGTTTATAACTACTCTCTATTAATAAAGCAAATCAAAATCTTACAGATAAAAATAAAATTCCCACAAGTTTTATTTAAATTTTAATAAACAAATTCTCTTTTAATATGGTACATACCACTTTCGTATAAAAGATATTTTAGAAACTCATAAAGGTCAATTTACAGGCCAGAATACTTTATGCTTAATTATTTATTTTTGGAAGATTTTAAATATATTAACTAGGGAAAGTACACAATTTATACTTGGAAGAGTTGTTATTTAAGTGTACAAAAAAGCCACTATTGCTGGTACTGTGTATGTAGAAATTGGCATGACCCCCTAGGAAGATCTTTTTATACTATATGAATATATTGTATCAGATCATAATTGTTCTTCGCATGTGGTTCTTTTTTGTTATTTATTTATTGATTTTTGGGAAACCAATCGTCATCATCATTTCTGTTCCTATATAGAAAGTTAGGGGTTTCAAAATGGGTCAAAATTCATAGGTCAACTCAACTCAACTCAACCCATGAACTCTAATGAGTTGAAAATTTCGACTCAAATGAGTTGACGGGTCAAATGAGTTATTCTGTCAATTGGTTTGATGAGTAAAATGAGTTGGATTGTAATGGCTAATGGTTTAAATGATTTACCCAATTAACCCATCAAGTATTATAAAATTGAATTAAACCAACTAAAATCTCTAAAGAAATGTCAATTTAAGTTTAACCAACACATCTAAACCAATTTAATAAAATCAATATTTTCCAAATTTCTTAAATATACAAGCGATGAAATTGAAAAAAGGTAAACTCGTAATTTTTCCACCTAAAAACATAAAACCGTGATTTTCCCGCCAAAAACATAAACCCATGATTTTCCCGCCAAAAACGTAAACCCGTGATTTTTCCGTCAAAAACGTAAACCCGTGATTTTCCCGCCAAAAACGTAAACCCGTAATTTTTCCGCCAAAAACAAAAACCCGTGATTTTCCCGCCAAAAACGAAAACCCGTGATTTTCCGCCAAAAACGTAAACGCGTGATTTTCCCGCCAAAAACGTAAACCCGTAATTTTCTAGCCAAAAAAGTAAACCCGTAATTTTTCTGCCAAAAAACGTAAACCCATGATTTTCCCGCCAAAAACGTAAACCCATGTTTTTCCCGCAAAAAACGTAAACCTGTTATTTTCCCGCCAAAAACGTAAACCTGTCATTTTTTCCGCCAAAAACGTAAACCCGTAAAAAGTGGAATCTGTAAATATCTTAAGTTTGATGATAATGAATTAATAATTATTAATAATAATAATTATTTATTATTGTTTTATAATAATAATTAATTAAATTATTACTTAAATGGGTTAACCCATTTAACAACTCAACCCATCAAATTAAATGAGTTATGAGTTGACCCAACCCATTTAACAAAATGAGTTGGGTCAACCAATAACTCATTTAATCCTAAACTCATTTGATTGTGAGTTGAGTTGAGTTGGGTTACCCATTTTGACACCCCTATGATATTAGCTGGTAACCCAAGTATTAACATACCAATTTGTATTAGGTGGTAACTTTGATGCAAAACTTATGAATTCAAATTTTAATACCTCTAAGGGTATTTTCACTATATATAAACATATATTAGCCGTTAACAAAACGTTAACGTAACATTTGTATTAGGTGCTAACTCTAATTCATAACAAAAGTGAAACTATCTGAAATCACGAGGAACTTATGATATTAGCCGGCAACACAAGTATTAACATACCAGTTTGTATAAAGTGGTAACTCTGATGCAAAACTTATGAGGGTATTATCACTATATGTAGGGGTCGATTGGTAACGGCGGTTAATTTAAACCGTAAAGACTTCGGCTGTTACGACATTAACTGTAAAAACTTTGGCTACAGAGACTTTGACTCTAGAGACTTGCACTGTTAAAATTGATTGGTACAAAAGAAACTTTAGAAACTGTCACAATTATTTTTATTATTATTAAATATTTTTTATAAATATTATTTATGCTAAAAATCAATTTATTTGGTAATATAGTGACTAAAATAAATTTATTTAAGAAAAATACAAAAAATTCATAGATAAATTCATAAATATAAAATTTCATTTTACAAATTCACTATTTTAAATATTCAAATTGGATCTCAAAAAACTAGAAAAAATAAAACTAGAATTAATCAATAGATTTTTTTATGATAGTAAAATATGAATATTTTTTAAAAGAGTTTTGAAATTGTATGGGTAAAGAAAAAATATATTTGTTTTGTTTTATTATTCTCTCTCAAAGTGAAAGTCTCGTTTATGAGACTTTAGAAAAAAAACAAAAAGAAGAGTCAGGGGCGATTGGTAGTCACTGTTAGTTTTGGTTTTAGAAGCTTTGATTTTAAAAATTTGAGCTGCAGAGAATTTGGATGTAAAGACTTTGACTGTTAAAATCTGATTAGTAGAACAAAACTGTAAAAGGTGTAAATGTTATTTTTTATTATTATTATTATATATAAAATAAATAAAATAAATTTAGAAATAAATTTATGTAACAATAAAACTTTAGTAATGATTTTATTTACCAAAACAAAAAACTTTAGTAGTAATTTTTAAAAATATATATTATTCATTTATTTTTAAAAAACCAAACATTGCATTATTATATTTATTGTATCATGGTGAAACTTAATATCCAAACACATTAGTAAGAAGTGGGATAAACTTAATAAAACTTGGATGAAGGCGTGGAGCTTGAGGATCATTAGAATATATCTTGTAATGAAATAATCTAAACGGTTTTTTAGAAGTTTTCACTCCAAATTAGTTCTGAGTTGATCGTTAAATTTCTGAACAATGTTTCTTTGTGAATAGCACTTAATCTTCCAACTGTACTACTTTGATTTTGTTTTTCCATACCCAGATTTTGTAGAAATATGGATGTAGTCTGTTGGATTTGCAAGTTTCAAGATAACACACTTTGTCACTGTATTTATAATGGTTTAAGTGATCTTCTAAAAATAGTAATTTGTAAGTATTTTGATCTTTAAGTATTTAAAATATATTTTAAAATAATTATTTTGGTAAACTAGTCAACATAAAATTTTGCTAACAAACCAAATAAATATAAGAAAAGTAAATTAAAAGATTTGAATAATTAAAATACTTATCTTGAATGATTTTTATGGCTAAAGTTTTTTCTCAAAACTGTTTTCAATGATTTTTTGACTTATCAAAAAATCAACAAATTTATTAATAATAATGAAATGACATCTAACTCTTATTAGTGGTGATGATGAAAAATAAAATTATTTTTAGTGAAATGGATCTTAAAAGAAAGATAAAAAATTAATAATAATTAATTTATCAAAAATGTTTTGAAAAAAAAATATGTAATTTGTAGAGAGTTTTTAATTATGTTTGGAGAAAAAAAAGAAAAGAATTTAATAATATTTGTTTGAAAGCCATATTTACATCGTCATTTACGTGACTTTCAAAAAGGAAGGCAAAGGAAGAAGAGAAAAAAAAAAGCTTTAAAAACTTCCAAAAAATTAAAGTGAAAAAAGTCTGATTGCCAAAAAAAAATACTGTTAAGACTTTATAATCCATTTGAAGCCTTGACAGCCCTTTGCCAATCAACCCCTAAAAAAACTAATAAAGTTTTGAAAGTGTGATTGGTTAAAAAATGACTTTAACGACTTTAAATAAAAAATAAAGCTTTGAAAGCCTCTTCCAATCACCCCCGTAAACAGATATTAGCCGTTAACAAAAAGTTAACGTAACATTTATATTAGGTGCTAACTCTAATCTACATATACATTTTTGCAGTCATTTTAGCAAATAAATCATCGAGTTGGAACTTATTTACAAGGAATGTCATTGACATTAATTATTATCAATTAATTAATATTCCTAATTATTAGCATTTCCTTATCTAATATATCTCCATCAATTCTAATTATTTTTAAAAAAGAGAAATCTTAAGACTTTAGTTATATTATACTTGATTAAAGATGTTTAGAATATTTAACGAAAAAACGTTTAGAATATATATAATATATGAAATCTATAAAATTAAATAACCATTTCAAAAAAAAACTTTGAAATTGATTTAAATTATAAATCTTTTAATAAAAATATTATTAGAACAAAAAAAGAAACAATAATGTATAATTTTACCGAACTGAATTAGATGGTAGGACGGGTTTAAAATATTATAATGTATGGATTTTATAACAATTAAATAACTACTTGAAAGAAAATTTTAAATTTAATTTGAATTATATATCTTTGAAATTAAAATATTATTAAAACAAAATAACAAAACCAAAATGTTTAATTTACTGAACGGGGTTAGATGGCAGGACGGGTTTGGGTCGACAGTAATACGAGACGGTATATCACGGGTGAAATCCATTAGATATGTTTAGTTTCACTTAACGGGATTAGATGGTATGACGGGTTTGGATCGATAGTAATACGAGACGGTATACTAAGGGTGAAATCCTAGATATAACAATCAAAATACAATTATATTATCTTAAATACTAAACAAAATAAATATTATTAATAAAATAAATATAATTTAAATTTAAATTATTTAGTTATAATCTTAATTTTAACTTAATGAATTATACGTTATTGTTCTTATATTTTAAAACAGTAAAACTCAAACATAGTAATTATATACTAAATAATATAGAAATATAAGAGTTGTACATTTAAAATATACAAAACATTAAATCATATATATTTTTAATCGAGTAAACAAATTAAACTTCTATTTTTAGAAGAACAAAATAGTCCCGCGGTGTACCGCGGGTTAAAATCTAGTTCATAACAAAAGTGAAACCATCCGTTCAAACCCCCTAGTCCAAAAAATCAGTCCCATCCTTCCATCTTCAACCGCCAAAAAAACTTTTTCCTCGTTGCTTACTTGCTGCCCTGCAACACATAATTTTTTGATTAGCAGTCATTTTTCTTTTTTATCAGATAACACCTACTTTATCGACTCTAGTTTCTTTATACACCATCAACAAATGTAATATGTAAACATTTCTTTACCCTGCTAATTTGTATATTATCATGATATTCTCAAAATTATCGTAATCCAAAGTTATCAACGATCTTCTTTCCTGTTTTAAAAATTATGGTAAAAGTTTTGTTATCGACTGCTTTTTTCAAAAATATGATAAAGAGGTATATATATAGGTACATATCTAAGATTTAAATGTTTTGTGTCTTTTTCTTATAGGGACAATATATCTCGCGGAAAGAGGCTACCGATTCTCTATTCGTATAGGGACAATTATGTCATATTTAATTTGCAAGAAAAATTCTACCTAAATAACTAAATGAAAAGAATTTATATACAAAACGAATATAACCCATGCAAACTTGATTGTATGAGATTTTAGCTGGTAACCCAAGGCAAGCCAAGGCAAGAAAGAGAATAGTTGTAAGAACTTCTTCATTTGGCAATGGACTTGCTTGAATGGTTCTTTATTTCCATTTTTGAGACAAGTCACATTATAATTTTTTTTCTTCAATTTTGTTATAATCATCATCACAGAATATTGGAGTGAAAATGACATCTATATAAACAATATTTCTATTTAACGAATGCATATTTATCACCTTTTTTTCTTTTGTGGAAAGATGCATATTAATCACTTATGTAAACAATATTACTTAGCATTGGCTTGTACAAATTAATATAATAAAGTTGTTTATAAAAAAATATTATAAAATTTTAAATTTAACTAGTATCTTATATCTGTTTTACCTATCTGTTATTAAGAGTCGGATTCGAAACTCATGTTAAAGTAAATTTAAAAGAGAGAAATGTGGTTCAAGTTCATTTACTCTATTTTTCAAAAAAAAAAAAAAAAATCTTCCTCTTTCATGTAGATAAACAAATATAATTAATAGAATTATTTAAAATTATTTATTTTATTCTCATTTACTTTAGTTTTTTTGCCTTTCCTTATAATTACTACTATACGTTTACTCTAATTTTATTCTCAAAATTTACCAATCATACCCAATAAGTTTAATATTATTTTAAAATTCATTGTCTAATTAATGTTTGATTTGATTAATCGACGACCACGAGTTCCACGGGTTGTTTTTAAAATTGATATATCATATATTGAAAAAGCTATCTAGAAGAAGTACCCATAGAAGAAGACTCTCAAACTGACCGACACAAATCGATACTATTGAGTGTTGAGCAAATACTAGATCCCCAATTTTGATACTTTTACGCCTACTTCTTTTGCATGCGTGGATAGGAAACATTAATTTACATATATTGGTTTTTCAGAAAAATATAGTAAATTTTTTATTAAAACTAAAGAAAAGTGTTTGAATATTTTATTTAACCGCCATATTATGTAGATAACAATGATACATTGATACCATATCGAGTTGGTGGATGTAACTTTGTTTTGCCTATGCAAATAATTTTGATACCAAGGTAGCCTAAACTGTCAATAAATCATATAACTTCTACAACATGTTAGCATGATTGTCAATGTTGTTATTATGATGCTAATTATGTTAGCATATAGATTAATACATGATCACAATGTTATCTCTCTGCACACTGCGATCGATTTTTAATATGGATTTATCCAGTACAAATTCGACAATAGTTGTTATTTCGCAAATAGATGAATTATTGAAGAAACATGAGATTATGTTGCATTAAACATATATGATTTTTTGTGCAAAAGCTTTGTTTCTATTCAATCACTCAAAACTATTACAAGACTTAGGAGAATACACATTCTCAGTGTTTGAAACGACAAAGTTAAAAGCAGTAAACGAAAAAGTACGATAATCCAACGATAGATCCATAATTACTTTCATACAAGAGTTGTAGAACACAATGTCACATGCCAGAAAATGGTAAGTCGGAGACAGTACCACGAAAGATCTGAGAAGTGGTAGATTGGTCATAGTCCATTAACATAATGACGTTGAAAATGACTTTGTAGCCTCGAGTCTCGCAGACACAAGACACTCTTCACAATACGATAGCAAGGCAATTAGGAAAATCAAGCGATTTCTCGGCTTAAAAACCGGAAACCAAATACGGACACTCGTTATAAAAGTTCTCTCCATAAAGGAGGAAAGTGAGATAAATGTTCTCTCTATAAAAAAGGAGACTGAGATATATGTTCTCTTCATAAAGGAGGTGGAACCAAAGTTTTCTTTGGGAAGTTTGCACACCGTGGACCCTCAAAATCATGCAAGATTACACGGTGACAATATTGAAATTGTCGACCCTCGCACGGTCTTCTGAAATAAGCATGTGACATATGGCTTGCTTCAGAGTGTAAACGGTGAAGATGATATATAGTAGAAACAACAGAGGCCGGAAAATGCGGGTCGACGAAATTTATTTTTATATTACACTTATTTTATGATTTTATATTTTAATGATAAATATCATATTATATCAAATCATGATTACATGATACTTTGGACTTATATGAATACATAAGTATATAAGAAAGAATGTGACAGCATAGATTATTGATTGTATATTTGTATAGTATAGTAAGATCGTTAAATGTTTCCTCTCTGAAGTCGTGCGTTTACAAGGAATTTAATGGAAGATCCACTTTTATTGGGAGATGATCAGTTAATCACTAGAAACCTCAAGTCAACGCCGACATGGTGGATGAATTTTACGGCGGAGCTGAAGAACGTCAGCTCTATGGCGGCGCCTATGGCCACCGTGACAGTGTCTCAATATCTATTGCCCGTGATCTCGGTCATGGTCGCCGGCCACTGCGGTGAACTCCAGCTGTCTGGTGTCACTCTTGCCACTGCTTTCGCAAACGTCTCCGGCTTCGGCATCATGGTAATTAGTTTATCCTCTGTTTAAACCACGTTCAAGATCCAAGCGAAACTTAACAAGTCTTGGAAATTTTTGCAGTATGGTTTAGTGGGTGCACTTGAAACTCTATGTGGCCAAGCTTATGGAGCAAAACAATACACTAAAATCGGAACTTACACTTTCTCTGCAATAGTCTCAAACGTACCTATAGTTGTTCTCATATCGATTCTCTGGTTTTACATGGACAAACTCTTTGTTTCACTTGGACAAGATCCTGACATCTCCAAGGTAGCTGGTTCTTACGCGGTTTGTCTTATACCGGCATTGTTAGCTCAAGCAGTGCAACAACCTTTGACTCGGTTTCTCCAGACTCAGGGTTTGGTTCTTCCTCTTCTCTACTGTGCCATAACCACCCTTTTATTCCATATACCAGTTTGTTTGATTCTGGTTTACGCGTTTGGTCTTGGAAGCAATGGAGCCGCCTTGGCTATTGGTTTGTCTTACTGGTTTAATGTCTTGATTCTTGCTTTATATGTGAGATTTTCAAGCGCTTGCGAGAAGACTCGCGGCTTTGTATCCGATGATTTCGTGTTGAGTGTCAAGCAGTTTTTTCAGTATGGGATACCATCAGCAGCAATGACAACGTAAAAACATTCATCTTCTTCATCGTTGGTGCATTCTTTTCTTTCTTGGCTTGATTTGTTTTTTGTTTCTATATGCAGCATAGAATGGTCGTTGTTTGAGCTCCTTATCTTATCTTCAGGACTCCTCCCAAACCCGAAACTCGAGACCTCTGTTCTTTCCATTTGGTAATCTATCTTTCTCTCTGGATCTTTGTCTCCCTTTTTACATATATGTCTAGTATATATCAGGAGGGATTGTCTTAAATATATAGGTCTAGACGTCTAGTGAGTAAATATTGGTTAATTAAATTAGATATAGTTTATCGAATTCATATAGACAGAATTGTTACGCTTTACTGATGCAATATTTTTGGTTGTTGTTGTTTTTTTAATAATAGTCTTACAACATCATCTCTCCACTGTGTCATTCCAATGGGTATCGGGGCTGCTGGAAGGTATGATTCCGATAAAACCGACTAAATATTTGTTTGGGAATTTTCAGACTAGTCACAATGTTTACTTTGGCAGCACACGGATTTCAAACGAATTGGGAGCGGGAAATCCGGAGGTTGCTAGGCTGGCAGTGTTTGCCGGTATTTTCCTTTGGTTCCTAGAGGCTACCATTTGTAGCACACTTCTGTTCACTTGCAAAAATATTTTTGGCTACGCGTTCAGCAATAGCAAAGAAGTTGTGGACTATGTCACGGAGCTATCTTCGCTGCTTTGTCTTTCATTTATGGTCGATGGATTTTCTTCAGTGCTTGATGGTATTAAGATCAAACCCTTCAATTAGTGAATGATAAAAAATCCTATCTCGCGACTCAAATATGACTTTTATGAAAAAGGGGTTGCTAGGGGAAGTGGGTGGCAAAATATTGGAGCTTGGGCAAATGTGGTGGCTTACTATCTCCTAGGAGCTCCTGTTGGATTTTTCTTAGGATTTTGGGGTCATATGAACGGCAAAGGGCTATGGATTGGTGTGATCGTTGGGTCCACTGCTCAAGGGATCATACTAGCTATAGTCACTGCTTGCCTGAGTTGGGAGGAGCAGGTCAATAGCAATCTTAAATATATTTTTGGACATTTGATGAATCTTTTTTTTACCCCATACTGAAGTTGTTTACAATTGGAAATTGCAGGCTGCCAAGGCCAGAGAAAGAATAGTTGGAAGAACATTGGAGTGAAAATCACACACTTTTAAACGTAACTGATATAGTTGTACTCCTTCCGTTTAGTATACACGAAATATAGAAGAATACATGGTCACACATGCCAAATATACACGAATAAATGTAAGTTTAAGGTTTTCACACACGTATTAAAAAACAAATAAATTTATTAGCTTAAACTTTGTCAATATATTTTCTATAAAGTTATTGATCAATACATTAAATCCGTGGGATAAAGCTGTAATGTATCAAACAATTGCATTGAAAATATAAAACAATATATATTTTAAAATAAATTTTTTTTTTAAAAATGACACTTAATCTTGTATGCGTTTTATCTTTCTAATGATTAAATATCTATGTATAAGTTTAACATCAAGTAAAAATTTGAGTGACTAATTTATGTTTGATTGGATTTTCCACAGTTTATCTTATAAACTGAACTCTCATATGGCTAAGATATTTTACTTTCTTTCATTTAACAGTTACGGGGCGATTGAATGTTCTTTTAACAAGGTCTGATTTGAACGGACATTAGTTTTGTTTATACAACAATGTGTTTCTCTATATACAGAATATAACTTATATATAGTAAATTGTTTATGTTGATCCCAGTAAAAAAAGATAAAAAGAGAAGAGATGGTGCTACTGAGGAACCAAGAAAGAACTGGAAGTCAACAATCAACTCATACTCATGTGTCTCTCCTTTTTAATGAGAGTGACTAACCAACGATTTAAAATAAATAAAAAGAGTGGTTCAAATGTAAATAATTCAAACTACTAAGACTTGGTGGAATTCATGTGAAGGAGACAAAAGTTCAATCTCATGGAGAAACAGAATTCCATTGAAGAAGAAAAAATGTGAATAACCCTAACTTTTAGAATGCTGACCTAATTAATGCACTTAATCAGCTTCGTAAACAGTTTCTACTTGTGAATTCTTGCCAACTTTTCGAGAACACCAGGATATATAGTTGAGAATAATGCTAGCAAATCGTCTAAAAGTTTCTAGAGTACATATCTAGATTCGTCTTAATAATGCTAAATATTTATCTTCAACAACATTGTTTTCATTTTTCAATACAATAAAGTTGAATTAAAATCATTTTTTTAATCTACTAAGACTGTAATTTAACAATATTTTTAAACATATTGTACTGGTTTAGAGGCGATTTATCTTGTTGGAAAAGAAGTTTGGAAGATTCTGTCTTGAGTTCCATTTCATTAAAACAAAGTCATCACATTTCTGGTATGTGAGACGAAGCTATGGTCCATGATTAACCCTCTATGATAGATTATGATAGATGTAGGGGAGTGATTTAGCACCACTCAGTTAACTCGACTCTAACCTCAATAAACAAAACCTTCGAAATGTTTTGTCGGGCTCGGCACATTTAGCGTGAAAATGAGTTTTTTTTGTGTGAAAATAGATAGATCGAGATTGACTTAACATAAAATGGAAAGATTGACTCGAAAATACTTTCAATATCATCAATATTGAGGAGGAGAAAAGAAAAAAATACCGAAGATAAAAATTTTGGAAGGAAAACATATTCGAAGACCTAGATGGAGAAGTATAAATACAAATGAGCAGTCGCAAAGTGGGGCATCCACAATTCGTCTCTAAAGATCCCTAGACATCCAAATTCACAAGAAAAAAAAAACTAACTTGTTATCAAAGTTAGTTCAATCTCTTTGTAATTGTATCAGTTCGTTCTTGAGCTTAATAAATAAAATTATTTCCGCGACACTACTTCCCTTAATTAAGCTTGCCGGTTTATATGTGCAGATTTGACTCACACAATAGACATTAGACAATATAGTATGTTTTTGAAATATATTTTTTGAGGTTATTTCATGATAAGTAATACTGCAAAATATAAATTTTTCAAA
This sequence comes from Arabidopsis thaliana, assembly GCF_000001735.4. NCBI lineage: Eukaryota > Viridiplantae > Streptophyta > Magnoliopsida > Brassicales > Brassicaceae > Arabidopsis > Arabidopsis thaliana. Next base: position 1,360,774 of record NC_003071.7, on the reverse strand, counting down.
CATAAATTTATACATTGAACCTCATATCTATTTGTTTCTATTATTTAATTTATTTTAATGACAATGTGTTCTATACTATATTTAAATTTTAGTAAATAATTTTCTTAAATTATATAATTTTTCAATACTTTCTTAATAAACTTCTAGATGTGAAATAGTTTTATAAAAAAAAAAATACATATTCTGGTTATATTTTTTCATATAGAAAAGAAATGGTGTGATTCATATTTTTTCAAGTTTTCTAAGAAATCAAATAATGAGTAAGTCAACAAATAAAATCTCATATAGTGGCTAAGAACTTGAAGTCATTTAGTGAGAAGGAAACCAATAAAAAAATTTACCTATAAATTAAAGGGCAATTAAATGTAAGAACAGTTTAAATAATTAAAAATTATTAACTAAAGTAATGAATCTATTAATTAATTGAAAATAAATATATGTGAAAGAATATTTGTACAAAAAAGCAAATAAAATATCTAGTAGATATATTTCTGAAATAAGTATTTAGAAATTTAATTTTTTGTTTTACTTGATTTTTCAAAATTTTATACCAAAATACAATTTATTTTAATCTTATAATTTTATTTCTAATCAAGGTGTTCCAATTTCATTTCGCTAAATGTTATAGAACCGATCCCAATACGAACGCGAACCTCACTTATCAGCTCTCAATCTCTCAACTCGAAGTTTGTTTGTGTGAATCAAAGAAGAAACAGAGAACAACACACAAGAATTTGTTACCCAGTTCAATCTAATCTGTGTGATTAGATCTACGTCTGGAGCCAGATAGATCCGGCAATCCACTATATGAGATGTTTACAAACTTCTCTGAGCTCAATACAAGATCAATGAAGAACCCTAATTTTCTGGGTTTAAGAGAGATCGTAACAACTTTCTAACGGAATGAAGAAGAAGAAGATAACAGACTTCTATTTATATGTGTTTGACTTCGAGCATCGAAGCCTCTTTCAGAATGAGAGTCTTCCAATCATAACTTCCTTCTTCTGTAAACCAAAGCGAACCGTTTCAATAACCAACTCCAATCTGCTGTTAAACCGAATGTCATCAGACCAACATTAAACCGGAATTGGATCATATTCATAACATTATATCAAACAAGGAAAAAAAAACTATTCACTATTGTCGGCAATAATTAACTTTTTGAAAAATCGAAACAACAAGGCCACCACGTCTACAAAAATCAGAAACCAATTCATGCACATGATATATGTGTTTAATAAATATAATTTATATGGACCCTCTTAATAATATAATTTATATGGAGCATTTATTATTATGGGTACATCATATCATATCTGTTTTTACCTTAATAAATAGAATAACATTTTTTTCTGTGACACACATTGAAGAGAGAAAACTATTTGTCCCACAGTCAATTACGGGTCTAAAATTTGGTAGTAACAATAATACTTTCATATGCATATCTTAACATGAGAAAAAAATGTTTTCACTGGTCGAGCAGAGTTATATATATATTTAGATATTGACGAAAAGTCTTCATTGACAATAAATTACATTGGTTTCGTCCATCAGTACAAGATTGGATATGATCTAAAAAATCAGAGGCAAATCAATCAAGATTAAGAAGACGACAATGGAAGAGCCATTTCTTCCGAGAGACGAGCAGTTAGTCTCTTGTAAATCCACATGGCAAAGTGGTCAGGTCACCGTCGAGCTGAAGAAAGTGAGCCGCTTGGCCGCTCCTATGGCCACCGTAACCATAGCTCAGTACTTATTGCCTGTCATCTCAGTCATGGTCGCCGGCCACATCGGCGAGTTGGAGCTCGCCGGTGTCGCGCTTGCCACGTCTTTCACAAACGTTTCCGGCTTCAGCATAATGGTAATTATGCTATTACTCTCTCCTCTTCATTTCAAGAACTCAATTAACTTTCCAATATTGAAATATTGCTGCATTCTTTTTTGTGTAGTTTGGGTTAGTTGGTGCATTGGAAACTCTTTGTGGCCAAGCCTATGGAGCAGAACAATACGAAAAAATCGGAACCTATACATACTCTGCAATGGCTTCCAACATACCAATTTGTTTCATCATATCAATTCTATGGATTTACATCGAAAAGCTCTTGATCACTCTCGGGCAAGAGCCTGACATCTCTAGAGTCGCTGGCTCCTACTCATTGTGGCTCGTACCGGCTTTGTTTGCCCATGCTATTTTCTTACCACTGACTCGGTTTCTGCTAGCACAAGGGTTGGTTATTTCCCTGCTATACTCTGCCATGACCACCCTTTTGTTCCATATTGCGGTTTGCTGGACTTTGGTTTTCGCGCTTGGTCTTGGAAGCAATGGAGCTGCTATTGCTATTAGTTTGTCTTTCTGGTTTTACGCTGTGATACTCTCATGTCATGTGAGATTTTTCAGCTCTTGCGAGAAGACTCGCGGATTTGTATCAAATGATTTTATGTCTAGTATCAAGCAGTACTTCCAGTACGGAGTCCCATCCGCTGGATTGATTTGGTAAGTAAACCATTTTCACGTGTCTTGTTGGTTAAGTTACAATACACCGATGCTTCCTCTTATCTTGCTTGCATTTTTTTGTCTTCTTTGATAGCTTAGAATGGTGGCTGTTTGAGCTACTCATACTCTGCTCAGGTCTTCTCCCAAACCCAAAACTCGAGACATCTGTTCTTTCGATTTGGTAAGTATCATATTACTTCTTTTTATCCTATGTGTTCTCTTTACCAAAATGTATTAATCTTATGTCTTTCATGTTATCAGTCTTACAATAGGAACTTTACACTATGTGATTCCATCTGGAGTCGCGGCGGCTGTGAGGTATGATCTCAACTCTCAAACCAGAACAAGTGTTCAACAATTCCTTTCTCAACATTAGTCATTTGGTTTCTTGAAGCACACGAGTGTCAAACAAATTGGGAGCTGGAAATCCTCAAGTTGCTAGGGTTTCCGTATTGGCAGGGCTTTGTCTCTGGCTTGTAGAGTCAGCTTTCTTTAGCACACTTCTCTTCACCTGCCGAAACATCATAGGCTACACATTCAGCAACAGCAAAGAAGTTGTTGACTATGTTGCTGACATATCTCCTTTGCTCTGTCTCTCCTTCATCCTCGACGGATTAACGGCAGTTCTAAATGGAGTGGCTAGGGGATGTGGGTGGCAACACATTGGAGCTTTGATCAACGTGGTGGCTTATTATCTTGTAGGAGCTCCTGTTGGAGTTTACTTAGCTTTCAGTCGTGAGTGGAATGGAAAAGGACTCTGGTGCGGTGTTATGGTTGGATCCGCGGTGCAAGCCACTTTACTGGCTATCGTCACAGCCTCCATGAACTGGAAGGAACAGGTTAGAGTTTGTTACATTCTAGTTTTTTGAATGCTCTGAAGTAACTGGACTCTATTATTTGCAGGCTGAGAAAGCAAGGAAGAGAATAATCTCTACTGAAAATGGATTGGTTTAAATAAAGGTTGTTCCTAAGAGCTATCTCAAAGTATTTGCAAGTCATGTGCAAAAAAACATGTAATGTTATTTTGATGGGTTATAATATTTTTTTGTAAAACTTTTATCCAGGATTTATACATTTTTTCTTGAGTTGATATTTTCGTTAGTTAGAAAAATTATTCGAATTGCACATGCTGAAAGATGATTTATTTATTTTCTTCAAACTTTAATATACAAATGTAACAAGTAAATAAAAACTCATTAGTTCCAAACACCATGGGATTAAAAATGGCCTCAGCTGCAATCAGTCCTATCTTTATAAAAAACAACTATGTGAGTCCTATCCATTATCCCAATAAGTCCACTAAAAATGGCCTGTATGGCACAACCAGATTTAACACTTAGTATTAACTTTAAAATTCACAAAAGAAAATAATCTCTCTTATATATGGTCCAAACATAATAACTTTACACTAATGATCCATAAGAGTTTTCACATACATGTTTCTTGACGTAAATCATTAAAAATATATAGATGAAAAATACTTATAGAAGATTCAAATTCCACATAGTCCACTAATGTTATGTCATTTAATTAGTAGGTTTAGTGGTGAAAACTTAATACGAATTCCTACCTTTTTATCAGCCTCAGCTGCACGTTTGAACTGTCTAGTTGTTATTTAAACCAAAAAAATGTTTTTGTTAATTAAGACATTTTTCCTTTTTAATATAAACTGTTAAAACAAACTGTCTCTTTTTTTTTTGTAACAATGTCATTATCTTTTGTTTAATCTATGATATGATTAGAACTTGATTCCCAAGTAATTATTCGAGTTGCCTTTGTTGTTTAGTCATAGATCATTGGAACGTGATCCCCAAGTGTATTATCATGTATTTCCAAAATGCTGATATTGGACGACTGTTGAGTGTTGACGACGACGTCCACCATTTGTATTTCAAAATGACCGAATTGTCTCTTTTGTTTGTCTTTGTTATTAGGTTATTGTGATATCTGACTTTTATGGAAGTAATAAAAAGTTTAATATACATGACTTTTATAACAGTTTTATAAAACTGTTATAACTTGTGAAGTTGTTAGAAGATTTTGTCATTTGCAAAAAACATGATGTATGTTCCTTTAACAATAAAAAACATGATGTATGTTCACCTTAAAAAAAACTATTGTTTTCCGGAAACTTATTAAGAGAAACTATACAACGTCATTGCTGAAAACTTTGATGTATAAACTTTAGTAATACTTTATACTTTATCATGTAGACTTTTATAATATACTTTTTGAGGATCTTCGTGGAAAATATAGAATTCCACTGGTCGAGCTAAGAGTCATGTAATTTGAATATTCTATTCCCACAATTTCCAAAAAAGAAAAGTCTACGTTGACATTGACATTGGTTTCGTCGTCTGTCTAGTGTCTATAAAAGATGGAAGAATGTCCGCATAAATTATAGACAATTAAAGTACTAGACAAGGCTTTCAACACAAAACAATAACAAACAAAAAATAAGGACAAAAAAAAAATTAACAACCTAAAACAATGGAAGAGCCATTTCTTCCGCAAGATGAGCAGATAGTCCCCTGTAAAGCCACATGGAAAAGTGGTCAGCTCAATGTCGAGCTGAAGAAAGTGAGCCGCTTGGCTGTTCCTATGGCCACCGTGACCATTGCACAGTACTTATTGCCAGTCATCTCAGTCATGGTCGCTGGCCACAACGGCGAGCTCCAGCTCTCCGGTGTCGCTCTTGCTACCTCCTTCACAAATGTCTCCGGTTTCAGCATTATGGTAATTATGTTATGACTACTCTCTCCTCTTATGTTCAAAATCAAGTTGACTCTGAAATCTTGATAAATACTTCAATTCTTTGTGCAGTTTGGGTTAGTGGGTTCACTAGAAACTCTTTCTGGCCAAGCTTATGGAGCCAAACAATACGAAAAAATGGGAACCTATACATACTCCGCAATTTCCTCTAACATCCCTATATGTGTCCTCATATCAATTCTCTGGATATACATGGAAAAACTCTTGATCTCTCTCGGACAAGACCCTGACATCTCCAGAGTCGCTGGCTCCTACGCCTTGCGGCTCATACCGACTTTGTTTGCCCATGCGATTGTCTTACCACTGACCCGGTTTCTGCTAGCACAAGGGTTGGTTCTTCCACTGCTTTACTTTGCCCTGACCACCCTTTTGTTCCACATTGCGGTTTGCTGGACTTTGGTTTCCGCACTTGGTTTGGGAAGCAATGGAGCTGCCTTGGCTATTAGTGTGTCTTTCTGGTTTTTCGCTATGACACTCTCATGTTATGTGAGATTCTCCAGCTCTTGCGAGAAGACTCGCCGATTTGTATCCCAAGATTTCTTGTCTTCTGTCAAGCAGTTCTTCCGTTATGGAGTCCCATCAGCGGCAATGCTTTGGTAAGTCTATTAAAAGTTTCTTGTTGGTCAAGTTACATACGCCAATGCTTCTTCTTATCTCACTTGCATTTTCTCGGTCTGCCTTTTACAGCCTAGAATGGTGGCTATTTGAGCTACTTATACTCTGTTCAGGTCTTCTCCAAAACCCAAAACTCGAGACCTCTGTTCTTTCAATTTGGTAAGTTTCATATAGAAGGACTTCTTTTTATCTTTACTAGTGCGATCTATACTAAAAAAGCTAACGAATCCTATTTCTTTCATGCAAGTCTTACAACAGCAACTTTGCACTATGTGATTCCAGTTGGAGTCGCGGCCGCTGTGAGGTATGAACTCTAATTTTTAACCAACCATATTCAACATCTTCTTCCTAAACAATATAAGTCATTTGGTTTCTTGCAGCACACGCGTGTCAAACAAATTGGGAGCTGGGATTCCTCAAGTTGCTAGGGTTTCAGTATTGGCAGGGCTTTGTCTCTGGCTTGTAGAGTCATCTTTCTTTAGCATACTTCTCTTCGCCTTCAGGAACATCATAGGCTACGCATTCAGCAACAGTAAAGAAGTTGTGGACTATGTGGCTGATCTATCTCCTTTGCTCTGTCTCTCCTTTGTTCTTGACGGATTTACCGCAGTTCTTAATGGGGTTGCCAGGGGATGTGGTTGGCAACACATTGGAGCTTTGAACAACGTAGTAGCTTATTATCTCGTAGGAGCTCCGGTTGGAATATATTTAGCTTTCAGTTGTGAGTTGAACGGAAAAGGACTATGGTGTGGTGTAGTGGTTGGATCCGCTGTGCAAGCCATTATACTGGCTATTGTCACGGCTTCCATGAATTGGAAGGAACAGGTTAGAGCTTATTACAATACATTCTTTTTTTTTTTTAATTCTCTAAAGTAACTGGAATCTATGATTTGCAGGCCAAGAAGGCAAGGAAGAGACTAATCTCAAGTGAAAATGGATTGGCTTAAAGAATGGTGTTTCTGAGAGCTATCTCAAACTATTTGTAACTCTCATTGCTCAATTGTTTTACGGCTATATACTGTCAAAATAAAGCTGCAAAAATTTCTTACAGCATAGTCGGTGTGTTATAATTTTTTGTATAAATCCCTGTTTTATCAATACTTAAAATTTGCTTATGTAGAAATTGTTTTTTTAATTAGAACAAATAATTTTGCACATTTTTTTTTTTGCTAAAGCACGGTTATCTATTTCTTAATCCTTTACGAGAGAGAGATAAATTTCTTTGTTTTCTTTACTTTTTCATATACTAAATGGGAATAATTTGGTGGAAGTACCTTTGGTCCAATGGTTGATAAAATGTTCATTAATGCTTCTACATTAAGAGGTGTAGGCTTCGAGTCTCAGCTACTGCGATTTATAAACAGATTTGTAGATTAATGGAGGCAAGTGTGCACAATTATAGCCGTTCGCCAGGATTCTATGTAGAGAAGATATTGAAGGTATCCATCAAGCGCATAGAGAAGAAGAAGGAGGTGTCGTCTGTCGTGGATCTAATAAAGGTCGGAAGGAATTGTCCATAGTAGAATCGCTATGTAACAGCTTTCTTTAGCACACTTCTCTTCACCTGCCGAAACATCATAGGCTACACATTCAGCAACAGCAAAGAAGTTGTTGACTATGTTGCTGACATATCTCCTTTGCTCTGTCTCTCCTTCATCCTCGACGGATTAACGGCAGTTCTAAATGGAGTGGCTAGGGGATGTGGGTGGCAACACATTGGAGCTTTGATCAACGTGGTGGCTTATTATCTTGTAGGAGCTCCTGTTGGAGTTTACTTAGCTTTCAGTCGTGAGTGGAATGGAAAAGGACTCTGGTGCGGTGTTATGGTTGGATCCGCGGTGCAAGCCACTTTACTGGCTATCGTCACAGCCTCCATGAACTGGAAGGAACAGGTTAGAGTTTGTTACATTCTAGTTTTTTGAATGCTCTGAAGTAACTAGACTCTATTATTTGCAGGCTGAGAAGGCAAGGAAGAGAATAATCTCAACTAAAAATGGATTGGTTTAAATAAAGGTTGTTCCTCAGAGCTATCTCAAAGTATTTGGAAGTCATGTGCAAGAAAATATTTAATGTTATTTTAATATTTTTCGTAAAACTTATATCCAGGTTTTATACATTTTTTCACATGCAGGTTTTATACATTTTTTCACATGCAGGTTTTTTGTAAAAATTATTCGAATTGCACATGCTGAAAGATGATTTATTTATTTTCTTGAATCTTGGTATACAAATGTAACAAGTTAATAAAAACTCATTTACTTGTGCAGCGAGGCGCTTCTGGACCCAAAACCCCCCAAAAAAAACATGGCTATAATGACTACGTGAGTCCTATCCATTATCCCAATAAGTCCACTAAAAATGGATGGTATGACACAACCAGATTTAACACATTATTTGAAGTAGATTCCATCAACCGATCAGGACGCTGCTGGATATCAGGAAGCTACATCATATCACATCAGACGTTTGAGTTGCTGACATGGATGCAGGAGTTGACATGGACGAGCTAAGGCGATTGATGTAACGAGCCAAAGAAGTTAGCTGACTTGGCGTGGTATCAAAAACAAAATTGGTCGAGAAGATATGGAAGATATTCTTTCTCGAAAAATAAGAAATGAATAGGCTTGGGAAACAAGAAAGATTCCTTTTAGTGATTCTCGGAGATCCTAGGGTTTAGAGTTCTGGAGAATAGGTATAAGTATTCTAGAATTAGCGTTGAGCCGCTTTGAGCACTCTAAAATACTGTTATACAATTATAAACTTTAAAGCATTGCAAAAGCTTGAAGGTGAGTGTGTTAGTTCTCTTTATCTTTACGGGTGAGTGATAAGAAACAGAGGTGAGAATTAGGCTTAGTTATTTTTATTCGGGATTGATCATTTGGGTAGAATAAGTCAAGTAAGATCCGAGATAATACTTGTAAAAGAATTTATTATCAATAAGAATAAAGTTTAAGTATTACTTATTGTTTGGAAGTAAATTCTATCTGTTGTGTTGGTCTATACCTTTTAGTATTGACTTTAAAATTCACAAAAGAAAATTAAAACTCTCTTATATATGGTCCAAACATAATAATTTTACAGTAATGATCCATAAGAGTTTTCACATATGTTTCTTGACGTACATCATCAAATATATATAAATGAAAAATACTTATAGAAGATTCAAATTCCACATAGTGCACTAATGTTATGTCATTTAATTAGTAGGCTTAGCGGTCAAAAGTTAAAACGAATTTCCTACCTTTCTATCAGCCTCAGCTGCACGTTTGAACTGTCTAGTTGTTATTTAAAAAAAAGAAAAATGTTTTTCTTAATTAAGACAGTTTTCTTTTAATTAAAACAATGTTTAATCTACGATGATTGTAATTTGATTCCCAAGTAATTATTTGAGTTGCCTTTGTTGTTTAGTCATAGATAATCGGAACGTGATCCCCAAGTTTATTATCATGTATTTCCAAAATGCTGATATTGGACGACTGTTGAGTGTTGACGACGACGTCCACCATTTGTATTTTAAATTGATGCTGCCACTTCTTAAAATTGACTATTAACGGAATTTTCTTTGCCCCGTTCTTAGGTTATTGCCGGATATATATATACATTCATGTAAATTTCGGATTTGATCTGATTTATATAAATATTAAAATTTAATAACCAAACTTTTCTTTGACGTTTGTTACATTGTCATAAAAAAATATTGATCTAATCTTGTTACAAATAATGATCAAGCCATTAAACTTAGTTACTTGCATTAGAACACATACAATTATACGATTATGATAAACGGCTCTGTAAATAGTTGTACTCTCATACTCAGATTTCTGACTAACGATTATATTTGTACCATATGCATGATCAGTGGCGGAGGCAGGATAGTTAGCCATGGGGTCAAATTATTTTGTAAGCCAAATACAAAAAAACATTTTGAAAAAAAAATGAAAATATTATCACAAGTGATACTTAAAAAAAAAACAAATTACCATTACAAAAAATAAAAACAAGACATAATGAGAAAAAGGTAAAGTATACATTCAAACTAAGGTAATTTAATTTGTGTTAAGCAATAATATTTGAGATTTAACCTAGTTTAGTGGGTATATTATTATATATAAAATTAATTGGGTTAACATGTTGTAGTTTTAAAATTTTTTTATTGGAATTTAGTTGGATTCATATTTGATGGGGGTCAATAATTTTTTGGGGAAAGGGTCAATTTATAAAAATTAACAAAATTTAAACTACTTTTCTAAAATCCATGGGGGTCAATAGACCCCATGATTACATAATACCTCCGCCACTGTGCATGATGAACAAAATTACCTATAAAATGAGTCGGCTCAACCCATGAACTCATTTAAACCTGAAGTCATTGGATATGAGTTGAGTTGTGTTGAGTTATCCATTTTTGACACCCCTAGAAAAACCAAATAGGTTTTTAACCAAATCTTGCGTTATAACGAAAATGATAATAAATGTTTTATGCTTTGATTTTCTAAGTTTTTCAAACTAGAACAAAAATTCAAGGAAAGTTTCTTGCTCGTTATATCAACCAAAGAGAAACCAATAGTAAAAATAATGTCATGATGAATAATTGATTAATTCTTCTTATGATATAATGGATGTGGCTTTTGTTCAGTTAGATTTTTTTTTTTTTTTTGGGTTCAATTCAGAAACATAAAAGAATGTGGCTTTTGTTCAGTGTTTTTTTTTGTCAACATGGTTTTGGTTCAGTTTAGAGACATATCGATTATAAATAATGTTGGTCTAGGTTTATAAGCTCAATTTGGTTTGATGGGTTCACATGCCAATTAACCGTTGATTGAATAATCTCATCATGTGAATATAATAGGGCTTGGAGGAGGAGTTGGGGGATTGATAGCAGGAGCGGCAACAGCGGTAGTGGCTGCAATGGGTGGTCACCATGTGGGTCATCGCGCAGGCTACGAGCACCACAACCATGGAAAATACATAAGAGGATTACTTGGAGGAGGAAAGTACAAGCGAGGAAAGCAAAGTATCGGAGGAGGGAATTACAAGTGTGGCAAGCACGGCATGTTCGGAGGCAAAAGAGGCAAGCATGACATGTTCGGGGGGAAACGAGGCAAGGGCATGTTCGGACAAAGGAAGTGGAAATGATCCATTAGCATTCCTCTCTACATATATTTTCGTAACAACTTAATATTAAGCTTAATATATAATGTGGGTGAATCATTTAATTTACATGTATTTGTAGCTATATGTATCTATGAAAGAGTGTTTAAATTGGGTAAAATATTTTTCTTACGGATAAACGTTAATGGTAATGTTTTTTTTATAAAGAATTTGTATATATGCATGTATTGTGAGCCAGTGTAATAACTTTTCTGTGGAGTGTGTTTTTTTTTTGGGAATAAAACGTTGAGAATAATAAGGATTCAATTTAGAGAATTCAAAAATTATGTGAATTTTCAAGATTTTTTTTTATTTTGGGGAGAGATATACGGGGGATTTGTTTTGGAATGTTGAGAATAGTATGAATATAGAGAATTAAAAATTTATGTGAATTTTTAAGAATTTGTTTTTTTGGGGAGAGAGATATATGGGTTTTTTTGGGGAATAATATGGATTTAGAGAATTAAGAAATTTATGTGAATTTTCAAGAAATTGTTTTAGGGAGAGATATATGGTTTATCCAACAAAAAAATACTTGATTAGATTAATACACACAATAATTCGAAATAGATAAAACTGTAAAAATATGATAAATTTTTATCACATCAGAATAAATCAAACTTAATATGGATAATTGTTATAGGACTATATCATATAAGACAATTATCCAAAATGATATAGTCCTATAACAATTATCCAAAATGTTATTAGGTTATATTTATCATGATGTGATAAGAAGTTATTATTTTCTGCAGTCTTATATAAGCTAAATTTATAGTTTACATTTTATATATTCCAAAATTTTTTTAGTGTTAATCTAATCAAGTAATTTTGTTGTTAGATAAACGTGTAAAATATATAAGAAAATAGTGTTAGGCGATGCCAATGGGTCTGCATGCCCAAGAGGTGTCCGATTGTAATTACTTTCATTCTTAGTGGAAGCTCTGACTCTCTCCTTTAACCAAAAAAATTGAAAATAGTAAAAGCTAATTAATTTAGTAAAAATTGGATAATAAGCGATAATTATAAGGAAACTTAAATTAGTATATTTGGTTTAGTAGATAAAAGTAGGAAAATAAACTTCAATATATATAAACTAAACAATAAATAAATTCTAAATTTAAATATTTTCTTAATCAATAAAAATAAATGGATAATTGAATCCCCTAAACCAGAGCTATTGAGCTAGTTTACTGTAACTCTCACTTAAGTGGATGGTTCATTGGGATGTAGATGTAAATTATTTGTTGTACGAAATTTGTTGTAGGTGTGTTGATTATACTTGTAAGAATTTTGTGTAAATCTTTGGATATACCTATATATATTTGTTGCGGTAGAAATTGTGTTGTAGACATTTTAAAGTACAAAACAATTGATGAATGTTATATTTTAAAACTATAAAAAATAAAAATTGATTGACAAATACGCTTCTTCTTTCTTTGTAGATTTTGTTTGAATGTATACAAATTTTTTGTGCTAGTAAAAGAGAATATAAAAAATATATTTTAAATAATAACTACAATATTAAACTAATAAAAAATAGTTAATACAGTTTTGAAAATATGTATGTTAAAGACGAAATTTATATGTATATATAAACAATATATGTAAAATTATTTATATTATATATATATATATATATATTTTTTCCTAATTTAATGCTACAATCTATATATACATTTTTGCAACCATTTTAGCAAATAAATCCTAAAGTTGGACTTATTTACAACCCAATGCCATTAGCATTAAATATTTTTTCCAAAATAATTAACTTTACTTTAAAATTTTAATTTAAATTGTCAATCACATTATCAATCAAATTTAATCCAAACAAAGTTCACATCAATCCCTTAAAATTAGCATAAACGTATTTTATTAACAATATTTTAAAACAAAGTTTTTTGTTTAAAAAATATTATTCTTACTAAACGTTGTTTGCTTAAATAAACAAATCATGTATTTGAACTTATTTACAATGTCACGCTACTGACATTAATTATTTAGGCATAAAAATATTTATTTAAAGATTTAAATCTTCTAAATTTTTGCTTTTAGAGTTATTATATCATTACCTAAAAGGCAAAAAATATTAATTTTTAAATATTATTATTTGTATATTTAAACTTCATAAAACATTATTAATATTTGAATTTATAAAAAGTTTAATCTATCAAAAATAATTAACATCATTATTTAATATATAGAGTTAAAAAAAATCTCAAAAACAAATCGTCATATTTTGTGATTCGAAATTTTATGAATGAACATATATTAACCAATTGGCGAAAAATGTGTGGGTTCAACGTCCCGCAACGACTAAAATATTTTGACAATGATTCATAAACATATTATAAATAAGATCAACATTAATAAAATAAATAGTTTTTTTTTGTTGACGGGTTTGTCAGGACGGGTTTGGCAGGACGTTACTTAGTAACAATGGTAAACTATAAAATAATTTACAAATTTTTATATATATTAATTTTAAAAAATAAATTGTCTCCGCGGTGTACCGCGGGTTAAAATCTAGTGTTTTAGTATTTTGGGTCATATTATTGTTGTTTGTTAATGTATGTATGTATGTGTATACACGTATTTCTATGTACACACATTATATTAAATGAAGAAAAAATTAATTGGTAACCAAAATTGTACCTAAAAGATAAATAAAGGCTATAATAAAACACAAAATATTTTTTACAGTTGTTGGTCATTCCTCACGACAAAGAAACGAGAGCTTTAGGAATTATTGTTGGTCGTTCTTTAACTTTTTTTTGTCTCTAAGTTCTAAAATTAAAGTACATCATGATTGCTAAATTTTTAAGGATATACTTAAAATTAAGGCCGTAGATAGCTCTTACAGCGAAACTAATCATGACCCATGTAAACAATGATACAATGAGGAGACAAAAGTTTTAGTAGGATGTACATAGTGTTGATTCATTCAAAGGCCAAATAGATTCTTAAACCAATTATTATTATTCCAGAAGTGAAGGTTGATTATAACAAAAATGATAACAAATGTTTATTTAATTTACTAAGAATATGTATATATATACATATATTTTGATAAAATATCTTAAATTTTATTTAAATTTGTCTTATGAATTAACGTTGTAAGTTGAGTTGTTAAAATACATGTCTTTTATTTTTGGAGTGAATTATATACATTTTCATGTGGACTTTTTCTGGAACCATAGGGATTCAAATAGATTTATAATTTTAATGAAAAATAGCATTTGGAATTTTTAAGAAAAAAAATCTATTAAAAGCTCAATAAGAAAAACAAAACTTATCTGAAACTACAACTAAACATTTTTTTTTGTTTTTCGGTGTTTACCAAGTCAGATAAAAAAATTTCTAAGTAAAAAGATAACAAATAATTAAACCCACAATAATAGGGATAACGAGCTGATTTTTTCTTGTCGGAGAAACGTCTGTTAGGTACACTTTTGTGTTGTCTCGTAGTAAGTAGTTGTGCATATGCCACAATCGTCTCTCACGATGGTTGTGCCATCACTATTTATGGTCATCGTCGAGTTCTTCTCTCTGGTTCTATCCATTACTTTTGTAGTACCGATGAGGTAACTTACATATCAGCTTATATCTACGTTAGTAGTTAATCTATTATATATGTTTAGCATAATAGGATTGTTAATTAACTACATTTTTTGTTGTTACTTTGTCAAATTTAGATGTGGCCGAATCTTATAAAGAAGGGCAAAGAAAGAGGTCTTGATGCAATCGAGACTTATGTTTTTTGGAATGCACATGAACCTACTCGTCGTCAATATGATTTTTCTGGAAATCTGGATCTTATTCTTTTCTTCAGAACCATTCAAAATGAAGGAATATGTATGGAGTTCTACGCATTGGACCATATGTTTGCGCATAGTAGAATTACGGGTAATAAACTAAACTTGCTTCATTTTACTTATTAATATCATCAATGCATTCTTAGTGCAAAGTGCTGGTGGTTATAACTTAACATATACGATCAAGTTTATATATATGTTGGTCTTTCTCCATTTGCTTATAATGATATTAGTTTTTTTCTTTTTTTCTTTTCACTAATTTTGATATTTTAATTATGTAATCATTTTCAATAGAGGTTTTTCAGTGTGGGTGCATAATATGCCCATAATAGAATTCAGAACTACTAATACTGCGTTTATGGTAATCATTTATCAAATTTTACATGTAATACTTTTGTTTTAATTAATAGTATATGGATGATTTTTATGTAGAATGAGATGCAAAATCTTACAACTATGATAATAGAAATGGTCAAGAAAGAGAAGCTATTTGCATCACAAGGAGGTCTAATTATCCTTGCTTAGGTAATAATTTTTTTAACATGATGCTATCCACTATTTACATCTATTTGGTTATAGAATATACAATCTTTTGTTTTTTTCTATTAAAGCCTATTACTGCTACCATAGTTCAAATACAAAAGCCAGAACTACAACAATTTTGATTTTAGTTTTCCTAAATTTGCAGATTGAAAATGAGTATGGAAATGTGATTGGATCATACGGAGAAGCGGGTATGGCATATATTTAGTGGTGTGCAAACATGACTAATTCTCTTGATGTTGGTGTTCCATGGATCATGTGTCAACAAGATGATGCTCCTCAACCAATGGTAAAATTAGCTAAAGTTAATGATTTTCATGAAATTAACTTAGACATTTATTAACACTAATGATCTATAAATTGTTTGATTTTATAAGTAAACACATGGAATAGTTATTATTGTGACAACTTTACACCAAACAACCCCAACACTAAAAAAATGTGGACTGAGAATTGGACCGGATGGTTAGTTTTCGTTTAGTTATTGCTGTAATTTAATATCTTTTACTAATAATAAGAACGTATATTTTTATGCAATCTGAATATTGTTGACCCAAAACTTTTATAAATGACCTCATTGATATGTCCTTGATCGAGAGATGTTTTCTCATGGTTAGTTTTTATTTATTCTTATCTGTAAAAATATATTTATTCTATATTTGTATAGGTATATGAATTAGGGAGGTAAAGATCCTTAAAGAACAACCGAAGATGTTGCTTTTGCTGTTGCAAGATATTTCCAAAGATGAGGAGCTTTCCA
The DNA here is from genome assembly GCF_000001735.4 of Arabidopsis thaliana. NCBI lineage: Eukaryota > Viridiplantae > Streptophyta > Magnoliopsida > Brassicales > Brassicaceae > Arabidopsis > Arabidopsis thaliana. The sequence goes on along the minus strand of NC_003071.7, from coordinate 1,344,624 downwards.
AAACTACTACATGGTAAAAAAAAAATTATAATATCTACATGTTAAAAAAGTAATAATGAAACTTTAACTTAATTGATAAAGTAAGAACATACATTAATGATCATTAAAAAAAAATAATGAATGTTTATCTTTGTTTTTGTAGTATCATGGACATACCAACTTTGATAGAACCGCGGGTGGTCCGTTCATCACAACAACATATGATTACGATGCTCCTCTTGACGAATTTGGTAAATATTTATAAACTATATTCATATTTAAATTAGGTTAAAGATTTTAAAATAAAAGGTACTAACAATGATGAATATTTATTAGGTAATTTGAACCAACCAAAATACGGACACCTGAAACAGCTTCATGATGTTTTTCATGCTATGGAGAAAACTCTCACTTATGGAAATATTTCCACCGCTGATTTTGGAAATTTAGTCATGGTAATTCTCATTTTCTGCTTTTTTCAATTTTTATATTTAAAATATGTTACTCTTGAATTTATTTTTGAACATGTATTATTATAGACAACGGTTTATCAAACAGAAGAAGGATCAAGTTGTTTCATTGGAAACGTGAATGCAAAAATCAATTTCCAAGGAACATCTTATGATGTCCCGGCTTGGTATGTGAGCATTTTACCGGATTGCAAAACTGAGTCTTATAATACCGCCAAGGTTTGTCTTTGTTACATTCAAAGTTTTTTTTACAGTTTTTCTTAACAGTGATCATTATTACATTCAAGTTATAATCCTTAATACATTGGCTTTTTTTTTATGGTTTTATATATTTCTGATTAACACTCAAACTTCTGTGATGGTTAAGAAAGCGAATGAAGCTGAGAACGAGCCTTCGATTTAAAAATGGTCATGGAGACCAGAGAACATAGACAATGTCCTCTTGAAAGGAAAATGAGAATCTACAGTGAGACAATTGTTTGATCAAAAAGTAGTAAGCAATGACGAAAGTGATTTTCTTTGGTACATGACTACGGTTAATCTCAAAGAACAAGATCCGGCTTGGGGAAAAAATATGTCTCTTCGTATCAACAGTACTGCTCATGTTCTTCACGGTTTTGTCAATGGACAACATACTGGTAAGTAAATGACTTATCTAGTTTTAAACAACACTCAACACATAAAGAAAACATTTTATAGATTATTCGTTCTTTTTTATTATAGGTAATTATCGCGTTGAAAATGGAAAGTTTCACTATGTTTTTGAGCAAGACGCGAAGTTCAACCCTGGTGTTAATGTCATTACCCTCCTTAGCGTAACCGTAGACCTTCCGGTGAGTTCGAAATCTTATCATTCTTATGTTAAAACCATTCTTTTAATGTCCTATTTTTAACTATGTTTTTTTTGTAAGAACTATGGTGCTTTCTTCGAAAACGTCCCGGCTGGAATCACTGGACCCGTTTTTATCATTGGAAGAAATGGTGATGAAACTGTTGTAAAATATTTGTCTACTCATAATGGAGCTACAAAACTGGTTTAAGCGGGGTTGAGAACCAACTCTTTAGTTCAGAATCACCTTCGACATGGTCAGGTGAAAGTGTACCATTCAACTGAACCATGACTTAGTACAAGGTAAGTAGATATTAAAATCAATAGCTACCAAAAAGTTATAGATGCAATTTAAAATCTTATTATTCTAATGTTTCTTTCAGACTATTTTCAAAGCTCCTTTGGGAAGTGAACCAGTTGTGGTCGATCTTTTGGGATTTGGAAAAGGAAAGGCTTCGATCAATGAAAATTACACTGGCCGTTACTGGCCAGTTTTTCTAGAAACCAAAAAAGAAAAAAAAAAATCGATGCGTGATTTACCTCTCTTTTGTGTTTTGTAAACTGAATGGTTCCTATTGAGAAGTAATTTAGGTACAACAAAAAGCTGTTCTTGAATTGGAAACATATTAATTCCCAAACCCTTAAAAGCTTGAAGCTCAGGTCTGCTCACACTCCTTCAGTGCAAAGCCCAATACAAACTTTGTGTGGAATTCTTAATCTCCATGGTCGAGGACTTCATGTGAGAGAGGATCCACCTGTTCTGTTACGGTTTTCCACCCATCTCTTGCATAACTGGGTTCTAGCTTCCTCTCCATATCGCTACGTAATGTCTGAGCTCATCTCTCAATATGCGAAAAACCTAGCAATCATCCTCAAGCATCTAAGCAATATTACCCTTGCTCGAACCCGTGTCCAAGCACTTTCTCGTGTAGTTCTCTTCGGGCCAGTGAGATTCACGACTTTGACCACTTTTACAACGCCACTTGGTCTCTTGACAATGGCTATATGTTCATCCATTGACTCGTCTTTGGAAGAATTGTCGATAATCTTTGATCTCACATGTACCAAAATGCTTTATAGCTTTTGGCTCAAAGCTCTCAAAGAACTCTTGTCGATTAAACCTATCGATCCTTTTATCTATCTTTTTATCTACCTTATGTTGGCTTTGTGGAATGCTCCTTATGGTTGTATTGTTAACTTCTGGATCTGATTCCCTCCTCCTTTGTACTTGGTTTCTATCTTAATTGAATGATATCATCTCTTTGACAAAAAAAATAAAATAAAATAAAATAAATAATAATTCCCAAATCCCACAACACATTACCAGATATGGAGGAATGATGATGATGTGAGTTGTTTTTTCTGTTATTATTTTCCCTACTTTTTTTTTCCATCAATTGAAGTTAAATACATTTTATGATAAATAATTAAACAAACAAAGATAAAATTGTATTTCTTTGGTTTATCTCTTTGGAGTTCTAATAATAACAGGTGTTTCGCAATTTATTTCTATAATGAAAAATAATAATATATATTTCCAATTAATCCATATTGCAACTCATGTGTAATAGATTCATTGAAATATCTAATAAATAAACAAAAATTCTAACAATAATCTTAAACTGTTGAAAGCAAATAACCATTATGAAAAGATATTACTTTTATAATTCAAAATCATGTATCACATGTAGTATTGTACATGCTACATATTAATTGTTTTAACATAACTTTTGAGAAAAAAATGCGGTAAAAAACCTTCAAAGTGACAAATTTTTTATCCGCTCTTAACTTTTTTTTTTATTATATACAAATCAAATTTAAGGAAATAACTCAATAATAAGATATTTTAACTTTAAATTCCTAATTTTATTATATCCATATAAAATCAATTTCTTTTTATTGTTTTAAATTCTTAAAGAAAATATTTCTTTATCTTCCATTTACATAAAGTATTGTTGGTCAATTGGTAACTCGATAGCGACATAACGTTTTCAGTACATTTATCAGATTTTATATAACTTGTTTTTTCTTTTGAACCGACATTATGAGATCTTTAGTCAAGTTGGAGGATTTTCCATTGAAAATCATCTTATATCATAAGCTTTAAAAATTTTAATTGTGAAGGTTTAAATCATATGTTTGTAATACATGCATTTCCATTTCACCCCAAAAAAAAGGTAATATTGAATATATTAAGTTTTAATTTATAATAAAACATATCAATTTCACACAAAAAGAGCCAAAATATAGTGCATTGAAAACTTTTAATCAAGTAAAATGTCTTCATTAAACATATCATAATTTGTAAACATCAAAATTATTACTTCTAATAATTTCTATCGATATATTAACAATTATAAAAAAATATTATATATAATTTAATGTTAATATCATTCTATATTCAAAACTAAAACCAAATATACAATTCACGCATCGTTTGGATAACTTTCTAGTATATATATATATATATTAGAATGAAAAAGTCTTGTAGAGCATTAGACCACTAATAATTAAAAAAATTTATAATTATATTGCATTTTTTAATACAATTAGACCCACTAATAAAACTACAAGTATTAAAGGTTCACCCGACTCTCAAATTTGAACCTAATACTAAATTATACCTCTCTCTCTTTTCTTACTTTTTAATATTTAGTTTTTAATGGTCAAAACCCTTTTTTTGTGCAAAAGATAATTTCATTCAAACTTAACCCATATGTAGTACAAATTTTAAACAAACATCAACCTCATGGTTGGAAACATCAAAGAAAACCACAAGTTCTCTCACAAGAGAATGGTAAAGGAAAATGATATAAGATAATTTGACGGTAGATCCATACATCGAAGACAAGAACAATGTAGTAACTTGCTACAAGCGAGAGAATGGTGAGTCGAAGACAATTACACGAATATTTTGGGAGATTGTTGAATGGTCACGGTCCAAACGAGACATAGTGACGTTGATAAAGAGTCTTTAACCTTGGATAACAATGGCTCGAAACACGCAGCTTCTACAAAGGTGATTAAGGTATCCAAATGGTTTTGCAAACTTAAAGTCGGAGACAAACCAAAAGTTCGTTCTATAAAAGAGGATGATTCAAAAGTTCTCTCTATAAAAGAGGATGATTCTATCATAAAATTCTTAGACTTATATGAATAGTATGAGCTGCTCTTTAAGGCACTAAGATCTACCACCAAGGTTAATAAAAGCACCTTGTCTAGACTATCTATAGGTGTCAACGTGATGAGAGAAAGGAGTCCACGACCAATCTCAAAACCATAACCCTGCCATCAGATATCTAGTGTTTGACAAGGAAGAAAGAAAAACAGACCTGGACCAAATTGGTAAATAGGCCTACCCATTAGCATTAGCTTTAGGCCGTGGTAAATTTATTAGTGGGCCAAAGGCTGCCCAGCCCAATTCGAAATGGGGATCCAAACAAACAGCGGTTTTGCCCTCTTTAGAATGCCGCTTTTGTGAAATTGTGAGAACCCTTGTTAAAAAAACTCGCGATGAAGTTGCTCTCAAATACTTTAATGGCTCACGGTAAGGATGCTGTTGTTGTGAGTCACGTGTTTGCACTGTGTAGTTGCTATTTAAAACAAATTCTTTTTGTTCAAAATTATTTTTTTTGATAAATTGTCAATCTCTGAATATTAGAACTTGATTCCCAAGTAATCTTTTTCGAGTTGTTTTGTTGTTTAGTCATTGATTATACGAACTTGGTCCCCAAGTATATTTCTTGTTCATGCACTTCCTTATTATCCTATTGGATGACTGTTGACCACAACGTCCACTAAAGAGAAGAAACTATACAACGTCATTGCGAAAAACTACTATACTTTTATACTTTAACGTGTAGACATAATAATATACTTTTTTGAGTATCTTCGGTGGAAAATATAGAATACCTTTTACTGGTTGAGCTAAGAGTCGTGTAAATTCAATATTCTAGTCCCACAAATTTCCAAAAAGAAAAGTCTAAACATTGGTTTTCGTTGTCTGTCTATAAAAGATAAGAAGAATAACATCAGAGATTATACGCACACGGCTTTCAACATTAGGAAGGACAACAATGGAAGAGCCCTTTCTTCTGCAAGATGAGCACCTTGTCCCCTGTAAAGACACATGGAAAAGTGGTCAGGTTACCGTCGAGCTGAAGAAAGTGAGCAGCTTGGCCGCTCCTATGGCCGCCGTGACCATTGCTCAGTACTTATTGCCTGTCATTTCAGTCATGGTCGCTGGCCACAATGGTGAGCTCCAGCTCTCCGGCGTCGCTCTTGCAACCTCCTTCACAAACGTTTCCGGGTTCAGTATTTTGGTAATGATATGCTATAACTACTCTCTCCTCTTAAGTTCAAGATCAAGTTGCCTCTCAAATCTTGATAACACTATATTAATTCTTTGTGCAGTTTGGGTTAGCGGGTGCACTAGAAACTCTTTGTGGCCAAGCTTATGGAGCCAAACAATACGAAAAAATCGGAACCTACACATACTCTGCAACTGCCTCTAACATCCCTATATGTGTCCTCATATCAGTTCTCTGGATTTACATCGAAAAGCTCTTAATCTCTCTCGGTCAAGACCCTGACATCTCTAGAGTCGCTGGCTCCTATGCCTTGTGGCTCATACCGGCTTTGTTCGCCCATGCGTTTTTCATCCCACTGACTCGGTTTCTGCTAGCACAAGGGTTGGTTCTTCCACTGCTCTACTGTACCCTGACCACTCTTTTGTTCCACATCCCTGTTTGCTGGGCTTTTGTTTACGCGTTTGGTCTGGGAAGCAATGGAGCTGCCATGGCTATTAGTGTGTCTTTCTGGTTCTATGTTGTGATTCTCTCATGTTATGTGAGGTACTCCAGCTCCTGCGACAAGACTCGCGTATTTGTATCCAGTGATTTCGTGTCTTGTATCAAGCAGTTCTTCCACTTCGGAGTCCCATCAGCGGCAATGGTTTGGTAAGTCGTTTTTAAGTTTCTTGTTGGTCAAGTTACATACAACAACCAATGCTTTTTTTTATCTTGCTTGCGTTTTCTTGGTCTTCCTTTAATAGCCTAGAATGGTGGCTATTTGAGCTACTCATACTCTGTTCAGGTCTTCTCCCAAACCCGAAACTCGAGACCTCTGTTCTTTCAATTTGGTAAATATATATCATATAACGACTTCTTTTTATTTTTATTATCCTCTTTACTAAAAACTAATGAATCTTATTTCTTTAATGCAAGTCTTACAACAGCAAGTTTGCACTATGTGATTCCAGGTGGAGTCGCGGCGGCTGTGAGGTATGAACTCAAATTTTTAACCAAACATATTCAACATCTTCTTCCTAAACAATAATAGTCATTTGGTTTCTTGCAGCACACGCGTGTCAAACAAATTGGGAGCTGGGATTCCTCAAGTTGCTAGGGTTTCAGTATTGGCAGGGCTTTGTCTCTGGCTTGTAGAGTCAGCTTTCTTTAGCACACTTCTCTTCACATGCCGAAACATTATAGGCTACGCATTCAGCAACAGCAAAGAAGTTGTGGACTATGTGGCTAACCTAACTCCTTTGCTCTGCCTCTCCTTTATCCTCGACGGTTTCACAGCAGTTCTGAATGGGGTTGCAAGGGGAAGTGGTTGGCAACACATTGGAGCTTTGAACAACGTGGTAGCTTATTATCTTGTAGGAGCTCCTGTTGGAGTATACTTAGCTTTCAATCGTGAGTTGAACGGAAAAGGACTTTGGTGTGGTGTTGTGGTCGGATCCGCTGTGCAAGCCATAATATTGGCTTTTGTCACAGCTTCCATAAATTGGAAGGAACAGGTAAAACACTTAGAATAGAAGATTCGTCATTTTAGCATGTTATACTTGTACATTCTTTTTTGTTCTTTCTTTAATACTATGAAGTAATTTTAATCTATGATTTGCAGGCTGAGAAGGCTAGGAAGAGAATGGTCTCTAGTGAAAATAGATTGGCTTAAACTAAGGATGTTTCTGAGAGCTATCTCAAACTATTTTTGTAGGTGTTGAGCAAATTTTTATGTATGGTATATTAATGTGTTAAAAAATGTTCTTACAAAATAATTTATATGTATGATTTTTTCTCAGCCTATCTTTTTCACTATGTTGTGTAACTTGTAAGTGTATAATCATCATTTATCCATAAACATGCTTTTCTTAATTTTTTCACATGTCATTCCCAATAAATTTATTTTATGGTATTTGTGACTATAACCACAATCTTCTACCAATAAATCTTAGTGAACCCTTTCCGAGAGAGCTTTTAGGCTCATAATACAATACTATTCAGATTTTGAAACTCGGACCTTCACGACAAATCTCTGACGAAACTTTGGATTCTACTTGAGAGCGGCTGTCACTTTTAGTTTCAACCACAAATGATTTACTAAAACCTGTGTAAAATCAGATCCAAATGTCTTTAAAGTGGTCTAAAGAATCAAAACTTAAGGTAAGCAAATTACTTAAATTAGAGTCAAACTTTAGGACTATATAAAAATATAAAAATCCACAAAAGTAATTAATACAAGATTGAATGTTCAAACTCTACAAAACAAAATAATTCATATTAGTCTTCAGTCTTCACATATGTTCTTATGTAAATAATTAAAAAGTATTAACACTAATGACATGTCATTTTTAATATGTATATTCTATATATCTATTTTTATAATATAGTATATTCGTGTGCCACTAGTATCTATATTTTCAAACAAGTCAAAACGAATTTGCTTCTTTACTCATCATATCTACTTCGTCACCACGTTTGTAGTTCAAGTTGCCTTTGTTGTTTATTGACTTAGTCGGTCTATAAAGATAGGATAAATATCATCTTAAAATCAAAGGGAAAGGCCTTCAACGTTAAACAATGGAGGAGCCATTTCTTCTGAGAGACGAGCTTCTAGTCCCTTCTCAAGTCACATGGCATACAAATCCATTAACCGTCGAGCTAAAGAGAGTGAGCCGCTTGGCCGCTCCTATGGCCACTGTGACCATTGCTCAGTACTTATTGCCTGTCATCTCGGTCATGGTCGCTGGCCACAACGGCGAGCTCCAGCTCTCCGGTGTCGCTCTTGCAAACTCCTTCACAAACGTCACCGGTTTTAGCATTATGGTAATTATGCTATGACTCTAACCTTTTCAACTCAAGAATCAAATGGACTCTCTCAAGTATTGAAAACACTTCAATTATTTTTGT